>NC_140989.1:16463481-17063481 GCF_052327205.1 Somniosus microcephalus
TTGCGGGAGCTCAACTTATCTTCACTGGAGGAAGGACTGAGGAGAGAGATGGCGGTAAAGTTGCACAAGAGGTTCTCCCATCTGAAGAGCCACCCATGAGCTAAAGAAAATGGCTGATGAGCGGGAGAACTTCCACGGAATTTCACCCCTATGACATAGATCTTTAAATAACTAACAGTTGAAGTTGGCAGGTTATTTAACTTGGACAATAAAGCCTAGGACAAGTGGGACACGAGTACAGAACTCACAAGGCCCAAATAGGACTCCTAATCCAGAGATAGTGGACGTGTGGAAAAGACTTCTCACAGAAGGTAGTTGACTCAGAGCCAATTGATGCCTTTAATAAGGCGATGGATTCTGTTGAGAAGGGAGATTGAGGGTGATAGAGATAATAATAGCACTGTGTTAGTTTTTTTAGGGGAAAATAGGGCAAATTCATTGAGGCTTTGTTCTTAGAGGTGGGTTAGAGAATCGAGACGGTAAGGTTTTATTCAGAGCTCTAGTGCTCCCAAAGATGGAGCTTCACTCATCGAAGAGTGAGTCAGACCACCTCCAACCCGTGCTCCCATCGAGTGAGGCTCCCTCGTGGGACCGCAGCCTCACTGAATTTTCTCTAGTGGATCAAGAGGTGGTTCAGGGGCAGGGGACATCCATGGCGGAATAGATATACACGAGAGGGTTGTCCTTTGAGGAGAGATTGTGTAGAATGGGCCTATACTCTCTGGAGTTTAGAAGAATGAGAGGTGATCTCATTGAAACATAGAAGATTCTGAAGGGGATTGACAGGGTAGATGCTGAGAGATTATTTCCCCCTGGCAGGAGAGTCTAGAACTAGGGGGCATAGTCTCAGGGTAAGAGGTAGGCTATTTAAGACCGAGATGAGGAGGAATTTATTCACTCAGAGGGTGGTGAATCTTTGGAATTCTCTGCCCCAGAGGGCTGTGAATGCTCAGTCTTTGAGTATATTCAAGGCTGAGATCGATAGATTTTTGGACTCTAGGGGAAATCAAGGGATATGGAGATCGGGCGGGAAAGTGGAGTTGAGGTCGAAGATCAGCCATGATCTTATTGAATGGTGGAGCAGGCTCGAGGGGCCATATGGCGGAGCAGGCCCGAGGGGCCGTATGGCGGAGCAGGCTCGAGGGGCCGTATGGCAGAGCAGGCCCGAGGGGCCGTATGGCCGACTCCTGCTCTTATTTCTTATGTTCTTATGGACTGTGGTCGGAGTGAGCTGGATGAGTCAAATGGCCTTTTCTTGCTCTGGGCTTCTCTAAATTGCCTTTTGGAAGGGTATAACAGTGGGGTGTAATGGTGCCATTGAGCTGATGAGGTGCAGATAGTCTTTGGAAGGGTGGTAGCGAGTAATGCTGGTCTTGGGTGAGTAACCGTTGAAGTAATCGTGGTCGTAGAAAAGTTAACATTGGAGTGCTGGTGGGCTTTTGGAAGGATTGTTGTGACATCGCAGATGAAGACTGGTGATTACTTCATAAAAACAGCTAGGGTGATGGAAGGGGGAGGGGGATGAGTGGCTTTGAAGATGGCGTTGGTAGCTCACAAGATGGATATGGCTCAGAAAGGTCATTTAACCTCTTTTAGCTCAGCTATCCAGGCAAAAACCTATGGTATCCAGCTGTCTCTGAACCAGTTCCAGGGTTTCTACCTCCACCACCCTGCCCAGAAGTCCGTGCCTTAATCGTGGCCAATTCCTTAAGAGTGACTCCAGGGTCTTTTCCTCCGCAATCCCATCACCCCTGTGCTCGCTGACCTAAATTGGCACCCGATCCGGCAACGCCGCGATTTAAAAATTCTCATCCTTGTTTACAAATCCGACCATGGCCTCGCCCCCACCACCCCCCCACCTCTGTAATCTCCTCCAGCCTTGTGACCCTCCAAGGTCTCTGCGCTCCTCCAATTCTGACCTCTTGTGCGTCCCCGATTTTAATCGCTCCACCATCGGTGGCCGTGCCTTCAGCTGCCGAGGCCCTGAGCTCTGGAATTCCCTCCCTAAACCTCTCCGCCTCTCTACCTCTCTCTCCTCCTTTAAGACGCTCCTTAAAATCTATCTTTTTGACCAAGCTTTTGCTCATCTATCCTTATGTGACTCGGTGTCAAATTTTGTTTGAGAACGCACCTGTGAAGTGCCTTGGGATGTTTTACTACATTAAAGGCGCCGTATAAATGCAAGCTGTTGTTGTTGTAAAACGACAGTGTTGGGGAACAAGGCTAGTATTGTCAAATGGGTGGAAGATTGCGAGACTCTGGTCTGATTAAAATCATCTGTTTTCCTGATTTCATTATTCGCTGGTAACAGAAGACTGCTAAGAATTTGAGGCTGCTGGTCTTTATTAGGGAGTGACAAGCACAGTGCCAGGTCCCATATGCAACCCTGCCCATTTCAGCTTGGTTGATGTGGTCAGGATGAGCAGCAGCTGAAAACTTCTTGGCCCTTGGGATCCATCTTATTTTAATGAGTTGTTTTGTTCCGCCCCTAAGGTGGTGACAATTCGAAGCTATCCCTTTGTTTGCCGTGCAGGTCACAGCGAGCTCCTTCGTCCACTGGATCAGATTTCACATCGGCTCATCAATTACCTACGTCGGCCTTTGACTTCCAGGAACACATCGTAAAGAAAGACTTGCATTTATATAGCGCCTTTCACAACCTCAGGGCGTCCCAAAGCGGTGAAATTGGTCTTGGGCAGGAAAGCCAATGAGGTACTTTTTGAAGTGTAGTCACCGTTTTAACGTAGGAAACGTGGCAGCCAATTTGCAAGATCCCAAGAACTGCAATTTGATAACTTGTTTTTTTTTCCACTGATGTTGGTTAAAGGATAAATAGTGATCAGGACACCTGGGAAAACTCCCCTGCTCTTCTTCAAAACAGTGGCCGTGGGATCTTTTAATGGAAAAGACAACCAGGCAAGCTGTAAAGGGGCTGCTGATTCGCCAGCATCAGTTTAGCACTCCCCCCGTCCCCCACCCCCGGCCGAGACCAATTTCACCCCTTTGGACTGTGAGCTGCTGAGAGGCAGGTCCTGATTTATTCGGCAAACGTTATATCCTACCTGAGCCTGAATAGCTAAAGTAAAGGATTGACCTTTCTCACTGTAGTGACAGCCGTGGTCCAGTGGGTAGCACCTTCGCCTGTCTGAGTCAGAAGGTTGTGGGTTCATAGTCCCACTCCAGAAACTTTGAGTATAAAAATTTAGGCTGACACCTCAGTGCAGTACTGAGGGAGCCCTGGACTGTTAGAAGTGCCGTTTTTCAGATGCTCTCTCAGGTGGACGTAAAAGATACTGTGGCCACTATTTCGAAGAATAGCAGGGGGAGTTCTCCCCTGGTGTCCTGGCAAATATTTATCCCTCAATCACCATCATTAAAGCAGATTATCACATTGCTGTTTGTGGGAGCTTGCTGTGCGCACATTGGCTGCTGCGTTTCCTGCATTACAACAGTGACTACACATCATTGGCTGTGAAGCGCTTTGGGACATAGAAACATAGAAACATAGAAGACAGGAGCAGGAGTAGGCCATTCGGCCCCTCGAGCCGGCTCCGCCATTCAATGCGATCATGGCTGATCATCCAAACTCAGTACCCTGTCCCTGCCTTCTCCCCATATCCCTTGATCCCCTTAGCCTAAAGAAATATATCTAACTCCTTGAATATATTTAATGAATTGGCCTCATCTGCCTTCTGTGGTAGAGAATTCCACAGGTTCACCACTCTCTGGGTGAAGAAATTCCTTCTCCTCCTGAGGTCGTGAAAGGTACTATAGAAATGAATTAACGAATTCCTACGAAAACGGAGATCGACACAAGAGAACAATGAAACAGGTCTTTACTCAACGGAGATGCCACGAGGACTGCCTGGGCAGCCCCGTGGTTTGCAATGTGACGTCATCACATTTGCCCGCGTTTTCCCTTGCTCTTAAAGGGGCCATGCCCCGTACATGCAAACTCTATATACAAAACACAGTAATGCCTAACACAATGGTACAGGTTTAGGCTAGTGTTAGAACATCGTTAAAGAGAATTATATACAGTTAGCCAGAGTCCTCCAGTGGTTCTGCCACATGCGCCCCCCCCAGAATTCGCTTTAATGGAAAAAGTCAAACGGTGAGGGGGTCTGACGAGCCTGTCAGAATGACTCCTGTACTCTCGAGGCAGAGGCTGCTGGGCAGCTGGCGGTCTGGCGGGCGGTCGAACTTGGTCTGCCGTAACGACGATGGGTGGCCGACCCCATCTCGGCGGTTGTGCTGTCTTGACGGGGCGGTCGAGGTCCAAATGTGCTGGCTTTAAGCGGTCGACCGAAATGTGGTCCGGCTTACCACCGACATCGACCGTGAAGGTTTTGTCCCCTGCTTCCAACACGCGGAAGGGGCCAGTATATGGGGCCTTGAGCGGACCCCTATGTGCATCATGGTGAATAAAAATGTACTCCGCCTTGTGAAGCTCCGTGGGAACGTGTGACCTCTGCGGCCTGTGGTGCGAAGTGGGCACCCGTGCGAAACATCTGGCCGCCTCTTGGTGACTAGCAAGCTGGGCAGACGCGGACCAGGGCTCCGTCGACGTTGGTAGGAAGTCCCCTGGGACTCGCAGCGGCTGACCATACACGAGTTCCACTGATGAAGAGTGAAGTACTTCTTTGGGGGCCATGCGAAGGCCCAACAGGACCCACGGTAGCTTGTCTGCCCATCCAGCATCCTGGAGGCTGGCCCTCAGGGCGGCTTTCATTGAGCAGTGGAAGCGTTCGCAGAGGCCATTCGCCTGTGGGTGGTAGGCTGTGGTGCGGTGTAATTTGACACCGAATCCTTGGGCCACTGCATTCCAGAGTTCGGAGGAAAACTGCGGTCCCCTGTCCGACGAAATATCTGCGGGCACTCCGAAACGGGCGATCCAGGAGGAAATGAACGCCCTGGCCACGTCCGCCGAAGTAGTGGATGACAAGGGGACCGCCTCTGGCCATCTGGTGGTGCGGTCAACCATGGTCAGGATGTGTGAAAAACCATGGGAGGGTGGGATTGGTCCTACCAGGTCCACATTGACATGGTCAAAACGTCGCTCCGGAACTGTGAAGGTGGCCAACGGAGCTTTGATGTGGTGCTGTACCTTGGCCTTTTGGCAGACCACGCAGGTGTTGGCCCAGTCGCGGACATCTTTATGCATGCCATGCCATACAAATTTCGCTGACATCAGTTTCTGAGAGGCCTTCATTCCAGGGTGTGAAAACCCATGTATGGCATCGAACACTTTGCGGTGCCAGACGACTGGCACGACAGGGCGAGGATCCTGTACGGAGACGTCACACAACAGCGTGGTACCTGCCGAATGGAACTTGACGTCGGCCAACTGGAGGCCAGTGATGGCCGTTCTGTAAGCTTGGACTTCCGGGCCTGAGGCTTGGTCCGCTGCCATGAGGGCGTAGTCGATGCCCAAATGAACCGTATTGACGAACGCGCGGGAGAGGCAGTCTGCCACCAGGTTCTCCTTACCGGCCACGTGCCGTATATCCGTGGTGAATTTGGATATGTAGATCAGTTGACGTTGCTGTCGAGCTGACCACGGTTCGGCGGTCTTGGACATTGCAAAGGTCAGCGGCTTATGGTCCACAAAGGCGGTGAAAGGATGTCCTTCCAGAAGGAACCGAAAATGGCGGATGGCCAGAAAAAGGGCGAGCAACTCCCGGTCGAACGTGCTGTATGCTCTCTCGTTCTGCCGTAGTTGACGGCTGAAGAATGCCAACGGCTGCCACATCCCATTCACCCACTGTTGTTGCATGGCACCGACTGTGTAGTCCGACGCGTCGGTGGTGAGGGCGATGGTGGCTCCTGGCAGCGGGTGCGCCAGCATAGTCACGTTGGCTAAGGCGCTTTTGGTGTTGGCGAATGCTCGGGCCATGTCATCCGTCCAGTCTACCGGGTTCTTGCCAGTCTTGCCCTTGAGGGCCTCGTACAGGGGCTGCATGTGTAGTGCCGCCTTAGGCATGAAATGGTGATAAAAGTTTACCATGCCTAGGAATTCCTGCAGGGCCTTTATGTTCTGCGGGCATGGAAAGGATGTCACCACCTCTACCTTTGAAGGTAAAGGACCCGCTCCCTATGAGGTGATGCGATGCCCCAGGAAGTCAATTTGGTGCAGGCCAAACTGACACTTGGTCGGGTTGATAATCAGGCCGTGTTGGCTGAGGCGTTGAAAAAGGGTGCGTAGGTGACAGGTATGTTCTTCCTTAGTAGGACTGGCAATTAGAATGTCATCCAGGTAGACGAAGAGGAACTTGAGGTCCCGCAGCACGGAGTCCATCAGGCTTTGGAAAGCCTGGGCGGTGTTCTTTAACCCAAACGGCATTCGTAAAAACTTGAAGAGGCCGAATGGGGTGATGACTGCGGTCTTCTGGACATCTTGTGGATGAACTGGGACCTGGTGGTAGCCCCGGACGAGGTTGACTTTAGAGAACACGGTGTTCACTGCCAAATGGGCAGAGAAATCCTGGATATGGGGGATCGGGTACCGATCGGGAGTGGTGGCGTCGTTTAGGCGTCGATAGTCGCCGCATGACCGCCATCCGCCGCCAGGCTTCGGGACGATATGGAGGGGTGAAGACCAGGGACTATTCGACCGGCGAATAATCCCTAACCGTTCCATGGTTGCGAACTCCGCCTTTGCGACCGCCAGCTTGCCAGGTTCCAGGCGCCGGGCCCGCGCGTAGACCGTGGGGCCGTTGGTGGTGATGTGGTGTTCCACGCCATGTTTCGTGGCTGTGGAGGAGAACGTGGGTCTTGTCAGGTCGGGGAATTCGCCGAGCAGGTGAGCGAACTCATCAGGAGTCGGGAATGCACAGGAGACGGTGCGTGACGTAGTGTTACTGCAGTAACACGGAAGAAAATTAAAAGTTGCTGCGTTGATCAGCCGGCGGTTCCTGACGTTGACCAGGAGGCTGTTGGCGCACAGGAAATCCACGCCGAGGAAGGGCTGGGAAACTTTGGCCGTAACAAAATCCCAGTGAAAGCGTTGCCCCCCGAGGCACACCTCCACTCGCCGTCTGCCAAAGGTCCGAATTGCTCCGCCATTGGCCGCTTCAAGGGTGAGGCCGTGATTCCCCGTCTGCACATCGAGGGTGGACGCGGGTAAAATGCTGCACTGCGCTCTGGTGTCACACAGAAAATGACGACCGGAGAGAGTATCGGTGATGAACAGCAATTTTCCCGCGTTGCCGATCGCCATCGCGGCCGCGGGGTGCCCGTTAGACCCGTTCCTCGGTGGCTGCAGTGTCAGTTGTTGTTTTTTTCGGGAGAAAACTGCGGGGAGGGCGGCAACGCTTCGCCTTTGCGCCGAACTGCGCGTGGTAGAAACACAATCCAGCAGGCTGACGAGCTGGGGCGGCGTCTGCGGGGGATGGGTGCCTCATGGCGGCGCAGTACTGCCGAGTTACAGCGAAAATTTTGTCAGCCTCCGCAGCGAGTGTTGCGCAGTCTTCAACTTCAGGTCTGACCAGGGCAGCTTGTACCTGTTCAGGCAGTTGGCTGAGGAAAATCTCGCGGAATAGGAAACAATCCTGTTCTGAGCCCAGGAGTGTGAGCATTTGGCTCATCAACTCTGAAGGCTTGGAGTCCCCGAGCCCGGGCATAGCGAGTAATCGACGGGCGCGCTCCGATTTCGTGAGCCCGAAAACCTGCAGTAACCGCGCTTTGAGGGTTTTATACTTGCGCTCCATTGGGGGGTTTTCGCGGAGGCTGACGATCCGAGAGGCGGTAGAGCTGTCGAGTGCAGAGACCACATAAAGGTACTTGGTCTGATCTGCATCGATGTTCCTCAGGGCGAACTGGGCCTCGACCTGAATAAACCACGAGGGCGCTTGCTGCTCCCAGAACTGCGGTAGCTTCAGCGAAACGGCATTTGCTTCCATGCTGTGCTCTTCTTCTGTGAAAACATTCACAAAAACGGGGTCACCAATGTAGGAATTAATGAATTCCTACGAATAACGGAGATCGACACAAGAGAACAATCAAACAGGTCTTTACTCAACGGAGATGCCACGAGGACTGCCTGGGCAGCCCTGTGGTTTGCGACGTGACGTCATCGCGTTTTCCCACGCTCTTAAAGGGGCCATGCCCCGTACATGCAAACTCTATATACAAAACACAGTAATGCCTAACACAATGGTACAGGTTTAGGCTGGTGTTAGAACATCGTTAAAGAGAATTATATACAGTTAGCCAGAGTCATTCAGTGGTTCTGCCACAAGTCTTTCTTTTTCTTTGAGGAGAAAATTGAGCTTCTCTGCTTGTGCACTATTTTTACTTCTTCAATATGGATATTTATTGTCTCTGCTATGGTTAGTGAGCACTCTTTTCCAGTGTATTCAGGCAAAACTACAAGAGCTTAACTATACGGTCACAAACCATGGAAGGATATGTTTGCCAAGGTTCTTTATATGTCGATAGCCGCCATGCCATTATTATTAATGTTTTTCTTATATTACTACATTTTCTGCCATTGACTCATGCGAGGGTGCAGTTCCAAGGGAACGGGCTGGGTTTCCCTTCCTCATCCAAGAGTCCTTCATGTGATAGTCAGCAATCTATTCACTATAGCCAAGCCTGATCCTATCCTCACCTACCATCCACATTCACGTGCAGGGGTCATTGGCTGTCAAGCCAGGAGTACGGCAGTTTAGTGGTGACGGGACTGGTCTGAGCAACAACCTGATGGTCGAGCGGTCAAATCACACCATCATAAAGAACGCCCGGAGTTACGATGGACAAACGGCAGGAATTCACCCCCAACATTCGTTGAGGAAGTAAGACTTCATTTTCTGCACTGACGTCAGACTGGAATTCATAGTTTTCTCTTTCAAACACCACATGTCTTCAGAATCTCTGCGGTGGATATCGAAAAGCTTGCCTCAAGGCCACGCGTTCGACAACATCTGCTGCTGTCACCATTCAATCGGAAGGGCTATTTTCGAAGCTGCAAAGCTTCTTCATTTATCAAACCCCCACATCTTTTCACTGATCGCTGAGGCACAGATTCGGAATTAAATTCACAGAAACTAGGAGACTGTTTTCCATTAACTCTGCCCAGTGACTGATCCAGCCTGAGCAACCGTCTACTGGATGCGCCATGGTCAGTGTGTTAATGGATACAGTGGATATTCAAGGCTGAGATAGATAGATTTGGGGACTCTAGGGGAATCAAGGGATATGAAGATCGGGCAGGAAAGGGGAGTTGAGGTCGATGATCAGCCATGATCTTATTGAATGGCGGAGCAGGCTCGAGGGGCCGTATGGCCGACTCCTGCTCCTATTTCTTAAGGGATACCCAGGAGTGAGTTACAGGCTGGAATCTAATCCAGGGGTTCTGATGGTTTATATATGGATTAATTAATGGATACCTGGGAATGAGTTTTATGCATAGAATAATTCACCCCCAGGAATGACTTACTGGCTGGAATCTAATCGAAGGGTTGAAATAGTTTATGTAGTATCATGGGCTTCTGGGTGTGATGTACATGCTGGAATCTAATCAAAGGATTCAGAACAAATTCGGTAGAAGCAGGCACAAGAATCTACTTATTGAAACAATTCCCAAATAAAGATGTTTGCTACTCATTAACCTTCAGTGGCCAGCATCGCTCAGACTCGAACAGAGTCACTGGATGGGCACTGTTCAACGCCCCTGTACGTCGGGTATCGGAGGGCGAATGATATCCTCTGACAACACTGGAGAGTCATTTCTCCACCAACTGGCTGCAAAGTCCATTGACCTAGATTTGGAGACTATTTTCTCTCCCCACTCCCGAAAGTGTTAGTTTCGTTGCTTGAATCTAAACACTGCGAACCTGCATGAAGAGAAATTCTTTGTGTGTGATCCCAGACATAGCAGTTCCTTTTTTTTTTATTCATTCAGGGGACGTGGGCATAGCTGGCAAGGCCAGCACTTATTGCCCCATCCCTAATTGCCCTTGAGAAGGTGGTGGCAAGCCACCTTATACAACTGAGTGGCTTGCTAGGCCCATTTCAGAGGGCAGTTAAGAGTCAACCACATTGCTGTGGGTCTGGAGTCACATATAGGCCAGACTGGGAGGTAAGGACAGCAGGCTTCCTTCCCTAAAGAGCATTAGTGAACTCAATGGGTTCTTATGACAATGCGATAGTTTCATGGTCACCATTACTGATACTAGCTTTTTATTCCAGATTTATTTAATTAACTGAATTTAAATTCCCCAGCTGCCGTGGTGGGATTTGAACTCACGTCTCTGGATCATTAGTCCAGGCCTCTGGATTACTAGCCCAGTGACATCACCACTATGGTGCCATACCCCTACATTCATTTCTCCACCAATTGGCTCCAAAGTCGATCATCCTAGTTTTAGTTTTTCTTCCTGGCTCCATTTTGAGCCCATTTCCTCTTCTTCTTCTTTCCTGAGGGGCAGGGGCGGAAAGGGGAGACTGTGTGGGTGGGTGACGGATGGGGCGGGGAACTAACGACTGAGCTTGACCTTGTCTTCAACAACATTGGCTGATTTCCCCCACCCCAGTCTTAGTACAGAGACACCGAGGCTAATTGTCGTAACCCTAACACTACACCGCCCAAGATCATTGGACCTGGGATATTCTAGTTCTGTCTACCTCAGACACTCACCCAATAGATAAAGATGCTGAGCCACTCAGGGAGGAGCAGGATCTGGGGTTGTGCGAACCAGTGCTCTGTTCGAAATGCGCACCCAAACTGGGTCATCTGAACTGCTACATCTTCCGCTGGTAGGAGATTCTAGGGCTAGGGGCATAGTCTAAAAATTAGAGCCAGACCTTTCAGGAGTGAAATTAGGAAACACTTCTACACACAAAGGGTGGTAGAAGTTTGGAACTCTCTTCCGCAAACAGCAACTGATGTTGGATCAATTGCTAATTTTAAATCTGAGATTGATAGATTTTCGTTAACCAAAGGTATTAAGGGATATGGGCCAAAGGCGGGTATATGGAGTTAGATCGCAGATCAGCCATGATCTCATTGAATGGCGGGACAGGCTTGAGGGGCTGAATGGCCTCCTCCAGTTCCTATGTTCCTAGGGGAAATATAAAGGCTTCTTCCCCAGTGGCCTAGATGCTGGAAGGATGTTCCCGATGGTCGGGGAGTCCAGAACCAGGGGTCACAGTCTAAAGATAAGGGGTAAGCCATTTAGGACAGAAATGAGGAGGAATTTCTTCACCCACAGAGTGGTGAACCTGTGGAATTCTCTACCACAGAAGGCAGTGGAGGCCAATTCATTAAATATATTCAAGAAGGAGTTAGATATATTTCTTAAGGCTAAAGGGATCAAGGGATATGGGGAGAAGGCAGGTATGGGGTACTGAATTTGGATGATCAGCCATGATCTCATTGAATGGCGGAGCAGGCTCGAGGGGCCGAATGGTCTACTCCTGCTCCTATCTTCTATGTTTCTATGTTTCTATGGCCTCTGACTCTCCATCCAGATCGTACAAAAGACAAACTGAAAGACTTGCATTTCTATAGCGTCTTTCACAACCTCAGGACCTCCCAAAGCGCTTCGCAGCCAATGAAGTACATTTTTTGAAGTGTGGTCACTGCAGTAACGCAGGAAACAGGGCAGCCAATCTGTGCACAGCAAGCTCCCACAAACAGCAATGTGATAACGGCCAGATAATCTGTTTTAGTATATTGGCCAGGAAGCCGGAGGGAACTCTCCTGCTCATCTTCAAAATAGTGCCGTGGTGTGGCGGAGCCACCAAAGGACTCAGATTGTTTGTATATAATTCCTTTAACAACATGTTAGCTACAGCCTGAGTCTGTATCTTTATTTATGCTGTTTAACTGTACAGAGCGTGGTTACTTTAACAGCGCGGCTAAAACGTGATGCCGTCACGCCGTTCATCACGTGATTCCCCACTGGCGGGAAAATGTGATGACGTCATGACGTCAGCCACGGGACTGCCGGAGCAGTCCTTGTGGAGCCTCCAGAGAGAGCAGACCTACATTCGATGTTATCCTGCAGTTTCTTGTTAAAACCTGTTTGTTTCATTAAAGTTCGTTTTGTTTGATCGCCTGAGTAGAACTCAGTCTTTTAGTTAGGAACCCACGTTCCTACAGTGGGATCTTTTATTTCAACCTGGGAGGCCAGACAGTTTAATGTCTCATCCAAAAGACGCCACCTCTGACAGTGCAGCACTCCCTCAGACTGTAAATGAACAGGGCTACAGGCACGGAGGCAGAAAACCCACACAGGGCCAAATGATGGTTACGGAGGTCACATTTCACAGCTGAGATTAAAAATCAGCACAAGACAGTTGTATAATGTTGGCTCTGTGTGATCCGTTTTATTTACCAGGAACTGCAGCGATTAAACTAAAGCTATTATGTTATGTATTAAGATGCTACTGTGCCACATTTCAGCGCTTGGGTCAGTTATGTGGGACTGAGTTTCCACTGAGTAAACATGAAACCATATTCCTTCAAATATTTCGTGTGGTTTGGGTTGTTAACATTTACCAAAAGTGGCTAGTCGCCCAAGGCCAAGAATAGCAATTCAGGAATCCAGCCACTGCCGTGGCTGAAGACCATGATCTGACTCCAGGCAAAAGAGAAAAAAAAGTAAGACTTGTTACAATAATCTTTTTCAGTCTAAGCCTTACACTGCAGAAACACTTGGATGTGCCCTGCTCCCAGGTGGAGTTACATTATCTTCTCTCGCCCGCTCTGTCCTGATTCGTGCTACGTTGTATGGTTTACCGCAGGCGCTGACTGCTCGCCGCCACCTTGGCCAATTGGCCGTTCTTGGGGGTGACGGGGTGGTAGGTGAGGGTGGGGAATCTGAGCCCAGGAGGTGTGTGTCGTGGAGCACGACCCTCAAACACAGCGGGCTAAAAATTCAGTTGCGTAGCGCCCTCTTATTTGGGCGCTATGGGTGCCGAATGAGTTCAAAAATTGCGTCCGAGCAGCGCGCGCACACTTCTGGTGCGGGCCGTGCCGGACGCCATTTTGGTGAGGGCGCTGGCATCGGCGCTGGCAGCGTGCACCGTAATTATGCAGAGTAGGCAGATCGTGACGTCTGTCAGCGTGTGACGCCAGCTCTGCCATTTTCGACCTCAACGCTGGCGCTAACGGCCTCTCTTAACCTCACACGGCTGGACATGTGTTCAGCAGCAGGAAGGATCCCCCCCCACCAGCGCTATTTAAAGGGATCATCACCTGCTTCCAGGTTAGTTGCTGATTGATTTCTGCCAGCTGTTGCTGATTTCTGCTAGCTGTTGCTGAGTTTGTACAAGTGTTTTGGTGCTTTCTAGACTTCTTTAAAGTTGCCTGAAGTCTACAAGGAGTGGCGTGGCAGACGCTCAGGGATTTGGGTACTGACTTGCAAGGGGTCTGCTCAGACCAGTTGCTCCCAGAAATGGCTGCAGTAGTTTGTGACGTAAGAAAACTACTAGACACTTGGTCTAAGCGTTAAACAAAGCTTTAATCAACTGTTTTACAACATGGAGGTCTAGTTGTGTCCTTCACTAGTTCCTGTTAAGAATGTCCTGCGCAAGCTGGGCCCATGCCCGAGTATTTATTCTCTCCCTGGACAGCGCCACCCATAGGCCGCTCAGTATTATTTCATAAGTCTTTCTTTCATGAATGACTGATTCATGTCAGTTTGTATCCCCCTTAGGCCTGCAGCGTGACTGGGAGCATGAGCAGAGGTGACACAGAGCAGGACAAGCTGATAGAAGGTGGAGGAGGAGGAGGGGGAGAAGGGCTCTCAGCAGGAGACCATATCCACCCAGGGTCTTCAGGGAACAATTCTCCTACCTCAACCTCAGCGACGAACAGTGTATGTGTTGTCTCCGTTTTACTAAGGAGGTGGTCACTGAAATCTGCCACCTCCTGCAGGCAGACTTGCAACCTCAGTCCAGGGCGAGGACAGCATCGCCAGTGACAGTAAATGTGACCGTAGCCTTGAACTTCTTCGCATCGGGCTCCTTCCAGACTGGAGCAGGCAACATCTGTAACATCTCCCAATTCGCTGCCCACTCCTGTATAACGGAGGTTACTGAGACTCTGTATGCAAAGAGAGGTGAATACATTTCATTTGCTCTTGCCAGAGAGAAGCAGGTGGAGCGAGCACACAGCTTAACCAGGATTAACAGGCTTCCCCATGGTGCAGGGAGCCATTGACTGCACACATGTCACTTTGCGGGCACCACATGTGAATTTGGAGATGCACTGCAACTGGGAGGGATCCCACTGCCTCAATGCCCAGCTGGTGTGCCACCATACTCAGTGCATCATGCAAGCCAATGCTCGGTATCCTGGCAGCAGCCATGATGCCTTCATTCTGCGACAGTCCGCTGTACCATCCGCATTTGAGCCACCACGACAAACCCGAGGGTGGCTACTGGGCGACAAGGGCTATCCACTGACCACCTGGCTCATGACTCCACTACACTACCCACATGCATGTGGCCAGCATGCATATAATGAAAGCTATGCTGCCACATGGAATATAGCAGACCATTGGTGCCCTTAAAACAACGCTTCCACTGTCTGGACCGCGCTGGAGGAGCCCTGCAGTACTCACCAGAGTGAGTTTCAAGATTCATCCTGCTCTGCTGCCTGCTCCACAACCTCGCCATCATGAGGGCACTGCCCTTCTCACCAGGCATACAGCGACCAGCTGAGGAGGAGGAGGAGAATCATAGGGCTGGATTTTGCCAATGGGGAGCTTTTGGAGGTGGGACTCCCACTTGTTGGGTTTCAGTCCCGCCTCCATCAAATTCTGGCTGGTCAACCCATGCTATTTTCCCTTGATTGTCCAGCGGGCCCAGCAGGCCAATTAAGGGAAAGCCGGTTACAGAGAACGTCAAAGTATGGCGTTTCATCTGTCAAAAATGTTTGACAGATGAATTGTCATCATTTGACAGCTCTGTGAAGCGAACACTGACATTCTCTGTAGTTTGATGAGTTCTTGAATTAAAGACTCATCAAACCTATTTATTTAGCAGAAATTAGATGGTTGTTGCATCGGAGAATGCAGCAGCCATCTGTTATCTCTGCCGGTGAGTTGCGAGACTCTCCGCATACACACCGACTGAAGCCTGCAGGAAGAAACAAAGGTAAGTAAACTTTTACTAACACTTTCCATTCACCTCACATATTCACCTCTCCACACCTGCACCCATCACTTACCTTCACAGTGCACTTTTGCACCCCTCCGACCCCCGTAGACCCACTGCTCGCCTCAGTGACCCTGGCGGTGTTCGCAGCCTTCGAGAAACATAGAAACATAGAAGATAGGAGCAGGAGTAGGCCATTCGGCCCTTCGAGCCTGCTCCGCCATTTAATGCGATCATGGCTGATCATCCAAATTCAGTACCCTGTCCCTGCTTTCTCCCCATATCCCTTGATCCCTTTAGCCTTAAGAAATATATCTAACTCCTTCTTGAATATATTTAATGAATTGGCCTCAACTGCCTTCTGTGGTAGAGAATTCCACAGGTTCACCAATCTCTGGGTGAAGAAATTCCTCCTCATCTCTGTCCTAAATGGCTTACCCCTTATCCTTAGACTGTGACCCCTGGTTCTGGACTCCCCCGTGTGGGTAAAATGTGGATAATCCTCTTATCTGCCTGTTAACTACCTGTTGACTACGGTCTGGCCTATATGTGACTCCAGGCACATTCCAAACCTGGTTGACTCTTATCCTAACTGCTGCCTGAAGCGGCCTAACAAGCCACCCAGCTGTATGAAAGCGCAGGGCAACTAGGGATGGGCAATAAATGCCGAACTGCCCAGCGATGACGCCCTGGAATTCAGTGGGCCAATTTTAAGACGGGGACGGGAATCGGGGGGGCTGAAGCAGAAGGCAAACGTCTGGCCCTCACCCCTTCCCAAACCGAGAGGCCCGAGAGATTTAAGTCCCGGGCCTTGTTTATACGGCCCGACATGGACTCCCACTCCAATCCGGCTGGAATTACGTAATCATCGGCAGGCGGGCGGGAGACAAAATTGGGTTCGACTTAGAACCATACCAGCTCCCAGAACAGAGGGGAGCCATTCAGCCCAGTGTCTGGGCCGGAGCCATTGCCGGAGCAACCCAATCAAAGAATCCTGCTGCCTCGCTCTCTCTCTGTAGCCCTGCACGTTTATCTTCACCTCCCTTAAAAGGTGAAAGGGTCTCTGCCTCAACCACTCCCTGTGTCAAAGCATTCGGCGCTCCATCAACTCTCTGTGTAAATAATTTTCCCTTTTAATCTCTTTCTTTCTTGGTAATTGATGTAAGAAAACTTCTAGGCACTTGGTCTAAGCGTTAAACAAAGCTTTAATCAACTGTTTTACAACATGGAGGTCTAGTTGTGTCCTTCACTAGTTCCTGTTAAGAATGTCCTGCGCAAGCTGGGCCCGTGCCCGAGTATTTATACTCTCCCTGGACAGCGTCACCCGTAGGCCGCTCAGTATTATTTCATAAGTCTTTCTTCCATGAATGACTGATACATGTCAGTAACCATTTTAAATTGAGGACCCACAAACTCCCATTCCTTTGAGCCAACAAACAAAGGACAATTTCATTTCAGTTCTACTACCGCCCTACAATTCAGCAGCTAAACTATCAGGGGCACGCTTCGTTAATCTCTCCTATGATTAAATTACTTACTGATATCTGGAATCCTTGTTTGGTGCTCTCTTCGGTACCCTGTCATGGATAATAAATCCTTCCTGTGATTAGTTAAGAAGAACTAGAGGCCAACATCTGAAAGAGCAACCGTGCAACCTCTTTTGATTTGTATTCCACCTTCTGCCGCCAATGTAATCTAGTACCTTATTTGTTAAGGAGTGCGAACTTCAACTGACGCACAATTTAGTCATCCATCACCAGATCTGGCTGGCCCACATCGAGCGGGACCTCCTCTGCCATCAGTCTCCTCTGCCAATAAACACTCACTGTTCCTGGATGCTCCCGGAGAGCTAAGGTAACCTCTAATATAATAAAAACAGAAAATGCTGGAAACAGTCAGCCGGTCAAGCAGCATCTGTGGAGAGAACGAAAGGTCATCGACCTGAACCGTTAACTCCCGTTTCTCTCTCTCCACAGATGCTGCCTGACCCGCTGAGTGTTTCCAGCATTTCCTGTTTTTATTTCAGATTTCCAGCATCCGCAGTATTTTGCTTTTGCATTAAATAAGCTCCAGCTTCTTGTCTCCACTAGTAACCGTCGCTTTCAAACTCCTCTCCGCTATCTGCCCCCACCCCTTCCCTCCTCACCGCCAACATAGCATAGATGCATCGAAGAGGAAGCTAGGTAGGTGCACGAAGGAGGAAGGAATAGAAGGATATGCTGATAGGGTGAGGTGAAGAGGGGTGGGAGGAGGCTCATGTAGAGCATAAACACTGGCACGGACCAGTTGGACCGAATGGCCTGTTTCTGTGCTGTAAATTCTATGTAATTCTATGTAACAAGTGCAAGGAACTTAAGGACTTCTTTGTCACTAAGAGTGAGACTGTCCATGCCTCTGCTGTTTTGTCCACCAAGCTGCACCTCTCCCCAAGCTCCCACCTGCCCTGGACCTGAACATACGTCTTTCTCTAGTTTCTTTCCTAACTCCCCTCCTGCCCTCTCCCAGCTTGACTTGTTCGTGAGACTCACCATGTGCTCCCTTGACCCCATTCTGATTAAACTGCTGGCCACCCTTCGTGGCTTCCATGCTAGCTGACCTTGTAAATGAATCCCTCTCCTCAGGTACTGTTCCCCTCCCTATCAAAATGCCTATCCCCGCTCTCTCATTAAAAGCCCCAGTCCCGACTCCTCTAACCGTGCAAACAACTACCTCCCTTTCCTCTCCAAATTTTTTGAACGTGTTGTTGCCTTCCCAAATCTGCGGCTATGTTTCCAGCAACTCCCTGTTTAAACCACTCCAGTTTCCTCCTCTGTCACTACAGTGAAATGTCCCAAATCAAAGCCACAAATGACAACCTCTGTGACTGCGACCGGGGTGCATTGTCCCTTCTTGACCTTGCTGCAGCCTTTGACATGGTTGACCACATCATGCTCCTCAAACTCCCCTCTTCCATCGTCCAGCTGGGTGTGACTGCCCTCACTTGGTTCTATCCAATCGTAGCCAGAGTATCACCAGCAATGGCTTCTGGTCCCGTTCCCCACACTGTTACCCCTGGAGTCTCCCGAGGATCTATCCTTGGCCCCCCTCCTCTTCCTCATCTATAGGCTTTCTCTTGGTGATATCATCCACAGCCCTGGGATCAGCTTCTACATATACGCTGGCAACATCCAGCTCTACCTCTCCACCTCTCTCGACCCCTCCACTGCCTCTGATTTGCCACGCTGCTTGTCCAACATCCAGTCCTGGATGTGCAGCAGTTTCTTTCAGTCGCCATTATCTTCAGCCCCCGCCCCAAAATCCATACCCTTACCACTGATAACATGCTAGTCTCTGAACACTGAATCAACCCCTCCGCCTCTCTTCCCTCTCCTCCTTTACCAACCTCCTTAAAACCCAACCTACCATCTTCTTTGGATCAGCGTACAGTTTTATTCTCTCTGCGCCTCTGTGAAACGTTGGGACTTAAAAAAAAAGTATTTCATGGGGTGTGGGCATCGCTGGCAAGGCCAGCATTTATTGCCCATCCCTAATTGCTCTTGAGAAGGTGGTGGTGAGCCGCCTTCTTGAACCGCTGCAGTCCATGTGGTGAAGGCGCTCCCACAGTGCTGTTAGGGAGGGAGTTCCAGGATTTTGACCCAGCAACGATGAAGGAACAGCCGATATATGTTTCCAAGTCAGGATGGTGTGGGACTTGGAGGGGAACTTGGAGGGGGTGGTATTCCCATGCGCCTGCTGCCCTTGTCCTTCTAGGTGGAAGAGTTTGCGGGTTTAGGAGGTGCTGCCGAAGAAGCCTTGGCGAGTTGATGCAGTGCATCTTGTGGATGGTACACACTGCAGCCACGGTATGCCGGTGGTGGAGGGAGTGAATGTTTAAAGTGGTGGATGAGGTGCCAATCAAGTGGGCTGCTTTGTCCTGGATGGTGTTGAGCTTCTTGAGTGTTGTTGGAGCTACACTCATCCAGGAAAGTGGACAGTATTACATCACACTCCTTACTTGTGCCTTGTAGATGGTGGAAAGGCTTTGGGGAGTCAGGAGGTGAGACACTCACTGCAGAATACCTAGCCTCTGACCTGCTCTTGTTACCACAGTATTTACGTGGCTGGTCCAGTTAAGTTTCTGGTCAATGGTGACTCCCAGGATGTTGATGGTGGGGGATTCGGTGATGGTAATGCCATTAAATGTAAAAGGGGCGGTGGTTAGACTCTTGATTGTTGGAGATAGTCATTGCTTGGCACTTGTGTGGCACGAATGTTACCTGCCACTTATCAGCCTAAGCCTGAACGTTGTCTAGGTTGTGTTGCATGCGGGGCATGGACTGCTTCATTATCTGAGGAGTTGTGAATGCACTGAACACTGTGCAGTCAGCAGCGAACATCCCCATTTCTGATCTTATGTTGGAGGGAAGGCCATTGATGAAGCAGCTGAAGATGGTTGGGCCTAGGACACTGCCCTGAGGAACTCCTGCAGCAATGTCCTGGGTCTGTGATGATTGTCCTCCAACTACCACAACCATATTCCTAGGTATGACTCCAGCCGATGGAAAGTTTCACCACCCCCCCCCCCCCGATTCCCATTGACTTCAGTTTTACTAGGGCTCCTTCATGCCATGATGTGGAGATGCCGGTGTTGGACTGGGGTGGACAAATGTGAGAAGTCACACAACACCAGGTTATAGTCCAACAGCTTTATTTGAAATCACAAGCTTTCAGAGCGCTGCTCCTTCATCAGGTGAAGTGGAGTGATGCATATAGGCACAGCATATATAGTCAGAGAACACTGCTAGATGATTACAGGTAATCTTTCTAACTGCCCTTTATCACACCTCGGCAGAGAGATAATCACAGCAATCAAAGGTGTGAATGGTGCCAAACAGGTCAGTCAGGAAAACATTACATCAAAGAACAATGAGGTGGGGTCACAAGGGGTCAAATGTTGCTGATGCTGGGGTCTGTATGAAAAACAAAAAACAAAAAACAATCAAGAAAAAAAAGTGTTTTTTTTTGCTGGAAATCACAGCAGGTCCGGCCGCGTTTGTGAAGAGAGAGCAAGCCAGCGACAACTCGAGTCTGGATGACTCTACGTCAGGTGGGGTTACATGTAGCGTGACATGAACCGGCCTCAACCGGGATCACCTTCCATCACTTTGCTGATGATTGAGAGTAGACTGATGGGGTGGTAATTGGCCGGGTTGGATTTGTCCTGCTTTTTGTGGACAGGACATACCTGGGCAGTTTTCCACATTGTCGGATAGATGCCAGTGTTGTAGCTGTACTGGAACAGCTTGGCTAGAGACGCTGTAGTGTTTGGTGGGTGCCAACATCAGTGGGTGCATGTACCTGAAGAATTTTGGACTTTTAAAATGGATATGTATCCTTTTAAAATGGAGATGCACTTGGGCTGCGTTTCAAAATGGAGTTTTGACTTTTGGACTTTAAAAAGGACTGACTGTTGGTTTCTGTGAAGATAGCAGGAACTGTCTGTCTTTTGGGTTGCCATGGGACCAGTCTCAACGCTGATGTCATGAAAGGCAGGAGCCTTTTCATATTCGAACTTGTGTGATTTGTGGAAAAACACCTTTTGTCCCTGGAGCCGGGGTGTCTGGATGGACAATGAGGTTTGCAGGCCAGAAGTAACACCTCCGGACTCTTTCAATGAAGGAGCAGTCAAGAACCTAACAAACAGATAGCACTTGGAGAACTGCTCCTCTACAGTAATGGCCTACCATTGTTTTCATCAAGATGACCAATCCAGGACAGAGACATCACCCGAAAGGCCAACTAGCATCTCTGCGACCATGGTAACCAGGAATCGCCCAGTCAGTTTTGTGTATTATACGGGGTATAAACATGCTGATGTTGGGAATTCAGGGCTTGCTTTTCTGTACCATCTGGGATGGGGTTCTCCGCGTAACTGCGCGTCCGTCAACTCTCCAGGAACGCCCGAAGTGAGTGCCTCGCCGTACCGCCTGAACGTAACTCTCTAGGCCTCATCGCATGCCTCTGTTAGGCACGGTTTTGTCTCTGGATTGGAACGGAGCCGGGACCGTGTGAATCATCGACAAGGGCTGGTAATTATATCCAGCATACACCTCTAGAAATCCCCAGGACCGCCCGCGTGTTTGGCTGCTGAGGAACTGCAAGTGTCCAAGACGCAGGCTAACACGTGTGTGTGTGTGTGAGGAGGCTTCTAAGTGTGGGTTCTGACCAAACCGGGAGAGGGGTTTAGTTAGAAGGATTTTTCCATTATCTAGGCTTAGATTCTGGGAAGGGGTTAGTTCGGCGTAACCAACAGGGTGGGTATTTTAGTCTAAGATTATAAGCTAGTGTCCACGGTCACCTACTTGTTATGTCGTAAGCGAGAGGAGTAGGGATTGTCGTTTTGTGAGGGTAATAAAAGGAATTGATCTTTGACCAACCTGAACTGTTTCGTTTTGTCTGAGTCAATTTTAATCTATCCATAGTAACTCCTTGGGTCCGAACTTGGGGGTTGTGGGGCTCGTGGTTCGCGATATAATTCGGAAGACCAACCGGGTGGCATCCGGTCACGGCTGGGTTACACAGTAATCCCACTAGGGACGCTGCACATTGGGCATAGGAGAAGACCTATCTGGCCTTGCTGTCTCTCTCTCTGTGGGATTACCCGCTAATCGATGGGCTGGGCAGGGACTATTGGCAATAGCTCCTGCTGTCCAAGGGGAACAACCCAAACCGGGGAGTTTTTAATGCACGGTTGACTCAAGGGAGCGTCATAGAAACACGGGGCTTGCAAAAACACCCTACAGCGCGGCTAGTTCTGGAGCACAAGTCTTCAGCACTGCAGCCGGGACGTTGTCAGGGCCCACAGCCTTTGCTGTATCCAGTGCGCTCAGCTGTTTCTTGATATCACAGAGAGTGAATCAAATTGGCTGAAGACTGGCTTCTGTGATGGTGGGGACTTTGGGAGTAGGCCGATATGGACCATCCACTCGGCACTTCTACATTATTCTACATTAGAGGCGCTATACAAATGCAAGTTGTTGTTGTTGTTAAGCGCTGTGCTGAATGTTTCATCTATTTATCGGCCAAGACCCCCAAGTCTCTTTGCTGATGCCTGTTCCAGAATTACACCATTACCACGGCGGGGGTAATTTCTCATCAATATGCTGCCTCTCGGCGACATCATCTGAAAACACAGCGTCAGTTACCACATGTACGCTGACGACACCCAGCTCCACCTCACCGCCATTTCTCTCGACCCCTCCACGGTCTCTAAATTGTCAGACTGCTTGTCCGACATCCAGTTCTGGATAAGCAGAAATTTCCTCCAACATAAACAATGAAGCCATTGGGCAGGATTTTCATTGGGCCGTGGAGGCGGGATTGGAGGCGTGTGGGGGGTTAAAATCCCCAAATCGGGGGTCCCGCCCCCAAACCGCCTCCATACCAGTTTCAAAGGAGGCGGATACCCGACCTGTGCTGGGAGCCGCCTCCCCGAGGTGGGAAGGGGATTAGTGCCAATTAACTGCTAATTAAAGGCAGTTTTTAGCCTAATCCCTATTTTTATTCCTGAAGTGTGGGATTCCCGACGGCCCCAAACCACACCAAGTTAGCGAGGTGGACCGTCGGGCTGAAGGGCTCGGAGGGTTCGAGATGTCCGGTGTTCAGGAGAGTGATGGGTGCATGAGTGCAAAGGTAAGTGTGTTTGGTGTGTGTAAAGTGTTTAAATAAGTTTTACTTACCTTTACAGCCTTCCTTCCTTCAGGTCTTGGGAATCCCTCATCTCACCGGCACAGAAAGCAGAATGGCTGCGAGCTGTCAAAAGTTGCAGCATTCTGCTTTCTGTTCCGGGGAGATCTCTAAATCAGCCTGAGAGGAAGGAATTAACTTAGTGTACAGATTGTTAGTGTTTGACAGCTTCAAAGAGCTATCAAACGCTGATATTTCATCTGTCAAAAAGGTCTTGACAGATGAAATTTCAGTCTGTGACGTCACCTGTTGCCGGGTGGCCCTTAATTGGCCTGCTGAGCCCGTTGGGTGGGTTCAACAAGGTCAATCAAGTGAAAATCGCGTGGGTTAGCCACAACTCGATGGAGGCGGGACTACAACCCCAAAAGTTGTAGTCCCGCCTCCTACACACCTCCAGTATCAAAATCCAGCCCATTGTCTTCGTTCTCCACAAACTCCATTCCCTCGCCTCTCCCTAGCATCTGTCGGAGGCTGAACCAGACTGTTTGCAACCTTGGTGTCTTATTTGACTCTGAAATGAGCTTCCGACCACATATCTGCAGAATAACTAAGAACGCCTATTTCCACCTCCGTAACATCGCCCGTCTCTGCCCCGCCGCAGCTCATCTGCTGCTGAAACCCTCATCCATGCCTTTGTTAGCTCTAAACTTGACTATTCCAGTGCACTTCACATCCCTCCATGGCCTCGCCCCACCCTATCTCTGTAATCTCCTCCAGCACCACAACCCCCGAGACATCTGCGCTCCTCTAATTCGGGCCTCTTGAACCTCCCTGATTTCAATCGCTCAACCATTGGCGGCCGTGCCTTCAGCTGCCTAGGCGCTAAGCTCTGGAATTCCCTCCCTAAACCTCTCCGCCTCTCTCTTCTGCTTTTAGACGCTCCTTAATACCTCCCACTTTGGCCAAGCTTTTGGTCACCTGCCCTAATATCTCATGTGGTTCGGTGTCAAATTTTGTTTTATATCGCTCCTGTGAAGCACCTTGGGATGTTTTACTACATTAAAGGCACTATATAAATACAAGTTGTTGTTGTAATTTTAAAGCCCTCACGATGAGCGGCAGAGGGTCGGGGGAGAGGGTTAGATTGGTAAAAATGCGAAACCCAACTCCAACCCATTGCAAAAGTGCCTAATTCTGGTTTAACCGCGGCGGGTTTGGGGCTGCAGAATAACTCGCTATGGAGAGGCGGGACAATGACTAAAATTATTAACTGAGGCTCCGCTCCTCAAATTTTTGGAGCCATTTAAATTTAACAGCTGCAGAGGCTGGGTTTCCCAGGGCTCGGGAAACCTGGCAGCTGAAGAATGGCGGGAGCTGCTGGATCCAGCAAGTAATTGTTTTCCAGCACTCCCTGTGGGCCAGGAGGAAAAGGAGCGCTTCCCCCCCACCCCCCCAAGCAAACCTTCTGCTGCAATCCCTCCCTCCCCGCAATCAGCTGAGTGCCCCCACCATCTCTCCCCTTCGCCATCTCTCTCCGACATCTCTCCCCGCCATCTCCCCACCATCTCTCCCCATCGCCATCTCCCCTCCGCCATCTCCCCTCCACCATCTCCCCACCATCTCTCCCCACCATCTCTCCCCTTCGCCATCTCTCCCCACCATCTCCCCTTCGCCATCTCTCCCTGCCATCTCCCCACCATCTCTCCCCGCCATCTCCCCCCGCCATCTCTCCCCGCCATCTCTCTCCACCATCTCCCCACCATCTCTCCCCCACAATCTCTCCCCCCAATCTCTCCCCACAATCTCTCCCCCCACAATCTCTCCCTCTCCCCCACAATCTCTCCCCCTCAATCTCCCCCCCTCAATCTCACAATCTCCCCCCACAATCTCCCCCCCTCAATCTCTCCCCCCACAATCTCTCCCTCTCCCCCACAATCTCTCCCCCTCAATCTCCCCCCCACAATCTCTCCCTCTCCCCCACAATCTCTCCCCTCAATCTCTCCCCTTCAATCTCCCCCCACAATCTCTCCCCCACAATCTATCTCCCCCCACAATCTCTCCCCCACAATCTCTCCCCCCGCCACAATCTCTCCCCCCCCACAATCTCTCCCCCACAATCTATCTCCCCCCACAATCTCTCCCTCTCCCCCACAATCTCTCCCCCTCAATCTCCCCCCATTTCAATCTCTCCCCCACAATCTCCCCCCACAATCTCTCTCCCCACAATCTCTCCCCCCTCAACCTCCCCCCCACAATCTCTCCCCATTTCAATCTCCCCCCACAATCTCTCCCCATTTCAATCTCTCCCACAATCTCTCCCCATTTCAATCTCTCCCCCACAATCTCTCCCCCACAATCTCCCCCCCACCAATTCTCCCTCCCCGCAGTCTCTCGCTCCCTCCTCCCCTCCCCCGCACCGACCCCCGATCTTCTCGATCGCTGAGGACAGACCCCAACCTCCCCGACTGCGGCCTTCTACTGCAGGCTTTTCCAGCCTCTCAATTCGGCCGGCTGACAGGCGGGAAACGGAGTAAAATAATTCGAATGAGCTCCTGCCGTTATATTCGGCGACCTCCTCGTTCCCGGGATTCCCGGCCGCTGACGGGATTGGGTGAGGGACGAGTGTTCCATGACATTTGGGACTGCACCATGTTTGGATAAAGTAGGCTTGATGGTGTCTCCCTGCCTCCCCCGCAAATATCAGGGCCACAGTCTCCCTTTGGGCTTCTGGCTCCTATTCCAGTTATTTTATTCTCGTCCAAATTGAGCGGCACTGCCACCTACTGGTCCAAGAACCTGAAAAATCGAAATCTTTCTCAAGCCAGCTGCATTGCTCTTCATTACCTGCGTAATGATATCACCTTCAGACTTAGAGACTTCACTTTTTAGAGTTCTTTTTTTTCAATCTTTCTTGGGATGTGGGCATCACTGGCAAGGCAAACAGTGTCAGCCGTGGCTCAGTGGGCAGCACTCTCGCCTCTGAGTCAGAAGGTTGTGGGTTTAAGTCCCACTCCAGGGACTTGAGCACAAAATCTAGGCTGACCCTCCAGTGCAGTACTGAGGGAGTGCCGCACTGTCAGAGGTGCCGTCTTTCGGATGCGACATTAAACCGAGGCCCCCGTCTGCTCTCTCAGGTGGACGTAAAAGATCCCACGGCCATTATTTCGAAGAAGAGCAGGGGAGATATCCCCGCTGTCCTGGCCAATATTTGTCCCTCAATAAACATCACTAAAAGAGATTTTCTGGTCAGTATCACGTTGCTGTTTGTGGGTTCTTGCTGTGCGCAAATTAGCTGCCGCATTTCCTCCATTGCAACAGTGACTCCACTTCAAAAGTACTTCATTGGCTGTAAAGTGCTCTGGGACATCTGGTGGTCGATAAAGGCGCTATATAAATGCAAGTCTTTCTCTTCTTGGTGATGGCAGGAATGACGTATGAGGAGAGATTGGGTCAATTGGGCTTATACTCGCTGGAGTTTAGAAGAATGAGAGGGGATCTCATTGAAACTTATAAAATTCTAACAGGACTGGACAGACTAGATGCAGGAAGGATGTTCCCGATGGTCGGGGAGTCCAGAACCATGGGTCACATTCTAAGGTAAAGGGTAAGCCATTTAGGACAGAGATGAGGAGGAATTTCTTCACCCAGAGAGTGGTGAACCTGTGGAATTCTCTGCCACAGAAGGCAGTAGAGGCCAATTCATTAAATATATTCAAGAAGGAGTTGGATATATTTCTGAAGGATAAAGGGATCAAGGGGTATGGAGACAAAGCAGGGACCGGGTACTGAATTTGGATTATCAGCCATGATCGCATTAAATGGCAGAGCAGGCTCGAGGGGCCGAATGGCCTACTCCTGCTCCTATCTTCTATGTTTCTATGTTTCTATGTGACGGTAGGCCGCTTTATTGAGGCTCGATATAACTGAGTGGCTTGTGACGTGGGTCGGTAATTGGTTGAAAGGTAGGAGACAGAGAGTAGGGATAAAGGGTATGTTCTCTGATTGGTGGGATGTGATGAGTGGTGTTCTCCAGGGATCTGTACTAGGGCCTGTACTTTTGCTCCATCAAGCACACTCCATCCAAACATGGTGCAGTCCCAAACGTCATGAAGCATTCCTCCCCCACCCAATTCTGCAATCAACTGAGTGAGGCCAAGAAAAAAGAAAGGACAATTGGGGAAATTCCTCCCTGACTCCTGAATGGAATGTCCTTCTAATCGCAGCTAACCCGCAATTTACCCTCCTCAATTTGAAACGTCTGTCAGTTTTAGGATCTGGCCCACCTCCCCTTTAATGCCAAAATTTCTTCACCCAGAGAGTGGTGAACCTGTGGAATTCTCTACCAGAGAAGGCAGTTGAGGCCAATTCATTAAATATATTCAAGAAGGAGTTGGATATATTTCTTAAGGCTAAAGGGATCTACGGATATGGGGAGAAAGCAGGGACCGGGTACTGAATTTAGATGATCAGCCATGATCTCATTGAATGATGGAGCAGGCTCGAGGGGCCGAATGGCCTACTCCTGCTCCTATCTTCTATGTAAAATCGGAACTCCGAAGATTTGCTGGGCTTTCTACCTGCTCGGAATGTGGCCACGCAGGCAGGAAAGAGCCGCGGAAAGAGAGCTGCCACTTCTGTAAGGAACGGACGGGCATCGGGAGAGCAATTCCCCTCAGAAACCATGCCTTCACTTCAAACACTTCCCTTGATCGCAAGGCTCAACGGTCGACAGCCAGTTGAGACATAATTCTCTTGTTAATGCAGTATGGCGATTTAATACCTTACACCATTTGAAGCTAACTTTATTTTATTTTCAGCTCTTTATGCCACGTAAGAGAATAGCTATGCATATTTCTAAGAGACTAGGTAGGAAAGTCTGTGGTTGGAAGTGCTAATCTCCATGAACTAACATCCAGGGCTATTATATAACAGCGTCTGTGTCCTTATTGTGTTTTCCACTCACTGGCTTCAAATATCTTGTGTTTTTTTAACTATGGGGTTTATTTTGGAACCACTTGCCTGAATTTGTTCCTCTTTGCTTTGCACACATGTTGCACCCATGTGTTCTTTCAACACTTTTGCTTTCTCTACATTTTCAATTTCCTTTCTTTCCCGGTTGCCAATAGCCCTGCGACGATAATTGATTTCATACCGATTTAAAGTGACGTGCCCATCCTCTTGCCAATCAAGAGGACAAAGCAGCCCGCTTGATTGGCACCCCATCCACCACATTAAACATTCACTCCCTCCACCACCGGCGCACAGTGGCTGCAGTGTGTACCATCTACAAGATGCACTGCAGCAACTTGCCAAGGCTTCTTTCGTAGCACCTCCCAAACCCGCGACCTCTTCCACCTAGAAGGACAAGGGCAGCAGGCGCATGGGAACACCACCACCTCCAAGTTCCCCTCCAAGTCACACACCATCCTGACTTGGAAATATATCGCCGTTCCTTCATTGTCGCTGGGTCAAAATCCTGGAACTCCCTCCCTAACAGCACAAGGCAAGTATATCCCTTCCTAACAGCAGTACTGAGGGAGTGCTGCACTGTCAGAGGTGGCACCTTTCGGACGAGATATTAAACCAAGACCCTGTATGCCTCCTCAGGCACTATTTCCATGGAGTGTTCTGGGCCAATATTTATCTGTAAAACCAACATCACTAAAGTTAAACAGATTGTCTGGTCATTATCCCATTGCTGTTTGTGGGAGCTTGCTGTGCAGGAATTGGCTGTCACATTTCCTGCATTACAACAGTGACTACATTTCAAGAAGTGCATCGTTGGCTGTAAAGAACTTTGGGATGTCCTGAGGTCATGAAAGGTGCTGTATATATGCAAGTTTTCTTTGCTCACAGTGCACCCCTGGACCATGGAGTGGGGGGCGGGGTGGAGGTGGAATTTGGTTGGAGCTCTCACTCCTGATCGCAGTTATTCCTGCTGGATGTTGAGTTCAGGTTTGGGTACGGAGTCCTCCTTGATCAAATGGAGTGCTGATAACCCACTGTCCAGCCTCCCTGTAGTGTATGTGCTTTAAGTCAGAACTACTTTTTACAGCTCCTGTATACTGTAGTACCGGCAGTAACCACACCGATATATAAGCTGTGCGCATGCCTCTGTACTCCAGTCTAGAGATGACCCTCCTCCAGTAAAGACCTGTTGTTTGTTTATATACAGCATCCATGTAATTCTTTATCCACTGAACCACGGATCTAACAGTGGCGACGAGTGTTGATGCGAATCTACCTGCAACATTAAACAAACAAAAAAAAAATAGTCGAGTCCAGGAACACAGGCGTCGACCGCGAGCAACTGCCCAGCAGTCAGGCAGAGATCCAACTTCGCTGGGGAGGCGGTGGAGAGCCGGGCTTGGTTCCCCAGCCACAATGAGCAGTAAGCGACCGATGACAGGTCCAGAGCAGACCCTTCCCGAGCAGCGGCGGCTGGAGCCGACCGACGGCAGAGAGAGAGAGCCGGGCAGTGTCGACGGGGTAAGAAAGAGGGTGAAGAGAGCAGGGCGCAGCCGGGGATTGATCACCGAGAGGCGTCGAGGAAAAATACTGCAAACCGGAGAGAGAGAGGGTAAGAAACAGTCGGGTTCTAGACCGAGCGGCGTCGACAAATATTGAAAGAAAAACACGCAGAGCACAGCCAGGGATCACGGGCTGATCAGGGTCCGCGGGGCGAAGCTAGGGGAGACGCCATTGAGCCACGGAGAATCAGGGAGAGCGCGGGAGGCGCCATTGAGCCGCGGAGAAGCAGGGAGAGCGCGGGAGGCGCCATTGAGCCGCGGAGAAGAAGGAAGAGCACGGGAGACGCCATTTTGCAAAGCCGCAGTGGAGAAGACGGGCGAGCGCGGGAAGGAAGGAAAGCGCGGGAGACACCATTTTGTGCCAGTGGAGAAGAAGGGGAAGCGCGGGAGGCGCCATTGGGGATAGTTAACGCACAATCAAGGATGCCGAAGAGTGGCAGTATCTCTATGTTCGACAATGAAGTCGAAGATTGGGCGACATATGTGGAACGTATTGAGGTGTACTGCAGGGTGAATGAAGTGCCAGATGCTAATAAAGTACTGGTTCTGTTAAATTCCATGGGTGCAAAAATGTATGGGTTACTGCGAAATCTAATAACCCCAGAGAAGCCGGTAAACAAGGATTTTGGAAGCATAGTAGAAATCCTACAGGACCACTTAAGCCCCACACCGCTGCTGATAGCAGAATGATTTAAGTTCCATAAAAGGAACCAACACAAAGACGAAAGCAATGCTGAGTACCTAACGGAACTGCGCAAGCTATCGAAATACTGCCAGTTTGGAGCAGGACTAGCAGACACGTTAAGGGACAAGTTTGTGTGTGGGCTACAAAGTGAAGGAACCCAGAAACGGCTTCTATCAGAAAAGGACCTTACGCTGGACAAAGCTTTCAATATGGCAGTATCACATGAAGCAGCTGCAAGGGGCGCTGCAGAGATACAACGGAGACCGCAAGAATACGGCACCAACGAAATGACCTATGGAACAGGGAAGTGCTATCGCTGCGGCAGAACAACGCATGACCAGAAAGATTGTTGGTTCAAGGACCAAGTGTGCAGACAGTGTGGGAAAGCAGGACACATAGCAAGAGTCTGCAGGTCTGGGGAGAAAACCAACAGTAAGAAATCTCCACAGGAGAAGTACAAAAAGGTACACCAGGTGATGGACAGTGGTTCAGACGAACAAAAAAGTGACACAGACTCCGGAAGCAAGGAGCTGGGTTGTCTGAAACTACATAGAGGATCACCAGACTATCTGGGTTACACTCAAGATAGACGGAGTCCAAGTGGAAATGGAATTGGACACAGGGTCAGCTCTTACAGTCATAAATCAAAGAGACTACAAGCGGCTATTTTCACACATACCCTTGAAAGCTACAGAGATTGTCTTGAAGACGTATACGGGGCAAAAAGTCTACACCAAAGGAAAAATAAGGGTGAAAGTGACATATAAAGGTCAGGAAATACCTAAAATGGATATATATGTATTGCCAAATGGAGGACCACCACTGCTAGGACGTGAGTGGATCCGGAAGATACATTTAGATTGGCATTCCATACAGGCACTGAAGGTGGAGGCCAAAAAGGATGACGACGTCACACCTGGACGACTGTCAAAAATGCTAACTGACACAAAAGAAGTGTTCCAGGAGGGACTAGGAACACTAAAAGGAATAACAGCAACAATTAAAGTAGAGGATAATGTAAGCCCAGATTTTCTGAAGGCCAGACTAGTGCCTTATGCGATCAGACCAGTGGTTGAAGCAGAGCTGGAAGGGTTGGAACGTTCAGGAGTACTGTCCAAAGTGGACTGGAGCGAGTGGGCTACACCCATCGTCCCTGTAATGAAGAGGTCATTGAGTAATACGCCTGGGGAACCAAAGAAGATCCGCATCTGTGGGGATTTTAAGGTGACAGTGAACCCAGTCCTTCACACGGTGCAATATCCGCTTCCACGAATTGAGGATATTTTCGCCTCGCTATCTGGTGGTAAACGCTTCACCAAAATTGATCTAGCCCAGGCGTACTTGCAAATGGAGGTAGATGAAGCTTCGAAACATTACCTTACGATCAACACCCATAAAGGTCTCTATCAATACATCCGGCTGGTGTTTGGAGTAGCCTCGGCTCCGGCTATCTGGCAAAGGGCGATGGATCAGGTCCTGCAAGGGATTCCAGGGACCCAGTGTTATTTGGACGACATCTTGGTCACGGGCGAAAATGACGGTGATTACCTCGCTAACTTGGAGAAGGTGCTCGCCAGATTAAAGGAATATGGGCTACGAGCTAATCGCCACAAGTGCGAGTTTTTCCAGAAACAGATCTCGTATTGCGGCCACGTCATCGATGAAGAGGGGTTACACAAGTCCCCTGACAAGATTGAGGCAGTAGTCCAGGCTCCAGCACCGGAAAATGTGTCACAACTGAGGTCGTTCCTTGGGCTGGTAAACTATTACCACAAGTTCTTAGCAAATTTGTCTACGGTACTACACCCGCTGAACACCCTACTGCAAACAGGGGTACCATGGAAGTGGGATGACGAATGTAGACGAGCTTTCCAGAAGTGTAAAGAATTGATCACATCAAAGGAGGTGTTGGCCCATTTCAACCCAGCACTACCAATTCGTTTGGCATGTGATGCATCACCCTACGGCATTGGAGCGGTGCTGTCGCACAAATTCCCAGACGGGTTGGAGAGGCCAGTGGCCTTTGCGTCTCGGTCACTAATCTCAGCCGAGCGCAACTACACCCAGATTGACAGGGAGGCCCTCAGCCTAGTATGGGGAGTAAAAAAATTCAACCATTATCTGCATGGGCAGAAGTTCACCTTGCTGACTGACCACCAACCACTTGTCTCCATCTTTAATCCTAAGAAGGGCGTTCCAGTGATGACTGCACAGCGGTTACAAAGATGGTCCCTGCTTCTAGGGGCGAATCAATATGAAATAGAATATAAAGGCACGAAACAGCATGGGAACGCTGATGGGCTATCGCGCCTGCCACTGCCTACGGTGGAGGAAGCACCAGCAGTGGACCCTATCGAGATATTTTATTCGTCGATAATTGAACGATTGCCAGTAACAAACGCAGATATAGAGAAGGAGAGCCGCAATGATCCGACGCTGTCACGGGTATATGAATTGACGGTGAGGGGATGGCCAACACATGGCGACTCACTGTTGCCAGCATTCTCATCCAGAAGGGAACAGCTGTCAGTATGCCAGGGGACAGTGATGTGTGGATCCAGAGTGGTGATTCCACCCAAGTTAAGGGAGAGAGTGCTAAAGGAGCTACATGAAGATCATCTGGGGGGAGTGAAAATGAAAAGCCTTGCTAGGGCATATGTGTGGTGGCCGGGAATCGATCAACAAATCGAAGACCTAACTAAGAGCTGCTTAGGATGCCAGAATGTCCAAAATGCACCACCACATGCCCCTCTACACCCATGGGAGTGGCCCTCCTCTCCATGGCAACAGGTGCACATTGATTTTGCTGGTCCATTCATGGACTCAATGTTCTTAATAGCAGTGGATGCTCATTCAAAGTGGCCTGAGGTGATAAAGATGTCTTCAACCACTACAGAGAAAACGATTGCAGTCCTTTGGACCATATTTGCCAGAAACGGTTTGCCAGAGCAGATCTGCTCTGATAATGGACCACAGTTTGTGTCCGACGAGTTCCAAAAATTCATGAAAAGGAATGGGGTAAGGCATTACACATCCGCCCCGTATCATCCAGCCACCAATGGATTGGCTGAGAGGTTCGTACAAACCTTTAAGAAGGCGATAAAGGCCATGTGCGATGAGGAAATTCCACTACAGCATAAGATGGACAATTTCTTATTAGCCTACCGAAACACGACACATGCAGTTACCAACCAGACCCCGGCCATGATGTTCTTTAACCGAAGGTTGAGATCCCATCTGGACTTGCTCAGACCAAATGTGCGAAGAAATGTTGAGGACAAACAATTCCAGCACATCAACGAGAAGCCGACAAGGAGCTTCAATGTAGGGCAACCAGTCTTGGCCCGTGACTATCGAACAGAGAAGTGGCAACCCGGAACGATATGTACAAGGCAGGGGTCATTAATGTGCACAGTGGATGTTGGGGAGAACATTGTGAGACGCCACGTCGATCAGATCTTAGCGTCACAGGAAGGCGTCAACCCCATGTCTCGAGTACCTGGGGATGAACCCGACATACCGGTAGCATCTACTTCAGACCCAGTAGCAGTGGAACCCGATGAACTACCCGATGAAAAGGGGTCAGAATCGCCTCTGCACCAAGAACAAGAACCTCCGGAAAGGCGCTATCCCGAAAGGGTCAGGAAGCCGCCCCAAAGACTGAATCTATAAATGGACTTTTTGTTATTGAATGTACATGTAAAAATGTAATTGTTATTTGAATATTAAGGGGGTATTATTAATCTAAAAAGGGAGGAATTGTGGTGTATGTGCTTTAAGTCAGAACTACTTTTTACAGCTCCTGTATACTGTAGTACCGGCAGTAACCACACCGGTATATAAGCTGTGCGCATGCCTCTGTACTCCAGTCTAGAGATGACCCTCCTCCAGTAAAGACCTGTTGTTTGTTTATATACAGCATCCGTGTAATTCTTTATCCACTGAACCACGGATCTAACACTCCCCATCGAAGATCAGGATGGGGAACCTAGAAGTGCTGACGCCCGCGAAACTGTGCCCAGCATGGGTCAAAGACCTTCTGGAGAGGTGGGAGAAGAATAAAGTATAAGAACATAAGAAATAAGAGCAGGAGTAGGCCATACAGCCCATCAAGCCTGCTCTGCCATTGAATAAGACCATGGCTGATCTTCCACTTTATCTCCACTTTCCCGCCCGATTCCCATATCCTTTGATTCGCTTACTACCCAAAATTCTATTAATCAATCTTGAACATACTCAGTGACTGAGCAGCCAGAGCCCTCACAGGTAGAGAATTCCAAAGATTCACCACCCTCTTAGTGAAGAAATTCCTCCTCATCTCAGTCCTAAATGGCTGACCCCTTATCCTGAGACTCTGCCCCTTAGTTCTAGACTCCCCAGCCAGGGGGAAACCACCTCTCAGCATCTACCCTGTCAAGCCCTCTAAAAATGTTATACATTTCAATGAGATCACTTCTCATTCTTCTAAACTCCAGAGAGTATCGGCCCAATCTACTCAATCTCTCCTCATAGGACAACCCTCTCATCCCAGGGAGCAATCTAGTGAACCTTCGTTGCACCTCCTCCCAAGGCAAGTGCATCCTTCCTTAAGTATATGAAAGTGGCGGACTGGGCTGGTATGAGGACTGCTATAACAATAATAATAATCAACTTTATTGTCATTGTTAGTGCACAAGTGCAGTACAACGAAATGTAAGCTTGCGGCTCCCGAGAGTGTACATTTTGATTAAGACATTTAACATACATTTGGCTTGTAACGTAAACATAAACATAATAAAGTGCATTGGCAGATGTGCAGGCTTTAGAGTTTATTTGCAGAGTTCAATAGGATGACAGCCCTGGGAAAGAAGCTGTTCCTAAATCTGGTCGTTTGGGTGCGAATGCATCTGTAGCGTCTCCCAGATGGCAGGGGGCGAACAAACTGTGGCTGGGGTGGGTAGGGTCTTTGATGATGGTCAGTGACCTCCGTAAACAGCATTTCTGGTAGATGTTCTCAATGGTCGGTAGCCAGTGAAGCCATGCCGAGCTCACAAGGCTTCAACAACTCGAAAACAAAATAAAAGGATGAAAAATCAAAGACAGTTGGATGTACATGTGAACTAAACAAAGCCAGAGAGAGCAGTGCATCAATAACCTTTCGTTTAAACTTGTCAGATTTGGCACAATCTCCGTATATATTTACGGCTGGTATATATGGGTTAGCCACTATTAACTTTAACTGGGAACATCTCAATTGAGATCGTGTGGCCGATTGTACCTGCGCCAACTGTTCTGGTGCTGCAGCGAGTCCTTGGACTATAGTGCCTTCTGTTTTTTTCACCGGACTGTGAAAATACTGTTTACAGTTCTGTGCTGCTTTTTTTCTGAGTCGAATCCAAACTTTAGATATCTTCTGGATTAGATTGGGATTTTGTTAACTTTCTGTTGCTTTGGAATCGTTTAGGCTCCAATAAACGGGCATGTCATCAAATGGCTGGACCTCGGATGGGAAAACAGGAGTCTATTCATCAGCACACTGTTCGATTTAGGATTCTGGAACTGGAGGGCTACCATAGGCACCATTAGATCTACGAGTCTCCACCACATTCTTTAAGACTCTTTAAAACCTACCTCTTTGGTCAAGCTTTCACTCACCCGTGCTAAATTCAAATTCTTTGACTCAGTGCCAATTTTTCTCTGACTACGCTCCTGCGAAGCATCATGGGACGCTGTCCTACATTTAAAGGTGCTATATAAATGCAAGTTGCTGTTTTTGGCCAGCTTTGGCTCAGTGGGTAGATCTGTCACCTCTGAGTTAGAAGGATACAGGTTCCATTCCGGAGACTTGAGCACAAGCATCTAGACTGACACTCCCAGTGCCAGTACTGAGGGAGCGCAGCACTGTCGGAGGTGCCATCTTTCGGACAGGGTGGTAAACCGAGGCCCCGTCTGTCCTCGCAGGTGGACGTAAAAGATTCCATGGCACAATTTCAGCCTCAGGGTGTCCCAAAGCACTTTACAGCCAATCAAGTACTTTTTGAAGTGTTGCAAGGTAGGATTCGCGGCAGCCAATTTGCACACAGCAAGATCCCACAAACAGGAATGCGATAATGACCGGATAATCTGTTTTAGTGATGTTGGCTGAGGGATAAGTATTGGCCCAGGACACCGGGGAGAACTCTGGAGAGTCCATAATAGTTTGTAAAAGGGAAAGGGACACAAATCTGGACAAAGTAAAACCCAAAAAGGATATGGGGCAAGGGCAGGTAAATGGGACATAATTCCTTCAGAGAGCCACCATGGGCGCGGGCCCGATGGGCTGAATGGCCTCCATCTAAGCTGAAGAATTCAATGGAGCTAATTTAAACCTAACTGGCTGGGTGGGAAACCCACGGGATCGGGTGGAACGGCAGTTGTACACCCTGCCCAATATTACTCTCCCGTTAACTCCAACGCTGAGTAATATCGGGCGAGGTGTAAAACTAACGTTGCGCCTGAGCCCGTCACTTTCCCGACGGGTGGATTAGGTTGAACTTGTCCCCTATGATTCTAACCCTTGGTTGATTCGGAAGAGCATGTTTGCCTTTCCCCGGTCTGGGCTTGAAACATTGCGTGGGAGAGAGGGCCACAGGCCGTTCAAGAGTCGGGTGCACCTACACCGCGTCTGGTGATTGACGGCGATGTGAAGCAGTGGCAGCTTCCAAGGTCCTGGAGGTTTGGCTCCGAGTGCCAGCATGGCCTGGGCTATGCTCCAGCTCCGACCCCGTTCCAAGTCAGCCGCAGATTTGACGTGTAACTTGGAAGGTGGACCCTGGGCTCGGAGAAAAAATAAACCTTCCTCATCAAATCTTTCTGGTTGCTTCTATCAAAACGCTTTTTGGCAAATGCTGTCAAAGAAAGTTTCATTACTCAGGGGCTGTAAGGCGATGCCAATGTTTAGATACTTGAATGGAACATGGCACACTGAGGCACTAAATATGAGATGTTTGGTCTCAGTCCAGATGAAGTCTGGATCTTTCAGCTGGTAGACTTCCTGCTTGAGACCATTCCAATTGGCACCACCGAACCTTATGCTACTGCTTACATTTATGCGGCATCTTTCACGTACTCAAGATGTCGCACAGCGCTTTACAGACAATGAATTATGTTTAGGGTGTAGTCCTGTTGTTTTGCAAGCAAACGTGACAACCAATTTACACACAGCAAGAGCCCAAAGAACAAATGAGACAATAATCTGTTTTTGGTGCGGCTGGTTGGGGGAAGAATCTCGGCAAGGATACCAGATTCCTGTGCGGTTTAAGTTTGACAAGTTAATTAACTTGTTCATGTCAAATTCCCGTGTGGTTTAGTTTGACCAGTTAATTAACACATTCCTGTGAAATTCGTTTGCGGTTTATAATTTAATAAATTGGTTGACATTTAACTTTGAAATTATCCTGCAGTTTAGTTTGACAAGTTAATGAACTAGTTCCTGTGAAGTTCCCCTGTGGTTTATTCGACACATTAACCAATTAGTCCTAGTGAAATTACATTGCCGTTTAGTCTGACAAGTTAATTAACTAGTATAGACAATTTTTTTTTTAATAAGGTGTGATTGAAATGTTCGCCCATCTTCTCTTCTTCTTCTTAGGCAGCCCCTCGGAACCGAGGATGACTTGCTTCCACATAAAAAATGAGCTCGCAGGTGACTGATGAGTCCAATGCGGGACCTACAGTCTCTATCACAGGTGGGGCAGACAGTGGTTGAAGGGGCGGGCGGGTGGGGTGCTTGGGTTGACCTGCGTTCCTTGCGCTGCCTGCGTTTGGCTTCCGCTTGCTCCCGGCGAAGAGACTCGAGGTGTTCGGCGCCTTTCCGGATGCTTCTCCTCCACTTTGTGCGGTCTTGGGCTAGGGATTCCCAGGTGTCGGTGGGGATGTTACACTTTTTTAAGGAGGCTTTGAGGGTGTCCTTGAAGCGTTCCCTCTGCCCACCTGGGGCTCTCTTGCCGTGCCGGAGCTAACATAAGAAATAGGAGCAGGAGTAGGCCAATCGGCCCCTCGAGCCTGCTCCGCCACCCAATAAGATCATGGCCAATCTGATCCTAACCTCAAATCTACTTTCACTCTCCATCCCACCCGAACCCATGTGATCTCCCAGGAGAGGCGAAAAACCAGATAAAAAACCCAATGTGCCAATTTGGGAGAAAAAATCTGGGAAATTCCTCTCCGACCCATCTAGGCGATCAAAACTTGTCCAGGAGATCATTCTGTCCCTGTATTTCCTACAGTACTTACCTTCTGTAAGAGGTGATCTCCACCCCAGCCAGGAACAGGCCCAATTTACTCTGAATAGAGCGCTTGTTTTGGGAGTCTCGTATCGGGCATGCGGACAATGTGACCCGTCCATCGGAGCTGATTGAGCGTGGTCAGAGCTTCAATGCTGGGGATGTTGGCCTGAGCAAGAACACTGACGTTGTTGTGCCTATCCTGCCAATGGATTTGCAGGATCTTGCGGAGGCAGCGTTAGTGGTACCTCGCCAGTGCTTTGAGGTGCCTGCTGTACATGGTCTATATCTCTGAGGCATACAGCAGGGCAGGTATCACTGCTGCCCTGTAGACCATGAGCTTAGTGCCGGGTTTGAGGTCCTGGTCTTCAAACACTCTCTTCCTCAGGCGACCGAAGGCTGCACTGGCACACTGAAGGCGGTGTTGGACTTCGTCGTCGACGTCTGCCCTTGTTGACAGTAGGCTCCCGAGGTATGGAAAGTGGTCCACGTTGTCCAAGGCCTTGTCATGGATTTTGATAATCGGGGGGCAGCACTGTGTGGTGGGGGCAGGTTGGTAGAGGACCTTTGCCTTACAGATGTTTAGTGTAAGGCCCATGCTCTCGTACGCTTCGGTGAAGGTGACCCCTGTGCTCGCTGACCTACATTGGCTCCTGGTTAAGCAGCGCCTTGATTTCAAAATTCTCATCCTTGTTTTCAAATCCCTCCATGACCTCGCCCCTCCCTATCTCTGTAATCTCACTCAACCCCATAACTCCCCCCGAGATATTTGCGCTCCTCTAATTCTGCCCTCTTGAGCATCCCTGATTATAATCACTCCACCATCGGTGGCCGTGCCTTCAGCTGCCTAGGCCCTAAGCTCTGGAATTCCCTCCCTAAACCTCTCCGCCTCGCTACCTCTCTTTCCTCCTTTCAGACACTCCTTAAAACCTACCTCTGTGACCAAACAATTTATCCTTATGTGGATCTGTGTCAAATTTTTAGTCTTAAAATACTCCTGTGCAGCACCTTGGGACATTTTACTACATTAAAAGCGTTATATAAATACTAGTTGTTGAGGAACAGATTGCCAGCAATGGTGAAAGAACAGAAGATAAAGACGGGGATGAGGTCTCATTCAGAAAGAGGATACAGGACTCGGTGATTCAAGAACTGGATGGGAGGTTTGGAATGGCCAGGCTGGATGAAGTACTGCTGCTCTGCCATTGCGATGCAGTGATCAGGCTACTGTGGGACCCGGGTACACCCCAGAAATCTCGCTCTAGGCCCTGGACTGGCCACGCGCAACCCCACAATAGACGGACCATTTCATTTTTCTGTAGGCTGTTCAGTTTGCCAAGATGTTCCACAAAAAAACGTACACCTGCCAGCACAGACAGGGTAGTAGCTGTTCCTTCCAGTATTTTGACGCAAATTATTTTTTCTTCCAATCTGATTTCAAAGGAAAGTGGCAGCATGGATACAAAATTGGCTAAGGGGCAGAAAGCAGAGAGTAGAGAGTAGTGGTGAACAGTTGTCTTTCGGACTGGAGGAAGGTCATCCCCAGGGGCCGCTGTTAGGAGCACTGCTCTTTATGATGTATAAGAATGACCCGGACTTGGGTATACAGGGCATCATTTCAAAGTTTGCTGACGATACGAAAATCGGAAATGTAGTAAACAATGACAATGATAATAACAGATTTCACGAAACATAGAAATATAGAAGATAGGAGCAGGAGTAGGCCATTCGGCCCCTCGAGCCTGTTCCGCCATTTAATGAGATCATGGCTGATCATCCAAATTCAGTACCCTGTCCCTGCTTTCTCCCCATATCCCTTGATCCCTTTAGCCTTAAGAAATATATCTAATTCCTTCTTAAATATATTTAATAAGTTGGCCTCCACTGCCTTCTGTGGTAGAGAATTCCACAGGTTCACCACTCTCTGGGTGAAGAAATTCCTCCTCATCTCTGTCCTAAATGGCTTACCCCTTATCCTTAGACTGTGACCCCTGGTTCTGGACTCCCCGACCATAGGGAACAGCCTTCCAGCATCTAGTCTGTCCAGTCCTGTTAGAATTTTATAAGTTTCAATGAGATCCCCTCGCATTGAGGACTTGACAGACTGGTGAAATGGGCAGACACATGGCAGATGAAATTTACCGCAGAGAAGTGTGATGTGATACATTTTGGTCGGCAGAATGAGGAGGGGAGATATAAACTAAAGGGTGCAATTTTAAAGGGGCTGCATGAACAGAGAGACCTGGGGGTGTATGTACACAAATCCGTGAAGATGGGAGGGGAAATTGAGAAAGCTGTTAAAAAAGCATGCGGGATCTTTGGCTTTATTAATAGAGACATAGGGCGAAATCTTACCTTCCAGGCCGAGCTCGAGGCGGGACTGTTGGTTTTCAGGTTCCAGTCCCGCCCCCAGCGACGTCTGACGAACTGACACTATTTCGCCCTGATTGGCCTCGTTACGCCCGCCCTGCGGGCTTGCCGGCCAATTAAGGGAAAGCCGGTGTCAGATGACGTCAGTTGATGACGCTTCATCTGCCGGATTTCTTAAAGGCATATGCACCATACTTGTTTGGCAAATGATTTGACAGTGTTTGACAGCATTGAGGTGCTGTCAAACACTGACAATCACTGTCCAAAGGTCAGCCCTTGCACCTAGGCTCTCCAATTACTCTGTCCTTAGGATAAAACAGAAGGCAGCTGCAGCTGAGAATGCAGAAGCCATCTGTCACTTCTCCCGATGAGGTGAGGCCACACAAACACTTCACAGCTTGTCACCTGCAGAAACATCTAACCACATTAAAAATTACTTTCACAACATTTCCTTACCTCTGATATTAACCAGTGTCCCATTGCATCCTTCACACCACTTCTGCAGCTGTCATCCAAGCACCAACATAACAACAGACCCACAGCACACCTCACTTACCCTGGCAGGGTTCCCTGATGTTGGGAAGCCCACAGCAGCAGTGGAAAAATTGGGAAAAGCCTCTTAACTGCCTGTTAACTACCTGTTAAGTGGCTATAATCCTCTTCCTGCTGCTAGGAGTCGGGTCCCTGCGCAAATTGAGGACCCGCCTCCTGGGAAGCTTGGTTGGAGGCAGGCTGGGAGCGGGTTTGGGACCCGCTCCCATTTTGTGGGATTTTCCCAGCAGTCCCGCCTCCACAGGGCTGGTAAAACCCAGCCCGTAGAGTGCAAAAGTAAGGTTTAGTTATGATGAACGTTTATAAAACACTGGTTAGACCTCAGTTGGAGTATTGTGTCCAAACCTGGACACCACACATTTAGAAGGATGTGAAGGCCTTGGAGAGGCTGCAGAGGAGATTTACTAGGATGGTACCAGGGATGAGGGACTTCAGTTATGTGGGCTGGAGAAGCTGGGGTTGTTCTCCTTAGAACATAAGAATTAGGAGCAGGAGTAGACCATATGGTCCCTCAAGCCCACTCGGCCATTCAATAAGACCATGGCCAAGAAGGTTAAGAGGAGATTTGATAGCGGTGTTCAAAATCATGAATTGTTTTGATGGACTAAATAAGGAGAAACTGTTTCCAGTGGCAGAAGGGTCGGTAACCAGAGGACACAGATTTAAAATTATTGGCAAAAGAACCAGAGACAACGTGAGGAAACATCTTTTTACGCAGCGAGTTGTTGTGATCTGGAATGCGCTGCCTGAAAGGGCGGTGGAAGCAGATTCAATAGAAACTCTCAAAAGGGAATTGGATAAATACTTGAAGGGAAAAAAATTGCAGGGATATGTGGAAAGAGCAGGGGGGAGAGTGGAACTAATTGGAGAGCTCTATCAAGGAGCTGGCACGGGTACGATGGGCAACATGGCCTCATTCTATGCTGTATCATTCTATGATTCTATAAATACTGGATACCCAGCAGTGAGTTACAGGCTGGAATCTAATCAAGGGGTTCGGGTAGTTTATATATAGAATAATGGATACCCGGGAGTGAGTTACAGGCTGGAATCTAATCGAGGGATTCGGGGTGGTTTATATATAGAATAGCTGGGGGTGCCCGGCGGTGCCGAGGCTTTTTCGAGGGCATGTTGTTGTTGGAAGAGAGAGAGAGAGCGACTGGGGGGGGGGTGGGGGGGCGGAAGAGAGAGAGAGAGCGACTGGGGGGGTGGGGGGGCGGCAGAGAGAGAGAGAGCGACTGAGAGGGGGGAAAGAGAGAGAGCGAGTGGGGGGGAAGAGAGAGAGCGAGTGGGGGGGAAGAGAGAGGGCGAGTGGGGGGGAAGAGAGAGAGCGAGTGGGGGGGAAGAGAGAGAGCGGCTGGGGAGGAAGAGAGAGAGCGGCTGGGGGGGAAGAGAGAGAGCGAGTGGGGGGGAAGAGAGAGAGCGAGTGGGGGGAAGAGAGAGAGCGAGTGGGGGGGAAGAGAGAGAGCGCGAGTGGGGGGGAAGAGAGAGAGCGCGCGAGTGGGGGGGAAGAGAGAGAGCGAGTGGGGGGGAAGAGAGAGAGCGAGTGGGGGGGAAGAGAGAGAGCGAGTGGGGGGGAATAGAGAGAGCGAGTGGGGGGGAAGAGAGAGAGCGAGTGGGGGAGAAGAGAGAGAGCGAGTGGGGGGGAAGAGAGAGAGCGAGCGGGGGGGAAAGAGAGAGACCGAGTGGGGGGGAAGAGAGAGAGCGAGTGGGGGGGAAGAGAGAGAGCGAGTGGGGGGGAAGAGAGAGAGCGAGTGGGGGGGGAAGAGAGAGAGCGGCTGGGGGGAAGAGAGAGAGCGAGTGGGGGGGAAGAGAGAGAGCGGCTGGGGGGAAGAAAGAGAGCGAGTGGGGGGGAAGAGAGAGAGCGAGTGGGGGGGCAGAGAGAGAGCGGCTGGGGGGGAAGAGAGAGCGAGTGGGGGGGAAGAGAGAGAGCGAGTGGGGGGAAGAGAGAGAGCGAGTGGGGGGGAAGAGAGAGAGCGAGTGGGGGGAAGAGAGAGCGCGAGTGGGGGGGAAGAGAGAGAGCGAGTGGGGGGGAAGAGAGAGAGCGAGTGGGGGGGAAGAGAGAGAGCGAGTGGGGGGGGAAGAGAGAGAGCGAGTGGGGGAAGAGAGAGAGCGAGTGGGGGGGAAGAGAGAGCGAGTGGGGGGGGAAGAGAGAGAGCGAGTGGGGGGGAAGAGAGAGCGATGGGGGGAAGAGAGAGCGACTGGGGGGGAAGAGAGAGCGACTGGGGGGGAAGAGAGCGACTGGGGGGGAAGATAGAGCGACTGGGGGGGAAGAGAGAGCGACTGGGGGGGAAAAGAGAGCGACTGGGGGGGGAAGAGAGAGCGACTGGGGGGGGAAGAGAGAGCGACTGGGGGGGAGGAGAGAGCGACTGGGGGCGGGAAGAGAGAGCGACTGGGGGGAAGAGAGAGCGACTGGGGGGGAAGAGAGAGCGACTGGGGGGGGGAAGAGAGAGCGACTGGGGGGGGAAGAGAGAGCGACTGGGGGGGAAGAGAGAGCGACTGGGGGCGGGAAGAGAGAGCGACTGGGGGGGAAGAGAGAGCGACTGGGGGGGAAGAGAGAGCGACTGGGGGGGAAGAGAGAGCGACTGGGGGGGAAAGAGAGAGCGACGGGGGGGGAAGAGAGAGCGACTGGGGGGGAAGAGAGAGCGACTGGGGGGGAAGAGAGAGCGACGGGGGGGGAAGAGAGAGCGACTGGGGGGGGAAGAGAGAGCAACTGGGGGGGGAAGAGAGAGCGACTGGGAGTGAGTTACAGGCTGGAATCTAATCAAGGGGCTCGGGTGGTTTATATATAGAATAATGAATACCCGGGAGTGAGTTACAGGCTGGAATCAAATCGAGGGGCTCGGGTGGTTTATGTAGAGTAACTGGTTGATGTCCTGTGACGTTACACACGGGAAGTCAGATGTAGCATCACTTTTCAGGAGGGTTGCTAAGAGGAGTAGGAGATGAGAGAGGAAGACAGATGAGGAGGTAGGCACTTCCAATGAAATATCTGCACACGAAACATTAACTTGCCTTTTCCCTCATCGAAAACTGAGAGACCTGCTGCGTATTCACATGGTCTCAATGATCGGTGGAACTGACTCGAGGGGCTGAATGGCCTACAACTGTTCCTATGTATTTCTGACCTTTCTGTTATAGTTTCTAACCATGGCGCAAATCACATTCCTTTGTGCAGAGAAACAACCCGAGCCCAGTGGAAAGACGTCTCTGTAGATCTCTTGAATTTGAGCTTAAGTGGAGAATTCGTATAATTCTCTTCAGAGTGTTCCTGAAATGGGGCTTCTCAAAATTGGGATGTCAGTGGTTTTGGCACGAAGGTTGACGAGCTTTGGCTTAATTTCACACAATTCGAGGATGTCCTTGAAAGAGAAGCCATTTCCCCGCCCCTCCCCCATTAACCATCCATTTTCCAACACGTAAATGCGATTTGCAGAGCTTTGCAATCGTGGTGTTGTAGTAGAATTCCCTGCACAAGAGTGAAACCCAGCCTGTTTTTCCTCATTGGAACATTTATCAAATTCCTTTCCTAGGCTGTGCTAACCACTATCTAACAGCAAAAACGATGCTCTCATAGGTCAAAGCTATTGCAACAAAATCCTCTCCCAATTTAAATATCAGCAATCACAATGTTCACTGCAGCAAGATATGTTGGTGCTCAACCTTAGAAATACATTTTCCAATTTCTCGGCAGCATCGATCACCAATCTTCTGTCCTGACAACGGGGACAATAAGGAGATGCATCTTATAACATTGACTTCAACAGAGTCATGCGCCACCTGTTCGCTGTTGTTTCTTCGCAAGAGTGAAGGAGTCCCAGGTAAGACCAACGCAGTGGCTCCCATTGAAACCGGTGGCAGTGCTCCTGTTTCCGTGCAAGCTGAATGGCTTGGGAGGGGAGCTGAGCTCAGCTCAGAAACGGTAGTCGTTGTGAGGGTGAACATACTTTTGTTTTTTACTCGTCTGCTTGCTGCTCCGGGGTCATGTCAGCTGTGGCTCAGTTGGTAGCGCTCCTTGTCTCTGCACGTATTGAAGGTTGTGATTTCAAGTCCCACTCCAGAGACATGTAGTAGGAAATTCTAGGCCGACACTCCCAGTGCAGTGCTGAGGGAGTGCTGCACCGTCGGAGGTGCCGTCTTTCAGATGAGACATTAAACCGAGGCCCTGTCTGCCCTCTCGGGTGGACGTAAAAGATCCTATGGTACTATTTTGAAGAAGAGCAGGGGAGTTATCCCCGGTGTCCTGGCCAATATTTAGCCCGCAATCAACATCACTAAAACAGATTATCTGGTCATTATCACATTGCTATTTGTGGGAACTTGCTGTGCACAAATTGCCTGCTGCGTTTTCTACATTATAACAGTGACCACACTTCAAAAATCACTTCATTGGCTGTAAAGTGCTTTGGGACATCCAGTGGTCATGAAAGACGCTATATAAATGCAAGTCTTTCTTTCTTTTAGGGGTCAGTCCGCAATCCGATACCCCCGTCTAACTTAATAATTTAAGTCATGCACCAGCCTGATTTGGAAGAATATCGCCATTCCTCCATCGTCGCTGGGTCAAAATTCTTCGAACTCCCTTCCTAACAACACTGTGCGAGCACCTTCACCACACGGACTGCAGCGGTTCAAGAAGGCGGCTCACCACCACCTTCTCAAGGGGCAATTAGGGATGGGCAAAAAATGTCGGGCTTGGCAGCGACGCCCACATCCCGTAAATGAATTTAAAAAAAACTGTCCATCCAACTCTGCCAATCCCAATTGTATCTGGTGCAACCGTAGCTCCGATGATAGGTGAGGGTTCCCCTCTCCTGCCGATTGATGTCCATTTGATGGATGGGCCTTCTCCATCCATCTTCAGCAAGTGACCGGTCCAAGTGCGCCTTCTTTTTGCAGGAACCCTCCTCTGTTGGGATTGGGTCTGTTTCTGTAAGCAGCCTTTGACCTGATATCTTGTTCCACCTACACGTTCGGATCATTTTCACACAGCAGCCAATGAAGGTAAATGTACTGCACAAGATTGAAGGTTATTCCCTGTAGAATGGGACCGTTCTTTATTTGTCATGCAATCATAAATGCATTCTTTATACTTATTGTAGTGCATGTACCTTGAAGAAGGAACTATATTCTGCAGCCCCTGTATACTGCAGTACCAGTAGTGACCACCCCTGTATATAAGCCTGTGCAGTAACTTTGTACAGTAGTTCCAGTTTTGTCTCCATTCAGTAAACACCTGTTATAACCAACTTCTGCAGTCCGTGTCTCAATTACACACGGACGTTACATTGGCGACGAACAGACCCGAACTTACCTACAGTTCTGCACCACCTCACGGGGATCCATCCCTGAAGCGCAGTTGTTCGAGGTCGAGGCCAGAAGGAAGAAATCCAAAAAGAAAAAAACAAAACAAACAGACGAAACGGGCGTCGACCGTGGGCAGCCGCCCCCTGATTCATCGAATTTGAAGATTTGCAGGAGAGGCTGTCGAGAGCGGGGCTTGGTTATCCAGTCTATGGTGTTCCGGCTAATCGGGCTGGTGGCAGGTAGTACACTGATCCTTCCTGGGCTGCGGCGGGCCAGAGCTCGATCGGGTGGCTTTTCAACGGGGCCGAGCAGCGTTGTCGGGAAGAGGAGAGAGAGAGAGAGGGTGGAGCACACAGGGCGCGGCCGGTGCTACGAAGCCGGGCAGCGTACAGACCCGAGAAGAAGGAGGAAAGTGTCCCATAGGGTCTGCTTTGACGACGGGAACAGTAATTAAAATAAAAGAAATTAGAAGCACAGAAAGCCGCGAGGAGCTGCAGTTTGCCACAGGGACCGCGGAGAGCGGCGTTGGCAGCAGCGCGGGGGGGAAATGCGCGAAGACCATAGGGCGTCGCCATCAAGGCATAAAAACGCCAGCAACAGCGCTGGCAGCAGCGAAAAAGGCAGAAAGCGCGGGAGGCGCCATCTTAATCCATCGGGGAAGAGGCGCCATTTTGTTCAATCGGGGAAGAAGGCAAAGCGCGGGAGGCAGCATCTTAGATCTCCAAGATGCCGAAGACTGGCAATATCACTGCCTTCGATAATGCAAGAGAAGACTGGACCACGTATGTGGAAAGAGTCGAAGTATGTTGCAAGGCAAATGAAGTAGCCGATGAGAAAAAGGCATCGGTACTACTAAACTTAATGGGCGCAAGAACGTACGGCCTATTGCAGAACCTGATCACTCCAGTCAAACCGATGGAGAAGAGTTTTAACGAAATTGTTGATATCCTACAGGAACACCTAAATCCTACACCGCTGCTGATAGCAGAAAGATTTAAATTCCACAAGAGAAATCAGCATAAAGATGAGAGCAATGCTGATTACCTTACGGAACTACGCAAGCTATCAAAGCACTGCCAGTTCGGAGCAGGACTGGCAGATACCCTACGGGACAAATTTGTCTGTGGACTCCTGAGTGAAGGAACCCAGAAGAGGTTACTCTCAGAGAAAGAGCTGACGCTAGATAAGGCTTTCAGCGTGGCAGTATCATATGAAGCAGCAGCAAGGGGAGCTGCGGAAATACAGCAAAAGCCACAGGAATACGGCACCCATGAAATGACACAGGGATTTGAAAAATGTTATCGCTGCGGCAGAACAACCCATGGCCAGAAGGACTGCTGGTCCAAGGACAAAACATGCAGGCAATGCGGAAAGATGGGACACATTGCACGAGTTTGCAGGACCGGGAAGAAGACTAACGACAACAAAAAGACTACTAAGGAAAAGTACAGGAAGGTACAAAAGATGACGGACAGTAGTTCCGAAGACCAGAAGAGCGATAGTGAATCCGGGAACAAGAGACTAAGCTGTCTCAAACTACACAACGTAATCACAAAAGAGGGTCACCGAACCATTTGAGTCACCCTCACGATAGCAGGGTCCCAAGTCAAAATGGAATTGGATACAGGATCAGCCCTGACCGTCATGAATCGACGGGACGACGAGTGGCTATTCTCACACATACCCTTGAAAGACACATCCATTGTCTTGAAGACATATACGGGGCAGAACGTATACCCCAGAGGGAAAATAAGGGTGCCTGTCGAATACAACGGCAAGGAAATACAGAAATTGTATCTGTACATACTGCAAGATGGTGGACCACCGTTATTGGGATGTGAATGGATCAAAAAGATAAGTTTAGACTGGCACTCCATTCAGGTACTGACTGTGGCTGGTAAAAAGGATGACGACGTCACACCTGGACGATTGTCAAAAATCTTGGCTAAAGCTAAAGAGGTATTTCAACAAGAACTGGGAACTCTTAAAGGCGTAACCGCCTCGATAAAAATAGAAGAGAATGCAATTCCCAAGTTTTTCAAAGCAAGACTGGTACCGTATGCAATTCGCCCAGCCATCGAGGCAGAGCTGGAGAATCTGGAGAATGCAGGCATGTTAACTAAGGTAGACTGGAGCGAGTGGGCGACACCCATCGTTCCTGTCATGAAGAAAACATTAAACAATAAGTCTGAGGAGCCAAGGAAGGTTCGCATCTGTGGGGACTTCAAGGCGACTGCGAACCCAGTTCTTCACACAGTACAGTATCCTCTTCCGAGGATAGAAGATATTTTCGCCTCACTATCTGGAGGGAAACGTTTTACAAAAATTCACCTAGCGCAAGCATATTTGCAGATGGAGGTTGAAGAATCCTCTAGGAAATATCTCACGATAAACACTCACAAAGGTCTTTACCAGTATAATCGACTGGTATTCGGAGTTGCATCAGCTCTGGCTATATGGCAAAGAGCGATGGAACAAGTCCTGCAAGGGATTCCGGGGACTCAGTGTTACTTGGACGACATCCTAGTGACAGGTGAAAATGACAGTGAACACCTTGCCAACCTAGAGCAGGTGCTCACTAGACTAAGAGAACATGGGCTATGAGCCAATTGCCCCAAGTGCGAGTTTTTTAAGAAACAAATATCGTATTGTGGCCACGTGATTGATGAAGAGGGGTTACATAAGTCCCCTGACAAAATTGAAGCGGTAGTTAAGGCTCCAGCGCCTGAAAATGTGTTGCAACTGAGGTCATTCCTCGGATTGGTGAATTACTACCATAAGTTTTGCCGAATTTGCCCACAATTCTGCACCCACTGAACGCCCTACTACGAACGGGAGTAGCATGGAAATGGAGCGATGAATGTAATACAGAAGTGTAAAGGCATGATCACTTCAAGAGAAGTATTGGCTCACTACAACCCATCACTACCGATAAGACTGGCATGTGATGCGTCTCCCTACGGCGTTGGAGCGGTACTGTCACTTAAATTCCTTGATGGTTCAGAGAGGCCGATAGCTTTTGCATCATGCTCATTAACTTCAGCCGAGCGTAACTACGCCCAGATTGACAGAGAGGCCCTCAGCCTGGTGTGGGGGGTGAAGAAGTTCAATCACTACCTGCACGGACAGAAATTTACTCTACTAACTGATCATCAACCTCTTGTCTCCATTTTCAACCCTAAGAAGGGCGTCCCAATAATGACAGCACAACGGCTACAGAGGCGGTCCCTTTTCCTAGGGGCACACCAATATGACATCGAGTACAAAGGAACTAAACAGCATGGGAATGCTGATGGATTGTCGCGCCTGCCGTTGCCGACGGTGGAAGAAGCACCTGCAGTGGATCCTGTGGAGATATTCCACTCGACCATAGTGGAATGTCTACCTGTGACGAATGCAAACATAGAAAAGGAAACACAAAATGGCCCGACACTCTCCAGGGTCTATGATTTAACGGTGAAGGGATGGCCAGCGCATGGCGAACCACTGTTGCCAGCATTCTCACCGAGAAGAGAACAGCTGTCAGTGTGCCGAGGAACCTTGATGTGTGGATCCAGAGTAGTAATTCCACCCAAATTGAAGGATAGAGTGCTCAATGAGCTTCATGAGGGTCATCTGGGAGGGGTAAAAATGAAGAACTTAGCCAGAGCGTTTGTGTGGTGGCCGGGAATCGATAGAGAAATCGAAGAGATGACCAAGAGCTGTACAGGATGCCAGAAGGTCCAAAACGCCCCACCACAAGCCCCTCTACATCCATGGGAGCGGCCCTCACCTCCATGGCAAAGGGTACACATTGATTTTGCTGGTCCATTTATGGACTCGATGTTTTTAATTGTGGTGGATGCACATTCAAAGTGGCCAGAGGTAATAAAAATGTCCTCAACCACCACAGAAAAAACTATCACAGTCTTATGAACCATGTTCGCCAGAAATGGGCTGCCTGAACAGATTTGCTCCGACAATGGACCACAGTTTGTGTTTGAAGAGTTCCGGAGGTTCTTAAAGAACAATGGTGTTAAGCATTACACATCCGCCCCATATCATCCAGCCACCAATGGATTGGCTGGGAGGTTCGTTCAAACATTCAAGAAGGCTATCAAGGCAATGTGTAATGAAGACATACCCCTACAACACAAGGTGGATAACTTCTTGTTTGCCTACCGGAATGCGACACATGCGGTTACCAACCAAACTCCAGCCATGATGTTCTTCAATCGAAGACTAAGATGCCGCTTGGATTTGGTTAAGCCAAACATCAGAAGAGATGTGGAGAACAGGCAGTTTCAGAATATGAATGAAAGGCCAACCAGGAGTTTTAAGATAGGTCAACCAGTTTTGGCCCGGGACTACCGCACAGAGAAATGGCAGCCAGGAACGATCTGCACACGGCAAGGACCTCTAATGTATACCGTGGACGTTGGAGAGAGCATTGTCAGACGCCATGCTGACCAGATTCTAGAGTCACTGGAAAACGTCAAATCTACACCACGATCCGATACACCTGGTGATGAAACCGAAGTACCAATTGCATCTACCTCAGAATCGGTGATATTGGAAGCAGACGAACCAAACAACGACGTTGATCCCGAATCAACTTTGCCAGAAGAATCTGATACCCCAAAGAGGCGTTATCCGGACAGAATCAGGAAGCCTCCTCAAAGACTGAATTTATAATTGATTAACTTCAGCTAATGTATATAGCAACTGTAATTGTAAATATGTTATTTAATTATTAATCGAATGTTATGTACTGTTTAGCTAAAAGGGGAGGAATTGTAGTGTATGTACCTTGAAGAAGGAACTATATTCTGCAGCCCCTGTATACTGCAGTACCAGTAGTGACCACCCCTGTATATAAGCCTGTGTAGTAACTTTGTATAGTAGTTCCAGTTTTGTCTCCATTCAGTAAACACCTGTTATAACCAACTTCTGCAGTCCATGTCTCAATTACACACGGACGTTACATTTATGTTTATCGCTTTGCTGTAAGAAATTAAAGTAGAATCTTCTGCCATTATCTTGTTCCTTTAAAGAGACTAATGGACAAGTATATGTTACACAATGTTGTCTTACAAACACTGCCTTATTGAACCCGCACACCACCAGCCAATCCAGGAAAAACCAATCAGTTTTGTTTTTTTCTATTTAATTCACAAACAAATATTAATACACCTCCCAAACCTGTGACCTCCACCACCTAGAAGGACAAGGGCAGCAGATGAATGGGAACACCACCACCTCCAACATCTCCTCCAAGTCACACACCACTCTGACTTGGGCATATTTTGTCATTCCATTGTAATCGCTGGGTCAAAATCCTGGAACACCCTACTTAACAGCACTGGGAGCACCCTCACTACAATGGGAGCACCCTCACTACAATGGGAGCACCCTCACCACAATGGGAACACCCTCATTACAATGGGAGCACTTTCACCACAATGGGAGCACTTTCACCACAATGGGAGCACCCTCACTACAATGGGAGCACCCTCACCACAATGGGAGCACCCTCACCACAATGGGAGCACCCTCACCACAATGGGAGCACCCTCACTACAATGGGAGCACCCTCACCACAATGGGAACACCCTCACCACAATGGGAGCACCCTCACCACAATGGGAACACCCTCACTACAATGGGAGCACCCTCACCACAATGGGAGCACCCTCACCACAATGGGAACACCCTCACTACAATGGGAGCACCCTCACTACAATGGGAGCACCCTCACTACAATGGGAGCACTTTCACCACAATGGGAGCACCCTCACTACAATGGGAGCACCCTCACTACAATGGGAGCACCCTCACTACAATGGGAGCACTTTCACCACAATGGGAGCACCCTCACTACAATGGGAGCACCCTCACCACAATGGGAGCACCCTCACCACAATGGGAGCACCCTCACCACAACGGGAGCACTTTCACCACAATGGGAACACCCTCACCACAATGGGAGCACCCTCACTACAATGGGAGCACCCTCACCACAATGGGAGCACCCTCACCACAATGGGAGCACCCTCACCACAACGGGAGCACTTTCACCACAATGGGAACACCCTCACCACAATGGGAACACCCTCACTACAATGGGAGCACCCTCACCACAATGGGAGCACCCTCACCACAATGGGAACACCCTCACTACAATGGGAGCACTTACACCACAATGGGAACACCCTCACTACAATGGGAGCACTTACACCACAATGGGAGCACCCTCACCACAACGGGAGCATCCTCATCACAATGGGAGCACCCTCACCACATGAACTGCAGCCTGACAGAAGAAGGCCCACCATCAGCTTCTGAGCCCAACTAACAATGGGAAATAAATGCTGCCTTGCCAGTGGGGCCCACATCCCAAGAAGCAATAAAGCAATAAATGCATAAATGTCAGGTGCACATATCTGCAATAATCACTACCACTCAATTCGGATTAAAAATTGGAGGCACTCTTCTTCTATGTACCTTCATTCACTCCTTCCCTGTTTCCTCTCTCTTTATTTTTATAAATTTTTAATCCAGTGTAAAATGTCATATTTCTCCAAGGGTGCAAATATACTGGTACTTTTTCTTCCTGGGAGATGGTTTCCACATCACAGTTTATCTCCAGACATTGGTCCTGACCTGACTCAGGACAAAAGTAATATGAGAACCATCCTAATTTCCCCCCGACACCCACCCCCCACATTCCCTCTCAGAGAAATCATCTCACTCCACTTGAACTTGGCACATTATAGAGGTCTTTAAGATTATGATGAAGGGGCTCGATAGGGTAGACGTAGAGAAGTTGTTTCCACTTGTGGGGGAGACGAACTAGGAGCCCTAAATATAAGATAGTCACAAATAAATCCAATAGGGAATACAGGAGAAACTTCTTTACCCAGAGAGTGGTGAGAATGTGGAACTCGCTACCACAGGGAGTGGTTGAGGCGAATAGTATAGATGCATTTAAGGGGAAGCTAGATAAACACATGAGGGAGAAAGGATACACTGACGAAAGGTCAATGACCTGAAACGTTAACTCTGTTTCTCTCTCCACAGATGCTGACTGACCTGCTGAGTATTTCCAGCATTTTCTGCTTTTATTTCAGATTTCCAGCAGCTGCAGTATTTTGCTTTTGTAGAAGGATGTGCTGATAGGGTTAGATGAAGAGGGCTGGGAGGAGGCTCGTGTGGAGCATAATCCCCGGCATAGACCAGTTGGGCGGAATGGCCTGTTTCTGTGCTGTAAGCTCTATGTAATCCTAAGTGGTATGACTCCATGCCACACTGGAAATCAGGTTTGGATATCAGGAGCATTTTACAAAGTGTAGCAGAGCTATCTAAGGATATAGTGCAGGAGTGTGGACGTTCCCATCTGTGCTTTCAAACAAGTGTCAGCTGTGGCTCAGTGGGTAGCAACCTCTAGGTGGGAGAGGCTAGGGGTGAGCAGGTGCTGCTGGCTGCTTGATTACTGCAGGGAGCTGGAGTGAGTTTACAAAAAGTTGGGGGTGGTTTTTTTCAGGTTTTAGGGCCTTTTTGGTCCTTAAGCAGAAGCTGAGGGGCCCGGAGTGTCGGACCCCTCAGAGGACAGTGTTCCCAGGATGCATTTAATCAGGGGAGAAAATGTTGGGGGAAAGGAGAAAATAAGACCCAAAGATTTGGACCGGGACCCCAGGAGGTTTGGAAAATAAAACATGGTGGTGGTTCAGTGCGAGGATAAGGAGATACGAGCTTGGGATATTATCCAGGCGGTACATGAGGACTGCGATGAGGGAAGCTGCTTTGCCTGCCGATCAAAGCCGAATGTTGGGTTCGAAGTGACAGTCAGTGGCCGAGAGGAGGTGGAAATACTTTTACTGAGTTTGAAGGTTGGAGATAAGTTCTTGGAGGTAACTCTGCTATATTCTGAAGAGGTGGTGGTCTCATTCTTAAGTCTGCCGGCTTATATTGAGGACGATGTGCTAATAAAAAAGTTGGAGTTGTGGGACATTAAAATTTGCTTGGCAATAAAGAGGAGATACTATCCAGGAACACGGATAGCAAATGGAACCCATTATGTAAAGGCGCAGTTCCTAGAGGGGGTGAAGCCATTACCGTATAGCATGAAATTCTAGACAATGGAAGGAGTGCAGTACTTCCGAGTACTGCACGATAGCCAGGTGAAGGTTTGTTATTATTGCCTTGGACACGACCGTCTTGTAAGAAGCTGTCCAGACTTGTACTGTTATAACTGCAGTGAGCCTGGACACATTGCTCGGAGCTGCAAGGTGGCGAGCTGTGGGGTGTGTCACAAAGGCCCCACCCGCTGTGAGTGTGAGGCAGAAGGAAGCCCCTTGGGTGACGAGGAGATGGGAGAAGGAGAAGGAGCAGAAGGTGTGTGTGGAGCGGCTGGAGGAGCGGAGCAGTCGGAGGACACAGCTGGTGAATAGAAGGAGAAAAGAGCACAGGAAGAGGCAGAAAATTGCGGAGCAGAGAACAGGACGGAGATGGTGGAAAACACACCAAGTACGGTGGAAAAGGACAAAGGCAGCAGTGGGCAGCACATAATATGGCTCAGCTCTCCTGAAAGAATCTGGTGTCCGCAGGAGGAGAGGAGGCGGGAGCGGGGTGCGGGGTAAGTGTAAGTACTCTAAAGAAAGACGGGGAGTTGGACATCTTGGGGAGCAGGAGGGGGCAAGACAAGGAGAGGGTGCAAGATGCAGGAGCCTTAAAGGGGCAGCAGGAAGGGAGTGGGGAGACAAAGACGCCAGAAGGGAGCAGGATAGGTGCCGATGCGCCATTGTCCCAGAGAGAGAAGAAACGGGGAACAAGGGTCAGCGGTGGAGATGAGGCCGAAGGGAGTGGCACTACTGGAGAAACCATGATAGCAGGAAGACTTTCTAAGGGAGATTATGGATCTGACGGTGAGCAAGGACAGAAGAACTCTAGAGGGAGGAGTCAGAGGGGGACAGAGACATGGAAGTGGGGGGTGGGGTGGCATCATGTGGAAAGGGAAAGGTTAGTGAGGGGCAGAAGGAGGGAGAAAGGGCAGCTCTTCGGCCCAAACCTAATGCAAGGAAGAGGCTGAAACTGCAGGGAAGGTTCAAACAGGAAGTGAAAAAGAGCCGGAGGCTGCAGGAGAAAGCAACAGCTGCCCGAAAAGTTGGGAAGGAGCATGAGAGGAGGGAAAGGCTGGAGATTAAATGATGGGGGGATTATCAGGTTCACTTCCCTTATTCGGAGCCATGATTACTGATCAATTTTTAAAGTACAATAGATTAGTATATGTTAGGGGAGACAAATGTTAATATGTGGTGGAGGAATGGCTGGGCAGAGCGGTGGGATGGATTTGTATGAAACAATGGAATGATCACAATGTTGTAAATGTTTTTAATGTTCAATAAATAATATATTAAAAAAAGTGGGTAGCACACTCGCGCTCTGAGTCAGAAGGTTGTGGGTTCATAGTCCCACTCCAGGGACTTGAGCACATAGTTGTAGGCTGACACTCCCAGTGCAGTGCTGAGGGAGTGCTGCACTGTCAGAGATGCGGTCTTTTGGATGAGACGCTCCGTCTGCTCTCTCAGGTGGATGTAAAAGATCCCATGGCACTATTTTGAAGAAGAGCAGGGGAGTTATCCCCGGTGCCCCGGCCAATATTTATCCCTCAATCAACATCACTAAAATAGATCATCTGGTCATTATCTCATTGCTGTTTGTGGGAGCTTGCTTTTTGCAAATTGGCTGCCGTGTTTCCCACATTACAACAGTGACTACACTCCAAAAGTATTTCATTAGCTGTAAAGCGCTTTGGAACATCCGGTGGTCATGAAAGGCGCTATATAAATACAAGTCTTTCTTTCCTTCATTGCAGATTTATCGAAAAGGGCCAGAGCTCACTTGTGCTTTCAGGGGGCCTATTTTTCAGATATGTGCAACCATCAAGCAAACCTTCTCACCCTCAACATGAGAAGGGATTAATTAGCAATCTTGTTGTGCGAGGCCCTTTGGGGAGGAGCGATCAGAATGATACAATTCTTCATTAAGATGGAGAGTGAGGCAGTTGACTAAGAGACTAGGTCCTGAATTTAAATAAAGGAAACCACGATGGTATGAGGAACGAGTTGGTTAGGATGGATTGGGGAACGTTCCCTAAAGGGTTGATGGTGGATAGGCAATGGCAAACATTTAAAGATCGCATGGATGAACTACAGAATTTGTTCATCTCTGTCTGGCATTAAAATAAAACAAAAAAGGTGACTCAACCGTGGCTAACAAGGGAAATTAGGGATAGCATAAGAGCCAAGGAGAGGACATATAAATTGGCCAGAAAAAGCAACAAACCTGAGGATTGGGAGCAGTTTAGGATTCAGCAAAGGAGGACAAAAGGATTAATTAAGTGGAAGAAAATAGATTATGAGAGTAAGCTTCCAGGGAAGATAAACACTGACTGTAAAAGCTTTTATAGATATGTGAAGAGAAAAAGATTGGTGAAGTCAAGCATAGGTCCCTTGCAGTCAGAATCAGGGGAATTTATAATGGGGAGCAAAGAAATGGCAAACCAATTAAATACATAATTTGCTTCTGTCATCACAAAGGAGGACACAAATAACCTCCCAGAGATGTCGGGGAACATAAGGTCTAATGAGAGGGAGGAATTGAATGAAATCAGCATTTGTAGGGAAATGGTGTTAGGGAAATTGACGGGATTGAAGGCCGATAAATCCCCAGGGCCTGATAATCTACATCCTAGGGTACTTAAGGAAGTGGCTGGGGTGGAGATCGCCTTTACAGAAGGTAAGTACTGTAGAAAATATAGGGACAGAGTGATCTCCTGGAAGAGTTTCGATCGCCTAGATGGGTCGGAGAGGAATTTCCCAGATTTTTTCTTCTAAATTGGCCATTGGGTTTTTTATCTGGTTTTTCGCCTCTCCCGGGAGATCACATGGGTTCGGGTGGGATGGAGAGTGATAGAAGATTTGAGGTTAGGATCAGATCAGCCATGATCTTATTGAATGGTGGAGCAGGCTCGAGGGGCCGATTGGCCTACTCCTGCTCCTATTCCTTATGTTCTTATGTTCTTATGTAAATAGTAGATGCATTGCTGGTCATCTTCCAAAATTCTATAGACTCTGGAACAGTTCCCGTGGTTTGGAGGGTAGATAATGTAACCCCACTATTTAACAAAGGTGGTCGAGAGAAAACGGGGAATTATAGACCAGTAAGCCTGACATCGGTAGTGGGGAAAATGCTGGAGTCCATTATAAAAGATGTAATAGCAGATCACTTGGAAAACAGTGACAGGATCGGACAAAGTCAACATGGATTTACAAAAGGTAAATCATGCTTGACTAATCTACTGGAATTTTTTGAGGATGTAACTGGTAGAATAGATAAGGGAGAACCAGTGGATGTGGTGTGTTTGGACTTTCAGAAGGCTTTCGATAAGGTCCCGCATAAGAGATTAGCATGCAAAGTTAAAGCACATGGGATTGGGGTAAGGTACTGTCTTGGATAGAGAACTGGTTGGCAGACAGGAAGCAAAGAGTTGGAATAAACGGGTCTTTTTCCAAGTGGCAGGCAGTGACTCGTGGGGTACCGCATGGATCGGTGCTAGGACACCGGCTATTCACAATATATATAAATGATCTCGATGAGGGAACTAGATGTAATATCTCCAAGTTTGCAGACGACACAAAGCTGGGCGGGCGTGTGTGCTGTGAGGAGGATGCAGAGAAACTCCAGTATGATTTGGACAGGTTGGGTGATTGGGCAGATGCATGGCAGATGCAGTATAATGTGCATAAATGCGAGGTTATTCACTTCGGTGGCAAAAACAGGAAGACAGATTATTATCTGAACGGCAATAGATTGGGAGAAGGGGAAGTGCAATGAGACCTGGGTGTCCTTGTTAACAAGGCAAATGGTATGTTGGCCTTCTTAGCGAGAGGATTTGAGTACAGGAGCAAGGATGTCTTGCTGCAGTTGTACAGAGCCTTGGTGAGACCACACCTTGAGTATTGTGTGTAGTTTTGGTTGCCTATTCTGAGGAAGGATGTTCTTGCCACAGAGAGAGTGCAGCGAAGATTCACCAGACTGATACCTGGGATGGCAGGAATGACATATGAGGAGAGATTGGGTCAATTAGGCTTATATTCGCTGGAGTTTAGAAGAATGAGTGGGGATCTCATTGAAACTTATAAAATTCTAACAGGACTGGACAGACTAGATGCAGGAAGGATGTTTCCGATGGTCGGGGAGTCCAGAACCAGGATTCACAGTCCAAGGATAAGGGGTAAGGCATTTAGGACTGAGATGAGGAGGAATTTCTTCACCCAGAGAGTGGTGAACCTGTGGAATTCTCTACCACACAAGGCAGTTGAGGCCAATTAATTAAATATATTCAAGAAGGAGTTGGATATATTCCTTAAGGCTAAAGGGATCAAGGGATATGGGGAGAAAGCAGGAACAATGTACTGAATTTGGATGATCAGCCATGATCGCATTGAATGGCGGAACAGGCTCGAGGGGACGAACGGCCTACTCCAGCTCCTATCTTCTATGTTTCTATGTTGCTATTTAACATGCACTCAGGATATTAGTCCGACCCAGAGCATCACTAGGCAATTCACAACCCTTTTTTCACATGTAAAATGTAATTCTACGTAACATCGCTTGACTCCGCCCTTACCTCAGCTCATCTGCTGCTGAAACCCTCATCCATGCCTTTGTTACCTCTAGGCTTGACTATTCCAATGCACTCCAGACCGGCCTCCCACATTTTACCCACCGTAAACTTGAGGTCATCAAAAACTCTGCTGCCCATGTCCTAACTCGCACCAAGACCCGTTCACCCATCACCCCTGTGCTCGCTGGCCTACGCTGGCAAACGCCTCGATTAAAAAATTCTCATCCTTGTTTTCAAATCCCTCCATAGCCTCGCCCCCTCCCTAACTCTGTAATCTCCTCCAGCTCCACAACCCCCCAAGATAACTGCACTCCTCCAATTCATGGCCTCTTTGGGTATCCCTGATTTTAATCGCTCCACCATTGGTGGCCGTGCCTTCAGCTGCCAAAGCCCTAAGCTCTGGAATTCCCTCCCTAAACCTCTCCGCCTCTCCAGCTCTCTCTCCTCCTCCTTTAAGACGTTCCTTAAAACCTACCTCTTTGACCAAGCTTTTGGTCATTTGCCCTAATTTCTCCTTATGTGGCTCGGTGTCAAATTTTGTTTGATAAACGCTCCTGTGAAGCACCTTGGAACTTTTTACTACGTTAAAGGCACTATATAACTACAAATTGTTGTTGTAATCTAGCTGGTTGCAAGCCATTCGCTGCATTTCCCAGTCTCAGCCCAGTAGTGCAGTGTGAACCTCTGCTTCCAATAGTTAGGTTATATATGTTCCTGAAACATCTCCTTCTTCCTACCACCACTCCTTTTGGAGGCAGAGGAGCGATCCGACACTCCGTTTGGGATTAAGTTGAAGGCAGATTCCAAAGATTGCCTGGAAATCTAAGGGGGAAAAATTCGGTATCGCCCCGTTTGGGGCGCCATTATCGGCCGTGCGCAAAGTTTAGCGCCTGGCGCTAATTATCGCCTCCGACGACAAACTTGGCTTTTATTGCCCCTGGAGGTGATTGGAGCGCTAAATCAGGCGCTACACACCTGTCTTAAGGCGCAAAGGCCGAGGAGTGAGGCGTTACCTCAGAGCGCTGGCGAAGCAAGGAAGGGCAAATCAAAATAAACCTGTAAAGTGCTGCTCAGTACTCAAAACTCCTTCACACAGCATTGAATCTCTCCAGAAGTCTCTCTCTCTCTCTCTGAATGCGTGGTGCAAAAATGTCACCAACAAAAAACGGTAGGAAGCGGTCGCCTTTAAATAGCGCTCCCCCAGTCCCTTTACCGACTGCAAAACGCTCCCCTCAACCTGTCGTTGCTAGCGGCAGGCGGTCAGGCAGGGGGCGCCACTCAATATCTGGTCCAGGGCGCTACCAGGGCGTTGCGCACTTGACCGACGTCACGATCTGCCGGCGCAGGAGATCGTGTCGGTAGTGTTTAGCGACGCCACAAAATGTCTATTTAATTTCGCGAGCGACGCAAACATCGCCGCACCTGGGCGCTAGTTGCTTTGCGCCCCATTAGCGCCCTGTTAAGGCGCTAACGGGAGGCGCAAACCAACTGAATTTTCCCCCTAAGAGTGATGACACGTATGATAACACGTCTGCAACGTCTGCAATCTATTTTCAGATAATTATTACAACTGTACTTGCAATCGTGATTTACTGTAACTCTAAACCGCAATAAAATTCCTAATTTTAAGCGAATACACCCAAAATTGGCATCGTGACTACAAATATGGTTCAGGACTTGGAGTGGAATTTTTCCAACAGTAGTAAACTAACATGAACAACAAGGGAGTACAATTAGAAAATCGTTGCATCTTTCAGCAGAGAAGGAGGCCATTCGGCCCATCGTACCCATGCCTACTCTGTGAAAGGGCTGTCCAATTAGTCCCACTCCCCCCTCCCCTGTTCTTTCCCCGTAATCCTGCAATTTTTTTCTTTTCAAATATATAATCAAATTTCCTTTTGAAAGTTACTGTTGAATCTGCTTCCACCGCCCTTTCAGGCAGCGCATTCCCGATCACAACAACTCGCTGCGTAAAAAAAAATCTCCTCCTCTCCCCCTCTGGTTCTTTTTCCATTTATCTTAAATCTGTGTCATCTGGTTCCCGACCCTCCTGCCAGTGGAAACAGTTTCTCCTTACTTACCCGATCAAAACCCTTCATGATTTTGAACACCGCTATTAAATCTCCCCTTAACCCTCTCTGATCTATGTAGAATGACCCCAGCATCACTCGTCTCTCCCACATCCCTGGAACTGTTCTAGTAAATCTCCTCTGCACCCACTCCAAGACCGTGACTTCCTTCCTAAAGTACCAGAGGGAAAAAAATTGCAGCTAGAAATTTGAGGTGAAGGTAAATTCTTGGTGGGTTATGGGTTGAAATCATGCTATGCAGTAACAGTATTGAACGTGTTAACCTGTTTTTGTGAAGTACCTCTGTCTGCTGCTTTAATGGAGGCATTCTCTATCCCATTTGTTTTATGCAAAGGTTTTGAGGGCATCGGTTTGACCCCAGATGTCACACATCAAGGTGTCACACATCAAGATGTTACACATCAAGATGTCACACATCCAGGTGTCACACATCAAGATGTCACACATCCAGGTGCCACACATCAAGATGTCACACATCAAGGTATCATACATCAAGATGTCACATCCCAAGATGGCACATCTAAGTGTCACAAATCAAGATGACACACATCAAAATGTCACATCCAAGTGTCACACATCAAGATGTCATACATCAAGGTGTCACATTCAAGATGTCATACATCAAGGTGTCACACATCAAGATGTCACACCCAAGATGTCACACATCCAAGATCTCACACATCCAGGTGTCACACATCAAGATGTCACACATCCAGGTGTCACACATCTAGGTGTCACACATCCAGGTGTCACACATCAAGATGTCACACATCCAGGTGTCACACATCAAGGCGTCATATAGCAAGATGTCACACATCCAGGTGTCACACATCCAGGTGTCACACATCCAGGTGTCACACATCAAGATGTCACACATTAAGGTGTCACACATCCAGGTGTCACACATCCAGGTGTCATACATCAAGATGTCGCACATCCAGGTGTCACACATCCAGGTGTCACACATCAAGATGTCACACATCCAGGTGTCACACATCAAGATGTCACACATCAAGGTGTCATATAGCAAGATGTCACACATCAAGATGTCACATCCAAGATGTCACACTTTGTACAAAACAAGTGAGTGACCATGCAAAAAGAGAAATATAAACCGTTCTTTACTGCTGCTTTTCTGGCCTTGAGATGAGCTGAAGTTGATGTTGGGATGACACAGAGAGGAGAAAAGCGGTTGGCAATCCAGATAAACTTCCAGTAGCAACAATAATTAAGCTCGTATTGACCTCTTTACCTACTGAGAACACTTCCCCACAGGAAGGGACTGAGCAGTGGCCCTAATGGGGCAGAGCAGGTCAGCAGGTAGCGGTTCAAGAAGGCGGCTCACCACCACCTTCTCAAGGGCAACTAGGGACAGGCAATAAATGCCGGCCTTTCCCACGACGCCCACATCCCGGGAACGCAACAAAAAGCAGGTAAACATCAAAACCCTGCTCTGCAGAAGTAATCCAATGACATTTGAATAATGAAGAAACATTGTATGAGATATTTCCCATCATCAATACCATAGCAACGCTGAACAGAAGCAATAAAACACTGTAGATTTACAATAGATAGAGGCTTAACTATTCGTCGCTAGTAGATAAAGAAGGTGCTACAGTAAACTCCGATGTAAACTGGACCAGATGCAGAGTATCTCAATGTTGAGCTTTATACGGAGAGCTATTGCTAACTATCAATGGAGTCTCTCTGACCTATCGATAGAAATATATGGGGGAAAAATTCAGTGGTTTGCGCCTCCAGTTAGCGCCTTAAGAGGGCGCTAATGGGGCACAAAGCAACTAGCGCCCAGGCGCGGCGATGTTTGCGCCGCTTGCGAAATTAACTAGACATTTTGCGGCAGTGCTAAACACTACCGCCACGATCTCCTGCGCCAGCAGACTGTGATGTCAGTCGAGTGCGCATCGCCCCGTTAGCGCCCCAGACCGGATATTGAGTGGCGCCCCCTGCCTTACCGCCTGCCACTAACAACGACAGGTTGAGGGGAGCGATTTGCAGTCATGAAGGGACTGGGGGAGCGCTATTTAAAGGCGGCCGCTTCCTGCTTTTTTTTGTTGGTGACATTTTTGCACCACGCATTCTGAGAGAGAGAGAGAGAGAGAGAGAGAGAGACACTTCTGGAGAGATACAACGCTGTGTGAAGGAGTTTTGGGGACTGAACAGCACTTTGCAGGTCCATTTTGATTTGCCCTTCCTTGTATCGATTTAGAAGAGACTGTGGGGGCTGCACTCTGAGCTCTTTCCCTGGGTCTCTCCATTGTTCTTTCCAGCAGATTTGATGTACAGGTCTCTCCAGGCCGAGATTCAAGGCTGCAATGAGCAGGATGTGTTTGGAGAGCAAAATCAACCCTCCCCTTTAAGATAAAAACAGAAAATGGTGGAGAAACTCAGCAGGTCAAGCAGCATCTATGATGAGCGAAACAGAGTTAACGTTTCAGGTTGATGACCTTTCGTCAGAACTCCCCTTTAAGAACTGGCTGGCGCCAGTGTGTCTGTGTTCCATTGCTGACTGACACATGAGCTCCACCAGCACTCTGAGGTAGCTGTTATGTATTATGTGTTGGGAGGAGAACACATAATACATAACAGTAGTGCCTCGCTCCTCGGCCTTTGCACCTTAAGACAGGTGTGAAGCACCTGATTTAGCGCTACAATCACCTCTGGGGTGATAAAAGCCAAGTTTGCCGTCGGAGGTGATAATTAGCGCCAGGCGCTAAACTTTGCGCACGGCCGATAATGGCGCCCCAAACGGGGCGATACTGAATTTTTCCCCCATGTCTCTTAAACTCAGAAAGCGCTGTCAATAAAACACATATGCAAATGAAACCAAAAAGATGTTTGCATTTGAATTGAGTGCCTTTACTCCCTCCCTTTGACACCTTGCAAGATGCAGTGGCCGTGAAATGCCATGGGGGTTCTCCTGTAACTGTAACGTTAGCGGGGAACCAGTGATATCCCCAGAGACATGTCGCAAAGTAGCCATGTTCAGCGGTTTCCCTGTCAGGAGAATCCCCATGGGATTTCAGGGGTTAACATCTGGGACCATTGTATAAAAACAAGCCAGACCATTTTCAGTGAGTGAACCTGATCTTTAACCCCATATATGTACTATAACAGAAAGAAAATAGCCAATATCATGATACATTGAAGATAAAAATGCTTCTGTTTTTTGTCACACAGTATGGTATGAAGCCTGTGAACTTTGACACTGACCCAGAAGGACAGAAACAGTCTTTTACCTGATCTTGTACAGTTTTACATTTCTAAGGACATGAGGATAATATCGTAGGGGGGAGGTGCAGGCGGCTAATTAAGTATGTCCAGTGATGCATCATGGTATCCTGGAGATTGCTGGATTACCTGAGGGAGTCAGCACAAACATCTGAAGTTGTTCCTGAAATGGGTCTCCAAGCTTTTTAAGGGTGCAGCGAGGGAGGGGTGGGGACGGGGTAACTGGTAGAATATACAAGGGAGAATCAGCAGATGTGGTGTATTTGGGCTTTCAGAAGGCTTTCGATAAGGTCCCGCATAAGAGATTTGCGTGCAGAGTTAAAGCACACGGGATTGGGGGTAAGATACTGTCTTGGAGAGAAAACTAGTTGGCAGACAGGAAGCAAAGAGTTGGAATAAACGAATCTTTTTCCGAGTAGAAGGCAGTGACTAGTGGGGTACTGCAGGGATCGGTGCTAGGACCCCAGTTATTCACAATATATATTAATGATCTAGACAAGGGAACTAGATGTAGTATCTCCAAGTTTGCAGACAACACAAAGGTGGGTGGGTGTGTGTGCTGTGAGGAGGATGCCGAGAAACTCCAGTATGATTTGGACAGGTTGGGTGATTGGGCAGATGCATGGCAGATGCAGTATAATGTGGATAAATGCAAGGTTATCCACTTTGGTGGCAAAAACAGGAAGGCAGATTATTATCTGAATGGCAATAGATTGGGAAAAGGGGAAGTGCAACGAGACCTGGGTGTCCTTGTGCACCAGTCGCTGAAGGTAAGCATGCAGGTGCAGCAGGTGGTTAAGAAGGCAAATGGTATGCTGGCCTTCATAGCGAGAGGATTTGAGTACAGGAGCAAGGATGTCTTGCTGCAGTTGTACAGGGCCTTGGTGAGACCACACCTGGAGTATTGTGTGCAGTTTTGGTCGCCTTATCTGAGGAAGGATGTTCTTGCCATGGAGGGAGTGCAGCGAAGATTCACCAGACTGATACCTGGGATAGCAGGAATGACGTATGAGGAGAGATTGGGTCGATTGGGCTTATATTCGCTAGAGTTTAGAAGAATGAGAGGAGATCTCATTGAAGCTTATAAAATTCTAACAGGACTAGACAGACTAGATGCTGGAAGGATGTTACCGATGGCGGGGGAGTCCAGAACCGGGGTCACAGTCTAAGGATAAGGGGTAAGCCATTTAGGACTGAGATGAGGAGGAATTTCTTCACCCAGAGAGTGGTGAACCTGTGGAATTCTCTACCACACAGGGCAGTTGAGGCCAATTCATTAAGTATATTCAAGAAGGAGTTAGATATTTTTCTTAAGGCTAAGGGGATCAAGCGATATGGGGAGAAAGCAGGGACAGGGTACTGAATTTGGATGATCAGCCATAATCGCATTGAATGATGGAGCTGGCTCGAGGGGCCGAATGGCCTACTCCTGCTCCTATCCTCTATGTTTCTATGTAATGGTTGTGGAGGGTGGCGAGTGAAGTTGTCTACGAGATGGGATGAGCATTGATGAGCCAGTCGACCTTTTCCCACTCGTTTTTCTGTTCAGATGTTTACATTAACTGATTGCCAGGGAGAGGTCAGTGTGGGTACGGTAGTGTAGTGGTTATGTTACAGCACTAATAATGTAGAGAATGTGAGTTCATAATACCACCATAGCAATTTGAGAAGTTGAATCAAATTTAAAATTAAAAAGCTGGTATCAGTAAAAGTGACCATGAAGTTGTCAGCTTGTTCTAAAAGCCCAACTGGTTCACTACTGCCCTTTGGGGCAGGAAACCTGCTGTTCTTACCCAGTCTGGGCCTATATGTGACTCCAGTCCCCACACCAACATAGTTGGCTCTTAACTGCCCCTCTGAAATGTCCGAACAAGCCACTCAATGACAGTTTGTGCCACAAAGAATTGCAGCAGTTCAGGAAGAAGGCCCACCATCACCTTCTCAAGGGAAACCAGGGATGGACAATAATTACCAGCATTGCCTGTGACACCCACATCCCGGGAAAGTAGAAGCAGTGGACTGGCTCAGTATGAGGCCGGGGCAAGAGGCGACTTGATGTGGCAGAGGTCGAAGTTATGGAGGATGAGTAACGTGCAGGAATTTGCAGCCTCTGGGCTTGCAATGTATCGCCTCGTCCTGTAAATTCCTACGTCCTCATAAACTGTACGTCTGTGATGAAAATGGATCAAGACAGATAATTCTCTGGGCATCTGCCGAGACTGAATACCCGCCAACTGAGAGAAGTTGAACAAGTTTAGAGAGTGTTGAACTGAAACAACTGGTCTGATGCCAGCAGCCCTGACTAATTAACTTCTTGCTGGAGGCCTGAACCTCTTGGCTGCACTGAATCGAGATCTGAGCAGAAACGTATTTAGGCCTCATCTGTGAGGGGAAGTGCGTTGGCTGTTTACACAGAGTGGCTCTCATTGCAGGTCTGCATTGACCCGCAATCCGCCACCATCAAAAGCAAGCCTTGCATCTCGAGAAAACTTTACATTTTATGTAATTAATTCTCCTTGTGCTGATTGAGCACACAAATCTGCGTGTCTGCAATCACTTCAAAGTGGTGATTTGTCCTGTTTATGACTCCTCTTTTCCCACATTGGCCCAGGTAAAGTGAGTTTTGTTCCAGGCTCGACAGAGATCACAGCCCAGGGTTTGGAACAAAGTGGCACTAATCTGACCGTCTCCGCCAGGGGGGTCACTAGGACGGCTGGTGTGAGAAACGGAAACCCATCATAATACCTAAGAGTTTACATAGAAACATAGAAACATAGAAGATAGGAGCAGGAGTAGGCCATTCGGCCCCTCGAGCCTGCTCCGCCATTCAATGATATCGTGGCTGATCATCCAAACTCAGTACCCGGTCCCTGCTTTCTCCCCATATCCCTTGATCCCTTTAGCCTTAAGAAATATATCCAACTCCTTCTTGAATATATTTAATGAATTGGCCTCTACTGCCTTGTGTGGTAGAGAATTCCACAGGTTCACCACTCTCTGGGTGAAGAAATTCCTCCTCATCTCTGTCCTAAATGGCCTACCCCTTATCCTTAGACTGTGACCCCTGGTTCTGGACTCCCCCGCCATCGGGAACATCCTTCCTGCATCTAGTCTGTTTAGTCCTGTTAGAATTTTATAAGTTTCAATGAGATCCCCTCTCATTCTTCTAAACTACAGCTTGTTTAAGCCCAATCGACCCAATCTCTCCTCATATGTCATTCCTGCCATCCCAGGTATCAGTCTGGTGAATCTTCGCTGCACTCCCTCCATGGCAAGAACATCCTTCCTCAGATAATGTAAGATTTGCAAAATTTCTACATTTCCCCAAAGGTTGTTATTAATAAACGGGACCCTGCGTGGACATTTTAAATCAAAAAGGGTACCCAAGATGGCATCCGTGCCTCGTGGCAGAAAGCCTGTGAGATTTTAAAATGGACTCTGCAACACAGACAGCTTGTGGATCGAAACCCAAGCTGCAGTTTCTGTGAAGAGAGACTTTGTATTTTGAAACCAGACAGGACTCTGAATTATGCATTAGATCGAATTGGAGACAAATCTAAATTCAGTTTAGGCCTATAGTTAAGCAGCCTACATATATAATCGGAAACAGATTAAGAGAACCATCGAGGCTGGACAGGCCCATCAAGGAACTTTCATGACAATACAAGTCAATTATCGGGCCGGTAGATGCGATTACCGGCCATCTAAAAACAGTTAGTATGGATTGCTACCATTATTTAAAATAGCCCGCCAAGATTAAGACAATGAACTAACCTGATTTGGCGCGCAGATAAGGGTTTTCGAAAAGAGTATAATTGAAGGCCCCAGGTAGCAATCGCGGGCTTCGCTTCTCTTCTCTTCTCTCTCTGCTCTTCGGCCCCTCGCCCTCGTGGCTGCAGCTCTTTCCCCATCCCGCGCTTACCCCCTGGCCTTTGCCCGTGCCTTTCCCCACTCCATCTGGAATCGCCCCGACACCGTATCGGGCGGACACGGATAATTCAGGCCAGGCGAGGCGGGACGTGACGGGAGGAGGAGGGAAGACCACCTGAGGAAGACCAACTGAGGAGACCAACTGAGGAGACGGGCTGAGGGTAGGCTTCAAATTATCGGGCCTTCAGCCTTGGCCGACCTGCGAATATCTGCACACCAACTCAAACTGTCGGCTGGCGATGAAGAATCATCCTGCAAGGTAAAGTACCCAAACAGAGACTTTAACTTTGGGGTATGTTAAGTCTGTGTGTTCTAGTTGTAATTACTAACACAGACTACAAGATTAAAGTTCAACAGGTCTTTACTGGTTGGAGGTCAGGACTATACTAAATACAATATTACTACACAGTGCTTATATACCGGTGGTCACCACCGGTATTACGTATACAACAGCCAGAGAAAGTAGTACATCTCTTAAGGTGGAACAGGCTTAAGTTCTCTTAAGGTGGAACAGGTTACATACACCACAATCCTCCCTTTTTAGCTTAACAGTCATATCCCCATTTAACATAACATAATAACATATATAACTTCAGGTATAAACAGTTCAAAGGTTCAGCCTCTCAGGAGGCCTTCTGATTCGGTTTGGATAACGCCTTTCAGTGGTCTCTGATTCCTGTTGCTGAGGTGACTCCTCTAGTTGGTCTCCCATGCATTGGGTGTTATCATCATCAGGTACATTCCCTGCCGAGGTAGATGCTTCAGGTTCATTAACGTCTTCCACAGTTGTCTCTGTCGCAACCATGGTTCGACCCTTGCTCGCGATTCTACCAGTTGATCCGCATGACGCCTTATCACATTGTTACCAATATCTACTGTGTACATCAGAGGTCCTTGTCTGGCCCGAATTGTTCCGGACTGCCATTTTTCGTTTTCATAGCCCCTTGCCAACACTGGTTGTCCTACGTCGAAACTTCGAGTGGTCTTGTTATTAATATGCCGGAACTGTTTGTTTTCCACTTCCCTCCGCACATTTGGTTTTAACAAGTCCAACCTGGACCGCAACCTCCTGTTATAAAACATCATGGCAGGACTTTGGTTAGTCACTGCATGAGCGGCGTTTCGATATGCCATTAGGAAATTGTCCACCTTGTGCTGTAGCGGAATCTGATCATCGTTCATGGCCTTTATTGCCTTTTTGAATGCTTGGACAAATCTCTCGGCCAACCCGTTTGTCGCCGGATGATATGGGGCAGAGGTATAATGTTTCACCCCATTCTTCTTTAAGAATTTTTGGAATTCTTCCGACACGAACTGTGGTCCGTTGTCCGAACAGATCTGTTCTGGCAATCCGTTCCTTGCGAATATTGTTCTTAACACCGCAATTGTCTTTTCTGAAGTAGTGGTATTCATCTTGATCACTTCTGGCCATTTGGAATGTGCGTCCACCGCAATTAGGAACATGGAGTCCATGAATGGACCAGCAAAGTCAATATGTACGCATTGCCATGGGGCTGAAGGCCATTCCCATGGGTGTAGTGGTGTGATCGGAGGTGCATTTTGCACTTTTTGGCACCCAGCGCAGCTTTTCGTCAACTCCTCTATCTGTTGGTCAATACCCGGCCACCATACATAAGCCCTAGCAAGACTTTTCATCTTAACTCCCCCCAGATGACCTTCATGCAGTTCTTTTAGAAATCTTTCCCTTAACTTGGGAGGAATAATCACTCTTGTCCCGTACATCAAAGTACCATGGCAGACGGACAGCTGGTCTCGCCTTGCCGAGAATGCCGGTAACAGAGGACCACCACGTGTTGGCCATCCTTTCACTGTCACCTCGTAGACTCTGGACAGTGTCGGGTCATTCCTGGTTTCTCTTTCAATACTTGCATTGGTGACTGGTAAACACTCGATGATGGGCGAATGAAATAACTCAACAGGGTCAACTTTCGTCGTTTCTTCTTCTTCAGGTAGTGGCAGGCGCGACAGCCCATCAGCATTGCCATGCTGCTTCGTACCTTTGAATTCTATTTGATATTGATGTGCCCCTAGGAATAGGGACCATCTCTGGAGACGCTGTGCTGTCATCACTGAAACACCCTGTGATAATAATAATAACTTCCGGGAAGTTATGTCATCACTTCCTGTGAACTGTGAACTATGAACTATGAACTGTGTACATACCTCACTTCCTGTCATATCTCACTTCCTGTTGGACTGGTATAAATACTGGTCTGTTCAGTATTGTAAGAGGCTTCTACCAGAGGCATGGTAAAGACCTCTCTTGTATATAGTGTGTTTATAAGTTACTTAAAGCTTACTTTAATGTTACTTGATGGTAAGACTCCTTTTTCTTACATCACACCCTTCTTAGGGTTAAAAATGGATACCAACGGCTGATGGTCTGTCAGAAGTGTGAATTTTTGGCCCTGCAGGTAATGATTAAACTTCTTCGCTCCCCATACAAGGCTGAGAGCCTCCCTATCGATCTGCGCATAGTTGCGCTCAGCGGAGGTCAATGATCTGGATGCAAACACGACTGGCCTTTCCGTGCCATTTGGCAACTTGTGTGAGAGTACTGCCCCAATACCATATGGAGAAGCATCACAAGCCAACCGAATAGGCAGTGTCGGGTTGAAGTGAGCCAACACTTCCTCTGAGATGATCAATTCTTTGCTTTTGCGAAATGCCTTCTTACAGTTTTCGCTCCATTCCCATGGTACCCCCTTCTGTAAAAGAGCGTTTAGTGGGTGCAGTACCGTGGATAGATTTGGTAGAAATTTATGGTAATAATTAATCAATCCTAGAAACGACCTCAACTGAGAGACATTATCCAGAGCGGGAGCCTTTACAACTGCCTTTATCTTGTCAGGAGACTTATGAAGCCCCTCCCGGTCAATGACATGACCACAGTATTAGATCCGCTTCTGGAAGAACTCACATTTCTGCCAATTAACTCTAAGTCCATACTCTTTCAGTCTGTTGAGCACCAGTTCCAAGTTTGCGAGGTGTTCTTCATCACCATCACCTGTAATCAGAATATCGTCCAGGTAACATTGTGTGCCTGGAATTCCCTGTAATACCTGCTCCATGGCCCTCTGCCAAATTGCTGGAGCCGATGCCACTCCAAAAACCAGCTTATTGTACCGGTACAAACCTCGATGCGTGTTGATCGTGAGCTATTGGCGTGACTCTTCTTCAACCTCCATCTGCAAGTACGCCTGCGCCAGGTGTATCTTGGTGTAGTGTTTCCCGCCAGACAATGAAGCAAAAATATCCTCAATCCACGGAAGCGGATACTGCACCGTGTGAAGCACTGGATTAACGGTGATTTTGAAACCTCCACAGATGCGAACCTTCCCTGGTTCTCCTGGCTTGTTGCTCGAAGGACGTTTCATAACGGGAACAATGGGCGTAGCCCACTCACTCCAATCTACCTTAGACAGTACACCTGAACGTTCTAGCGCTTCCAGTTCCGCTTCTACAGTAGGTCGTATTGCATAGGGTACCGGTCTGGCTTTAAAAAATTTTGGGTGTGCATGTTCATCAATCTTGATGTTTGCCGTAATTCCTCTCAGTGTTCCCAGTCCCTGCTGGAACACCTCTTTAGCATCATCCAATATTTTGGACAATCGTTTAGGTTTGACATCTGTTTCCCCGGAATCTACCGTTAGTGCCTTCAAGGAGTGCCAGGCCATATTCATTTTCCGAATCCACTCCCGTCCCAGTAGTGGTGGACCTCCTTCAGGTAGCACATATAAGTCCATTACTTGGCTTTCTTCGCCCTTGTGGACCACTTTTACCTCTATCTTTCCGATGGGGTACACTCTTTGCCCCGTGTATGTTTTCAATATAATCTCCGTATCCCGTAGGGGAATATGTTGGAATAACCTTTTGTAATCTTTCTTATTCATGACTGTCAATGCCGATCCAGTGTCCAATTCCATCTTTACTTGGACTCCTGCTATCTGAAGGGTGACCCAAATTGTCTGGAGATCTGCATCCTTACCAACGTTGTGTACTCTTAAGCTACCCAGTTCATTACTGCTAGCGTCTGAATCTGACTTCTGTTCGGTCGAACTGTTCTTTGTCACCTTGTGTACCTTTATGTATTTTCCTTGCGGTGACTTTTTGTTGCTGGTCTTCTTTCCTGACCGGCATACTTTAGCTATGTGGCCAAGCCTGCCAGACGTTCTGCATTCTTGGTTTTTAAACCAACACTGGTTCTGATCGTGCATTGTCTTTCCACAACGATAACATTTTACAGTACTCAAACCCAATTTATTTGTACTGAGTTCCGGTGACCGTAGCTGCATTACTGCCATGCCTCTCGCTGCGGCTTCGTGTGCTGCTGCCATAGTGACCGCTTTCTCAAGCGTCAGCTCATTCTCCTCGAGCAGTCGCTTTTTTGTATCTTCTTTTAATAAACCACACACAAATTTATCTCGTAGCACCTCTGTCAGTCTCGTTCCAAACTGACAGTACTTTGCTAGCTTACGCAATTCCATTAAATATTCAGCATTGCTTTCATCCTTCAGCTGCCTTCTGCTGTAAAATTTAAATCGTTCCGCTAGCATCAGCGGCGTGGGGTTTAGATGATTTTTCAGGACAGTAACAATCTCCTCGAACGTCTTATCCGCCGGTTCATCTGGTGATAAAAGGTGTTTCAATTGCCCGTATGTCTTCGCACCCATTAAGTTTAATAATGTTAGTGCTTTCTCTTCATCTGGGATTTTATTTGCTTTACAATAATTTTGTATGCGTTCTACATACATGGCCCAATCTTCGATGTCGCTATCAAAGGTATTAATGTTCCCATGTTTAGGCATCGTTGCAATTTAATTTATTTTTATTTTTATCCAAGATGGCTGCTTCCCGCTCTTGTCTTCGTCCTCCGCCTACAAAATGGCGGTTTTCCCGCGCTTGGCGGTCTTCACCTGTCCCCCGACGCTGTCTCCGCTTCACCGCGGCTCTCGCGCCTTCAGTTGCCCCAGACGCTGCACCTTTTTAGCCCGAATGCGGCCCGGCCCTTATCACCAGCCGCGATCGATGTCCCCGCGCTGCGCCTTTCGGCCCGAATGCGGCCCGGCCCTTATCTCCGGTCGCGATCGATCTCACCGCCCTTATTCCTCCGTCTTCCCTCCCCGTCTGTACAGCCAACGCGGCCGAATTTCTGGTCACGTCGCTGCCTGGCTTACCCACCACCGAGGCAGAAAGAAGATAGCTGACAGCCGCTGATGGAGGCTTCGAGTTCAGGATGTCTTCTGCACTCTGGTTTCTCGATGTCTGCCGCGCGACGTGTCTTCCAGCAGGGTGATGAGGGTGGAAGCCTCTCTTCGACGTCCGTTCTGTGGATGAAGCCGCCGTGGATATAAACTGCCGCAGGGTAAGAATCGGACTCGTCGCCACTGTTAAGTCTGTGTGTTCTAGTTGTAATTACTAACACAGACTACAAGATTAAAGTTCAACAGGTCTTTACTGGTTGGAGGTCAGGACTATACTAAATACAATATTACTACACAGTGCTTATATACCGGTGGTCACCACCGGTATTACGTATACAGCAGCCAGAGAAAGTAGTACATCTCTTAAGGTGGAACAGGCTTAAGTTCTCTTAAGGTGGAACAGGTTACATACACCACAGGGTACTCGAAGCTGGACACCGCCCTTGCAGCGCCCGGAGGCCACCAAGAGCGAACCCCGAACCCCGCCGCTGTTTTGAGTCCAAAAAGCCCTTTTGATTGGTGAGCATGAAGTTCTGACCCCTCATAGATGAACCTAGTTAGGTATAGGGGGTGGGATAAGGATAAGGGGATTGTTAAGATAGTTGTTTTCCCTCGATGTGCCATGTGTTCCCCATTCCCTGTATAAGTAGAGTTATTCTTTGTATTTTTGTCTGTAGAAGTGTACACTAGTAATTTTCCATAAGATTGTATCAATTTTTCCTCTTCAATAAAATCTTGGTTTTTGTTCACATCCAACCACCTGTCTACTCGAGTCTTCTCTGCACCGCCGCCTTGTACCTAAGTCCGGTGTCTAGAACCCAGGGGCATGGGAGTGATTCGAATCGCTCACAAAACAGTCAGAGGCATAACTGACTGGACCCCACAGGCCACCCCCTACAATAATGCGATCAAAACTGCAGACAATACTCAAGGTGTGGTCTCACCATGGCCCTGTACAACTGCAGCAAGACATCCTTGCTCCTGTACTCGAACCCTCTCGCTATGAAGGCCAACATACCATTTGCTTTCTTAACCGCCTGCTGCACCTGCATGCTTACCTTCAGCGACTGATGCACAAGGACACCCAGGTCTCGTTGCACCTCCCCTTCTGCCAATCTATTGCTGTTCAGATAATAATCTGCCTTCCTGTTTTTGCCACCGAAGTGGATAACCTCGCATTTATCCACATTATACTGCATCTGCCATGCATCTGCCCAATCACCCAACCTGTCCAAATCATACTGGAGTTTCTCAGCATCCTCCTCACAGCACACACGCCCACCCAGCTTTGTGTCGTCTGCAAACTTGGAGATATTACATCTAGTTCCCTCTTCTAGATCATTAATATATATTGTGAATAGCTGGGGTCCTGGCACTGATCCCTGCGGTACCCCACTAGTCACTGCCTGCCACTCGGAAAAAGACCCATTTATTCCAACATTTTCCTTCCTGTCTGCCAACCAGTTCTCTATCCAAGTCAGTACATTGCCCCCAATCCCATGTGCCTTAACTTTACATGATAATCTCTTATGCGGGACTTTATTGAAAGCCTTCTGAAAGTCCAAATACACCACATCCACTGGTTCTCCCTTATGTATTCTACCAGTTACATCCTCAAAAAATTCCAATTCAAAAATCTTCAACTACACCATGGGATTTCTGTTTACCCAATAAGGAGTCCGTACTCTTCCCCTTGTCGGGACACATCCCAACTTACCCAAATTTCAAAGATCTTGGGGGTTAAGTTCGGGAGTGCCCTCTTCCCCCGCAGAGTTAGTCCCCCCGCGTACAAATGGTGAGCTCCAGATCTTGGGCCTCAGACCTCATCGTCATGGAGACGGCGCTGCAGGAGGAGGTAGGCCCTCCAAGTTTAGGCTGCTGCTAGTGCAGCCCACAGGTAAGCACTTCAGGATTAGGAACGAGACCCGAGTTGGCATCGTGGATGGTCGGGGGGGCGAGGTGGATCGGGGGGGCGAGGAGGAGTGATCGCCTGGCCGGGAGGGAGGGATTGAGGGTCTGAGGGGGGCTGGAATCAGGGTCAGGGGGAGGGAGGGAGGGAGGGGGCATCAGATGTCAGGGCCACGGGCTGGAGGTCAGAGGTCAGGAATCTCGCAACCAGGGACAGAGGCAAAAAGAAATTACTGCAGATGCTGGAAACCTGAAATAAAAACAGAAAATGCTGGAGATACTCAGCAGGTCAGGTAGCATCTGTGAAGATGCTGCCTGATCTGCTGAGTATCTCCAGCATTTTCTGTTTTTATTTCAGGAACAGAGGTGATCAGGATGGTGATGTTGAGTACTTACGTTTGTTTATCTGAGGAAGGATGTTCTTGCCATGGAAGGAATGCAGCAAAGATTCACCAGACTGATACCTGGGATGGCAGGAATGACGTATGAGGAGAGATTGGGTCGATTAGGCTTATATTCGCTAGAGTTTAGAAGAATGAGAGGGGATCTCATTGAAACTTATAAAATTCTAACAGGACTAGACAGACTAGATGCAGGAAGGATGTTCCCGATGGCGGGGGAGTCCAGAACCAGGAGTCACAGTCTAAGGATAAGGGGTAATCCATTTAGGACAGAGATGAGGAGAAATTTCTTCACCCAGAGAGTGGTGAACCTGTGGAATTCTCTACCACAAAAGGCAGTAGAGGCCAATTCATTAAATATATTCAAGAAGGAGTTGGATATATTTCTTGAGGCTAAAGGGATCAAGGGATATGGGGAGAAGGCAGGGACAGGGTACTGAATTTGGATGACCAGCCATGATCTCATTAAATGGCGGAGCAGGCTCGAGGGGCCGAATGGCCTACTCCTGCTCCTATCTTCTATGTTTCTATGTTTCTATGTTTAATGTCGGTGATGTTTAGAGTTGGCTATGGAGTGGCACTGGCTGTCCTGGGAGAAACCAATGTTGCAGTGAAGACCTGAAGCAGGCCTCAGGCCCTTTATTTTGCAAATGCAAATAGCCTATCGCCTGCTTCAGGCAAGGGTAAAGGACGCCCCTTGTTTGTCCTTGCCCAATATGGCAGGCAGCGCACTTCCGCTCGGACGTGTAGGTTCGCAACCTGCCCACCATCTTGGGGCCTCAGGAGGCTAAAAAAACACGTGCTACCTGGCCTAATTTAGCCCCCCTCAAGTGTAGGTGTTAGCCGTGGCTTAGTGTGTAGCACTCTCACTTCTGAGTCAGAAGGTCGTGAGTTTATAATTAAGAATCATAGAATGGCTACAGCACAGAAGGAGGCCATTCAGCCTGTCGAGCCAGTGCCAGCTCTCTGCAAGGGCACTTCAGCTAGTCCCACTCCCCCACCCTTTCCCCCTAGCCTTGCAAAAAATTTTCCTTCCGGTACTTATCCAATTCCCTTTTGAAACCACGATTGAGTCTGCCTCCACCACCCTCTCAGGCAGTGCATTCCAGATCCTAACCACTCGCTGCGTAAAAAAGATTTTCCTCATGTCGCCTTTGCCAATCACCTTAAATCTGTGTCCTCTGGTTCTCGAACCTTCCGCCAATGGGAACAGTTTCTCTCTATCTACTCTGTCCAGGCCCCTCATGATTTTGAACACCTCTCTTAAATCTCCTCTCAACCTTCTCTGCTCTAAGGAGAACAACCCCAGATTCTCCAGTCTACCCACGTAACTGAAGCCTTTCATCCCTGGAATCATTTTCGTAAATCTTTTCTGCACACTCTCTAAGCCCTTCACATTCTTCTTAAAGTGTGGTGCCCAGAATTGGACACAATACTCCAGTTGAGGCCGAACCAGTGTTTTATAAAGGTTCATCATAACTTCCTTGCTTTTGCACTCTATACCTCTTATTTATGAAGCCCAGGATCCCGTAAGCTTTTTTAACTGCTTTCTCAACCTGCCCTGCCACCTTCAATGATTTGTGCACATATACCCCCAGTATATGGGGACAGGAACGGTAGCATAGTGGTAATGTCACTGGGTTAATAATGCAGTTAGACCTAGATTAATGATTCATCTAAAACATGAGTTATCAATTCCCACCACAACAGCAGTGGAATTTCAATTCACTTAATTAAATAAATCTGGAATAAAAAGCTAGTATCAGTAATGGTGACCATGAAACTATCAGATTGTCATAAAAACCCATCTGGTTCACTAATGTCCTTTAGGGAAAGAAATATGCTGCCCTTACCCAGTCTGGCCTATATGTGACTCCAGGCCCACAGCAATGTGGTTGACTCTTAACTGCCCTCTGAAATGGCCTAGCAAGCCACTCAGTTGCAACAAACCGATCTCTCTGTTCATACACCCCCTTTAGGATTGTACCCTTTAGTTTATATTGCCCCTTTTCATTTTCCCTACCAAAATGAATCACTTTGCACTTTTCTGTGTTAAATTTTATTTGCCATGTGTCCGCCCATTCCACCAGCCTGTCTATGTCTTCTTGAAGTCTATCACTCTCCTCCTCACTGTTCACTATACTTACAATTTTGTGTCATCTGCAAATTTTGAGATTGTGCCCTGTACACCCAGGTCCACATCATTAATATACATCAAGAAAAGCAGTGGTCCCAGTACTGACCCCTGGGGAACACCATTGTATACCTTCCTCCAGTCCGAAAAACAACCGTTCACCACTACTCTGTTTCCTGTCACTTAGCCAATTTCGTATCCATGCTGCCACTGTCCCTTTTATTCCATGGGCTTCAACTTTGTTGGCAAGCCTATTACGTGGCACTTTGTTTTGGAAGTCCATGTACACCACGTCAACCGCATTGCCCTCATCAACCCTTTCTGTTACCTCATCAAAGAACTCAATCAAGTTAGTTAAACACGATTTGCCTTTAACAAATCCGTGCTGGCTTTCCTTAATTAATCCACACTTGTCCAAGTGACTGTTAACTTTGTCCCTGATTATCGTTTCCAAAAGCTTCCCCACTACCGAGGTTAAACTGACTGGCCTGTAGTTGCTGGGTTTATCCTTACACCCTTTTTTGAACAAGGGTGTAACATTTGCAATTCCCCAGTCCTCTGGCACCAGCCCCGTATCTCTGGTGGATTGGAAGATTGTGGCCAGTACCTCCGTGATGTCCACCCTCAATTCCCTCAGCATCCTAGGATGCATCCCATCTGGTCCTGGTGACTTATCAAATTTAAGTACAGCCAATCTTTCTAGTACCTCCACTTTATCAATTTTTATCTCATCCAGTATCTCCACTCTCTCCTCTTTCACTATGTCTTTGGCAGTGTCTTCTTCCTTGGTGAAGACAGATGCAAAGTACTCACTTAGTACCTCAGCCATACCCTCTCCCTCCATGCATCGGTCTCCTTTTTGGTCCCTAATCGGCCCCACCCCTCCTCTTACTGGCCATTTATTATTTATATGCCTTTAGAAGACTTTTCACAGAATCACAGAATCACAGAAACCCCACAGTGCAGATAGAGGCACATATCCCACCCGATCCCCGTAACCCCTACACCAACACATATCCCACCCTATCCCCGTAACCCCACATATTTAATCCCCCTAACACTAAGGGTCAATTTATCATAGCCAATCAACCTAACCCGCACATCTTTGGACTGTGGGAGGAAACCGGAGCACCCGGAGGAAACCCACGCAAACACGGGGAGAATGTGCAAACTCCACACAGACAGTCACCCGAGGCCGGATTCGAACCCGGGTCCCTGGCGCTGTGAGGCAACAGTGCTAACCACTATGCCACCGTGCTTTTGGATTTGATAGTCAAACATCCGACGAACTAATATAAGAACATAAGAAATAGGAGCAGGAATAGGCCACTTGGCCCCTCGAGCCTGCTCCGCATTCAATAAGATCATGGCTGATCGTGGGCTCAAAGCCGCTTCCCAGCCCGCTCCCCATAACCCTTCACTCCCTTATCTTGCAAAAATCTGCCTATCTCCACCTTAAATGTATTTAATGTCCCAGCCTCCACAGCTCTCTGGGGCAGAGAATTCCACAAATTTATGACCCTCTAAGAGAAGAAGTTCCTCCTCCTCAGTTCTAAAAGGGCAACTCTTTATTCTGAGACTGTGCCCCCAAGTTCTAGGTTTCCCCATGAGGGGAAACATCCTCTCTGCATCTACCCTGTTGAGCCCCCTCAGTATCTTATATGTTTTGATAAGATCACCTCTCATTCTTCTAAATTCCAATGAGTAGAGGCTCAGCCTGCTCAACCTTTCCTCATAATTCAAACCCCTCATCTCTGGAATGAACCTAGTGAATCGTCTCTGAACTGCCTCCAATGCAAGTATATCCTTCCTTAAATAAGGAGACCAAAACTGTACGCAGTACTCAAGGTGTGGTCTCACCAATACCCTGTACAGTTGTAGCAGGACTTCCCTACTTTTAGACTCCAACCCCCTTGAAATAAAGGGCAACATTCCATTTGCCTTTTTGATTACTTGCTGTACCTGCATGTTAACTTTTTGTGTTTCATGCACAAGGATCCCCAGGTCCCTCTGAACTGTAGCATTTTGTAATCTCTCTCCATTTAAATAATAGCTTGCTTTTTTATTTTTCCTGCCAAAGTGGATAACCTCGCACTTTCCCACATTATACTCAATCTGCCAAATGTTTGCCCATTCACCTAGTCTGTCTCTATCCCTTTGTAGATTCTGTGAGTCCTCTGCACAACTTGCTTTCCCACCCACCTTTGTATCATCTGCAAACTTGGCTACATTACACTCGATCCCTTCATCCAACTCATTAATGTAGATTTTAAATAGTTTGGGCCCCAGCACCGATCCTTGTGGCACCCCACTAGTTACCGTTTGCCAACCAGAAAATGACCCATTTATCCCGACTCTCTGCTTTCTGTTAGTTAGCCAATTCTCTATCCATGCTAATATATTACCCCCAACTCCGTGAGCTCTTATCTTGTGCAGTAACCTTTTATGTGGCACCTTATCGAATGCCTTCTGGAAATCCAAATACACCACATCCACTGGCTCACCCTTGTCCACCCTACTTGTTACATCCTCAAAGAACTCCAGCAAATTTGTTAAACATGATTTCCCTTTCCTAAAACCATGCCAACTCTGTTTGACTGCAGTATGTTTTTCTAAATGCCCTGCTACTGCTTCCTTAATGAAGGACTCCGGCATTTTCCCAACGATAGATGTTAGGCTAACTGGTCAATAGTTTCCTGCTTTCTGTCTCCCTACTTTCTTAAATAGTGACAAACATCCACTACAAGCCCACTGACTCCCACAGCTACCTGAACTACACTTCCTCCCACCCCGCCTCCTGTAAGGACTCTATTCCATTCTCCCAGTTTCTCCATCTCCGCCGCATCTGCTCTGACGATGCCACCTTCCACACCAGTACTTCCGATATGTCTTCCTTTTTCCTCAACCGTGGATTCCCCTCTACCGTGGTTGACACGGCCCTCAACTGTGTCCGTTTCATTTCCCGCATTTCTGCTCTCACCCCTTCTCCCTCCCTCCCAGAACCACAATTGGGTTCCCCTTGTCTTCACCTTTCACCTCACCAGTCTCCAAATTTAACGTCTCATCCTCCGCCAAATCCGCCACCTCCAGCGTGATCCCACTACCAAACACATCTTCCCCTCCCCCCTTTCAGCATTCCGAAGGGAGCGTTCCCTCTGAGACACACTGGTCCACTCCTCAACCACCCCCTCCCTTTCCCACGGCACCTTCCCGTGCAAGCGCAGGAGATGCAACACCTGCCCTTTTACCTCCTCCCTTCCCACTGTCCAGGGCCCCAAACACCCCTTCCAGGTGAAACAGCGATTTACTTGTAATTCTTGCAATTTAGTATACTGTATTCGCTGCTCACGATGCGGTCTCCTCTACATTGGGGAGACCAAACGCAGATTGGGCGACCGCTTTGCGGAACACCTCCATTCAGTTCGTAGGCGTGATCCTGAGCTTCCGGTCGCCTGTCACTTTAATTCTCCGCTCCACTCCCACTCTGACCTCTCCGTCCTCGGCCTCTTGCACTGTTCCAACGAAGATCAGCGTAAGCTCGAGGAACAGCACCTCATCTTTCGATTCGGCACTTTACAGCCTTCTGGACTCAACATTGTGTTCAACAATTTCAGTTCATAACCTCTGCCCCTATTTTTTCAAATGGCAGCTGTTGATGATTCTGCCATTCCCATTTTCAGCTCATCTAGACCCATCTTTTGTTTCTTAACTTGTCCCATTACCATCTCCTTTTGCCTTGCACCATCATCCCTTTTGTCATTTAATCTCTCCCGCCTTCCACCCTATCTCAGACCTTCCCCTTTTGTTCTTTCCTCCCCTCCCCGCTTTCCCTGCCCCTGCACCTGTTTAAAAATCTGTTGCATCTCTAACTTTTTCCAGTTCTGACTAAAGGTCATCGACCTGAAAAGTTAACTCTGTTTCTCCACAGATGCTGCCTGACCTGCTGAGTGTTTCCAGCATTTTCTGTTTCTATTTCAGATTTCCAGCATCCGCAGTATCTTGATTTTGTGTTCGACCTTCCTGTATTGTCTCATAGTTTGACCCCACCTAATACCGTACTATTTCTTACTCCAGTGCTATCTGTCTCTCCCAATCCTTTGTGCACCATGGTTCTCCTTTCTAATGCTACATCCTGGTGTCCATCCCCCTTTCCAAATTAGTTTAAACCCTCCCCAAAAACACTAGCAAACGCTCCCCGCGAGGACATTGGTCCCGGCTCTGTTGAGGTGCAAACCGTGTGGACTGTACAGGTCCCACCACCTCCAGAAACGGTCTCAATGTCCCAGAAATCTGAATCCCTCCCTCCTGCACCATCTCTCCAGCCACGCATTCATCTGCTCTATCCTTCTATTCCTGTACTCACTTGCTCGTGGGCCGGGAGTAATCCGGAGATTACTACCTTTGAGGTCCTGCTTTTTAATCTCTTTCCGAGCTCCCTAAAATCTGCCTGCAGGAGCTCATTCCTCTTTCTACCAATGCCGTTGATACCGATATGGACCATGACCTCTGGCTGTTCACCCTCCCCCCTCAGATTGTCCTGCAGCCGCTCAGTGACATCTTTGACCATGGTACATAGAAACATAGAAACATAGAAGATAGGAGCAGGAGTAGGCCGTACGGCCGCTTGAGCCTGCTCCGCTATTCAATGCGATCATGGCTGATCATCCAAATTCAGTACCCGGTCCCTGATTTCTCCCCATACCCCTTGATCCCTTTAGCCTTAAGAAATATATCCAACTCCTTCTTGAATATATTTAATGAATTGGCCTCAACTGCCTTCTGTGGTAGAGAATTCCACAGGTTCACCACTCTCTGGGTGAAGAAATTCCTCCTCATTTCTGTCCTAAATGGCCTACCCCTTATCCTTAGACTGTGACCTCTGGTTCTGGACTCCCCGACCATCGGGAACATCCTTCCTGCATCTAGTCTGTCCAGTCCTGTCAGAGTTTTATAAGTTTCAATCAGATCCCCTCTCATTCTTCTAAACTCCGGCGAGTACAAGCCCAATCGACCCAATCTCTCCTCATACGTCATTCCTGCCAGCCCAGGCATCAGCCTGGTGAATCTTTGCTGAACTCCTTCCATGGCAAGAACATGCTTCCTCAGATAAGGCGACCAAAACTGCACACAATACTCAAGATGTGGTCTCACCAAGGCCCTGTACAACTGCAGCAAGGCATCCTTGTTCCTGTACTCAAACCCTCTCGCTACGAAGGCCAACATACCATTTGCATTCTTAACCGCCTGCTGCACCTGCATGCTTACCTTCAGCGACTGGTGCACAAGGACGCCCAGGTCTCGTTGCACTTCCCCGTTTCCCAATCTATTGCCATTCAGATAATAATCTGCCTTCCTGTTTTTGCCACCAAAGTGGATAACCTCACATTTATCCACGTTATATTGCATCTGCCATGCTTCTGCCCAATCACCCAACCTGTCCAAATCATCCTGGAATTTCTCGGCATCCTCCTCACAGCACACACGCCCACCCAGCTTTGTGTCATCTGCAAATTTGGAGATATTACATCAATTCCCTTGTCTAGATCATTAATGTATATTGTGAATAGCTGGGGTCTGTCGTGTCCATGTGTAGATAAAGACACTGAAGACAGGAGTTGGTTCATAGGTATTTACTAAGCAAGTCTGGGGGGGGTTTCTAAAGGATATACACAATACACAGGCTTATATAGCCCAAGTGGCAATTACCGGCATTACGCACACCTGGGGCTCTTAAAGGCACATACACCACAATTCCTCCCCTTCTAGCTAACCAGTACATCATATTTTAAGTAATTATTAATTACATGTTATATGCAAAATAATATACATTGCTGTATTAATTAATTATAAGTTAGTCTCTCAGGAGGCTTCCTGACTCGGTCCGGATAACGCCTCGGGGGTGTAGTAGTTTCTGGTGGTGTAGTAGGCTCTTCTGGCAAGGCTGATTCGGCTTGAAGGCCAGTGTCGGGTTCATCGGGCTCCAGTATCACCGGATCGGAGGTAGATATGGGTATCTCTACTTCATCGTTAGATGTATAGAGTGGTGGTGCAGGTTGTCCCTTTTCGGATGACTTGATGATTTGGTCAGCATGGCGCCTTATTATGCTGTCTCCGATGTCCACGGTATACATCAGTGGTCCTAATCGTGTGCAGATAGTTCCAGGCTGCCATTTCTCGGTACGGTAGTCCCGGGCCAAAACCGGTTGGCCTATCTGGAAGGCCCTAGTTGGCCTTTCATTCATGCCCTGAAACTGTCGGTTCTCCACGTCCCTTCGGATGTTGGGCTTGACCAAATCCAGCCGGCATCTTAGGTTTCTATTGTAGAACATCATGGCGGGAGTTTGGTTAGTAACCATATGCGTTGCATTCCTATATGCAAATAAGAAGTTATCCACCTTGTGCTGAAGTTTTATGTCTTCATTACCCATGGCCTTGATGGCCTTCTTGAAGGTCTGGACAAACCTTTCAGCCAATCCATTGGTGGCGGGATGGTATGGGGCGGACGTGTAGTGCTTTACCCCATTGTTCTTTAAGAACTTTCTGAATTCTTCGGACACAAATTGCGGTCCATTATCAGAACATATCTGCTCCGGCAGCCCATTCCTGGCAAATATGGTCCTTAATACTGTGATGGTTTTTTCCGTGGTGGTGGAGGACATCTTTATTACCTCCGGCCACTTGGAGTGTGCATCAACTGCGATTAAGAACATTGAGTCCATAAATGGACCAGCAAAGTCGATGTGCACCCTTTGCCAGGGAGATGAGGGCCACTCCCATGGATGTAGAGGGGCCTGTGGCGGAGCATTTTGGACCTTCTGGCATCCTAGGCAGCTCTTGGTCATGTCTTCGATGTCTCCATCGATACCTGGCCACCATACAAACGCCCTAGCTAGGTTCTTCATTTTCACTCCACCCAGATGCCCCTCGTGAAGCTCCTTTAGCACTTTATCCTGGAGTTTGGGTGGAATCACCACTCTGGATCCACACATCAAGGTTCCTCGGCACACTGACAGCTGTTCTCTTCTTTGCGAGAATGCTGGCAACAGTGGTTCGCCATGTGCTGGCCATCCCTTCACTGTTAAATCGTAGACCCGTGAGAGAGTAGGGTCATTTCTTGTCTCCCTTTCAATGGCAGAATTTGTCACCGGTAGACATTCCACTATGGTAGAGTGGAATATCTCTACTGGGTCTACTGTAGGTGCCTCTTCTATCGTTGGCAACGGTAGGCATGATAAACCGTCAGCATTCCCATGCTGTTTTGACCCTTTGTATTCAATGTTGTATTGGTGTGCCCCTAGAAAAAGGGACCACCTCTGTAGTCTTTGGGCCGTCATAATGGGGACACCTTTTTTAGGGTTGAATATGGAGATGAGGGGTTGATGGTCAGTCAGCAAGGTAAATTTTTGTCCGTGTAGGTAATGGTTGAATTTCTTCACTCCCCATACCAGGCTGAGTGCTTCCCTGTCTATCTGGGCATAGTTACGCTCAGCTGAGTTCAATGAGCGTGACGCAAAAGCTATCGGCCGTTCCAAGCCATCAGGGAATCTATGGGACAATACCGCTCCTATGCCGTAAGGGGATGCATCACACGCCAGTCTGATTGGTAGTGATGGGTTGTAATGAGCCAAAATTTTCTCGGATGTGATTAAGGCCTAGAAATTGGGTTCTGGTCTTGCCAGGGCTGCAGCGCCAGAAAGTTTGCGCCAGCGGTAATGCGGCAGCGCCCGACGAAAATTCGGGTGCGCCGGGCCCAGACGGCGGCGGGCGCTAAAACCCTCCTTTAGCGCCTCAAAACGGGCGTGAACTTGGGTTTCCCGGCGCTAATCCCCCGCTGCGGCACCCGATGCGGTGCGGCAGGCGGGGGAACTGCAGACCTCCTCCTCCTGTTAAGGAGGAGCTGCCTGCAGCCGACAACTGTCCGGCGGATTGACCCGACATCTGAGCCCGGCACCTCAGGGAAGTGCCGGGCTCGCATGAGACACTGATCAGGGCCGCGGGGGGGGGAATGCAGGAGTCCGGGAAGGGAGGTGCGGGCAGGCGGCCGCCGGGAACGCGGCCGGCCGCCGCTCCACCTTTATGCGCCGGCGCACACTGGGGGAAGACTCTGTTGCCAGAGTCTTAGTTGCGTCTGCCACGGGCGAGGCGGGCGCAATTGAATTTCGGCTTGGGGCCGGGTTACCACGGCAACCGGGACGCTGCGCACACCGATGACGTCATCGGTGCCGGCGCAGCGCTACCGGTCTACCGCCGCGGAAGGGCCCCAGGCAATTTAGGAACCGGCGCCAATTGCAGCGCCAGGCCTTCTAGCGCCGCAAAATCGGTGCTAAGGGCACTGAATTTCTAGGCCTAAGTCTTTACATTTATGGAAGGCACATTTACAGTCTTCGTTCCATTTCCAAATCACTCCTGTCTGTAGAAGATCATTAAGAGGGTGTAGAATAGTTGATAAGTTCGGTAAAAATTTATGATAGTAATTTATTAATCCCAGGAATGACCTTAATTGTGAAACATTTTCAGGTGCTGGAGCTTTTATAACTGCTTCAATTTTTTCAGGTGACTTATGCAACCCTTCCTTATTAATCATGTGGCCACAATATGATATCTGATTTTGGAAAAATTCGCACTTGGGGCGATTTGCTCGTAGGCCCCGTTCTTTCAGCCTAGTGAGCACCTGCTCCAAATTGGCAAGGTGCTCGTTGTTGTTTTCTCCTGTTATAAAGATGTCGTCTAGGTAGCATTGAGTCCCCGGAATCCCTTGCAGGACTTGCTCCATAGCTCTTTGCCAGATAGCTGGAGCTGATGCTATTCCAAAAACTAGTCGATTATACTGGTACAGGCCTTTGTGTGTGTTTATTGTGAGATACTTTTTAGAGGTCTCCTCAACCTCCATCTGTAGATATGCCTGTGCCAAGTCAATTTTTGTGAAACGTTTCCCTCCGGATAGTGAGGCGAAAATATCTTCTATCCTCGGAAGAGAATACTGTACCGTGTGAAGGATCGGGTTTACAGTCACCTTAAAGTCCCCACAGATGCGAATTTTTTTCTGTTCCTCAGAGTTATTTTTCAATGTTTTTTTCATGACTGGAACGATGGGTGTTGCCCATTCGCTCCAATCTATTTTGGATAATACGCCTGCCTTTTCCAAATTCTTCAGCTCTGCCTCGACTGCCGGACGTATTGCGTATGGCACCGGTCTTGCTTTAAAAATTTTTGGAATTGCTGTATCTTCCACTTTTATTGAGGCGGTGATGCCTTTCAAGGTTCCTAGTTTCTCTTGAAACACTTCTTTGGCGTTGGCCAAGATGTCTTTTAATCGTTCAGGTATGATGTCATCATTGTTTTTTTCCTTACTGGTCACCGTCAGTGCCTGAATGGAGTGCCAGTCTAAACGTATCTTCCTTATCCATTCACGTCCCAACAACGGTGGACCACCATCTTGTAGAATGTATAAATACAACTTTTGTATTTCTTTGCCGTTGTATACCACAGGCACCCTTATTTTTCCTTTGGGGTAGACTTTCTGCCCCGTATATGTTTTTAAGATAATGGATGTGTCTTTTAGAGGTATATGCGAAAATAGCCTCTCATAATCTCGTCGATTTATTACGGTTAGAGCTGATCCTGTATCTAGCTCCATTTTAACTGGGGACCCTGCTATTGTGAGGGTAACCCAAATGGTTTGGTAATCCTCTTTGGCCAGTACATTATGTAATTTGAGACAGCTTAGTCTCTTGTTTCCGGAGTCGCTATCGCTATTCTGGTCTTCGGAGCTATTGTCCGTCATCATTTGTACCTTCCTGTACTTTTCTTTATTGATTTTTTGTTTTCTGTCAGTGGATTTATTTTGTCCAGATTGGCATACCCGTGCAATGTGTCCAATCTTACCACATTGCCTGCATGCTTTGCCCTTGAACCAGCAGTCCCTCTGGTTATGGGTGGATCTGCCGCAGCGATAACATCTTCCGAACTCCTGTGTCATTTTATGGGTGCCGAAGTCCTGTGTCTCTTGTTGTATCTCTGCAGCTCCTTTTGCTGCTGCTTCGTATGATACAGCCATACTGAAAGCTTTGTCCAATGTTAAATCTTTTTCAGAAAGCAGTCTTTTTTGTGTTCCTTCACTTAAGAGACCGCAAACAAATTTGTCTCGAAGATAATCCGATAGTCCTGCTCCGAATTGGCAGTACTTTGATAGCTTTCTTAATTCGGTTAGGTAATCAGCGTTACTTTCATCCTTGTGTTGATTCCTCTTGAAGAACTTGAATCGTTCCGCTATCAGCAGTGGTGTTGGGTTTAAATGCTCCTGCAGGGTATCAACAATTTCTTTAAAAGTCTTGTCCTTTGGTTTGGCTGGAGTGATTAAATTTCGTAACAGCCCGTATGTCTTCGCGCCCATTAAGTTCAGAAGTACTGAAGCTTTTTTTTCATCTGTTATTCCATTTGCAGTGCAATAAACCTCTACTCTTTCCACGTATGTGGTCCAATCTTCTATTTCGCCATCAAAAGCCTCAATATTACCAGATTTAGGCATTTCAGAAAAGATATGGCGCTTCCCGTGCTTTTTTTTTCTCTCTGTAGCAACGATATGGCGCTTCCCGCGCTTTCCCGCCGCTGCTACCGATAACAACGCTGTTTTACTGTGGTTTCCGTTTATTCACTGTTGGAGACTCGTTCCCGACGGAGGTCTAAACGCTGACCTGCTTGCCGTGCCGGCCGTCTCTCGAGTGCACCCTCCCAGTCCGTTATTGCTTGCCTCCGATTTCGCTGCCTGTCTCAGCTGTAGAGCCCGCCGCTGGAGCTCCAGCCTGACGCCCAGGAAGGATTAGCGCAGTACCTGTCACCAGCTTGGCCAGCTGGTGAAACCACAGTTTCTCTTACTTCCTTGAGTCTTCTGGACGCTGGAGGAATCGATGTCCTTGAGGTGCTGCCGAATTGCAGGTAAGTCCGTTTCCACTTCGTCGCCACTGTAGTGTCCGTGTGTAGATAAAGACACTGAAGACAGGAGTTGGTTCATAGGTATTTACTAAGCAAGTCTGGGGGGGGGGTTTCTAAAGGATATACACAATACACAGGCTTATATAGCCCAAGTGGCAATTACCGGCATTACGCACACCTGGGGCTCTTAAAGGCACATACACCATAATTGCTCTTAAAGGCACATACACCACAGGGTCCAAGGACCGATCCCTGCGGTATCCCACTAGTCACTGCCTGCCACTCGGAAAAAGACCCGTTTATTCCAACTCTTTGCTTTCTGTCTGCCAACCAGTTCTCTATCCAAGTCAAAACCTTGCCCCCAATCCCATGTGCCTTAACTTTATATGCTAATCTCTTATGCGGGACCTTATCAAAAGCCTTCTGAAAGTCCAAATACACCACATCCACTGGTTCTCCGTTATCTATTTTACCAGTTACATCCTTAAAAAATTCCAGTAGGTTATTCAAGCACGATTTACCTTTTGTAAATCCATGTTGACTTTGTCCGATCCTGTCACTGTTTTCCAAGTGCTCTGCTATTACATCTTTTATAATGGACTCTAGCATTTTCCCCACTACCGATGTCAGGCTTACCGGTCTATAATTCCCCGTTTTCTCACGACCACCTTTTCTGAATGGTGAAGTACCATTAGCTACCCTCCAATCCATGGGTACTGTTCCAGATTCCATCGAATGTTGGAAGATGATCAGCAATGCATCTACTATTTCTAGGGCCACTTCCTTAAGTACCCTAGGATGTAGGTTATCAGGCCCTGGGGATTTATCGGCCTTCAATCCCATCAATTTCCCTAACACCATTTCCCTACAAATACTGATTCCTTTCAGTTCCTCCCTTTCATCAGACCATATGTTCCCCGACATCTCTGGGAGGTTATTTGTGTCCTCCTTTGTGAAGACAGAACCAAAATATGTATTTAATTGGTCTGCCATTTCTTTGTTCCCCGTTATAAATTCCCCTGATTCTGACTGCAAGGGAGCTACGCTTGACTTCACCAATCTTTATCTCTTCACATATCTATAAAAGCTTTTGCAGTCAGTTTTTATGTTCCCTGCAAGCTTACTCTCGTGTTCTATTTTCCCCTTCTTAATTAATCCTTTTGTCTTCTTTTGTTGAATCCTAAACTGCTCCCAATCCTCAGGTTTACTGCTTTTTCTGGCCAATTTATATGTCCTCTCCTTGGATCTTATGTTATCTCTAATTTCCCTTGTTAGCCATGGTTGAGTCACCTTTTTTGTTTTATTTTTATGCCAAACTGGGATGAACAAATTCTGTAGTTCATCCATGCGGTCTTTGAATGTTTGCCATTGCCTATCCACCGTCAACCCTTTGATTGACATTCCCCAATCAATCCTACCCAACTCGCGCCTCAGACCATCGTAGTTTCCTTTATTTCAATTCAGGACCCTAGTCTCTGAGTCAACAACTTCATTCTCCATCTTAATGAAGAATTCAATCATATTATGATCACTCCGACCCAAGGGGCCTCGTATAACAAGATTGCTAATTAATCCTTTCTCGTTACATAATACCCAGTCTAAGATGGCCTGATCTCTGGTTGGTTCCTCGACATATTGGTCCAGGAAACCATCCCGTAAACACTCCAGCAATTCCTCCTCCACAGTATTGTTACTAATTTGGTTAGCCCAATCTATATGTAGATTAAAGTCACCCATGATGACTGCTGTGCCCTATTGCACGCTTCTCTAATTTCCCTTTAAATGCCACACCCAACCTCCGCATTACTGTTTGGAGGTCTATATACCACTCCCACTAACATTTCCTGCCCCTTGGTATTTCTCAGTTCTACCCATACAGATTCCACATCATCAGAGCTAATATCCTTCCTTACTATTGTGTTAATCTCCTCTTTAACCAGCAATGCTACCCTACCTCCTTTCCCTTTTTGCCTATCATTCCTGAATATTGAATACCCCTGGATGTTGAGTTCCCAACCTTGGCCACCCTGGAGCCATGTTTCCGTAATCCCAACCAAATCATATTCGTTTACCTCTATTGGCGCAGCTAATTCATCCACCTTATTACGAATGCTCCTCGCATTAAGACACAAAGCCTTCAGGCTTGTTTTTTTAACGCTCTTAGACCTATTAGAATTATTATTTACTGTGGCCATGTTTGATTTAAACCGTTGATTTCTCTGACTGCCACTTTTGTTTTTCTCCTTCCTATCTTTTGCTTTTATCCTTGTTTCCCTTTCCTCTGTCTCCCTGCTCAGGTTCCCAACCCCCTGCCATTTTTGTTTAAACCCTCCCCCAGAGCACTAGCAAACACTCCCCCTAGGACATCGGTCCCGGCCCTGCCCAGGTGCAAGCCGTCCGGTTTGAACTGGTCCCACCTCCCCCAGAACTGGTTCCAATGTCCCAGGAATTTGAATCCCTCCCCCTCGCACCATTCCTCTAGCCACGTATTCATCTGAAATAGCCTTCTATTTCTACTCTGACTAACATGTGGCACTGGTAGCAATCCCGAGATTACTACCTTTGAGGTCCTATTTTTTAATTTACCTCCTAACTCCCTATATTCAGCTTTTAGGACCTCATCCCATTTTTTACCTATATCGTTGGTACCTATGTGCACCACGACAACTGGCTGTTCATCCTCTCCTTCCAAAATGTTCTGCAGCCGCTCTGAGACATCCTTGATCCTTGGCACCAGTGAGGCAACATTCCATCCTGGAATCACATCTGCGGCCGCAGAAACGACTGTCTGCTCCCCTAACTATTGAATCTCCTATCACTGTTGCTGTCCTGATCTTCCTCCTCCCCCGTCCTGTACAGCTAAGACACCCGTGGACTTGGCTCTGGCTGTACTCCCCAGAGGAACCATCGCCCTCATCAGTAATATCGGTTAGAGAGTGAGATGCACTCAGGGTACTCCTGCACTCCCTGCCTGGTCCTACGTGGTTGTTCAGGACACGAGAAGCATCCTGGAGTTCCCACATGGCACAGGATAGGCATTTCACGGGACTGAGTGTCCTGCCATGCCTCTGCTTAATAGACTATTAACTAACTTAACACCAATAAACTCAAGACTTAAAAAAAAACAATCTCCAGCTACTCACCAATTTTATTTTCTTCCCTTTTTAACTCCTTCCCTTGTGCTGACGTCACTTACCTCACTCCCTGATGCTCGCGCTCTCTCCGGGCTCCGGGCTCTCGGGCCTACCTTTATCTCCAGCTGCTCCTCTCGCTCTCTCCTCCTTCCCCCTCTGCTCCGAATTCCCACTCTCTCCAAATTTCCTACTTTGGCACTCTGTTTAGAAACACTCCATTTTGGATCACTCTATGCGGACCACTCTGTTTGAATTCCACTCTCGAGACTTGAGCAGATAATCCACTCCCAGTGCAGTGCTGAGGGAGTGCCGCACTGTCGGAGGAGGAGCCATTTTTCCGATGAGACGTTAAACCGAGGCTCCGTCTGCCCTCTCAGGTGGACGTAAAAGATCCCACGGCTACTATTCAAAAAAAAGCAGGGGGAGTTCTCCCCAATGTCCTGGCCAATATTTATCCCTCAACCAACATCACTAAAATCGGATTAGCTAGTCATTTGTCTCATTGCTGTTTGTGGGAGCTTGCTGTGCACAAATTACCTGCCGCGTTTCCTACATTACAACAGTGGCCACACTTCAAAAAGTACTTCAGTGGCTGTAAAGCACTTTGGGACGGCCTGTGGTCATGAAAGGCGCTAGATAAATGCAAGTTGATTTATTTTCTTTCTTTTTTCCTTTTTTTCTTTCTTTTTCTCCTTCCTTCCCTTCCCTCTCTCTTTCTTTTTCTTCTTTCTTTCTTTCTTTCTTTCTTTCTTTCTTTCTTTCTTTCTTTCTTTCTTTCTTTCTCTCTCTACCGCTGATCTGAAACAGACCCTCTAATGCTCCTGCTTGTGTTTAAGTTGAGGCCACCTTCCATTGCCTTGAAGGTGCTATAAAAACTGAGTGAGGGAAATGGGTTGCTGAGTCTTTCAGATCAAGAAACAGGAGATTTACAAGTTGAAATGATAAGTGCTTCCTCTCAGCTTGGCTCGGGTTCCTAATAAACTTGTAAATTTCCCCATTGGGCAAAAAGATATCTAGCGCTTTTATCGGGTTCAAAGTATTTTCACGGACGAGTCAGGTATCTATTTCACTCTTTAGATTTTACCCTGGACACGAGGGAATCCAGCCATGGCTGCATGTCCGAGAGCTCTCTCATTCCGGCCGTTGGTGTCCATGGGGAAGGAGATCCTGGCAGGGAGGGCATTGATGACCTGCTGGAGGTAGCTGTACCCTGCAGACCTGGAGGTGCGGACAATGTCCAGTGGAGCAGCCTGGACGGTTCCTGTGGCGAAGACGTTAAGTGGCAGTGGTGGCTTTGAGAGCCACTGGCAAAGTCGTGGCCTCTTGGTCCAGCAGGAAGCCGCTCCTGGCGCAACAGGCTGCATGGGTCCAGCGACATCCTTGTTGGTGAAGCGCAGCCTCCTCATGCACTGCTCCTCCGAAATATCCTAGAAAGCCGATCTTGTCCTACAGACCTTGACGGCTGGGTATGATCGATAGTTACAATCTTTAGCACTCACTTGCTAAAGTGGAAAAAGTGCTAGTAGGTGAGCACTTTGGTGATAGTGACCATAATATGGTAAGATTTAAGGTGGTCATGGAAAAGGACAGGGATGGGCCGGAAATAAAGGTTCTAAATTGGGGGAAGGCCGATTTTAATAGGATAAGGCAGGATCTGGCCAAAATGGACTGGGATCAGCTACTTGTAGGAAAATCCGCATCGGAGCAATGGGAGGCTTTCAGAAGGGAGATTGAGATCATACAAGGGCAACATGTTCCCATAAATGTCAAGAGTGGTTCCAAAAACCACAGGGAACCGTGGATGTCAGGGGATATACGGGAATGGATTAGGAAAAAAAGGAGGGCTTTTGGTAGATACAAAAGGCTAAAGACGGAGGAAGCCCTAGAGGAGTACAAAAAGTGCAGGGGGATACTTAAAAAAGAAATTAGGAGATCAAGGAGGGGCCATGAAATAACACTGGCGAGCAAAATAAAGGAAAATCCGAAGATGTTTTATAAGTATATTAAGGGTAAAAGGATAACTAGGGAAAAAATAGGGCCCATTAGGGACAAAAGTGGCAATCTGTGTGTGGAGCCGGAAGATGTAGGAGGGGTTCTAAATGAATTTTTTGCATCTGTTTTCACTATGGAGAAGGACGATGTAGACATAGAAATAGGGCGGGGGGACTGTGATATGCTCGAACATATTAACATCGAGAGGGAGGAGGTATTGGCGGTTTTAGCTGGCCTAAAAATGGATAAATCCCCAGGCCCGGATGAAATGTACCCCAGGCTGCTGTGTGAGGCAAAGGAGGAGATTGCGGGGGCTCTAACGCATATATTCAGGACCTCTCTGGCCACAGGGGATGTGCCAGAGGACTGGAGAACCGCTAATGTCGTACCATTATTCAAGAAGGGTAGTAGGGAAAAACCGGGGAACTACAGGCCAGTGAGCCTAACATCAGTGGTAGGAAAATTACTGGAAAAAATCCTGAGGGACAAAATTTGTCTCCACTTGGAGAGGCAAGGATTAATCAGGGATAGTCAACATGGCTTTGTCAAGGGAAGATCATGTCTGACTAATTTGATTGAATTTTTTGAGGGGGTGACTAGGTGTGTGGATGAGGGTAACGCAGTGGATGTGGTATACATGGATTTCAGTAAGGCCTTCGATAAAGTCCCGCACAGGAGACTGGTCAAGAAGTTAAGAGCCCATGGAATCCAGGGTGCCTTGGCACATTGGATACAAAATAGATGGGGGAGAGCCAGTAGATGTGGTGTACCTGGACTTCCAAAAGGCCTTCGATAAGGTCCCACATAAAAGATTAGCATGGAAAATTGAGGCTCATGGGATAAAGGGGAAAGTTTTGGCGTGGATAGGGAACTGGCTGTCAGATAGAAAACAGAGAGTTGGAATAAACGGCTCATTTTCTGAATGGCAGGCAGTAACAAGTGGGGTACCACAGGGATCTGTCCTGGGCCCCCAGCTGTTCACAATTTACATTAATGACCTGGATCAGGGAGTCGGATGCAGCATTTCCAAATTTGCAGACGACACTAAACTAGGAGGGGGGGTGGGCTCAGAGGAAGAGACCAGGAAGCTCCAGAGCGATTTGGACAGACTGGGCGATTGGGCGGATAAATGGCAGATGCACTATAATGTGGACAAGTGCGAAGTTATCCACCTTGGGTGCAGGAACGGGAGGGCAAATTATTATTTAAATGGCAATAGATTGGGAGAGGGGGAAGTACAGAGAGACCTGGGTGTTCTTGTACACCAGTCACTGAAGGCGAGCATGCAGGTGCAACAGGCGGTCAAGAAGGCAAACGGTATGCTGGCCTTCATAGCAAAAGGGTTAGAATACAGGAACAGGGATACCTTGCTGCAGCTGTACAGGGCACTGGTGAGACCACACCTCGAGTACTGTGTACAGTTTTGGTCGCCTCATCTGAGGAAGGATGTTCTTGCCATGGAGGGGGTGCAGCGGCGATTCACCAGGCTGATACCAGGAATGGCGGGAATGACCTATGAGGAGAGACTATGTAGTTTAGGGATGTACACACTGGAGTTTAGAAGATTGAGAGGGGACCTCATAGAAGTGTATAAAATTCTGACAGGTCTAGACAGACTGGATGCAGAAGGAATGTTTCCCTTGGCGGGTGAGAACAGAACTAGAGGACATAATTTAAGGATAAGGGCTAAACCATTTAGGACAGAGATGAGGGGGAATTTCTTCACTCAGAGAGTGGTGAACCTGTGGAACTCATTGCCACAGAGGGCAGTGTACGCCAGCTCATTAAATATATTTAAGAGGGAATTAGATATATTTCTACGGGCAAAAGGGGTTAAGGGTTACGGAGAGAAGGCGGGGACGGGATACTGAATTAAAGGATCAGCCATGATCTCATCGAATGGCGGAGCAGGCACGAAGGGCCGAATGGCCTACTCCTGCTCCTATCTTCTATGTATCTATGTATCTATGTAAAACTGGCTTAGTGGCAGAAGGCAGAGGGTGATGGTCGAAGGTTGTTTTTGTGACTGGAAACCTGTGGCCAGTGGGGTACCACAGGGATCGGTGCTGGGTCCCTTGCTGTTTGTGGTCTACATTAATGACTTGGATATGAATGTAAAGGGTATGATCAGTAAATTCGCGGATGATACTAAAATTGGTAGGGTGGTAAATAGCGAGGAGGGTAGCCTCAGTCTGCAGAACGATATAGATGGGTTGGTCAGATGGGCGGAACAGTGGCAAATGGAATTTAACCCGGAAAAGTGCGAGGTGATGCACTTTGGGGGGTCTAACAAGGCAAGGGAATACACAATGAAGGGAAAGACCCTAGGCAAGACGGAGGGTCAGAGGGATCTGGGTGTGCAGGTACACAGATCCCTGAAGGCGGCGGAACAGGTGGATAAGGTGGTAAAAAAGGCATATGGGATACTTGCCTTCATTAGCCGAGGCATAGAATATAAGAGCAAGGAGGTTATGATGGAGCTGTATAAAACACTGGTTAGGCCACAGCTGGAATACTGTGTGCAGTTCTGGTCGCCACACTACAGGAAAGATGTGATCGCGTTAGAGAGGGTGCAGAGGAGGTTCACCAGGATGTTACCAGGGCTGGAGCGCTTCAGCTATGAAGAGAGACTGGGCAGATTGGGTTTGTTTTCCTTGGAGCAGAGGAGGCTGAGGGGGGACATGATTGAGGTGTACAAAATTGTGAGGGGCATAGATAGGATGGATGCTGAGGAGCTTTTCCCCTTAGTAGAGGGGTCAATAACTAGGGGGCATAGATTCAAGGTAAAGGGCGGGAGGTTTAGAGGGGATTTGAGAAAGAACTTTTTCACCCAGAGGGTGGTTGGAGTCTGGAACTCACTGCCTGAAAGGGTTGTGGAGGCAGAAACCCTCACAACATTTAAGAAGCATTTGGATGAGCATTTGAAATGCCATAGCATACAAGGCTACGGGCCAAATGCTGGAATATGGGATTAGATTAGACAGGGCTTGATGGCCGGCATGGACACGATGGGCCGAAGGGCCTCTATCCGTGCTGTATTACTCTATGACTCTATGACTCTATGATAACTCCCATGTGGTTCCAGAAAATCTGTTAATACTTCTAGAAACCTTTTTTGAGTTTGTAGCCTTGGCTCAGTGACTGGGATGTGGTCAGTAAGGAGGCCCGTGTAGAATTACAGCAACAATTGGCAACAGACAGTGATTCTGAGATAAGGGTTTGCAACACAAGGCCTCCATCGGTCCAAGGAGCCCACGCTTCCAGAGCCCTGGGGCACTGAACTGGTGGCTTTAATCGGCTTTGCATTTTTCTAAAAAAAAACAATTTCTACAAACCACATTATGGCAATGAAGTCAGACATTGACTTAATAATGACATGCAGTAAAAAAAAATGAGCGGCGCCTTGATGTAAAAGTCGAATGGACTACTCCTGTTTCACCTTCCTTTGCACTTCACCACTACATTCAGAGGGCCTTCAAGTCCCCTGATTATAATCGCCCTGCCATTGGCGGCCGTGCCTTCAGCTGCCAAGGTCCTAAGCTCTGGAATTCCCACCCTAAACCTCTCCGCCTCTCTACCTCTCTCTCCCCTTTAAGATGCTCCTTAGTGTCAGCTGTGGCTCAGTTGGTAACACACCTCGCCTTTAAGTCAAAGCAGTCGTGGGTTCAAGTCCCACTCCAGAGACTTAAACACATAAAGCTAGGTTGACTCTCCAGTGGAGTGCTGCACTGTCGGAGGTGCCATCTTTTGGATGAGACATTAAACCGAGGCCCCGTCTGCCCTCGCAGGTGGACGCAAAAGATCCCATGGCACTATTTTGAAGAAGAGCCGGGGAGTTATCCCCGGGGTCCTGGCCAATATTTACCTCTCAACCAACATCACTAAAAAACAGATTATCTGGTCATTAGCACATTGCTGTTTGTGGGAGTTTGCTGTGCGCAAATTGGCTACTGCGTTTCCCACATTACAACAGTGACTCCACTTCAAAACGTACTTCATTGGCTGTAAACCGCTTTGAGACATCCGGTGGTTGTGAACGGCGCTATAGAAATGCAATGCAAGTCTTTCAAACCTACCTCTTTGACCAAGCTTTTGTTCATCTGTCCTAACATCCCCTTGTGGGGCTCGGTGTCAGAGTTTGTTTGATTACGCTCCTGTGAAGCGCCTTGGGATGTTTTACAACATTAAAGGCGCTGTATAAATACAAGTTGTTTTTGTTTATTTATTCATGGGATGTGGGCGTCACTGGCAAGACCAGCATTTATTGCCCATCCCTAATTGCCCTTGAGAAGGTGGTGGTGAGCCGCCTTCTTGACAACTGAGTGGCTGGCTCGGCCATTTCAGAGGGCAGTTAAGAGTCAACCACGTTGCTGTGGGTCTGGAGTTACATATCGGCCAGACCGGGTAAGGGTGGCAGATTTCCTTCCCTAAAGGACATTTGTGAACCTGGTGGGTTTTTACGACAATCCGCTAGTTTCATGGTCACCATTACTGATACTAGCGCCTTATTCCAGATTTATTTAATTGAATTTAAATTGTTGATGGCACTTTCAGTAAGAAGATTGAGGGGTGATCTGATCGAGGGGTTTAAAATGTTAAAAGGATTCGATAGGACAGACACTGAGAAACTATTTCTACTGATGGGGGAATCAACCATTAGAGGACATAATCTTAAAATTAGAGCCAGGCCATTCAGGAGTGAAAAATGGAAGCACATTTTCACACAAAGGGGAGTGGGAAATCTGGAACTCTCTCCCTCAGCAGGCTTTGGGTGCTGGGGGACAACTGGAGCTTTCAAGGCTGAGATTGATAGATTTTTGTCAGGTAAGGGTATCGAGGGATATGGAACAAGAACAGGCAAGTGGAGTAGAGGAACAGATCAGCCAAGATCTCATTCAATGGCAGGTCAGCCTCGAGGGGTTGGATGGTCTCCTCCTGTTCCTGTGTTCCCGTGTCCTAAGAGGTTTAAAAAAAAATGGATATCTGAGGAAGAGAAGATTGAAAGTGACACAGTTTGAATAAGTAATCCATCCCCTGGCTCCTTGCAGCACATCTGGTTTAGTGAATCATTTTATTTTGCTCTGTTATTAGAAGGCCAGGCGGTTTGTAGCCCCCTTCACAGGCTATTATTTTCCAACGTTTCAATCTCAAAATCCGTGGATTAAGGGAAAGAGCTTCCAAGTTGGATAAAGTTTTAAGAACTTGGGAAAAGCCTCCAAAAACTCTGGAAAGAGGACATGTTCCTGCTGCAGCGAATTATCTGTGTTCAGATGGCTGTAAACGCTCCCACGGCACAATTCAAGGAAGAGAGGGGGACTTCTCCCCAGTATTGTGCCTCAAGCAACATCACTAAAACAGGTTAACTGGTCATTTTCTCATTGCTGTTTGTGGGAGTTTGCTGAGCGCAAATTGGCTGCCACGTTTACTACATTACAACAGTGACTACACTTCAAAAGTAATCAACTGGCCGTGATGTTTTCTGAGGTGCCCTGAGGATGTGAAAGGTGTTATATAAATTTATTTTTTCTATCTTTCTTTCTTTCTTTTTCTCCTTCCTTCCCCGCCCTCTCTCTTTCTTTCTTTTTCTCCTTTTCTTTCTTTCTTTCTTTCTTTCTTTCTTTCCTTCCTTCCTTCCCTACTACCTGATGTGCCTCAATGAATCAGAGACTCAACGTTAACGGAGCAAAGCAAGGCTTTTATTAACTCAGAAAGTAATACACAGTGGAGAAGTGTCTCTCATCCAGAGATCTGCTGTACTGCCTGTGAGACACGCTGGGGCCTGCTTAAGTAGGGGCCAGGTATGGGCGGAGCCCTACACACAATACAATACAGGTAAGGAAATGAAACTGAAACTAAACTCCCCTGCTTGTCACAGTCACAGGCACAATCAAACACAGAGAATACAGAGTGCCTGATGAATGGCATATTTCATCACACTACCTTCCTTCCCTCCTTCCTTCCTTCTGTACCCTGGTCTGCAAAGGGACTAGAAGGCGCAACTTGGGTAGGCCGAGTGACCTTTTCCTTTTTGTAGCTTCTCACCTGCTCGATTGCTTTTTGCATTCGAGATTCTAAAGGCACAGAATCCTGAGATAATTTGCAGGAGAAAGTGGTGAGTCTTTCCAATGTAGGAGCGAGGAGTGAGCTTTCTGCCTGCCCCATGGAACCAGTCGAAGGACCAAACCAATCGCATGGTGGGGGCTAATTAGCATTTCCTAGAAGCAGCTCACCGATTGGAGGAAAATCCGGAGAGAGACCGAGTAAGTTAAATCGGGGATGCGAGGTGCGGGGGGGGGGAAGGTGATCCCGGGGAGGGCTAAGGAGGGTCGGGCATTGGGGGGGTGGGGTCAATGTTTGTGAGGCATTAATGCTCTTACTGACCCCACAATAATCGCTTACAAACCTATCCTTCCACTTTCTCTCCGGCGGCCTGCAAAGGCTCCTCTTCACAATGACAAATGCAGAAAAAACAAAGGAACCCAGCAAACTGGTATATAGGCTTATGTTCGCTAGAGTTTAGAAGAATGAGAGGGGATCTCATTGAAACTTATAAAATTCTAACAGGACTGGACAGACTAGATGCAGGAAGGCTGTTCCCGATGGCGGGGGAGTCCAGAACCAGGGATCACAGTCTAAGGATAAGGGGTAAGCCTTTTAGGACAGAGATGAGGAGGAATTTCTTCACCCAGGGAGTGGTGAACCTGTGGAATTCTCTGCCACAGAGGGCGGTGGAGGCCAACTTATTAAATATATTCAAGAAGGAGTTAGATATATTTCTTAAGGCTAAAGGGATCAAGGGATATGGGGAGAAGGCAGGGACAGGGTACTGAATTTGGATGATCAGCCATGATCTCATTAAATGGCGGAGCAGGCTCGAGGGGCCGAATGGCCTACTCCTGTTCCTATCTTCTATGTTTCTATGTTTCTATGGTAGCAAACATAATCGTGAGAGAGTGAGGGAGGAACCAGGGAACAGGGAAAACAGGGAGCCAAGGGAATGAGGAATGAGAAACATCATGAGAATCAGGAGAAACAAAGAGCTGCTGAATGGGCGGGGATCAGGGCTGAACGTTGCGGTTTAATGCTGGGTTACACTCACTGGGGGAGATATTCCCCTCGAGGACCATTTGGGGCACTCAGTCAAAAATGTTTGAAAAGTTAGCCAGGCGCTAACCTTTTCGAACATTTGAGAAATTCCCATTTTTGCTCCAAGAGGGAAGTGGAACATTAAATCAAGCACTCCGCTGGCCTCCAGGAGTGCAAGAGTTGGGGATTGTCCCGATCCGGAGCGGTGTGCTCAGCAGCGCCACGTGTGGCCACGTGGTGTGCTGCCGCATTGCAGGGGCTCTTCCCGCAATTAAAGGGAAGGTCCCCACGCTGAGAGCTCGGCATTTTTTGGGGGGCATCTGCTGGAGCGGGAGTGCCGCGCCATCAGTCGAGTGCCTGATTTTTTTTCATGTCAGCCGCCCACTGCGCCTTTAAATGGCGCCCCGCGAGCGGCCGGCCTCACCGTTCGCAACCCCTGCAGCAGTCGCTAACATGGCCCAGCGTTGCTGCGGGGGCGCGAGGGGGAATCTTTCTCCTGAGGCGCTACCGGGGCACTGGGTCCAGAGATGATGTCATGACCTGCGGGCGCAGAAGATCAGGGCGATACCCGGTAGCGCCGCCACTAGCCTCCCGCGGAATTTCACGGGAGGGGCGTTTATCATCTCAGGGTGGGGTGGGGCGAAAAGCCATTTGCACCCCATTAGTGCCTCCCATTAGGGGCGCAAACCAGAGGTATTTCGCCCCCATTGTTTCCATGCTGTTCCATCACGTGCACTCAAAAAACACCATGCAAGAAAGAGGAGATGCAAAACACAGGACCATATTTGTGGAATCCTGCATACCATAAGCTGATGGCTCAGTACTCTCGCCTCTGAGTCAGCAGGTTATGGGTTAAAGTCCAACTCCAGAGACTTGAGCACAAAGTCCAGGCTGACACTCCCAGTGCCAGTACCGAGGGAGTGCTGCACTGTCAGAGGTGCCGTTTTTCTGATGAGACGTTAAACCGAGGCCCCGTCTACTCTCTCAGGTGGACGTAAAAGGTCCCATGGCACTATTTGCACTATCTGTTCTCCCCGGCGTCCTGGCTAATATTTATCCCTCAACTAACGACACTAAAAACAGATTAATTTATCTCATTTGCTGATTGCAAATTGGCTGTCGTGTTTTGCATTGCTACATTGTGACTACATTGCAAAAGGATTTGTGTACCTGGAGCATCAGCTCAGGGCTTGGTGACTTCCTTAGAATAGAATCACACAGCACAGAAGGAGGCCATTTGGCCCATCTGTGAAGGAGCGATCCAATTTGTCCCACTCTCCCTGCTCTTTCTTCATAGCCCCGAAAATGTTTTCCTTTCAAGTATTTATCCAAGTTACTAGTGAATCTGCTTCGCTGAGTGGGAATGGTGTTAAACACTGTTATGTCAGGTTCTGTATCACCTTTGAACGTCAAAACATTCTGATCCGGATTCATGGAAAAACAACTGGGAGAATTAAAAATGCCAAGTGTAGGGGCCATAAATAAATCCAATAGGGAATTCAGGAGAAACTTCTTTCCCCAGAGAGTGGTGAGAATGTGGAACTCACGACCACAGGGAGGGGTTGAGGCGAATAGTATAGATGCTTTTAAGGGGAAGCTAGATAGTTACATGAGAGAGAAAGGAATAGAAGGATATGCTGATGGGGTGAGGTGAAGTAAGGTTGGGAGGAGGCTGGAGTGGAGCATAAACACTGGCAAGGACCAGTTGGGCCGAATGGCCTGTTTCTGTGCCTTATGTTCGATGTAATTCTAGGTAAAAATAGCAGCTTCACTCCATTTATTAAAACTGCCAATGGATCTACCTCCACTTCACTGAAGTCTGTGTTGCTTTTGTGCTACCTGTTGTTGGCAGTTTATCGGACCGGGCAGAGGTGATGTTGGACTCATTATCAGAGGGTGAGCAGAGCAGCATCAGTCTGGCTGGTTCATCTGCAACTTGTGTTTAAAGTGGCGGTTAAATTTCTCAGTGCTGAGCAAGAAAGAGGAAACGAAATCTGGAATCAATGCAAGCAAACCGAGAGGGATTCCTTTCGAGAGGCACCAGCCTTGCCTTCGAGGCCGTTCTGTGAAGGTGTTTACACAAGATATCAGCTTGTTGATGATTGGTTTGAGGCCAGTGATGGAGAGCAGACACAGCACAGTGCAGGAGCCAAACTAGAGGGGCTTTCTAAAGCAAGCATTCTTTAACGGCTTGAGAATCAGCCCGAGAGGCCGAAAAGTCTTGTTTTATTACAAAAGGCCCTCTGTAATCATGGTAAATAGCGACGTGACAGAAATTTCTTTGGAGAGAAAGCTCCTGTTCTCCCCAAAACCACTGAATTAACATAAACTGAGCCCTGGCAACACCTCCAACAGTGCAGCACTCCCTCAGCAATGCGCTGGGAGCTTAAACCCCTGGTTTATGTGTGCAATTCTCTAGAGTAGGGCTGGAACCACACAACCTACTGACTCAGAGGCAAGAGTGCTGCCCACTGAGCCATCAGCTTATGGGATGCAGGGTTCCTTTTTTAAGGTGGTCCTTACATTCCCAATCTGTAATGTTCTTGCCACTAGCAGTATGATCTCAGACTATGGAAATCGTAGGTTAAGGGAGATGTACGTGACAATTATCACTTCAAAGCCTCAAACATTCCCCTTTGTCGAACACATTCCACACATGCTTTGGGAGTTCTTGGCAGAACAGTGTAAAGAAGTTTTACTCTGTGCTAACCTGCTCTGGGAGAGTTTGATGGGACAGCGTAGAGGGAGCTTTACTCTGTATCTAACCCGTGCTGTACCTGCCCTGGGAGTGTGTGATGGGGCTGTAGTGTCCGCGCATCAATAACACACGGACTGCAGGAGAACGGTAATAAGAGGTGTTTACTGAACAGAGGGTATGCTGGAACTGAAAGTACAGAAGCCTGCTACTGCTTTATATACAGGTGTGGTCACTGCCGGTACTACAGTATAAAAGCAGTTCTCTCTTAAAGGTACATACACAACAATTCCTCCCCTTTTAGATAAACAGTACATAACATTCATTTAACAATTGAATAATAACTAATTACAATTACAATTTTCTTTGTACTATATACATCAGCTGAAAGTAATCATTTATAAATTCAGTCTTTGAGGAGGCTTCCTGATCCTGTCTGGATAGCGCCTTTCTCGAATATCCTGTGCTTGCGGCGGAGTCAATTATGGCTCATTGTCATTGGTTGGTTTGTCAGCTTCCAATACCACTGATTCTGAGGTAGACGCAATCTGTACTTCGGGTTCATCACCAGGTGCGCATGCTCGTGGTATGGGTTTGACTTGATCCTGTGACTCTAGAATCTGGTCAGCATGGCGTCTCACGATGCTCTCTCCAACGTCCACTGTGTACATTAGTGGTCCCTGCCGTGTGCATATCATTCCTGGCTGCCATTTTTCTGTTCGGTAGTCGCGGGCCAAGACTGGTTGCCCTATCTTGAAGCTCCTGGCTGGCTTTTCATTGATGTGCTGGAATTGCTTATTCTCAACATCTCATCTTATGTTTGGTTTGAGCAAGTCCAGGCGACATCTTAACCCGCGGTTAAAGAACATCATGGCTGGAGATTGGTTGGTGACTGCATGTGTCGCATTTCGGTAAGCGAACAAGAAATTATCCACCTTGTGTTGCAGTGGTATGTTGTCATTATACATCGCCTTTATTGCTTTTTTAAAGGTTTGAACAAACCTCTCAGCCAATCCATTTGTGGCTGGATGATATGGGGCGGATGTGTAATGCTTTACCCCATTATTCCTCAAAAACCTCCGGAAATCCTCGGACACAAACTGTGGTCCATTGTCGGAGCAAATCTGTTCTGGCAAGCCATTCCTGGCGAAGATGGTCCGTAGGACTGCAATAGTTTTCTCCGTGGTGGTGGAGGACATTTTGATGACCTCTGGCCATTTCGAATGTGCATCCACGGCGATTAAAAACATTGAGTCCATAAATGGACCAGCAAAATCAATGTGTACCCGTTGCCATGGAAATGAGGGCCACTCCCATGGGTGTAGCGGGGCCTGTGGTGGAGCGTTTTGGACTTTCTGGCATCCTGTGCATCTCTTGGTCATTTCCTCGATTTCTTTATCGATTCCTGGCCACCACACAAATGCCCTGGCTAAGCTCTTCATTTTTACCCCTCCCAGATGACCCTCATGAAGCTCATTGAGCACTCTGTCTCTCAACTTGGGTGGAATTACCACTCGGGATCCACACATCAAAGTCCCCCGGCACACTGACAGCTGTTCTCTCCTTGACGAGAATGCTGGCAACAGTGAGTCACCATGTGCTGGCCATCCCTTCACCGTCAATTCATAGACCCGAGAGAGTGTCGGGTCATTTCGGGTTTCCTTCTCTATACTTGAGTTTGTGACAGGTAGACATTCGACTAAGGTCGAATGGAATATCTGAACAGGGTCCACTGCAAGTGCTTCCTCCACCGTAGGCAGCGGCAGGCGCGACAGCCCATCAGCGTTTCCATGCTGTTTCGTGCCCTTATACTCTATGTCGTATTGATGTGCCCCTAGAAAAAGGGACCATCTTTGCAGCTGTTGCGCCGTCATCACCGGAATGCCCTTCTTTGGGTTAAAAATGGAGACAAGAGGTTGGTGATCAGTCAGTAAGGTGAATTTCTGCCCGTGCAGATAGTGATTGAACTTCTTCACCCCCCACACCAGGCTGAGGGCCTCCCTGTCAATCTGGGTGTAGTTACGCTCGGCTGATGTTAACGAGCGTGACGCAAAGGCTATTGGCCTCTCTGGACCGTCAAGGAATTTGTGCGACAGTACCGCTCCAATGCCGTAGGGAGACGCATCACATGCCAACCGAATCGGTAGTGATGGATTGTAGTGAGCCAATACTTCTTTTGAAGTGATTAGGCATTTACATTTCTGAAAGGCACGCTTACACTCATCACTCCATTTCCATGCTACTCCAGTTTGCAGCAGGGCGTTCAGCGGGTGCAGAATTGTAGACAAATTTGGCAAGAACTTATGGTAGTAGTTCACCAACCCGAGGAACGACCTCAGTTGTGATACATTTTCCGGTGCTGGAGCCTTGACTACTGCCTCAATCTTGTCTGGGGACTTATGCAACCCCTCTTCATCAATCACGTGGCCACAATACGAGATTTGTTTCCTGAAAAACTCACATTTGGGGCGGTTGGTTCGTAGTCCATATTCTTGTAATCTAGTGAGCACCTGCTCCAGGTTGGCAAGGTGTTCACTGTCATTTCCGCCCGTAACCAGGATGTCATCCAAATAACACTGGGTCCCCACGATCCCTTGCAGGACTTGTTCCATCGCCCTCTGCCAAATAGCCGGAGCTGACGCTACCCCGAATACCAGTCAGTTGTACTGGTAAAGACCTTTGTGAGTGTTTATCGTGAGGTATTTTCTAGATGATTCATCTACCTCCATTTGTAGATACGCTTGGGCCAGATCAATCTTCGTAAAGCGTTTCCCCCCAGATAGTGAGGCGAAAATATCTTCTATCCGCGGAAGTGGATATTGTACTGTGTGAAGGACTGGGTTCACAGTTACCTTAAAGCCCCCACAGATGCAAACCTTTTTCGGTTCCCCAGGCGTGCTGCTCAATGATTTCTTCATTACAGGAATGATGGGTGTGGCCCACTCGCTCCAGTCCACCTTGGACAGCACACCCGAATGCTCCAGACTCTCCAGCTCTGCTTCGACGGCTGGGCGGATCGCATGCGGTACCGATCTGGCGTTAAAAAATTTTGGGTTTGCGTTATCTTCAATTTTTATCATTGCCGTTATGCCTTTTAGAGTCCCAAGTCTTTGCTGGAACACCTCTTTTGCGTCAGTTAGAATTTTTGACAGTCGTCCAGGTGTGGCGTCGTCATCTTTTTTGTCAGCCACAGTTAGCGCCTGAATGGAATGCCAATCCAATTGTATTTTTCGGATCCATTCACGTCCCAATAATGGTGGTCCTCCATCTTGTAGTATATATAGATGCAGTTCCTGTGTTTCCTTGCCGTTGTATTTAACGGTCACCCTTATTTTTCCTCTGGGGTAGACATTTTGCCCCGTTTATGTCTTCAAGACAATGGTCGTATCCTTCAAGGGAATGTGTGAGAATAGCCGCTCGTAGTCTCGTCGATTCATGACTGTTAGGGCTGATACTGTGTCCAATTCCATCTTTACTTGGGACCCTGCTATCATGAGGGTGACCCAAATTGTTCGGTGATCCTCCTTTGCGATCACGTTGTGTAGCTTTAGACAACTTAGTCCCCTGCTCCTGGAATCATTATCACTCTTCTGGTCTTCTGAACTACTGTCCGCCATCTTTTGTACTTTCTTGTACTTTTCCTTAGTAGTTCTTTTAGTGTTAGTTTTCTTTCCCGACCTGCAGACTCGTGCAATGTGTCCCATTTTTCCACATTGCCTGCATACTTTGTCCTTAGCCCAGCAATCCTTCTGGTCATGGGTTGTTCTGCCGCAGCGATAGCACTTTTCTGCTCCATATGCCATTCCAGTAGTGCTATATTCTTGCGGTTTCTGTTGTATTTCCGCAGCTCCCCGTGCTGCTGCTTCGTAGGATACTGCAATGCTGAAAGCCTTTTCTAGCATAAGGTCCTTTTCCAAAAGTAGTCGTTTCTGGGTTCCTTCACTCTGGAGCCCGCAGAGAAACTTATCCCTTAAGGTATCTGCCAGTCCTGCTCCGAACTGGCAGTGTGTCGATAACTTGTGTAGTTCCGTAAGATAGTCAGCATTACTCTCGTCTTTGTGCTGGTTTCGTTTATGGAACTTGAATCTTTCTGCTATCAGCAGCGGTGTAGGGTTTAGATGTTCCTGTAAGATATTGACAATCTCTTCAAAACTTTTCTCCATTGGTTTAGCTGGGGTAATTAAATTTCGCAATAGGCCGTACGTTCTCACGCCCATCAAATTTAATAATACCGACGCCTTCTTTTCAGCGGCCACCTCGTTTGCCCTGCAGTACACTTCAATTCTTTCCACATACGTGGTCCAGCCTTCTATTTCGTTATCGAAAACAGTGATGCTGCCACTCTTCGGCATCTTGGGTGGTTTAAAATGGCGCCTCCCGCGATTTTCCTTCTTCCCCAATGGATTAAAATGGCACCTCCCGCGCTTTTCCTTCTTCCCCCTGCTGCCAATGCTGCTCCTTGCATTCTAACAGGTAATGGCGGCGCCCCGCGGCTTTCTGCGCGTCTCTTTTTCAACGCTGCCCGACTCCTGAGCACCGGCCGCGCCCTGTGCGCTCCACCCTCTCTCTCTCTTTTTCTTCCCAATGACGCTGCTCGGCCCCCTTACAGAGCCGCTCACTCGAGCTCTAGCCCGCCGCAGTCCGGGAAGGGTCAGTGCACTACCTGCTACCAGCCCGATTTGCTGGGACACCTTGACTGGAGAACCAGGCCCAGCTCTCCACAGCTTCCCCTGCGATTCTCTGGACTCCGATGGATCACTGGGCGGTTGCCCACGGTCGACGCCCGTTGCTCTGGCTTCGACCTCCAAGAAGCTTCTTCCCAGGGATGGATCCCCGTGAGGTGATGCAGTACATGCCCCAGTAGTCTCAAAACCTACACAGGACAGAAGGTGGACATTTTGGGGGCGGCCGAAGTACAAGTGGAACACAAAGGAGTCACCAAAGAGCTTACGGTGGTAGTGGTAGCAGGGTCAGGGCCAAACCTGTTAGGGCGAGGGTGGACCAGTGAGTTGAGGGTGGACTGGCAGGCAATGAATAAAATGGAGGACAGTACAGAGGCACTGCAAGAAGTGCTGATGAAGCATGAGTTAGTGTTCAAGGACGAACTGGGCACCTTAAGGGGAGCCACAGCCAAGATTCATGTAGCCAGTGATGGCACGCCTCGTTTCTTTAAACCAAAGTCGGTACCTTTTGCAATGAAAACCAAGGTTGAGGTGGAACTAGATCGCCTGCTAAAGGACAAAGTAATAGAACCAGTGAAATTTTCAGACTGGGCGGCACCAATAGTCCCGGTATTGAAGCCCGATGGTAACGTAAGCGTGTGTGGTGACTATAAGTTAACAGTGAACAGAGTATCATCACTGGAACAGTACCCCATTCCGAGAATGGAGGACATGTTAACATCGCTCGCTGGGGGAGAAAGATTCAGCAAACTGGACATGAGTCATGCGTATCAGCAGATACTGCTAGATGAAGAATCAAAAAATGTTGTCACGGTGAACACGCAGAAGGGGCTGTTCACTTATGCCAGGTTACCATTTGGTGTCAGTTCTAGCCCAGCAATATTCCAACGGACTATGGAGGGCATTCTGCAGGGCATTCCAAAGGTGGCCGTGTACTTAGATGATATTCTGCTAACAGGAAGTGACGATCAGGATCACTTAAAAAAACTGGACAAAGTGCTACAGCGGTTGGAAGAGGCGGGGCTAAGCCTGAAACGGAGTAAGTGTAGTTTCATGGAGAAGGAAGTTACATTCCTGGGACATCGGGTGGATGCCACAGGCCTCCATCCATTACCAGGGAAAGTGCGGGCAGTGCAGGATGCACCGGCACCCACCTCAGTGACTGAACTGAAAGCCTATCTAGGGCTCCTGAATTATTATAACTGGTTTCTTCCAAACTTATCGATGCTGCTGGCACCCCTGCACAAACTGCTGAGAAAGGAGGAGCCATGGTGTTGGGGGCCAGAGCAAGCGAAAGCGTTTCAGCAGTCAAAGGAGCTACTTCAGTCCAGCAGGGTGTTAGTGCATTACGACGAGAAGAAGGAGCTGATAATGTCCTGCGACGCATCACCCTATGGAGTGGGGGCAGTGTTGGCCCACCGCATGCCAGATGGAGCGGAAAGGCCCATCGGGTTTGTTTCACGCACGCTCACAGCTGCGGAAGAGAACTATTCACAGCTTGATAAAGAGGGGTTGGCCATTATATTTGGAGTAAAGAAATTCCGTAAGTACATATATGGGAGGAAGTTTGTAATCAGTACTGACCACAAGCCTCTTATTAGCTTACTGAATGAGATGAAAGCGGTGCCTCAAATGGCATCACAGAGAATAATGAGATGGGCAGTAATACTAAGAGCCTATGAATATGTGATCACGTACAGAGCCGGCAAGGAAAACGGGAACGCGGATGCTCTCAGCCGCCTGCCCCTCTCAAAATCTCCTCGCAGTACTTCCCCTGAGGAGCACGTCCTGATGCTGGATCAGGAGATCAGTCCCCTGATGACTTCAGTGCAAATCCAGGGCTGTACAGTCAAGGACCCCGTTCTGTCAAGGGCCCGTGAGTATGTGTTGAAAGGCTGGCCAGATCACCGTGAGGGACCGGAGTTCGCGCCGTACAGACAGAGACAGCACGAGCTCAGTGTCCAAGATGGATGTGTGCTATGGGGAGCACGCATCATAGTCCCAGAGCGGGGACGCTCTACTTTGATGGAACAGTTGCATCAATTGCACCCAGGAATGACTAGAATGAAATGATTGGCTAGGAGCTACCTGTGGTGGCCTAACTTGGATGCTGAAATTGAGTCAAAGGTAAAGTCATGCACTATATGTCAGGAACAGAGGAAAGCACCTGCCGGGGCACCACTCCATCCCTGGGAGTGGCCCAGCAAACCCTGGAGGAGAATTCACATAGACTATGCGGGACCTTTTATGGGCAAAATGTTTTTGGTGCTGGTTGATGCTCACTCAAAGTGGATCGACGTTTATCCAGTGAGCTCTGCAACGACTGATGCCACACTGAATTGTCTCAGGAACAGCTTCAGCACGCATGGTATTCCAGAAATGATTGTAGCCGACAATGCACAGTGTTTTGTTAGTGAAGGGAGCAAAGAATTCATGGTAAGGAATGGAATCACACATGTCACCTCAGCTCCATATCACCCAGCCTCAAATGGGTTAGCCAAGCGAGCCGTGCAGACTTTTAAGGAGCTCATGAGGAAGAGCTCAGGTGACACCCTGGAGACCGAGCTCAATAGAGCCTTGTTTAGTTATCGTATAACACCCCAAGCTACCACGGGGCTTTCTCCGGCTGAGTTGATGATGGGGAGAAAGTTGCAGTGCACGTTAGACCTGATACACCCAGATCTCAAAAGCAAGGTTGAGACAAAACAAACACAGATGGCAAAAACACTGAATGAATATTTTGTATCAGTCTTTACAGTAGAGGACACCAAGAATATCCCAACACTTGACAAGCAGGGGGCTATAGTGGGGGAGGAGCTAAATATGATTAAAATCACTAAGGAAGTAGTACTTGGTAAAATAATGGGACTCAAGGCGGATAAATCACCTGGACCTGATGGCTTACATCCCAGGGTTTTGAGGGAAGTGGCGGTAGGGATTGTGGATGCATTGGTAATAATCTTCCAAAACTCCCTGGACTCAGCAAAGGTCCCGGCAGACTGGAAAACTGCTAATGTAACACCCTTATTTAAAAAGGGCAGTAGACAGAAGGCTGGAAACTATAGACCGGTTAGCCTAACATCTGTGGTAGGTAAAATTTTGGAGTCCATTATTAAGGAGACAGTAACAGGACATTTGGATAATCATAATTTAATAAGACAAAGTCAGCATGGTTTTATGAAGGGGAAGTCATGTTTGACAAATTTGCTGGAGTTCTTTGAGGAAGTAACATATAGGGTGGATAAAGGTGAACCAGTGGACGTAGTGTATTTAGACTTCCAAAAGGCATTTGACAAGGTGCCACACAAAAGATTATTGCTTAAGATAAAAAATCACGGGATTGGGGGTAATATTCTGGCATGGATAGAGGATTGGCTATCTAACAGAAGGCAGAGAGTTGGGATAAATGGTTCATATTCAGACTGGCAATCAGTAACCAGTGGTGTTCCGCAGGGGTCAGTGCTGGGTCCCCAACTCTTTACAATCTATATTAACGATTTGGAGGAGGGGACCGAGTGTAACACGTCAAAGTTTGCAGATGATACTAAGATGGGAGGGAAAGTAGTGAGCGAGGAGGACATAAAAAACCTGCAAGGGGACATAGACAGGCTAAGTAAGTGGGCAGAGATTTGGCAGATGGAATACAATACTGGAAAGTGTGAGGTTATGCACTTTGGCAGGAAAAATCGTAGAGCAAGTTATTATCTTAATGGCAAGAAACTTGAAAGTACTGAAGTACAAAGGGATCTGGGGGTCCTGGTGCACGAAACTCAAAAGGTTAGTATGCAGGTGCAGCAAGTGATTAAGAAGGCCAATGGAATGTTGGCTTTCATTGCTAGGGGGATAGAATATAAAAATAGGGAGGTATTGCTTCAGTTGTACAAGGTATTGGTGAGACCGCACCTGGAATACTGCATACAGTTTTGGTGTCCATACTTAAGAAAGGACATACTTGCTCTCGAGTCAGTACAAAGAAGGTTCACTCGATTAATCCCGGGGATGAGGGGATGGACATATGAGGAGAGGTTGAGTAGATTGGGACTCTACTCATTGGAGTTCAGAAGAATGAGAGGCGATCTTATTGAAACATATAAGATTATGAAGGGGTTGGATCGGGTGGATGCAGGGAGGATGTTCCAGATGATGGGTGAAACTAGAACTAGGGGGCATAGTCTTAGAATAAGGGGCTGCTCTTTCAAAACTGAGATGAGGAGGAACTACTTCACTCAGAGGGTGGTAGGTCCATGGAATATGCTGCCCCAAAAAGCTGTCGAAGCTACATCATTACCTAAATTTAAAACAGAAATAGACAGTTTCCTAGTAGAAAAGGGAATTAAGGGTTACGGGGAGCGGGCAGGAATTTGGACATGAGTCTAGGTTCGGATAGGTCATGGCCCTGTGGGTAGCGGAGCGGGCCCAGGGGCCGTGTAGCCTGATCCTGCTCCTGTTTTCGTGTGTCTAATGCTGTTAGATTCAGGAGATAGTCCTGTCATAGTGGATTGGCGGTTAGGATCAGATCAGCCATGATCTAATTGAATGGCGGAGCAGGCTCGAGGGGCCAATTGGCCTACTCCTGCTCCTATTTCTTATGTTCTTATGTTCTTATGTTCTAAACCAAAAAGCGTACCATGACAAACATACTAAAGCTCGCCATTTCGCCATAGGGGACTCTGTGTACACCCGGAACTTCGGTTATGGACCTAAATGGATACCAGGACTAATCCAGGACATTACAGGACCTGTGTCGTACTCCGTGTTACTAGGGTATGGTGGAGGGGTTTGTCGGCATGTGGATCAGCTCTTCAGCCAGCAGCAGGGGGAACTGCCTCAGATGGAACAAAGGGCAGTAGAGGAGGCTGTTCCAGGACCCAGCACGGCTTATAAGGTGCCAGTGGACACTGGTACTGCCAGGCCACAGCGGGACAGAGTAAAACCAACATCAGAGACTACTCCAATCTCAAGTGCGAATGAATCTGAGAATCCACCACAAGTGGAATTAAGACGTTCACAAAGGATTCGCAAGCAACCAGAAAGACTTATACAAACCTATTAAATTAGTCAGGGGTTAACCATGGTTAGAGCATACTGGTTAATTAAAGCGTAGTACCTAGTAAGGGTTATTGTTTAAGAATTGCATACGGCAATCTTAAGTGGGGAGGAGTGTCGTAACCTGGGAGGTTATGAGTAACCTGATCCACCAGGTGGTGCTGTGGCAATTGCTCTCCTGAGTTAAGTCTGATCTGTACTGGTTGTACTCTTTGTTTTTGCTGCCTCATGGCAGAAGCTGTTATGTGCAAGTGTTGATTAAACCATGTTAAGGAGTTAACCTGTGTCTGTCTCCATCTATGGCCACCTCAAGATACCACACCGGCCCTGGGAGTGTTTGATGGGACAGTGTAGAGGGAGCTTTACTCTGCATCTAACCCGTGCTGTACCGGCCCTGGGAGTGTTTGATGGGACAGTGTAGAGGGAGCTTTACTCTGTATCGAACCCGTGCTGTACCTGCCCTGGGAGTGTGTGATGTGGCAGTGTAGAGGGAGCTTTACTCTGTATCTAACCCGTGCTGTACCTGCCCTGGGAGTGTTTGAGGGGACAGTGTAGAGGGAGCTTTACTCTGTTTCTAACCCGTGCTGTACCTGCCCTGGGAGTGTTTGATGGAACAGTGTAGAGGGAGCTTTACTCTGTGTCTAACCCGTGCTGTACCTGCCCTGGGAGTGTTTGATGGGACAGTGTAAAAAGAAAGAAAGAACGACTTGAATTTATATTGTACCTTTCATGAGCTGGGAAGGCAGAGCAAATATGTGGAGGCAAAAGGGAATATGGCAAGGCTGGAAGGCATTTATTTTAATGCAAGGAGTCTTGCAAATAAGGTGGATGAACTGAAGTTGTTGCTGAACACATGGGAGTACGATATTGTTGCTATCACGGAGACATGGTTGAGGGAGGGTCAGGACTGGCAGCTCAATATTCCGGGGTATAGAATCTTCAGGCGAGACAGAGGGGGGTGTAAAAGGGGAGGGGGTGTTGCAATATTAATTAAGGAATCAATTACTGCTGTAAGGAGGGATGATATATTAGCGGGTTCCTCTAATGAGGCCATATGGGTAGAACTTAAAAACAAAAAGGGGGCAAGCACTTTGCTGGGAGTGTACTATAGGCCCCCGAATAGTCAGGGGGAGATAGAGGAACAGATATGTAGGCAAATCTCAGAGAAGTGCGAAAATAATAGGGTAATAATAGTGGGGGATTTCAACTTCCCCAATATTAATTGGGATAGTCAGAGTGTGAAAGGCTTAGAGGGTGCAGAATTCTTAAAGTGCATCCAGGAGAGCTTTTTGAGCCAACATGTAGAAAGTCCTACAAGAGAGGGGTGGTACTGGACCTAATTCTAGGGAATGTAGCCGGGCAAGTGGTGGAAGCGTCAGTAGGAGAGCATTTTGGCGACAGTGACCATAATTCGGTGAGATTTAAGGTGGTCATGGAAAAAGACAAAGACGGCCCGGAAATAAGGGTTCTAAATTGGGGAAAGGCCGATTTTAATATGATAAGGCAGGATCTGGCCAAAGTGGACTGGGAGCAGCTACTTATAGGAAAATCCACATCAAAGCAGTGGGAGACTTTCAGAAGGGAAATAGAGAGAGTACAACGCCAACATGTTCCTGTAAAGGTCAAGGGTGGGACCAACAAGCAAAGGGAACCTTGGATGACAAGAGATATACAAAAATGCATTAGGAGAAAAAGGGGGGCTTTTGGCAGTTACAAAAGACTAAAGACAGAGGAAGCCCGAGAGGAGTATAAAAAGTGCAGGGGCATACTTAAAAAAGAAATTAGGAGGGCGAGGATGGGCCATGAAATAACACTGGCGAGCAAAATAAAGGAAAATCCTAAAATGTTTTATAAGTATATTAAGGGCAAGAGGATAACCAGGGAAAGTGTAGGGCCCATTAGGGACCAAAGTGGCAATCTGTGTGTAGAGCCAGATGATGTAGGCGGGGTTTTAAATGAATTTTTTGCATCTGTGTTCACTATGGAGAAAGACGATGTAGACATAGAAATCGGGCAAGGGGACTGTGACATACTTGAACATATTAGCATCGAGAGGGAGGAGGTACTAGCGGTTTTAGCAGGCCAAAAAGTGGATAAATCCCCAGGCCCGGACGAGATGTATCCCAGGCTGTTGTGTGAGGCAAAGGAGGAGATTGCAGGGGCTCTGACACAAATTTTCAGAACCTCTCTGGCCACAGGGGATGTACCAGAGGACTGGAGAACAGCTAACGTAGTACCATTATTCAAGAAGGGTAGCAGGGATAAACCAGGGAATTACAGGCCAGTGAGCCTAACATCTGTGGTAGGGAAATTATTGGAAAAAATTCTGAGGGACAAAATTAGTCTCCACTTGGAGAGGCAAGGATTAATCGGGGATAGTCAGCATGGCTTTGTCAAGGGTAAATCATGTCTGACCAATCTGATTGAATTTTTCGAGGGGGTGACTAGGTGTGTGGATGAGGGAAATGCTGTGGATGTGGTTTACATGGATTTCAGTAAAGCTTTTGACAAAGTCCCGCATAGGAGACTGGTCAAGAAGGTAAGAGCCCATGGGATCCAGGGTGCCTTGGCGCGTTGGATCCTAAACTGGCTGAGTGGCAGGAGGCAGAGGGTGATGGTCGAAGGTTGCTTTTGTGACTGGAAGCCTGTGTCCAGTGGGGTACCTCAGGGATCGGTGCTGGGACCCTTGCTGTTTGTGATCTACATAAATGATTTGGATGAGAATGTAAAAGGTATGATCAGTAAGTTTGCAGATGACATGAAAATTGGTGGGGTGGTAAATTGCGAGGAGGAAAGCCTCAGGCTACAGGACGATATAAACGGGTTGGTCAGATGGGCGGAAAAGTGGCAAATGGAATTTAACCCTGAAAAGTGCGAGGTGATGCATTTTGGACGGACAAATAAGGCAAGGGAATACACAATGAGTGGTAGGACCCTAGGAAGTACAGAGGGTCAGAGGGACCTTGGTGTACATGTACATAGATCCCTGAAGGCAGCAGAACAGGTAGATAAGGTGGTTAAAAAGGCATATGGGATACTTGCCTTCATTAGCCGAGGCATAGAATATAAGAGCAGGGAGGTTATGATGGAGCTGTACAAAACGCTGGTGAGGCCACAGCTGGAGTACTGTGTGCAGCTCTGGTCGCCTCACTATAGGAAGGATGTGATTGCTTTGGAGAGGGTGCAGAGAAGATTCACCAGGATGTTACCTGGGATGGAGCGCCTCAGCTATGAAGAAAGATTAAACAGGCTGGGGTTGTTTTCCTTGGAGCAAAGAAGGCTGAGGGGGGACCTGATTGAGGTGTACAAAATGATGAGGGGCATAGATAGGGTAGATAAAGAGGAACTTTTCCCCTTAGTAGGGGGGTCAATAACAAGGGGGCATAGATTCAAGGTAAGGGGCAGGAGGTTTGGAGGGGATTTGAGGAGGAACTTTTTCACCCAGAGGGTGGTTGGAATCTGGAACTCACTGCCTGAAAGGGTGGTAGAGGCAGGAACCCTCATAACATTCAAGAAGCATTTGGATGAGCACTTGAAATGCCATTGCATACAAGGCTATGGACCAAATGCTGGAAAATGGGATTAACAAGGCTATGGACCAAATGCTGGAAAATGGGATTAGACTGGACAGGGATTGATGGTCGGCGCAGACACGATGGGCTGAAGGGCCTCTTTCTGTGTGGTATAACTCTATGACTCTATGGCCTAGAAATTCACTGGCCTTAGCGCCGCTTTTGAGGCGCTAGAGGGCCTAGCGGCGAAGTTATGGCCAGTTTTGAAATTGACAGGGGCCCTAAATCGGCGTTAGGCCGGTAGCGCTGCGCCGGCACCGATGACGTCATCGGTGTGCGCAGCGTCCCGGTTGCCATGGTAACCCGCCCGAACTCGGAAATTGAGTTGCGGCCGCCTCGCCCGTGGCAGCTGCAAGCAACGTTCTGGCAGAGGTGCCTTACAGAACGTTGCGCCGGCGCATTAAAGGCCCCGCGGCGGCCGGCCGCTTTCCCGCCGCCCGCCTGGCCGCAGCTCCCTCCCCGGACTTCCCCCCCCCCCCGGAACAGAAGCAAGCCCGGCACTTGTCCGAGGTGCCGGGCTCATTTTTAAAAAGATTATCGCGGGCCGCGGCCGGGTGCAGGCAGCTCCTCCTTAAGGGAAGGAGGAGGCCTGCACTTCCCGAACCTGCCGCACCGCAGCGGGCGCCGCAGCGCCGGAATAGCGCCGAAATTCAGCGCATAGCGCCAGTTTTCAGGTGCTAACAGCTTTCAGCAGCGCCGGCAGCCGTTTGGGCGCAGAAGTAGTGAATTTTTGGCCCGCCCAGCGCGACTTAGCGCCGGCACTAACTTCCGGCGCTAAAGCCGTCGCTGCGCCAAAACCCAATTTCTAGGCCTATGACTCTATGTCCCAAACAGTTTTACAGCCAATGAAGTACTTTTGAAGTAGAGCACTGTTGTAATGGAGAAAATATGGCAGCCAATTTGCGCACAGCAAGCTCCCACAAACATCAATGTGATAATGTCCAGACAATCTGTTTTACTTGGAAACACCATTGGTTCCAGCAGTGTATCCTGTGTTTAACCTGTGCTGCACATTTGTGGCATTTCAAGACATTGTATAAATTCAAATATTCCTTTCTGTTCACCGTGCTCTGATATTCAGTATAAATAAGATTACTTGTGACAAATTATTATTCGATTCTAATGAATGAAACTACGTGAGGACAATCAAATGGAATTTGCTATCAAAATCTAAATACTGGAGCCCTAGTAGGGAGTGTTTTGGCATCTTTTAACTTTGGGGTCTAGGTTCGAATCCAGTTTGGAGTAACAGGATGAATGTTTTCTCTTTTTATTTTTCTCTATGTTGGTTGTAATGGCCCCAACATGGAAGCCGAGTGAGTTTGGGCAGTTCCTAGTGAGTGTGGGACCCCACAGAACAAAGTTAACCCACTTCATCACTACATGGTATTAAAGTCTTCTGACTTAGAAGGTGGCTGGTGTAGGGACCCGAGCGCACTAGGAGTTTTTCCTTTGTTCATTCACGGGATGTGGGCGTCACTGGCAAGGCCAGCATTTATTGCTCCATCCCTAATTGCCCTTGTGAAGGTGGGGGTGAGCTTCCATTTCTACAATGTCTACATCGTCCCACTCTTCTGTGAAAACAGACGCAAAGTGTTCATTAAGAACCATCTTCTGCCTCTACACACAGGTTACCTTTTTGGTCTCTAATAGGCCCTACTCTTTCCTCTTGCTCTTGATGTATTTATAAAACAGTCTGGGTTTCCCTTGATTTTACTTGCCAATATTTTTTCATGCCCTCTCTTTGCTTTCCTGATTTCCTTTTTAATTTAACCCCTGTACTTTCTAAACTCGAGGCTTTCTGCAGTATTGAGCTCTTGGTATCTGACAAAAGCTTCCCATTTTGTCCTTATCCTACCCTGTATGCCCCTTGGCATCCAGGGGCTCTAGATTTGGGAGTCCCACCTCTTTCTTTTGTGGGAACATACTTGCTCTGAACACTCACTATCTTCTCCTTGAATGCCTCCCACTTTCTGACCTTCAGGTAGTTGTTTCCAGTCTACTTTTGCTAAGTCACATCTCATCTTAGAAAAATTGGCCTTTTTCCAACTGAGAATATTTACCCTCACCCTCATCTGCCCTCACCCCTGCCCCTCCCTCCCGGAACCACGATAGGGTTCCCCTTGTCCTCACCTTTCACCCCACCAGCCTCCACATACAACGGATCATCCTCCGCCATTTCTGCCAGCTCCAAAGTGATCCCACCACCAAACACATCTTCCCCTCCCCTCCCCTTTCAGCATTCCGCAGGGACCGCTCCCTCCGAGACACCCTAGTCCACTCCTCTATCACCCCCAGCACCCCTTCCCCTTCGCCTGGCACCTTCCTGTGCAAGCGCAGAAGATGTAACACCTGCCCTTATACCTCTCCCCTTCCCACTGTCCAGGGCCCCAAACACCCCTTCCAGGTGAAACAGCGATTTACTTGTACTTCTTGCAATCTAGTATACTGTATTCACTGCTCACGATGCGGTCTCCTCTACATTGGGGAGACCAAACGCAGATTGGGTGACCGCTTTGCGAAACAACTCCGTTCAGTCCATAAGGGTGACCCCGAGCTTCCGGTCGCCTGTCATTTTAATTCACTGCCCCATTCCCACTCGGACCTCACCATCCTTGGCCTCTTGCATTGTTCCATGGAAGCTCAACGTAAGCTCGAGGAACAGCACCTCATCTTCCGATTAGGCACTTTACAGCCTTCCGGACTCAATATCGAGTTCAACAATTTCAGATCAAAACCTCGGCCCCTATTACATTTTTACTTATATTTTTCATCCACACCTTTGTTTTGGCCTTTCCCCCCCCGCCTCCTTTTTTTTTCTCTCTCCCACATGGCAGCTGTCTCCCATTCTGCCAGCGCATTTCACACCGAATCTAGAGCCGTCTTTTGTCTCCACTAGTCCTATCACCATCTCGTCTCGTTCTGAATACCTCTTAATGTCTCTTCTTCTCTTTTGTTCTCTCCCAGCCTGGCCTCTTAATCTATTTCATTCCCTGTGCCTCTTTAGTCTTGATAAAGGGTTTTGACCCGAAGTGTTGACTCTAATTTCTCTCCACGGATGTTGCCTGGCCTGCTGAGTCTTTCCAGCATTTTCTGTTGTTATTATTGAGAATATTTACTCCTGGTCTAACTTTGTCCTTCTCCATAACTACGCTAAATCTAACTCAATTATGATCACTACCACCAAAACACTCTCCCGCTGTTACCTCTTCCACCTGCCCAGCTTCATTCCCTAAAACTAAGTTAAGAATCAACCACATTGCTATTGCTCTGAAGTCATATATAGGCCAGACCAGGTACGGGCAGCAGATTTCCTTCCCTATAGGACATTAGTGAACCAGATGGGTTTTTTATGACAATCCAGTAATTTCATGCTCACCAGTACTGATGCTAGCTTTTTTTAAAATTCCAGATTTATTTAATAAACTGAATTTAAATTCCCCAGCTGCTATGGTGGGATTATATATTCACATCTCCAGGTTGTTAGTCCAGGCCGCGGATTACTAGTCCAGTAACATAACCACTATGCTACCGTACCCCGAGTTAGTTAGCAAGAAATCAAATGGGGAATTCAGGAGAAACTTCATTACCCGGAGAGTGGTGAGAATGTGGAACTCGCTACAACAGGGAGTGGTTGAGGCGAACAGTATAGATGCATTTAAGGGGATGTTAGACAAGCATATAAAAACATAGAAACATAGAAGATAGGAGCAGGAGTAGGCCATTCGGCCCCTCGAGCCTGTTCCACCATTTAATGAGATCATGGCTGATCATCCAAATTTAGTACCCTGTCCCTGCCTTCTCCCCATATCCCTTGATCCCTTTAGCCTTAAGAAATATATCTAACTCCTTCTTGAATATATTTAATAAGTTGGCCTCAACTGCCTTCTGTGGTAGAGAATTCCACAGGTTCACCACTCTCTGGGTGAATACATTCCTCCGCATCTCTGTCCTAAATGGCCTACCCCTTATCCTTAGACTGTGACCCCTGGTTCTGGACTCCCCGACCATCGGGAACATCCTTCCTGCATCTAGTCTGTCTAGTCCTGTCAGAATTTTATAAGTTTCAATGAGATCCCCTCTCATTCTTCTAAACTCCAGTGCGTATAAGCCCAATTGACCCAATCTCTCCTCATACGTCATTCATGCTATCCCAGGTATCAGCCTGGTGAATCTTCACTGAACTCCTTCCAAGGCAAGAACATCCTTCCTTAGATAAGGGGACCAAAACTGCACACAGTACTCAAGATGTGGTCTCACCAAGGCCCTGTACAACTGCAGCAAGACATCCTTGTTCCTGTACTCAAACCCTCTCACTACGAAGGCCAACATACCATTTGCCTTCTTAACCGCCTGCTGCACCTGCATGCTTACCTTCAGTGACTGGTGCACAAGGACACCCAGGTCTCGTTGCACTTCCCCTTCTCCCAATCTATTGCCATTCAGATAATAAGCTGCCTTCCTGTTTTTGCCACCAAAGTGGATAACCTCGCATTTATCCATGTTATATTGCATCTGCCATGCTTCTGCCCAATCACCCAACCTGTCCAAATCATCCTGGAGTTTCTCGGCATCCTCCTCACAGCACACACGCCCACCCAGCTTTGTGTCGTCTGCAAACTTGGAGATATTACATCTAGTTCCCTTGTCTAGATCATTAATATATATTGTGAATAACTGGGGTCCAAGGACCGATCCCTGTGGTATCCCACTAGTCACTGCCTGCCACTCGGAAAAAGACCTGTTTATTCCAACTCTTTGCTTTCTGTCTGCCAACCAGTTCTCTATCCAAGTGAATACCTTGCCCCCAATCCCATGTGCCTTAACTTTACATGCTAATCTCTTATGCGGGACCTTATTGAAAGCCTTCTGAAAGTCCAAATACACCACATCCACTGGTTCTCCCTTATCTATTTTACCAGTTACATCCTCAAAAATTTCCAGTAGATTAGTCAAGCATGATTTGCCTTTTGTAAATCCATGTTGACTTTGTCTGATCCTGTCACTGTTTTCCAAGTGCTCTGCTATTAAATCTTTTATAATGGACTCGAGCATTTTCCCCACTACCGATATCAGGCTTACTGGTCTGTAATTCCCCATTTTCTCACTACCACCTTTTCTGAATAGCGAGGTAACATTAGCTACCCTCCAATCCATGGGTACTGTTCCAGATTCCATCGAATGTTGGAAGGTGACCAGGAATGCATCTACTATTTCTAGGGCCACTTCCTTAAGTACCCTAGGATGTAGATTATCAGGCCCTGGGGATTTATCGGCCTTCAATCCCGTCAATTTCCCTACACCATTTCCCTGCAAATACTGATTTCTTTCAGTTCCTCCCTTTCATCAGACCCTCTGATCCCCGGCATGTCTGGGAGGTTATTTGTGTCCTCCTTTGTGAAGACAGAACCAAAATATGTATTTAATTGGTCTGCCATTTCTTTGTTCCCCATTATAAATTCCCCTGATTCTGACTGCAAGGGACCTACGCTTGACTTCACCAATCTTTTTCTCTTCACATATCTATAAAAGCTTTTACAGTCAGTTTTTATGTTTCCTGAAAGCTTACTCTCATATTCTACTTTCCCCTTCTTAATGAATCCCTTTGTCCTCCTTTGTTGAATCCTAAACTGCTCCCAATCCTCAGGTTTACTGCTTTTTCTGGCCAATTTATATGTCCTCTCCTTGGATCTTATGCTATCCCTAATTTCCCTTGTTAGTCACATATCAAAAGGGCGAGAAGGCACGCTCCACGATGGGCCCTTTATATTTTTCGGTGTGTTTAAAGTGCCACCTATCAGCAGCGCTTCCACCGCCGTGCTCGAGGTTGCGTCGCCGGTGACGACCGAAGCTCGCACTGCGTTGTGCATATGTGTGAAAGGGGACGGGGGGACGGGAGCCTCGATGTACTTGTAAAAATTTTACCACGGTTTTAGCAGAAGTGGCATCAGATCCTGCAGTGGAAATAAGAAGCGACAGCGTGCCTTGCCAAATATGCTTTGTATGTTCCACGCTCCTTCTGTTCAAGTGCCAGTCTGCCAGAACTAGCTCCTACTTGACCCCCAACCTTGGCGTCGCGGGTGACGTTTACAATAGGACCGGCTCTCTGCGTTCCACTTTGCAGCTTTGATTGGCATGTACCGTTTTCCTCTCATTATTTTTTTTCTCTGTGACACTGAAATTTGATATCAGCAAGCAGTTCTACATGGAAACACGACTGGTTCCACGCGCGGTCCGTACTCTTTGAAGCCTGACCTCAATCTCATAGAATTACATGGAATTACATAGGATATACGGCACAGAAACAGGCCATCCGGCCCAACTAGTCCATGCCGGCGTTTATGCTCCACATGATCCTCTTCCCCTCCTTCCTCATCTAAATCTATCAGCATATCCACTTCTCCTTCTATAGACTCTGGAACAGTTCCCATGGATTGGAGGGTAGCTAATGTAACCCCACTATTTAAAAAAGGTGGTAGAGAGAAAATGGGGAATTATAGACCGGTAAGCCTGACATCGATAGTGGGGAAAATGCTAGAGTCCATTGTAAAAGATGTAATAGCAGAGCACTTGGAAAACGGTGACAGGATCGGACAAAGTCAACATGGATTTACAAAAGGTAAATCTACTGAAATTTTTGAGGATGTAACTGGTAGAATAGATAAGGGAGAACCAGTGGATGTGGTGTATTTGGACTTTCAGAAGGCTTTCAATAAGGTCCCGCATAAGAGATTGGCCGTGCAAAGTAAAGGCACATGGGATTGGGGGTAAGGTACTGACTTGGATAGAGAACTGGTTGGCAGACAGGAAGCAAAGAGTTGGAATAAACCGGTCTTTTTCCGAGTGGCAGGCAGTGACTAGTGGGGTACCACAGGGATTGGTGCTAGGACCCCAGCTATTCATAATATATATTAATGATCTAGACAAGGGAACTAGATGTAATATCTCCAAGTTTGCAGACGACACAAAGCTGGGTGGGCGTGTGTGCTGTGAGGAGGATGCAGAGAAACTCCAGTATGATTTGGACAGGTTGGGTGATTGGGCAGATGCATGGCAGATGCAGTATAATGTGGATAAATGCAAGGTTCTCCACTTTGGTGGCAAAAACAGGAAGACAGATTATTATCTGAGCGGCAATAGATTGGGAAAAGGGGAAGTGCAACGAGACCTGGGTGTCCTTGTGCATCAGTCGCTGAAGGTAAGCATGCAGGTGCAACAGGCGGTTAAGAAGGCAAATGGTATGTTGGCCTTCATAGCGAGAGGATTCGAGTACAGGAGCAAGGATATCTTGCTGCAGTTGTACAGGGCCTTGGTGAGACCACACCTTGAGTATTGTGTTCAATTTTGATCGCCTTATCTGAGGAAGGATGTTCTTGCCATGGAGGGAGTGCAGCGAAGATTCACCAGATTGATACCTGCGATGGCAGGAATGACGTATGAAGAGAGATTGAGTCGATTAGGCTTATATTCGCTAGAGTTTAGAAGAATGAGAGGGGACCTGATTGAAACTTATAAAATTCTAACAGGACTAGACAGACTAGATGCAGGAAGGATATTCCCGATGTTGGGGGAGTCCAGAACCAGGGTCACAGTCTAAGGATAAGGGGTAAGCCATTTACTTAAGAACATAAGAAGTAGGAGCAGGAGTAGGCCATACGGCCCCTCGGGCCTGCTCCACCATTCAATAGGATCATGGCTGATCCGAACATAGACTCACGTCCACTTCCCTGCCCGCTCCTCGTAACCCCTAATTCCCTTATCAGCTAGGAAACTGTCTATCTCCGTTATAAATGTATTTAATGTCGCAGCTTCCACAGCATTCTGAGGTAGCAAATTCCATAGATTTACTACCCTCTGAGTGAAGAAGTTTCTCCTCATCTCAGTTTTGAAACGGCAGATTATGCCCCCTAGTTCTAGTCTCACCCATCAGTGGAAACATCCTCCCCGCATCCACCCGATCAAGCCCCCTCACAATCTTATATGTTTCGATAAGATCGCCTCTCATTCTTCTGAATTCCAATGAGTAGAGGCCCAACCTACTCAACCTTTCCTCATAAGTCAACCCCCTCGTCTCTGGAATCAACCGAGTGAACCTTCTCTGAACTGCCGCGAGAGCAAGTATATCTTTTCTTAAATATGGAAACCAAAACTGCACGCAGTATTCCAGGTGTGGCCTCACCAATACCCTGTACAACTGAAGCTATACTTCCCTGTTTTTATACTCCATCCCCTTTGCAATAAAAGCCAAGATTCCATTGGCCTTCCTGATCACCTGCTGTATCTGCATACTAACCTTCTGTGTTTCATGCACCAGGACCCCCAGATCCCTTTGTACTGTAGCACTTTGCAGTTTCTCTCCATTTAGATAATAACTTGCTCTTTGATTTTTTCTGCCAAAGTGCATAACCTCACACTTCCCAACATTATATTGCATCTGCCAAATCTCTGCCCACTCACTTAGCCTGTCTATGTCCTTTTGCAGGTTTTTTATGTCCTCCTCACTCACTGCTTTCCCTCCCATCTTTGTATCATCGGCAAACTTGGATACGTTGCACTTGGTCCCTTCCTCCAAATCGTTAATATAGATTGTAAAGAGTTGGGGTCCCAGCACTGACCCCTGCGGAACACCACTAGTTACTGATTGCCAACCTGAGAATGAACCATTTATCCCAACTCTCTGTTTTCTGTTAGGTAGCCAATCTTCCACCCATGCCTATTACCCCCAATCCTGTGATTTTTATCTTGTGCGGTAATCTTTTGTGTGGCACCTTGTCAAATGCCTTTTGGAAGTCCAAATACACCACATCCACTGGTTCCCCTTTATCCACCCTATTGGTTACATCCTCAAAGAATTCGAGCAAATTTGTCAAACATGACTTCCCCTTCATAAAACCATGCTGACTCTGTCCTATTAAATTATGCTTATCCAAATGTCCTGTTACTGCTTCCTTAATAATGGACTCCAACATTTTACCAACCACAGATGTTAGGCTAACTGGTCTATAGTTTCCAGCCTTTTGTCTACCTCCCTTTTTAAATAAGGGCGTTACATTAGCAGTTTTCCAATCTGCTGGGACCTTTCCTGAATCCAGGGAGTTTTGGAAAATTACCACCAATGCATCCGCAATCCCTACCGTTACTTCTCTCAAGACCCTAGGATGTAAGCCATCAGGTCCAGGGGATTTATCCGCCTTAAGTCCCATTATCTTACCATCTCCTCAGTGATTTTAATCCTGTTTAGCTCCTCCACTCCTATAGCCCCCTGTTTGTCCAGTGTTGGGATATTTTTAGTGTCCTCTACTGTAAAGACTGATACAAAATATTTGTTCAGCATTTCTGCCAACTCCATGTTCCCCACCACTAATTTCCCGGTCTCGTCTTCTAAGAGACCAACATTCACTTTAGCCACCGTTTTTCTTTTTATATAACTGTAGAAACTTTTGCTATCTGTTTTTATATTTTTTGCTAGTTTACTTTCATAATTTATCTTCCCTTTCTTAATTAATCTTTTAGTTATTCTTTGCTGGCTTTTAAATGCTTCCCAATCTTCTATCCTCCCACTAGATTTGTTTACTTTATATGCCCTTGTTTTCAGTCGGATACTATCCTTTATTACTTTACTTAGCCACGGATGGCTGTCTTTTCTTTTACGTCCCTTTTTCCTCGGTGGAATATATTTTTCTTGAAAGTTGTGAAATATCTCCTTGAATGTACACCACTGCTCATGTACCGTCTTACACCATAATCTATTTTCCCAGGTAGGCCATTTAGGACAGAGATGAGGAGAAATTTCTTCACCCAGAGAGTGGTGAACCTGTAGAATTCTCTACCACAGAAGGCAGTAGAGGCCAATTCATTAAATATATTCAAGAAGGAGCTGGATATATTTCTTAAGGCTAAAGGGATCAAGGGGTATGGGGAGAAAGCAAGGATCGGGTACTGAATTTGGATGATCAGCCATGGTCTCATTGAATGGCGAAGCAGGCTCGAGGGGCCGAATGGCCTACTCCTGCTCCTATCTTCTATGTTTCTATGTTTCTATGAAAGGTATGGGTCCAGGTTAATGAACAAGCAGAAGGTAGAGCTGCCTAACTAGCTTCACATCCAGCAATGACAGCAAGGGAGTAACAAAAACAATGAGGCAAATGAGTCACGGATTCCAAACTTCTTGTAAAATAAAGGTAAATAAGACGCCTTAGCAGTCAGATTGGAAACCTAAAAGCCGAATGCAATCTGGGAATGCCGACTTTCTTTTTCCAATGAATTAAAAAAACATTTTTTTTTAAAAGCCCACCACGCAGCTATGTTTATTGATAACTGCTCTCCTCGCTTAGCCCTGAGCGGGGCTTGAACCCACAACCCTCTGACTAAGAGCTGAGAATGCTATCCACTGACCCATGGTTGACACATTTTCATGCCTGTAAAATTCGAATTTCTCTGGTCTTTCCTCAGTCCTGTCACGCTAGGAGTCAGCCCTGTGACTCTTCCCCTTGAACAGCCTCAGTGCCTTGTAGGGACATAGGAACAGGAGGAGGGCCATTGACCCCCTCGAGCCTGTTCCGCCATTCAATGAGATCATGGCTGACCTAACTCCATATACCCGCCTTTGCCCCGTATCCCTTAATACCTTTGGTTAACAGAAAGCTATCAATCGCCGGTTTAAAATTAAAAATTGACCTAGCATCAGTTGCTGTTTGCAGAAGAGAGTTCCAAACTTCTACCACCCTTTGTGTGTAGAACTGTTTCCTAATTTCACTCCTGAAAGGTCTGGCTCTAATTTTTAGACTGTGCCCCCCTAGTCCTAGAATCCCCAACCAGCGGAAATACTTTCTCTCTGTCTACCCTATCTGATCCCCTTAATATCCTGAAAACTTCGATCAGATCGCCCCTTTTGTCTTGGTCCTCTGGTACCTGATTCTGGGGAAACTAAGAAAATCATAGAGTGATACAGCACAGGAGGAGGCCATTTGGTCCATCGTGCCTGTGCCGGCTCTTTGAAAGAACTGTCCAATTAGTCCCGCTCCCCTTGCTCTTTCCCCATAGCTCTGCAACATTTTTTTTTCCTTTTCAACTCTCGATCCAATTGCCTTTGGAAAGTTACTTTGAGTCTGCTTCCACCGCCCTTTCAGGCAGTGAATTCCAGGTCACAAGGGGAAACAAAAGCACTTAGCAACTAGAAAGAGGTGCTTTACCAAGGAGGAGGAGGTTCTACCTCATTTGTACCGAGACAGTTCTATAATTAGCCTCAGCGTTCTGCTTTTAGTTAGCATCCTATTGTCAACTGTTATGACATATTTATATGCACTGAGAGCAAACATGAAACCAGATTTTCCATTAAGAGTGTGGGATTTCATTCTTACAGCCAATCACCTGAAAGCTGTACAGTCCCACTTTTCCGTCCCCTTTAAATCATTCCTCTTTTTTTTTTTAAAAGAGCTCAGATGTCCAAATAAAAGTTTACTGGCAATCAGAGATCTGGTGGAATTGCAGAGCCACCTCGTTCAGTGCCTGCCACTTGCCAATCACGGCCCTCTCCACGATACCGAAGAAAAAATACTTCCTCTGGAAACTTGAGCATCTGCGACTTTATCCGACTGGAACATGGCAAAGGATCTTGGTCTAAAAATACACTGCCACAGAATTTACGATGAAGCTTCCTGAACACGAGCCCGCACCGCGCTGACTGCGTCTCTAGGATCTAAATTAGACATTGGCCTCTTCCTGCTGAAGTCCGCCGTTTTAATTCAATCGCTATTTCGAAAAAGAGCAAGGGGGAGTTCTCCCCGGTGTCCTGGCCAATATTTATCCCTCAAACAACACCCCTTAAGCAGATTATCCGTTCATTATCACATTGCTGTTTGTGGGAGCTTGCTGTGCACAAATTGGCTGCTGTTTTTCCTGCCTTACAACGGTGACTGCACTTCAGAAACTAGCTAATTGTGGCTGTAAAGCACTTTGGGACGGCCTGAGGTTGTGAAAGGCGCTATAGAAATGTAAGTTCTTTCTTTTCTTCATTGGTTGTGATTTTCCTTCGCTTCTAAATATGCAAAATATATTTTTGGAATTAATCTACTTTCCCTAATGGAAGACTTGTTCAATAAAAAGTAGGTTGGCGCCATTTCTGTGCCCGAATCGGTTCTCCTTGACGGCAGAAAAACAATGTACCGTTTGAAAGTAATATTCTAAATGCAGCGTAAATACAGCAAGGTAGACCTGAGCTTCGAGTTTTCATTTTCTGCTATATTCTGGGACTTTCAGCCTCTGTGCAAACGTTTCCTATCTACACGTTGATTAAAAAGTTGGTTAGGGTCACATTATCCGCATGCCCGCTACGAGACTCCCAAAACAAGCGCTCTACTCGGAGCTCCGGCACGTCAAGTGAGCCCCAGGTGGGCAGAGGAAACGCTTCAAGGACACCCTCAAAGCCTCCTTGAAAAAGTGTAACATCCCCACCGACACCTGGACATCCCTGGCCCAAGGCCGCACAAAGTGGAGGAGAAGCATCCGGGAAGGCACCGAACCCCTCGAGTCTCTTTGCCGGGAGCAAGTGGAAGCCAAGCGCAGGCAGCGCAAGGAGCGCACGTCAACCCAAGCACCCCACCCACCCGCCCCTTCAACCACCGTCTGCCCCACCTGTGACAGAGACTGTAGGTCCTGCATTGGACTCAGGAGTCATCTGCAAAATCATTTTGAATGTGGAAGCAAGTCATCCTCGTTTCCGAGGGACTGCCTAAGAAGAAGAAGATTAAAAGTTAGTTTACCTTGCACCAAATCATAAATGCAGTTAATTATGAGTTACCTGTGTGTCATGATCCAATTGAATGGCAGAACAGGCTGGAGGGGCTGAACGGCCTCTCCTGTTCCTAATATTCCTGTGTTCTTATGGCATGTTGCTGGCATTATATTAAGTAAACTTTGCAATCTACTACAGATAGTTGGTAAAAAAGCAAATTGCTTAACCAGTCTAATCTTTCTCTCTGCTTGCATTCTAGTGAATGTTAATGAATCCCAACAGTTCTGTAAATCATAGTAATTTCACATATATGTCGCCGATTTGCATGAATATTGGGAGTATGTTTGTGTGTGCCTGGGCAACAACCTGTCGGAATGGATCACCCGCCCTTTATAGAACCCGCCCGATTTTGGGCGATTTGCTCTTCCAAGACAGCGCTTGAAGATTATCTCCTTCGTGTCATATTGTGTCCAAACATTGCAAAGTGCTTTGCACGATGAATTATTATGGGAGTGTAGTGACTGACGTTATGTGGGCAAATGTCACACAAGCACTAACAAAATGAATGATCAGTAAAACTGGGTTTTCTTTTTGTTGGTATTTGTTGAGAGGAGAATATTGGACAGGACACCTTGGGGGAATATCCTCCTCACTAGCGGACAGTCTCATGAGATCTTTAACGCCCACTTGGACAGGCAGACAGGGTCCTTGATTTAGCATCTCATCGGAAGGACTTCAACCCTCCGAGATCTCTGCGTTACTGTGACTCTAGCCTCTTGTCCACTTCCTACTTCCTTCGCCCACCATTGCTTGTTGTGTATGTAACCGTTTACCTTTAAGGGAACTATAGAATGTAACCGTTCGCCTTTAAGAGCACTACTTTAGGGTGGCACTATCTATTGGCTCATGTATACTGTAATACCGATAGTGACCACACCAGTATATAAGGGTTGTGATACGTTAACTAGGGCAGAATCGCCCGAGCCTCTGAATAGTAAAGACGTGTTTTATTTTGTTAACAGTGGAGTCTGTGATTATTTATAATACAACCCACAGACTTAACATTGGCGACGAGTCAGGATTCGAACCCTGCGGCAGTTGTTCCACGGCGGCTTCGTCCGAAGACAGGTCGTTGAAGAGAGGTTTCAATCCTCACCAGTCTGGAACCGACAGGCTGGAAGCGACAGGCATTAGGACCCTGAAGCCTCCATAACCTCGTGGGTAAGCCGCAGCGTTGGCTGCAAAGACAGTGCCACCGATCGGGAGATAAGGGCGATCGCAATCCCTGATAAGAGCCGCGGTGAAACGCGCGAGCGGGTAAGCCAGAGCCCGGGAGGGAGCGAGCAAGATCCGCGCGAGCGGGTGAGCCAGAGGCCGGGGCCCGCTTTCAAGTGCGAGGCGCAGCCGGGCCATCGATCGCATCCGCTGATAAGAGCCGCACTCGGGCTGAAAGTCAGCGTCGGGGAACGGGTGATAACCGCCATTGAAGTGGGCGGAGAGCGCCGAGAAGCGCGGGAAAACCGCCATCGAAGTGGGCGGGGAGAGCGAGAAGCGCGGGAAAGCCGCCATTTTTCGCGGGGAAACCACTGAAGAAGAAGGAAGAAGCGGGAAACCGCCATCTTGGAAATTATTAAGAATTTCAGGAAAGTAATAAGATTTTTCAGAAAGGCTGGTGTGTTCTCAAGAAGAGAGGGAAAATAAGTATAAGTACAGCAATACTTGTGGTGTTCTCAAGAAGAGAGAAGAAAATTAATAATAAGTAAAGTAATACTTGTACTGTACTCGAAAAGAGAAGAAGATGCCTAAGCGAGGAAATATTAATGACTTTAATGCTGAAATAGAAGACTGGGCCACGTATGTGGAACGCATAGAAATATATTGCGTAGCCAACGACATTGAGGATGACGACAAGGCAATAACTTTGTTAAATTCGATGGGAGCAAAAACATACGGGCTTTTGAAACATCTAATAGCACCAGTTAAACCAGTGGACCAGACCTTCGAAGAGATCGTAGCAGTGCTGAAGGATCACTTGAACCCCACACCGTTGATACTGGCTGAACGATTTAAATTTTACGCCAGAACCCAGAGGCAAGATGAAAGCAATGCGGAATACTTAGTCGAACTGCGTAAGCTAGCGAAATACTGCCAGCTTGGAGGGAATTTGACAGAGGCGCTGCGGGACAAGTTCGTATGCGGCTTGGCCAAAGAAGGAACGCAGAAGCGACTCCTGGAGGAAAACGACCTCACACTGGACAGGGCTGTCCTCATAGCTTCATCGCACGAAGCCGCAGTGAAAGGAACGGCGGAAATGCAGCTAAAGGCGGCGGCACTCGGGGTGGACCAAATGACTGCAAGCATTTCCAAATGCTACCGTTGTGGAAAGACAACGCACGACCAGAATCAGTGCTGGTTTAAGAATCAAGAGTGCAGGAAATGTGGCAAACTGGGTCACATCGCGAAGGTATGCAGGTCCAGAAAGAAGACCAACAAACAAAGGAAGCCACCACCACAAGAAAAGTACAACAAGGTGCATCAGGTGGCTGAAAAGAGTTCAGACGAACAAAATTCAGACTCAGACCCAAACAGCCAGGAGTTGGATAGTCTGAGAATCCACAATGTGGGTAAAGTAACTGATCTACAGACGATCTGGGTCACACTAAAAATAGCTGGAGTCCAAGTACGAATGGAGCTGGACACGGGATCAGCTGTATCAGTCATCAACCAAAAGGACTACCACCGACTATTCTCTCACATACCCTTAAGAAATACCAAGTTCGTATTACAGACATACACGGGGCATCGCGTATACCCCATGGGGAAAATAAGAGTCAAGGTGAGAGATAGGGGTAAAGTACACCCAAGAATGAATTTGTACGTACTACCTGAGGGAGGACCACCACTTCTAGGACGGGAGTGGATCAAGAAAATAGACATGGAATGGCACTACCGACAAGCAATGACGAGTGAGGACTCGGTGCAGACAAGCAGCTCAGACTCTGAGCCGGAAGACGATAAGTCCAGCTTATGTATGAAAAACAAGGTTAACATTAACTCACAGACTAAGGTTGGAAAATCGATGGCGTGCATAAAGACAGAGAATTCTGAGTCTGTTCAAGCTACAGACATATGCATTACGGAGGAACACCGGGCTCGAACTCAACGCTATTTCAAAGTACAACAACAATTAGAACAATTAAGTTACCGCCTCGTACAAGAGATGAAAACAATGAAAAAGTTCTATGACACCGAATGGGAGAGTCTGGAAAGACAACAGAACCTACTGGCTCAAGCAGAGAGCGACCTTAGAGCCATCGTGACCAATTACCGATCACATCTCCCTGATGATGTTCAGGGGTTAGAATATTTGCATGATCTAGAGATACAGCAGAAGGGCAAATCACGCTGCACTGAGGATTTTGTTCTGCAATTAGAGACGGAGCTAGTGCAGGCAAAGTTAAGAGAAGTTGAATCACAGGGTGCTCTTAAGGAGATGCAGAAACAAATCTTGGACATGGAAAAGAGAAACGCTTCTTTACCTGATGAGAATAATGTGGCCATGTTGCAAGAGGAGCTTATAGGGGCGAAACTGAAAGAAGCTAAGCAAAGGATGTTGGAACTTGAAACGCAGAACCAAATCAGCGGTAATCAGCTATGTCAAGCAGAGAAGGAGTGCAAGGGTCTACATGAGAAGGTGCAATATCTCTCAGCCCAAAATAAGGGACTACTCACTCAGTTAAATGAAAGTAAACGGGAAATGGCTGAGATGGACTGCAAGAATAAAGAAGAGTTGATGGCAGTGAGACTTCGAGAGGCAGATAGCATAGCAGCCTTGGCTGAACTCCAACAGGAAATTGCGAAAGAAACAAATGAAGAGGAATCTTCAGGAAGCCAGGATTTTATTCCAGTTCTTCTCTACGACTCCTTACAAGCAGAGTGCGAGAAGTTGAAAAAACAGTATGAACAGGCCCAGACTACAATTCTGGAGGGGGTTAACTCAGCAACCTCCGAAAAGCTAGTTTCGTTGGAAGTATATGAGCAACTAAAGGTTGAACATGAGCAAGAAGTCCAAAGGCTGCAGGAAATTCTTGAGGAGCTCAGGGCCAAGACAGACTCATCGGTAGAAGTTCCATACATAGATGAGGATGTAGAGGTGAAAGACATGGCAGAACTCATAAAAATATGGAAGGAAGCCCAAGACAAATATGAGGCGGCAATTACCGAGGTTGACCGACTTGAAGAACAGTTTCAACTGGGAATGGGCCCTGAACATGAGCTAGAGAGCATCGAGGCGCAACTTCTCCAAGCACTGGAAGCCAAAGTACAAGAGGAAGAGAAGATGAAAGCATTGGAGAAAATGATGGATGAAATGGAGGAGTACGCTGAATTACGTCCAGGGGAACAGGAGAATGGGGAAACAGCTACTTCAGTAGAAGGATTAAATAGCCTGATAACGAAATCCCTGAAGGAAGGGAAAGGATTGAACGCACAAATGAGGCCAGGAGGGAAGGAAGGGCAGACATCCGAGGAAGAGCAGGATGAATATGATTGCTTGAAGAAGGGTTTTGACCTGTTGAGTGACACCGAATGTTATGAGGATGTGGTCTGCCCAAATTGTGATGGGAACTCCCAAAGTGCTGAAATCCTGAGGAAGCACTTAAGGTCTAAGGAACATAGAGAGTTGGTGGCGCTACAGATGGCAGCCGGGAAAAGAGCTCGGAGAGTTTCAAAAAGGCAGAAAAGAAAAAGAAGAAGCAGAAAATAATAACTGTTTAAAATATTATTACTTCTACTACCTCAGTCCGAACACTACGAAAGGTGCTAAATTTGTAAAAAAAATCCAGGGACATTATCAAGACAGCCAGTGGGTTGTATAAGTCCGCACTGCTGGTTCAACAGGACGAAAGTACAAGCTGTTAAAAAAAAAAAAAAGGCTATGGAGGATGCTGTCTGGAACGAATTAATACCAGAGACTGAATTTATGAACTGTTCCCACAGAGACTGAACCTGTAAACTGATTCCACTGAGAGTATGTTTGTAAACTGTTATATGACGTTGACTCCATTGAGAGTATATCTGTAAATTGTTATATGACGTTGACTCCATCGAGAGTATATCTGCAAACTGTTTATATAAAGTTGAAGATTGTATGTTTAACGGGATTCTGTAAGTAATAAGCTAGGAAGGGAGGAGTGTTGTGTATGTAACCGTTTACCTTTAAGGGAACTATAGAATGTAACCGTTCGCCTTTAAGAGCACTACTTTAGGGTGGCACTATCTATTGGCTCATGTATACTGTAATACCGATAGTGACCACACCAGTATATAAGGGTTGTGATACGTTAACTAGGGCAGAATCGCCCGAGCCTCTGAATAGTAAAGACGTGTTTTATTTTGTTAACAGTGGAGTCTGTGATTATTTATAATACAACCCACAGACTTAACATTGCTGGCCGTGCCTTCAGCTGTCTAGGCCATAAGCTCTGGAATTCCCTCCCTAAGGTTCCACATGGCAGACTGGTCACGAAGTTAAAAGCCCATGGGATCCAGGGCAAAGTGTGAAGTTGGATTCAAAACTGGCTCGGAGACAGGAAGCAGAGGGTAATGGTTGATGGGTGTTTTTGTGACTGGAAGGCTGTTTCCAGTGGGGTTCCGCAGAGCTCAGTACTAGGTCCCTTGCTTTTTGTGGTATATATCAATGAACTAGACTTGAATATAGGGGGTATGATTAAGAAGTTTGCAGATGATACTAAAATCGGCTGCATGGTTGATACTGAAGAAGGAAGCTATAGACTGCAGGAAGATATCAATAAATTGGTCAGGTGGGCAGAACAGTGGCAAATGGAATTCAATCTGGAGAAGTGTGAGGTAATGCATTTGGGGAGGGCTAACAAAGAAAGGGAATACACATTAAATGGTAGGACACGGAGTAGTGTAGAGGAACAAAGGGACCTTGGAGTGCATGTCCACAGATCCCTGAAGGTAGCAGGCCAGGTAGATAAGGTGGTTAAGAAGGCATACGGAATGCTTGCCTTTATTAGCTGTGGCATAGAATACAAGAGCAGGGGGGGGTTATGCTTCAACTGTATAAAACACTAGTTAGGCCTCCGCTAGAGTACTGCGTGCAGTTCTGGTCACCACATTACAGGAAAGATGCGAAATAACAACAGAAAACGCTGGAGATACTCAGCAGGCCAAGCAACATCCGTGGAGAGAGAAAGAGTCAACGTTTCAGGTCGAAACCCTTCGTCAGGACTGAGAGAAAAAACAGGAAAGGGGATAGATTTTAAAGCAAGTAGGAGCTGGGAAAAGGGGGAGGGGATGGAAGAATAAAAGGGAAGGTCAGCGACAGGATAGAAAGCAGGACAGATTAAGAGATTTTAAGAGACATTGAGAGACATTAAGAGATATTCAAGGAACAAAGGATGGCTCTGGATGAAGTGTGAATGGCGCTGGCAGAGTGAAGGACAGCTGCCATGTGGGAGGGAAGAACAACGGCCAGACGAAAGTGTGGATTAAAAAAAATAGAAAAAAAAAATATATGTATATGTGATAGGGGCCGAGGTTATGATCTGGAATTGTTGAACTCTGTTGAGTCCAGAGAGCTGTAGAGTGCCTTATTGAAAGATGAGTTGCTGTTCCTCGAGCTTATGCTGAGCTTCCGTGGAAAAATGCAAGAGGCCGAGGACAGTGAGGTCTGAGTGGGAATGGGGTGGTTTAAAGAGCAGTTTAAGGAGCAGTTTTGACTGAAATAAGTCCACTAGTTACAATTGAATTGTGTACGAAGCAGATGAGGTAACATTTGAAAAATGTTCGACACATGCCAAGCGTGGCATCTTGGCTCAGTTGACAGCTCTCTCGCCGCAGAGACAGAACCCTAGATCAGGTCACAAGCTGAAACTCCAGTAATCAGGAATACTGCACCATTCCCAACAACTTGCATTTATACAGTGCCTTTACCGTATTAAAACGTCCCAAGGCGCTTCACAGCAGCATAATCAGTTCAAAATTGACACTGAGCCACATAAAGGAGATATTAGGGCAGGTAGGTTTTAAGGAGCGTCTTAAAAGAGGAGAGAGAGGCAGAGAGGTGGAGAGGCTTAGAATCATAGAATCATAGAAAGTTACAGCGGAAAGATGTGATTGCACTACAGAGGGTACAGAGGAGATTTACAAGGATGTTGCCGGGAGTAGAGAATCTTAGCTATGAGGAAAGACTGGATAGGCTGGGTCTGTTTTCCTTGGAACAGAGGAGGCTGAGGGGAGACCTCATTGAGGTGTATAAAATTATGAGGGGCCTAGATAAAGTGATAGACAGGACCTATTTCCCTTAGCAGAGGGGTCAAAAACCAGGGAGCACAGATTTAAAATAATTGGGGGAAGGTTTAGAGGGGATTTGAGGGGAAATTTCTTCACCCAGAGGGTTGTGGGGGTCTGGAACTCACTGCCTGAAAGGGTGGTCGAGGCAGAAACCCTAACCACATTTAAAAAGTACTTGGATGTGCACTTGGGATGCTGTAACCTGCAGGACTACGGACCAAGAGCTGGGAAGTGGGATTAGGCTGGATAGCTCTTTGTTGGCCGGCGCGGACACGATGGGCCGAAATGGCCTCCTTCCATGCTGTAACTTTCTATGATTCTAAGCCTCTCTAACTCTCTCCCTCTCTTTCCTCCTTTAAGACGCTCCTTAAAACCTACCTCTTTGACCAAGCATTTGGTCACCTGCCCTAATATCTCCTTTATGTGGCTCAGTGTCAATTTTGAACTGATTATGCTGCTGTGAAGCGCCTTGGGACGTTTTAATACGGTAAAGGCACTGTATAAATGCAAGTTGTTGGGAATGGTGCAGTATTCCTGATTACTGGAGTTTCAGCTTGTGACCTGATCTAGGGTTCTGTCTCTGCGGCGAGAGAGCTGTCAACTGAGCCAAGATGCCACGCTTGGCATGTGTCGAACATTTTTCAAATGTTACCTCATCTGCTTTGTACACAATACAACTGTAACTAATGGACTTATTTCAGTCAAAACTGCTCCTTAATAATTGGTTTTACTGCCACTTTATTCACTGCGCACTAATCCATTACAGCTGTGTTTAATTAACTGCGGAAAACACAAGTTTGCAGTAATAACCCAAAATGGATGGTAATCGCCATGGTAACCAACCCTTTCTAGCAGGGTCTTAATAGTACCACGCCTAGGGGGTCATTCCGGCTGTGGGTGATAGTGTCAAACGGGTGATATCGATTCAGCCACCCGTTCTATCACTTCAAGAGTTCAATTATGAGAACGGGTTGCACAGACTAGGCTTAGAGTCATAACGGCACAGAAGGAGGCCATTCGGCCCATCGAGTCCGTGCCGGCTCTCTGTAGAGCAATCCAGTCAGTCCCATTCCCCCGCTCTATCCCCGTAGCCCTGCAAGTTTATTTCCCTCAAGTGCCTATCCAGTCTCCACTTGAAAACATCGAGTGTCTCCGCTTCCACCACTTCCCTCGGCAGCGAGTTCCAGGTCCTCACCACTCGCTGCGTAAAAAAGTTTTTCCTCACACCCCCCCTGTATCTCTTGCCCAAAACCTTAAATCTGTGTCCCCTAGTCCTTGTACCATCAACTAGTGGGAACAGCCTTTCCCCATCTAGCCTGTATTCCTTTGAGTATGGAAGATTACAGGGTGATCTAATTGAGGTGTTAATGATGATTAAAGAGGTCGATTGGGTCGATAGAGAGAAATTACTTCCTCTGGTGGGGGAAGTCCAGAACAAGGGGGCATAACCTTTAAATTAGAGCCAGGCCGTTCAGGGGTGATGTCAGGAAGCACTTCTTCACACAAAGGATAGTGGCAATCTGGAACTCTCTCCCCCAAAATGCTGTTGAGGTTGGGGGTCAATTGATAATTTCAAAACTGAGATTGATAGATTTTTGTTAGGCAAGGGTATCAAGGGTTACGGAACCAAGGTGGGTAAATGGAGCTAAGCTACAGACCAGCCGTGATCTAATTGAAAGGCGGAGAGGGCGGGCTCATACCCTTTCATACAAATTCCATTTCAACCACTGACGGGACTCCAGAACACACGCTAAACCCAAATTTCTCTGGTAGGGCTGAGTTCATTTTTAACTATATCGCCAAGTTTTTTTTAAAAACGCTTATACTGTTACTTCATTGCCATTTGTTTAGAGTAGGATTTTTTGGTCAACTTTTGTGGTCTTTGCCCAGTCAGAAAAGACAACTTTCATGGGTTTAATAAAAATGTAATAAATCAAAGCTGACGTACTTAATGTGTACAAAGCTGGCAAAGTATTTGTTGTAATCCTACAATAATCAAGTGTCTGCTTGGCTCAGTCAATGGCACTCTCACCTCTGAGTCAGAAGATTGTGGGTTCAAGCTCCACTCCAGAATTTGACCACATAATCTGGGCTGGCACAGAGTTGAGGGAATCCTGCATTGTTAGAGATGTTGTCATTCTGATGAGATGTTAAACTAAAGAAGAGCAGGGAGACCTCTCACCTTAACACCAGCAAAGCAGATTCACTAACCAGTTCACAGATCACAGATCACAGAAACCCCACAGTGCAGGTAGAGGCCATTTCGGCCCATCGAGCCTGCACTGACACATATCCCACCCGATCCCCGTAACCCCTACACCAACACATATCCCACCCTATCCCCGTAACCCCACGTATTTAATCCCCCTAACACTAAGGGTCAATTTATCATAGCCAATCAACCTAACCCGCACATCTTTGGACTGTGGGAGGAAACCGGAGCACCCGGAGGAAACCCACACAAACACGGGGAGAATGTGCTTTGTGTGGGGTTGCAAAAGGGCACACACACCCACACTCACACACACTCACACTCACACACACTCACACTCACACACACTCACACTCACACTCACACTCCCATACACGCACACTCACACAGGCACTCACACTTACACACACTCACTCACACACTCACTCACACTTAAACAGTCACACACACTCTCACACACTCTCACACTCACACTTACACACACTCACACTCACACACCCACATTCACACTCACATATATACTCACACACAAACAAACACACACACACACACATACGCTCACATACACGCACTCACACACACAAACTCACACTCACACTCACACACACACACATAAAGAAAGACTTGCATTTCTATATCACCTTTCAGGACCACTGGACATCCTAAAGCGTTTTACAGTCAATGAAGTACTTTTTGAAGTGTAGTCACTGTTGTAATGTAGGAAATGCGGCAGCCAATTTGTGCACAGCAAGCTCCCACGAACAGCAATGTGATAATGACCAGATAATCTGTTTTAGTGATATGGATTGAGGGATATTTATTGGCCCAGGACACCGGGGAGAACTCCCCTGCTCTTCTTCGAAATAACACCTTGGGATCTTTTAGGTCCACCTGACAGTGCAGGCGAGGGTGCTGCCCACTGAGCCACAGCGGACACATTCAGCAGAATGTTACCAGGGCTCAAGGGGTTAAATTATGAGAATATTTAACACAGTCTAGGTTTGTATTCCCTTGAGTATAGAAGATTCAGGGGTGATCTGATTGAGGTGTTTAAGATAAGTTGATAGGGTAGAAAGAGAGGAACTATTTTCTCTGGTAGGGGAATTCCATATCAAGGGGGCATAACCTTAAAATTAGAGCAAGTCCGCATCTATTTCAATTTAATTTGTGTAAAAGGGCAGTTTATAAAGACAGTACCAGTTTTTCTCTTTGAGTGCAGTCAAATTTATCTCAAAGTATTTTTTTACTCTGAACGTTTTATTAACTTTCTATTTTGGCACAATGCGCGGATCACTTGGAAAAAGTAAGATTTTTTGGACTGATAGCTCGAAGGTTTTGCTAATCTGCCTCTTATTTAGTCTCTGTGACAAACTGGTTTAAATTATATTGGCTGTCAGCACGAGTCTTATCTGTTTGAAATTCAAATCACCTATTCATGACCAAACTGCGGTCTGCCAACTGAGGGAGTGGGACCTTTTAATGCCAGGCCTCCCATCTCGTTCTGTCCATCATTCGGAGGAAAATTGCAAACCTCTTCAAGCCCTTTGGAAGATTAATGGGATCAGTTCAGTTCGGGATTCTGGAGCTACTGAGGAAAGGTGATGGTCGTCCTGGCTAGACTGCATAGCATCGGGTTGAAAGAGCAACAAGAGACCGGAGGGGGTGGGTGGGGGGCAAGGGCAGGAAAAAGCTCAGCTCACGCGGGATCTGTTTCAGTGTCCACCCATCCTATTTATCCCAAATCTTTTGGTTTATTCCGTGCCGTGCCTGAAAAACTTCCCCCCCCAGCACCCCCCACCGCCCGAAGCTCAATATGATTGCCAGGGGTTTTATGCACGTTCTCTTCTGAATTAAGCAGCTTGGGTATTCAAGAGGTTGAAGAACGGAACAAGTCCAAGTTGGTTGGCGCACACATCCCGTGGCTTGCCAATCACAAGCCTGGCACTCATTGCTAGTTTCACCCCCACTGTTGGACTGAGCAGCCCTTCTCTGCTGCGTGTTTCCTGTTTATATTTTACATTTCCAATGCACTTTCTTCTTTCTGTCTGGAATGAGAACAGGGAGTTCAGCTGTCAAAGCAGGCTCTCCTGACACGGAATGTACTTTTACTGTGCAGTCTACCCAACACACAGGTCAAATTTTGAATAACTATCGCCCCTGGTCGCTCAGCACAAAGCCCAGAGAGAATTGTTGGCCAGCAATTGCAAGGTAACTGCTCTGGGATTGGCTAACTTTGTATGTTTCAGATGAGACATTAAACTGAGGCCCCGTCTGCTCTCTCAGCTGGAATTAAAAGATCCCATGGCACTATTTCGAAGAAGAGCAGGGCAGTTATCCCCGATGTCCTGGGGCCAATATTTATCCCTCAACCAAAGTAACAAAAACAGATTATTTGGTCATTATCTCATTGCTGTTTGTGGGAACTTGCTGTGCGCAAATTGGCTGCTGTGTTACCCACATTACAACAGTGACTACACTTCAAAAAGTACTTCATTGGCTGTGATGCGCTTTGAGACATCCGGTGGTCGTGAAAGGTGCTATATAAATACAAGTTCTTTCTTTATAACTCAGATCCCCGACAGTAGAGAACAGCCTTACATCTCTTCTCTGCACTGCCTTCAATACTTGAATTGATTCCTGGGAGGAGACACGCAGGCTATTAGAGTCACCAGCGCCATGGAGAAGACATTAAAGAGTCGCTGTCAGCCCAGTAGATGGCGTCCGTACCACGGCGGCTGAAGATTGTCGGGCAGGAGTGCGGGAAAGGCGGAGCGAGGCGAGAGCGGACCCTATTGTGATGGCGCCGATGAGGATGGCTGCCGTCCTTGCAGGCTCCGTGCGTACCAGCAGCTAAGTGTCCTTTGCTGCTTGGTGCGCTCGGCTCGTTAAGGAAAAAGCATTTCACTGACTGGATTTCACTTGTTGTATTTGGTTATGTGACAAATAAAATTGAAATTGAAATTGTCCTATGAGGAGAGATTGAGTAGACTGGGCCTATACTCTCTGGAGTTTAGAAGAATGAGAGGTGATCTCATCGAAACATATAAGAAATAGGAGCAGGAGTCGGCCATTTGGTCCTTCGAGCCTACTCTGCCATTCAATAAGATAATGGCTGATCTTCTACCTCACCTGCACTATCCCCATATCCCTTGATTCCCTTAATATTCAAAAATCTATCGCTCTCTGTCTTGAATATACTCAACGACTGAGCCTCCACAGTCCTCTTGGGTAGAGAATTCCAAAGATTCACCACCCTCTGAGTGAAGAAATTTCTCCTCATCTTAGTCCTAAATGGCCGACCCCTTATTCTGAGACTGTGACCCCTGGCTCTAGACTCCCCAGTCGGGGGAAACATCCTCACTGCATCTACCCTGTCAAGCCCTGTAAGAATTTTGTATGTTTCAATGAGATCACCTCTCATTCTTCTAAACTCTAGAGAATATAGGCCTAGTCTACTCAATCTCTCCTCATAGGACAATCCCCCCATCCCAGGAACCAGTCTGGTGAACCTTCATTGCACTCCCTCTATGGCAAGTATATCCTTCCTTAGGTAAGGAGACCAAAACTGTACACAGTACTCCAGGTGTGGTCTCACCAGGGCCCTATATAAGATTCTGAGGGGGATTGACAGGGTAGATGCTGAGAGGTTGTTTCCCCCTGGCTGGAGAATCTAGAACTAGGGGCAGTCTCAGGAAAAGGGTTCGGCCTTTTGAGGCTGAGATGAGGAGGAATTTCTTCACTGAGGGTTGTGTATCTTTGGAATTCTCTACCCCAGAGGGCTGCAGATGCTGAATCCTTGAGTATATTCAAGGCCAAGATTGATAGAGTTTTGGACTCTTGGGGAATCAAGGGATATGGAGATCAGGCAGGAAAGTGTAGTTGAGGTTGAAGATCAGCCATGATCTTACTGAATGGCAGAGCAGGCTGGAGGTGCTGTATGGCCTACTCCTGCTCCTAATTCTTATGTTCGTATGTGTCTCAGTGACCAAAAATGGACATAGTACTCAAGCTGAAGTCTAAGCACAATAGAGCTTGATCATGACTTCTGACTTGTATTCTATAATTTTGGCTGTATAACTAGAATAACAACTTGCATTTATATAGCGCCTTTGACAGAGTAAAACTTCCCAAGGCACTTCACAGGAGCGTTATCAGATAAGATTTGACACCAAGTCACATCAGAAGATGTTAAGACAGGTGACCAAAAGCTTGGTCAAAGAGATAGGTTTTAAGGAATGTCTTAAAGGAGGAGAGAGAGACTTAGAGATTTAGGGAGGGAATTCCAGAGCTTAGGGCCCAGGCAGCTGAAGGCACGGCCGCCAATGGTAGAGCAATGGAAATCAGGGATGCGCAAGGGGCCAGAATTGGAGGAGCGCAGAGATCTTATCATCCCGTTGGCTTTGTTGATTACTGCTCTGCATTGGTTGGACATGTTGAGCATCGTGAGACTCCTACATAGAAACATAGAGATAGGAACAGGAGTAGGCCATTCGGCCCTTCGAGCCTGCTCCGCCATTCAATGAGATCATGGCTGATCTTCGTCTGAGATCATAGCTGATCTTACCATTTCAGTACCCCGTCCCCGCCTTTTCTCCGTAACCCTTAATCCCCTTAGCCTTCAGAAATATATCCAATTCTCTCTTGAAAATATTTATTGAATTAGCCTTCACAGCCCTCTGTGGCAGGGAATTCCACAGGCTCACCACTCTTTGAGTGAAGAAATTCTTCCTCATCTCTGTTTTAAATGATTTGCCCACTATTTTTAGACTGTGGCCCCTGGTTCTGTGCTCCCCTGCCATTGGAAACATTCTCTCTGAATTCAGCCTGTCCAGGCCTGCCATAATTTTATATGTTTCGATGAGATCCCCTCTCAATCTTCTAAACTCCAGTGAGTACAAGCCCAAACTATTCAATCTCTCCTCGTAGGTCATTCCCGCCATTCCAGGTATCAGCCTGGTGAATCGCCGCTGCACTCTTTCCATGGCAAGAACATCCTTCCGCAGATGGGGCGACCAAAACTGTACACAATACTCCAGATGCGGTCTCACCAGCACCTTGTACAGCTGTAGTAAGGTATCCCTATTCCTATACTCGAACCCCCTTGATATGAAGGCCAACATACCATTTGCCTTCTTAATCGCCTGTTGCACCTGCATGCTCTCCTTCAGTGACTGGTGCACAAGAACACCCAGGTCCCTCTGCACTTCCCCATCTCCCAATCTATTGCCATTTAGATAATAATCCACCCTCCTGTTTTTACCCCCAAAGTGGATAACCTCGCATTTATCCACATTATAGTGCATCTGCCACGTATCCGCTCATTCCCCCAACCTGTCCAAATCGCACTGTAGCCTCCTGACATCCTCATCAGAGCCCACCCCTCCTCCTAGTTTAGTGTCGTCAGCGAATTTGGAAATATTGCATCCAATTCCCTGATCCAGATCATTTATATATATTGTGAACAGCTGGGGTCCCAGGACAGATCCTTGCGGCACCCCGCTGGTCACTGCCTGCCACTCCAAAAACGAGCCGTTTATTCCAACTCTCTGTTTTCTATCCGCCAGCCAGTTCTCTATCCACGTTAATACTTTGCCCTCAATCCCATGAGCCTTAATTTTGCATGATAATCTTTTGTGTGGAACCTTATCGAAGGCTTTCTGGAAGTCAAGGTACACCACATCCACTGGCTCTCCCCCATCTATTTTACCAGTTACTTCCTCAAAAAATTCCAGCAGATTAGTCAAACACGATTTACCCTTTGTAAATCCATGTTGACTCTGTCCGATCCTTTCCCCATTTGTCAAGTGCTCCGCTATTTTATCCTTAATAATGGACTCTAGCATTTTGCCCACAACCGATGTAAGGCTTACTGGTCTATAATTCCCTGCTTTCTCTCTACCCCCCTTTTTAAATATTGGGGTAACATTAGCTACCCTCCAATCCACGGGTACTGTTCCCGAGTCAATGGAGTTCCGGAAGATGATCCTTAGAGCATCTGCTATCTCCAGGGCCACCTCCTTAAGTACCCTAGGATGTAGTTTATCAGGCCCCGGGGATTTGTCGGCCTTCAGTCCCCTCAACTTACCCAACACCATATCCCTAGAGATACTAATTTCTGTCAGCTCCTCCCTCTCATTAGTCCCTATGTTTGTCGATATTCCTGGGAGGTTATTTGTGTCCTCCTTTGTGAATACAGAACCAAAGTATGAGTTTAATTGGTCTGCCATTTCCTTATTCTCCATTATATATTCTCCCGAATCGGACTGCAAGGGACCGACTTGGGATTTTACCAGTCTTTTCCTCCTGATATACCGATAAAAGCTTTTGCAGTCTGTCTTTATGTTTGCTGCAAGTTTACTTTCGTATTCTATTTTCCCCTTCCTGATTAATCCCTTTGTCCTCTTTTGCTGTATCCTGTACTGCCCCCAATCTTCCGGTCTGGTGCTTTTTTTTGCCAGTTGATATGCCCTTTTTTTTGATTTTATGCTGTCCCTAATTTCCCTCGTTATCCACGGTTGAGTCACCTTTTTAGGTTTATTTTTATGCCAAACCGGTATAAACATGTTCTGGAATTCTTCCATTCTATCTTTGAATGCTTGCCATTGTCTATCCACTGTCAATCCCCCCAGAAACACCACCCAATCAATCTTACCCAATTCCCGTCTCATACCCTCGTAATTCCCTTTATTTAAGTTCTGGACCTTAGTCTCTGATTCAATTTCCTCACTCTCCATCTCGACTGAGAGCTCGATCATATTATGATCGCTCTGACCGAAGGGGCCTCGTACAAGAAGATTGCTGATAAGTCCCTTCTCATTGCACAATACCCAGTCTAAAATGGCCTGATCTCGAGTCGGCTCCTCGACATATTGGTCCAGATAACCGTCCCGAAAACATTCCAGGAATTCCTCCTCCTCAGAATTTTTACTAATTTGGGTATTCCAATCGATATGTAAATTAAAGTCACCCATGATGACAGCTGTGCTCTTATCGCACGCTTCTCTAATTTCCCTTTTTATGCCTTCCCTCACCTCCATATTACTATTTGGAGGCCTATATATCACACCCACTAACGTTTTCCTCCCCTTGCTATTTCTCATTTCTACCCATACAGATTCCGTTTCATCCGAGTTAATATCCTTCCTTTCCATTGCATTAATCCCCTCCTTTACCAGCAATGCTACCCCACCTCCCCTACCTTTTTGCCGATCCTTCCTAAATATTGTATATCCCTGGATGTTAAGTTCCCAGCCTTGCCCACCCTGCAGCCACGTTTCTGTAATCCCAATCAAATCATACTTGTTTACCTCTATTTCCACAACTAATTCATCCACCTTGTTCCTAATGCTTCTAGCATTAAGATACAAAGCCTTCAGGCTTGCTTTTTTCACACTCTCATTATGAATTAGTTTGGCCCTTTGTGTTTCTCTCCTTTGCTTATTGCTTCTCACCTTTCTACCATCTATTTCTAACTTCATATGACTTCCCTCTTTTCCACTACCTAGGTTCCCATCCCCCTGCCAAATTAGTTTAAATCCTCCCGAACCGCCCTAGAAAATATTACCCCGAGGACATCGGCTCCCTCACAGTTCAGGTGTAGACCGTCCCCTTGGTACAGGTCACTCCTCCCCAAGAACTGGTTCCAATGCCTCAAGAATTTAAATCCCTCTCCCTTGCACCACTGCTCAAGCCACGTATTTAGCTTATCTATCTTACTCTCTCTAAACTTATTAGCTCGTGGCACTGGTAGCAATCCAGAGATTACTACCTTTGAGGTCCTACTTTTCAATTTAGCTCCTAACTCCCTAAATTCAGCTTGTAGGACCTCCTCCCTCTTTTTACCTACATCGTTGGTACCTACATGTACCACGACAACTGGCTGATCCCCCTCCCCCTTCAGAATGCTCTGCACCCGCTCCGAGACATCCTTGACCCTTGCACCAGGGAGGCAACATACCATCTTGGAGTCTCGGTCTCGGCCACAGAAACTCCTATCTATCCCCCTTACAATTGAATCCCCTATCACTATAGCCCTATCCCTCTTTTTCCCGCCCTTCTGTGCAGCAGAGCCAGTCATGGTGCCCTGAACCTGGCTGCTGGTGCCTTCCCCTGATAAGTCATCTCCCCCAACAGTACCCAAAACGGTAAACCTGTTTTGGAGGGAGATGACCACAGGTGACTCCTGCACTACCTTCCTGCCTTTACCCTGCCTTTTGGTCACCCATTTACTGTCTGAGCTAGCCTTTACCTGCGGTGTGACCAACTCACTGAATGTGCTATCCACAACATCCTCAGCATCGCGTATGCTCCAGAGTGAGTCCATTCGCAGCTCCAGCGCCGCCATGCGGTCTGCTAGGAGCTGCAGCTGGACACACTTCCTGCACACATAGTTGTCAGGGACAGTGTCCCTGATTTCCCACATGGCACAGGAGAAGCATGACAAGGGTCCGAGCTGCCCTTCCATGACTTAACCCTTACAATACCCTTTTATTTACTACGATTTAGCTTAATTATTGAATTCTACTTAGAATAAGTTTGTGAAAGTACTCACCAACCAGTCACCTACCTGTTTTCTGGTGTTGTATTTTCACTGCCGCCTCCTGTCCTGGAACCTTTTCCACCTAGGTTAGGCTCCTGAAATAAAATAAATTGAACCTACCTTTTCAACTTCCCCTAACCCCTAAAAGGTTAGAGGAGGTGGAAGGGTGGGAGACACTATACTGTAGTGTTTCGGGTTTAGCAACAGCTCCACCTATATAAGAGTTACTGGCCTCCTGCTCTCCCGACTGCACCAGCTGTGAAAGAAAAAGCCCGCGAAAGGTGAGCTTTTAAACTCACCAGTTACTGGCCTCCTGCTCTCCCGACTGCCCCAGCAGTTACTGGCCTCCTGCTCTCCCGACTGCCCCAGCTGTGGTCTCGGGCCTCGCCTCTCTCCGGTTTTTATACCGGGCTCCGACTCACTGCTCCCGACTGGTCTCGGGCCTCGCTGGTCGCCGGGTTTTCTCCCGAGCTCCTCCCCGCTGGTCCCGACTCCGCCTCCACCCGCTGCCGATGCCGCACTGGGGCCTACCTGAGCCTCTGGGGCCTCTTGTAGTCGCTCTGCCGCTCAGCTCCGCCTCCACCCGCTGCCGATGCCGCACTGGGGCCTACCTGAGCCTCTGGGGCCTCTTGAAGTCGCTCTGCCGCTCAGCTCCGCCTCCACCCGCTGCCGATGCCGCACTGGGGCCTACCTGAGCCTCTGGGGCCTCTTGTAGTCGCTCTGCCGCTCAACTCCGCCTCCACCCGCTGCCGATGCCGCACTGGGGCCTACCTGAGCCTCTGGGGCCTCTTGTAGTCGCTCTGCCGCTCAGCTCCGCCTCCACCCGCTGTCTATATCAACTTCATCCTTAGCCATTTCAACACCATTTATGGAGCACGTCTATCCCCTATTATTTTTCCAGTGTGCAGTACTTTGCGCCGGAGCTCTTGGACTCCCTGACCCAAGACCGCACAAAGTGGAGGAGAAGCATCCGCGAAGGCGCCGAACACCTCGAGTTTCTTTGCTGGGAGCAAGCGCAAGCCAAGCGCAAACAGTGGAAGGAGCACATGTCAATCCAAGCACCCCACCCACCCGCCCCTTCAACCACCGTCTGCCCCACCTGTGACAGAGACTGTAGGTCCTGCATTGGACACATCAGTCACCTGAGAACTCATTTTTAATTTGGAAGCAAGTCATCCTCGGTGTAATGATCAGTAACCTGTCATTCTAGAATTGTACACTAGGTGGAGCTGTATGTTGCTGTATGTTTAGCTGTATGTATATAAGAGTGGGCTACCCATGATGCACTAGGCTACCCAGAAGGCAGTAGTCAAGATGGATGTTGTACAAGTCTACATGCATGAATAAAGTGACTAGCTCAAGTTAGCTGTTCATAATGAAAACGACTAGTTATTAATGAACATAACATGGTACCAGGATTGGTAAAATCTGCTGAATATTGTGAAATGCGACATGGAGACTTTGAAGCCACCAGAGGGTTTGAAACTCACGGGGAATGTCGACTGCAATTGGCGGACTTTCAAACAACAATTCGAACTCTACATTGCTGCCATCGGATTCGGTACGAAGCCAGATGCAAGGAAAATAGCGTTGCTGCTCATGGTTGCAGGCCCGCAGGCGATAGAGGTATTTAATACATTTGTATTTAATCAAGAGGAGGACAGAGAAAAATTGGACAATGTGCTAAAGAAATTTGATACACATTTCTCTCCCAAAAAGAACGAGACCTATGAGAGATTCGTGTTCCGTTCACGGACACAGCAGCAAAATGAGATTTTTGATAGCTTTGTGACCAATCTAAAACTAAAAGCACAGACATGTAATATCTCTGATCTGAAATCATCCATGATTCGTGACCAGATTGTGTTTTGTATTCATGATAAAAGGGTCAGGGAACGTCTGTTGAGAGAAACCGAACTAACATTGGAAAATGCTGTGAAAATATGCCAAGCCAGTGAGCTAGCTCAAAAGCATGCGAAGACTTTCAGTGAAATTAATAATAATGCGATTGTAGTAAGTGATAGTGCTGCTGTCGGTGCTGTGTCCTACAAAGGGAAGAAACGTGGGCAGAAGAGAAATGAAAAGCAATCGGAGGATGGAATTTTTAATTGTAAACGCTGTGGTTACAACCACCAGTCACGATAATGCCCAGCATTTGGGAAAATGTGAACAAAATGTAATGGAAAGAATCACTTTGCCAAACAATGCTTTTCAAAAGTAAAAACAAATAAAGGGCAACAAGTCAATGTGATTGAGGACACTGATTTAAGTGAGACATTTTCTGTAGGAATGGTGTCATATGACAATATCAAAAAGGATACAGAAAATGTGCAGCCCTCAGGAATGGACAATGTTGAACATAAAGTTAATGCAGTAAAAGAGGACAAATGGATAATGTCACTGCAGGTAAATGGAGCATTAGTTACATTGAAACTAAACACTGGGGCAAAAGGAAACTTAATCAGTATGAGTGACATTAAAAACATGAAAGAAAAGCCCAAAATACAGAAAAAGTCAGTACTACTGAAGGACTATAATGGACAGAAAATAGATAGCTTAGGTGTATGCAGACGTAAAGTGACAGTCAAAGACAAAGTGCATCATCTCATGTTTTCTGTTGTGGCTGAAGGACTTGATTCACTATTAGGTGACAAAGCTTGTGAGGACTTAGAACTGGTCAAGAGAGTCTACCGTATAAACTGTGCCATAAGCAGACCAGATGACTCGATGGATTCTGTAGTGAGTAATTTCCAGGATGTATTCAAAGGATTTGGAGTTCTACCATTCACTTACAAGATCCAACTAAAGGAGGATGCTTAGCCAGTGGTACATGCTCCACGGAGAGTTCCAGCACCCCTGCGTGACCGGCTCAAGAAAGAACTGGACAGAATGACCACACTAGGAGTCATCAGGAAAGTCGAAGAGCCAACAGACTGGGTTAACTTGATGGTATGTGTAAAGAAAAAGAACAATGATCTAAGAATATGCATGGATCCAAAGGACTTAAATGCAAACATAAAAAATGAACACTACCAGATTCCCAAGCGAGAAGAAATCACCAGTGAAATGTCAGGTGCCAGATACTTCACAAAACTCGATGCCTCACAAGGACTTTGGCAACTAAAACTGGATGAAGAAAGCACCAAATACTGTACCTTCAACACACCATTTGGCAGGTATTGTTTCCTCAGAATGCCTTTCGGGATAATATCTGCATCTGAAATCTTTCATAGAGCGATGGAACACATAATTGAAGGTCTGGAAGGAGTTTGGGTCTATGTTGATGACATCATCATTTGGGGCTCCACACTGAAAGAACACAATGAGAGACTGACTAAAGTGCTACAGAGCATACGCTGGAATGGACTGAAGCTCAACAAAGCCAAGTGTCAGTTTGGTGTCCAGGAAGTCACTTTCCTGGGAGATAATCTATCTGGTAAAGGAATAGAGCCAGATATGGAAAAAGTAAACGCCATACTCAACATGCCCCGACCCACTGACAAAAAAGGAGTGCTACGCATCATGGGGATGATAATCTTCATTGGAAAGTTCATTCCTAACTTGTCAGCCAAGACAGCCTGTCTGCGAGACCTGCTACATAAACCAAATGAGTTCGCATGGACAGAAAGACATGAACAAGAGTGGATGAACCTCAAAACAGTGCTGACAACCACACCTGTACTCACCTTCTTTGACCCAACAAAGAGAATCAAAGTGTCAACAGATGCATCAAAAGATGGCCTAGGTGCGGTCTTGCTACAAGCAGAGGGTGAAGATTGGAAGCCTGTTGCCTATGCCTCCAGGTCTATGACTGATTCTGAGTGTCGATACGCCCAAATTGAAAAGGAATGTCTAGGCTTGGTAGTTGGACTAGAAAAGTTCCATGGCTACATATATGGACTTCCCACCTTCACAGTTGAGACAGACCACAGCCCACTGGTTGCCATCATTAAAAAAAATCTGAATGAGATGTCTCCAAGGATTCAACGACTCATAATGAAGCTGCAAAGATATGACTTTGAACTGATCTACACACCAGGTAAATACGTAGTGTTAGCAGATGCACTATCCCGAGCACCCACAATGAGTCATGTGAGCTCTACTGAAGAAGACGTGGATGTTCATGTGAGTATGGTCACTGCTGCGCTGCCCGTGTCAGACACAAAATCAAAGCAAATAGCAGAAGAAACAGTAAAAGATACTGTGTTACAAACAGTAATAGAGAACATTCACAATGGTTGGCCAAAAGGTTCCTGTCCAAAGTACTATCACATCAGGTCAGAGTTGAGTGTCGCAAGTGGACTATTACTAAAACAGAACAGAATAGTAATTCCACAGGCTCTACATCAAGACATGTGCAAAAGGATTCATGAGGGACACCTCGGAATTGAAAAATGCAAAAGGAGAGCAAGAGACACTGTTTATTGGCCTGGCATAAATAAGGACATTGAGAACATGATAGGCGAATGTGAGACATGTCAGAAACACCAAAACAAACAAACAAAGGAACCAATGATTGTAGCTGACATACCAACAGCACCATGGCAAAAGGTTGGTATGGACCTTTTTCATTTGAATGGTAAAGACTATCTAATAGTGATTGACTACTATTCCAACTATCCTGAGATGGCGCTGATCTCAAGCACATCAGCAAGTAGTGTCATAATGCATGTTAAATCCATCTTCGCCAGACATGGAATTCCCAGGATTGCCGTTAGCGACAATGGTCCGTGCTTCAACTGTAAGGAGTGGCAACAGTTTGCAGCACAGTATGGCTTTCAGCACATCACATCCAGTCCTTTGTATGCTCAGTCGAATGGTAAGGCAGAAAAAGGAGTTCAAGTTTGTTGTGTATGTACCTTTAAGAGAATAACTGGTCTCAGACTGCAGTACCGGCAGTGACCACCCCTGTATAAAAGGCGCTAGTGAGCCTCTGTAGTTTCAGTTTCCCGATTGACTTCAATCAGTAAAGACTTGTTTTGTTCAACTCCTGCTGTCCGTGTCTCAATCATTCACGGACATAATACTGGCGACGAGCAGATACGAACTTACCTACAGTCTGCACCACCTCTTGGGATCCATTCCTGCAGTGAAGTGAGCAGAGGTCGAGGCCAGAATGAAGAAAGAAGCAGTAGAAACGGGCATCGACCGTGGGCATCCGCCCCTGTGTTAGCGGAGTTGAAGATTGCTGGAGAAGCTGTCGAAAGCGGGGCCTGGTTCCTGTCGACGGTGCTTCAGCTAATTGGGCTGGTGGCAGGTAGTACACTGATCCTTCCTGGGCTGCGGCGGTCGCGAACTCGAGTGGGTGGCTTACAATGGGGCCGAGCAGCGTTGTCGGGAAGAGGAGAGAGAGAGAGGGTGGAGCACACGGGGTGCGGCCGGTGCTACGAAGCCGGGCTGCGTATAGACCCGAGAAGAGGGAGGCAAGAGTCCCACAGGGTTGTTCCACGACGGGAAAATAATAAAAAAAGAAATATTAAACGCGCAGGAAACCGCGAGGAGCTGCAGGTTGCAACGGAAACCACGGAAAGCAGCGCTAGCAACAGCGGGGAAGAAGGCAAAGCGTGGGAGGCACCATCTTAATCAGCGGGGAAGAAGGCAAAGCGCGGGAGGCACCATTTTGTTAAATCGGGGAAGAAGGCAAAGCGCGGGAGGGGCCATTTTAGATTTTCAAGATGCCGAAGACTGGCTGTATCACTGCCTTTGATAATACAATAGAGGACTGGACCACATGTGGAAAGAGTCGAGGTATATTGCGAGGCAAACGAAATAGCCGATGAGAAAAAGGCATCGGTATTGCTAAACTTAATGGGCGCTAGAACGTACGGCCTATTGCGGGACCTGATTACTCCAGCCAAACCGAAGGCGAAGAGTTTTAACGAAATTGTTGCTGTCCTACAGGAACACCTAAACCCTGCACCGCTGTTGATAGCAGAAAGATTTAAATTCCACAGGAGAACTCAGCATAAAGATGAGAGCAATGCTGAGTACCTTATGGAACTACGCAAGCTATCAAAGCACTGCCAGTTCGGAGCAGGACTGGCAGATACCCTACGGGACAAATTTGTCTGTGGACTCCTGAGTGAAGGAACACAGAAGAAGTTACTCTCAGAGAAAGAGCTGACGCTAGATAAGGCTTTCAGCGTGGCAGTATCGTATGAAGCAGCAGCCAGGGGAGCTGCGGAAATTCAACAAAAGCCACAGGAATACGGCACCCACGAAATGACACGGGGATTTGCAAAATGTTATCGCTGCGGCAGAACTAACCATGACCAGAAGGACTGCTGGTCCAAGGACAAAATATGCAGGCAATGCGGAAAGATGGGACACATTGCACGAGTTTGCAGGTCTGGGAAGAAGACCAGCGACAACAAAAAGGCTACTAAGGAACCTTACAAGAAAGTACAAAAGATGACGGACAGTAGTTCCGAAGACCAGATGAGCGGTAGTGAATCCGGGAACAGGAGACTAAGCTGTCTCAAACTTCAGAATGTAATCGCAAAAGAGATCACCGAACCATTTGGGTCACCCTCACGATAGCAGGGTCCCAAGTTAAAATGGAATTGGATACAGGATCAGCGCTAACCGTCATGAATCGATGAGAATACGAGCGGCTATTCTCACACATACCCTTGAGAGAGACATCCATTGTCTTGACGACGTATACGGGGCAAAAAGTATACCCCAGAGGAAATATAAGGGTGTCTGTCGAATACAACGGCAAGAACATACGGAAATTGTATCTCTACATACTGCAAAATGGTGGGCCACCGTTATTGGGACGTGAATGGATCAGGAAGATAAGCTTAGATTGGCACTCCATTCATGCAATGACGGCGGACGGTAAAAAAGATGAAGACGTCACTCCTGGACGATTGTCAACAATCTTAGCTAACGCCAAAGAGGTATTTCAACAAGAACTGAGCACTCTTAAAGGCGTAACCGCCTCGATAAAAATAGAAGAGAATGCAATTCCCAAGTTTTTCAAAGCAAGACCGGTACCATATGCAATTCGCCCAGCCGTCGAGGCAGAGCTGGAGAATCTGGAGAAGGCAGGCGTGTTATCTAAGGTAGACTGGAGCGAGTGGGCGACACCCATCGTTCCTGTCATGAAGAAAACGTTAAGCAATAAGTCTGAGGAGCCAAGGAAGGTTCGCATCTGTGGGGATTTCAAGGTGACGGTGAACCCAATCCTTCACACAGTACAATATCCTCTTCCAAGGATAGAAGACATCTTCGCCTCTCTGTCTGGAGGGAAGCGTTTTACAAAAATTGACCTAGTACAAGCATATTTGCAGATGGAGGTTGAAGAATCCTCTAGGAAGTATCTCACGGTAAACACTCACAAAGGTCTTTACCAGTATCATCGATTGGTATTCGGAGTAGCATCGGCTCCGGCGATATGGCAAAGAGCGATGGAACAAGTCCTGCAAGGGATTCCGGGGACTCAGTGTTACTTGGACGACATCCTTGTAACAGGTGAAGATGACAGTGAACACCTTAACAACCTAGAACAGGTGCTCACTAGACTACGGGAACATGGGCTACGAGCCAACCGCCCCAAGTGCGAGTTTTTTAAGAAACAGATATCGTATTGTGGCCACGTGATTGATGAAGAGGGGTTACATAAGTCCCCTGACAAAATTGAAGCGGTTGTTAAGGCCCCAGCACCTGAAAATGTGTCGCAACTGAGGTCATTCCTCGGATTGGTGAATTACTACCATAAGTTTTTGCCGAATTTGTCGACAATTCTACAGCCACTGAACGCCCTGCTACGAACGGGAGTAGCATGGAAATGGCGCAATGACTGTAAGCGGGCCTTTCAGAAGAGTAAGGACTTGATCACTTCAAGAGAAGTATTAGCTCACTACAACCCAGCACTGCCGATCAGACTGCCGTGCGATGCATCTCCCTACGGCATTGGGGCGGTACTGTCACATAAATTCCTTGATGGTTTAGAGAGGCCGATAGCTTTTGCGTCACGCTCGTTAACTTCTGCCGAGCGTAACTACGCCCAGATTGACAGAGAGGCCCTCAGCCTAGTGTGGGGGGTGAAGAAGTTCAATCACTACCTGCACGGTCAAAAATTTACTCTACTAACCGATCATCAACCTCTTGTCTCCATTTTCAACCCTCAGAAGGGTGTACCGATAATGACAGCGCAACGGCTGCAGAGGTGGTCCCTTTTCCTAGGGGCACACCAATATGACATCGAGTACAAAGGAACTAAACAGCATGGGAATGCTGATGGATTGTCACGCCTACCGTTGCCGACGGTGGAAGAAGAAGACCTTGCAGTGGATCCAATGGAGTTATTCCACTCGACCATAGTCGAATGTCTCCCTGTGACGAATGCAAACATAGAAAAGGAAACACGGAATGACCCGACACTATCACGGGTCTATGATTTAACGGTAAAGGGATGGCCAGCACATGGCGAACCACTGCTGCCAGCATTCTCGCCGAGAAGAGAACAGCTGTCAGTGTGCAGAGGAACCTTGATGTGTGGATCCAGAGTAGTAATTCCACCTAAGTTGACAGCTAGAGTGCTCAATGAGCTTCATAGAAACATAGAAACATAGAAGATAGGAGCAGGAGTAGGCCATTCGGCCCTTCGAGCCTGCTCCGCCATTCAATGTGATCATGGCTGATCATCCAAATTCAGTGCCCTGTCCCTGCCTTTTCCCCATATCCCTTGATCCCTGTAGCCTCAAGAAATATATCTAAATCTTTCTTGAATATATTTAATGAACTGGCCTCCACCGCCCTCTGTGGCAGAGTATTCCACAGGTTCACCACTCTCTGGGTGAAGAAATTCCTCCTCATCTCAGTCCTAAATGGCTTACCCCTTATCCTTAGACTATGACCCCTGGTTCTGGACTCCCCGGCCATCAGAAACATCCTTCCTGCATCTAGTCTGTCCAGACCTGACAGAATTTTATAGGTTTCGATGAGATCCCCTCTCAATCTTCTAAACTCCAGTGAGTACAAGCCCAATCGACACAATCTCTCCTCATACGTCATTCCTGCCATCTCAGGTATCAGCCTGGTGAATCTTCGCTGCACTCCCTCCATGGCAAGAACGTCCTTCCTCAGGTAAGGTGACCAAAACTGCACACAATACTCAAGGTGCGGTCTCACCAAGGCCCTGTACAACTGTAGCAAGACATCCTTGTTCCTGTACTCGAACCCTCTTGCTACGAAGGCCAACATACCATTTGCCTTCTTAACCGCCTGCTGCACCTGCATGCTTACCTTCAGCGACTGGTGCACAAGGACCCCCAGGTCTCTTTGCACTTCCCCTTCTCCCAATCTATTGCCATTCAAATAATAATCTGCCTTCCTGTTTTTGCCACCAAAGTGGATAACCTCACATTTATCCACATTATAGTGCATTTGCCATGTTTCTGCCCAATCACCCAACCTGTCCAAATCGTACTGGAGTTTCCCGACATCCTCCTCGCAGCGTACCCTCCCACCCAGCTTTGTGTCGTCTGCAAATTTGGAGATATTACATCCAATTCCCTCGTCCAGATCATTAATATATATTGTGAACAGCTGGGGTCCTAGGACCGATCCTTGCGGTACCCCACTAGTCACTGCCTGCCACTCGGAAAATGACCCGTTTATTCCAACTCTTTGCTTTCTGTCCGCCAACCAGTTCTCTATCCAAGTCAATACCTTGCCCCCAATCCCATGTGCCTTAATTTTGCACGCTAATCTCTTGTGTGGGACCTTATCGAAAGCCTTCTGAAAGTCCAAATACACCACATCCACTGGTTCTCCCTTATCAATTTTACCAGTTACATCCTCAAAAAATTCCAGTAGATTAGTCAAGCATGATTTACCTTTTGTAAATCCATGTTGACTTTGTCCGATCCTGTCACTGCTTTCCAAGTGCTCTGCTATTAAATCTTTTATAATAGACTCTAGCATTTTCCCCACTACCGATGTCAGGCTTACTGGTCTATAATTCCCCGCTTTTTCTCTACCACCTTTTTTGAATAGTGGGGTAACATTAGCTACCCTCCAATCCATGGGTACCATTCCAGAGTCTATCGAGTTCTGGAAGATGATCAGTAATGCATCAACTATCTCTAGGGCCACTTCCTTAAGTACCCTGGGATGTAAACCATCAGGCCCTGGGGATTTATCGGCCTTCAGTCCCATCAATTTTCCTAACACCATTTTCCTACAAATACTGATTTCTTTCAGTTCCTCGCTTTCATCAGACCCTATGTTCCCTGGCATCTCTGGGAGGTTATTTGTGTCCTCCTTTGTGAAGACAGAACCAAAGAATGCATTTAGTTGGTCTGCCATTTCCTTGTTTCCCATTATAAATTCCCCTGATTCTGACTGTAAGGGACCTACGCTTGACTTCACTAATCTTTTTCTCTTCACATATCTATAAAAGCTTTTACAGTCAGTTTTTATGTTCCCTGATAGCTTACTCTCATATTCTATTTTCCCTTTCTTAATTAATCCCTTTGTCCTCCTTTGTTGACTCCTAAACTGCTCCCAATCCTCAGGATTATTGCTTTTTCTAGCCAATTTATATGTCCTCTCCTTGGATCTTATGCTATCCCTAATTTCCCTTGACACGGTTGAGTCACCTTTTTTGTTTTATTTTTACGCCAAACTGGGATGAACAAATTCTGTAGCTCATCCATTTGGTCTTTGAATGTTTGCCATTGCCTATCCACCGTCAACCCTATGAGCGCCATTCCCCACTCAATCCTACCAAAATCGCTCCTCAGACCATCGTAGTTTCCTTTATTTAAATTGAGGACCCTTGTCTCTGAGTCAACTACTTCATTCTCCATCTTAATGAAGAATTCGATCATATTATGATCGCTCCGACCCAAGGGGCCTCGTACAACAAGATTGCTAATTAATCATTTCTCGTTGCATAATACCCAGTCTAAGATGGCCTGATCTCTGGTTGGTTCCTCGACATATTGGTCCAGGAAACCATCCCGTAAACATTCCAGGAATTCCTCCTCCACAGTATTTTTACTAATTTGGTTGGCCCAATCTATATATAGATTAAAGTCACCCATGATGACTGCTGTGCCCTTATTGCACGCTTCTTTAATTTCCCTTTTAATGCCATCCCCAACCTCCACCTTACTGTTTGGAGGTCTATATACCACTCCCACTAATGTTTTTTCCCCTTAGTATTTCTCAATTCTACCCATACAGATTCCACATCATCAGAGCTAGTATCCTTCATTACAATTGTGTTAATTCCTTCTTTAACCAGTAATGCTACCCCACCTCCCTTTCCTTTTTGCCTATCTTTCCTGAATATCGAATACCCCTGGATGTTGAGTTCCCAGTCTTGGCCATCCTTGAGCCACGTTTCTGTAATCCCAACCAAATCGTATTCGTTTACCTCTATTTGCACAGCCAATTCATCCACCTTATTACAAATGCTCCTCGCATTAAGACACAAAGCCTTCAGGCTTGTTTTTTTAATGCTCTTAAACTTATTAGAATTATTATTTACTGTGGCCACGTTTCATTTAAACCGTTGATTTCTCTGACTGCCACATTTGTTTTTCTCCTTCCTATCTTTTGCTTTTATCCCTGTTTTCCTTTCCTCTGTCTCCCTGCTCAGGTTCCCAACCCCCTGCCATTTTAGTTTAAACCCCCCCGAACAGTGCTAGCAAACCTCCCCGCAAGGATATTTGTCCCGCTCTGGTTCAGGTGCAACCCGTCCGACTTGTACAAGTCCCACCTTTCCCAGAAGCAGGCCCAGTGATCCAGGAAACTAAAGCCCTCCCTCCTGCACCAACTCTTTAGCCACGCATTCATCTGCTCTATCCTCCTATTCCTATACTCACTAACACGTGGCACCGGGAGTAATCCAGAGATTACAACCTTTGAGGTCCTGCTCTTTAATCTGCTACCTAGCTCCCTAAATTCTTGTTGCAGGACCTCATCCCTCTTCCTACCTATGTCGTTGGTCCCAATGTGAACCACGACCTCTGCCTGTTCACCCTCCCCCTTCAGAATGCCCTGCAGCCATTCAGTGACATCCTTGACCCTGGCACCAGGGAGGCAACAAACCATCCTGGAGTCACGTCTACGGCCACAGAACCGTCTATCTGCTCCCCTTACGATAGAATCCCCTACCACTATTGCTCTCCCACTCTTTTTCCTCCCTTCCTGAGCAGCAGCAACACCCCCGGTGCTAGGAAGTTGGCTGCTGCTGCCTTCCCCTGGTGAGTCATCCCCCTCAACAGTATCCAAATCGGTATACCTGTTTGAAAGGGGGATGGCCACAGGGGTCTCCTGCACTACCTGCCTGCTTCTACTGCTCCGCCTGGTGGTCACCCATTTCCCTTCTGCCTGTGCAGCCCTACCCTGCGGTGTGACCTACTCATCAAACGTGTAATCCATGACCCTCTCAGCATCCTGAATGCTCCACAACCCATCCATCCGCAGCTCCAGCGCCTCAATACGGCCCGTTAGTAGTGGATGCATTTCTGGCACACGTGGTCATCAGGGACACTGGCAGCATCCCTGAATTCCCACATAGAGCAAGAGGAGCATAACACGGGGCTGGGCTCTCCTGGCATGACTTACCCCTTTAATTAATTTAAATTAATTCAATACCACCAGTTAAAGATATACTCTAGGGCGCTTATTTACCAACTGTCCCCACTACACCACAGAGACCCAAGAAAATATAAACCGCAGAATTTAAGCTTGTAATAAAAGAAATACTCACCAACCAATCACTTACTTGCTTCCTGGTGACATCACAATTGGATTACTTTTTACCTCTCTCCTCTGCTGTTGAATTGGTTGCTGCTGCTGCTCTCCCACAGGTCCAAGCTCTCTGGCCGGGCCTCTGCTGAATTCGCCGCTTTTAAGTGCCGCCGGTCGCGCTGCTGCTCTCCCACAGATCCAAGCTCTCTGGCCGGGCCTCTGCTGAATCTGCCGCTTTTAAGTGCCGCCGGTCGCGCTGCTGCTCTCCCACAGGTCCAAGCTCTCATGAGGGTCATCTGGGTGGGGTAAAAATGATGAACTTAGCCAGAGCATTTGTGTGGTGGCCGGGAATCGATAGAGAAATCGAAGAGATGACCAAGAGCTGTGCAGGATGCCAGAAGGTCCAAAACGCCCCACCACAAGCTCCTCTACATCCATGGGAGTGGCCCTCATCTCCATGGCAAAGGGTGCACATTGATTTTGCTGGTCCCTTCATGGACTCGATGTTTTTAATTGCGGTGGATGCACATTCAAAGTGGCCAGAGGTAATAAAAATGTCCTCAACCAACACGGAAAAAACTATCACAGTTTTACGAACCATATTCGCCAGGAATGGGCTGCCTGAACAGATTTGCTCTGACAATGGACCACAGTTTGTGCCTGAAGAGTTCCGGAGGTTCTTAAAGAACAATGGTGTTAAGCATTACACATCTGCCCCATATCATCCAGCCACTGATGGATTGGCCGAGAGGTTTGTTCAAACATTCAAGAAGGCTATCAAGGCAATGTGTAATGAAGATATACCCCTACAACACAAGGTGGACAACTTCTTGTTTGCCTACCGGAATGTGACACATGCGGTTACCAACCAAACTCCAGCCATGATGTTCTTCAATCGAAGACTACGATGCCGCTTGGATTTGGTTAAGCCAAACGTCCGAAGAGATGTGGAGAACAGACAGTTTCAGAATATAAAAGAAAGGCCGACCAGGAGTTTTAAGATAGGTCAACCAGTTTTGGCCCGGGACTACCGCACTGAGAAATGGCAGCCAGGAACAATTTGTACACGGCAAGGACCTCTCATGTATACCGTGGATGTTGGAGAGAGCATTGTAAGATGCCATGCTGACCAGATTCTACAGTCACTGGAAAACGTCAACTCCACACCACGATCTGGTACACCTGGCAATGAAATCGACGTACCAATTGCAGCTACCGCAGAATCGGTGATATTGGAAGCAGATGAACCAAACAACGACATTGATCCCGACTCAACCTTGCCAGAAGAACCTGATACCCCAAAGAGGCGTTATCCAGACAGAATCAGGAAGCCTCCTCAAAGACTGAACTTATAATTGCTTAAACTTAACCAATGTATCTAACAACCGTAATTGTGATTGTAATTAGTTATCATTTAGTTGTTAAATGAATGTTATGTACTGTTTATCTAAAAGGGGAGGAATTGTTGTGTATGTACCTTTAAGAGAATAACTTGTCTCAGACTGCAGTACCGGCAGTGACCACCTCTGTATAAAAGGTGCTAGTGAGCCTCTGTAGTTTCAGCTTCCCGATTGACTTCAATCAGTAAAGACTTGTTTTGCTCAACTCCTGCTGTCCGTTTCTCAATCATTCACGGACATAATAAAGTTCTCAAGCAGTTACTGAAGAAAGCAACAGAAAGCAAGTCTGATCCTTATCTCGCCCTGCTGAGCTACCGAGCATCACCTTTAGACTCTGGTTCTTCACCTGATGAACTCCTAATGGGTCGCAAGTTGCGTACCATGCTACCCTACTGTGCAAAAGAAAAGCAGAGTAAGGAACTGAGACAGAGACTTCAACTGTTAAAGCTGAAACAGAAATCATACTATGACAAGTCATCCAAAACCCTAAAACCATTGACAAGGGATGATGTTGTCAGGATTGAGGATCCAGATGCATGGAACAGGAAAGCTACAGTTCTTGAGAAAGTAGGACCAAGGTCATACACTGTTAGAACTGAGGAAGGACAGATTCTCAGGAGGAACCGCCGTTCCCTCCTGAAAACACAAGAAACTATCCAAGAGCAAATCAATGACAATGCCGCAACTGAATCTTGTCAATCACCACCAGAACAATCTAACACAAACACACATACAGGCTCTCATGAAAACACATCAGACTTACCTGTGCTGAGAAGATCCACACGTGAAGTAAAAAAGCCTGATAGACTTAATCTTTGAGTATAAAGTAAAGCTTTGAAAATGTGTTGACTGTTGTGAAAATGTTTATGTTTATAGAGCACTAACAAAAGTGTTACTGATATCATCTTTATCGTTTTTCTTGAAAGTTGATTGATATTGATTTTGTTTCACCTCAAAGAAAGGGGGATGTAATGATCAGTCTAGAATGGTACACTAGGTGGAGCTGTATGTTGCTGTATGTTTAGCTGTATGTATATAAGAGTGGGCTACCCATGATGCACTAGGCTAACCAGAAGGCAGTAGTCAAGATGGATGCTGTACAAGTCCACATGCATGAATAAAGTGACTAGCTCAAGCTAGCTGTTCATAATGAAAACGACTAGTTATTAATGAACATAACACTTGGTTCCGAGGGACTGCCTAAGAAGAAGAAGAAAAAGAAGATGACTTTACACCTGTCTGCATTCAATGTCACATGTCAATGTTCTGCTCACTTACTCGTAATTTTCTTTCGCTCGTTCTGTAATTTCTGAAATAAAATCAGAAAGTGCTGGAAATACTCAGCAGGTCAGGCAGCATCTGTGGAGAGAGAAACAGAGTTAGCGTTTCAGGTCGATGGCCTTTCGTCAGAACTGGAAAAAGTTAGAGATATAACAGGTTTTAAGCAAGTGCAGGGGCAGTGATCGGGGGAGGGGAGGAAAGAACAAAAGGGAAGGTCTGTCGTAGGGTGGAAGGCAGGAGAGATTAAATGACAAGGGATGATGGGGCGAGGCAAATGGGACAAGTAATGAAAGAGGGGTCTAGAGGAGCAGAAAATGACAAAAAGCAGAATCGTTACCAGCACCTGCTGTCTTCAAAGGCGTCGCCTCCTCCAGTTCCACCGATCCTCCTAGTTTAGTGTCATCTGCAAATTTGAACAAATTACACTGGGTTTCTGAGTCTAAGTCACTGATATAAATTAGAAACAGGAAATATTCCCAACACTGAGCCCTCAGTACTTCCCCACTCAGTACTTGCACTCACCCGGATGTATCTCCTCCAACGAGTACTCATTGTTGTCTACCTTTCAACTGTAAGGGGTTTTGGTGGGGGTTTTGGTTTGGGGTTTTTGCCTGGTCAGTCAGCCGTGTGTCTGAACTGTTCCAGCCCCGTGCAGTTCGAATCGCTTCCCCTTTGGTTCTGACCGCCAGACTTATTTCAGTAGCAATATAGACAAAACGAGACCAGTGGTTTGGTGCAAAGAAAACCAATGTTCTATTGAAATAAAGAATAAATTGCTATTCAGTGAAAATAATTATGAATACAGCACACTTTTACTTAATGGTGAGGAGAAAAGACAGACACATCGAGGGAAAATTGACTAAAATGACAATTTAACAAAATTCCCCTTTAGTTCCCACCCCTTATACCTATCTAGGTTGCCTTGTAATGGGCCAGAAAGTTTATGCTCACCAGTCTACGATGTTGAAATGCCTGCTCCGTGCCCTGCGGTCTGCCTTGGATTTTTCACCACCCGAAGTAGAGATACCCCAGTAATTCAAAAGTAACTGCGGGTATTCCACTTCTTTGGGCGGGCTGTGACGATCCTCTTGAAGGCAGGGCACCGGAGGTGAGGTAGTAGAGAGAGAATGGCTTCCTGAGGGGCTACTTTATACCCCATTGTGGGCTCTTATCTTCACGCCCAAATCTGGACGTATCTGGGTTACACAAAAGGGACCGATCTGGCCCCATTGACCGTAATGGGTTTCAATGCAGCTATAATGCATTTCCCATTCGTTTAACTGGTTTGTGAGTGGAGCTGTCCCAGTTTGAAATGTCCCGCTGGTTTCTTGAGTGCTAGGTAACAATCCTTTGTCCTGTGGTTACAGCCCAACCGCAACTTGATTGACAGCAACCACTTAAGCCCTTGAGTCAACACTGCTGAGTGCTTGTGTAAACAGAGTCCTTTGTTCCATGTTGAAACTTCCTAACTGCAGTTGATTGACAGCTTCAAGTACTTAAGCACTCAGAAGCTGGGTTTTTTTTCAATCCTTTTGTCAGCCAGTGCTGGGAGATCCTCCTTTCATATTCATACAGGCTGCCTTTCTCTTTTGCCACGGGGCCAGCTACAGCCATCTTTGATGTCCTGGGTTTTAAAAGTACATTCCAACCAGGTTTTCTTTAATCAAATAATCTTCGGGGGCTGCCGAAATTTTGTGAACCTTACAGTCCCCACTTGGATACTAAAACTTGCTTGCAGTATCCTATTAAAGGTGAGCAAAAATTTCTGACCCCCCCCAAACAAACTTCCCTTATACTTATCTATATCTATCTCTGATCCCTCGACACCTCCATCCCGCTTACTCAGAGAGAATCGCAGTGCACAGTAGGCATCTATCGATAGAAAAACATGATTATTTACAATAATTCAAGCATGGAGGGGTCCAATACCCCTGCACCACTTGTGACATCATAGAGCTTTATCACAATACAACATCTTTAATGAGATTAACACCAAGCCAAAACATATTTGTTAAAAATACAAACGGAAGAAAACGAGCTTCACTTTTTTTTTAAAAAACAAACGAATCTGCCATCACTCATGATTAGTTACAATTCGGTCTTATTGACCTCTGAAAAGTCAAATTTACAGAATTTCCGAAACATCTTTCCCTTGGGGTGACGATTCATATCCTCGGGCACTGGAGGGGGCCTCCCCATATGTGAAGCCAGTCTCACTAGAATACTGGGTTGAATTGGATCCCAGTCATCCTGGCCAGCTCCCCTCATGGGCATCTGCCTCCCGCAGACCCCTCCCATCATGGGCTAGGGGTGCTCCCTTCCCCAAGCATCCAAAGACACGATGGTCCTCTGCACCTTTTGAAACTCTGAAAAAGACTTAAAAAAACATCTAGCCAGGTTCCCTGGCTCGGGGGAATGTGATCGGGTCCCGTGACCTCGGCTCACATAGACAACACTCTGGAATGGTTCCATATTAAAACTTATACTTTTTTTTAATACTTAAAACTACCGATTGCAATATAAAATTAAAATTAACACACTTTAACTTACTTGTACACATTATTAAACTTAAACAAAGCTATATACAAGTGCCACCCATCTCTGGGCGGCTAGCCTAATCTCTGTTAGGACTGTTGCAGGCTACTGCCTGCAGCAAAGCTGGACTGATCCCAACTTAAGTCCCTCGCAGCTTATGGCTGCTGGTTGGGGACCTCTGTCTTTTGGCTTCTCCCTGACTTGGGAGCCCACCCTTTTTAACTGGAAAGCTGGTGACCATACTTTCCTGGGCTGGGGTACCCAAAGAGACCTCCTAGGGAGTGTCGCTGGTGGGGCTACCCTGGCGAGCGGACCCTTAGCTTGGGTCACAGTCCTTGCTGGCTGGGGACCTTCTCCCTCGGGTTCCTCCCTTCCCAAACCTGGGCTGGGGATGGGCAATCCCTCGCCACCGGCTGCCGGTGGCTGAGAGTCTTCCCCTTCAGGTTTAAAACCTGGTTCTGGCTCCTCCCCGGAGTCCCATAAGAGAGGGGGAATCGCTCGGGCCGAGTGCTGGGGAACTTCTCCTTTCACGCACGCGACTGCACCTGCGTGTGCAGTCTGTGTGAGTGTACCCGCTGCAGGCTGAGGATTTCTAACCTCAGACCTCGTCCCAACTGGCTGCTCTTTCTTTTCGGGTTTAAACAACTTACATCGTTTAATATAACTAGCAGCCTGCCAGTAACCCTGTTCTAAATTCTTTCTCCTTACCAGGGCGGCCTTAAAGGCGGAATCTTGGGCTTGGACCTGCTTTTGGTCCGGGGCCAAAGCTACCCCCTGTGTGCCTCCCTTGTCCCGGATTGCTGCTACCGGGCCTGCTCTACAGGGGTCCCAGAACTCTCCTTCCCTGTCCCCCTGCTTGGCCACCTCATCGGTCTTTTGGTTACCCTTCCATGTGGTATGGAGGGATCCTAAACCTATGGCCAAAGGTTTTGACCTTTCCCCAGCCTGCTTGTTCCCTGTGGGTCCCATTAAGCTAAATGGGACCTTGTTAGACCGGGGTGAATTGGTCAGGTCTTCCGAATGGACCACTGTGCTGGAAGCTCCAGCGTCCACCGAATATCTCCCCTGCACCGTCTTCACCCCCATCCTAACATAGGGCCTGCTCCCCTCAGCGTTTTCGCGGAGACACAGGTTGACAGGCTGCGCTGGCTCTAGTCATTGCTGGGAGTGGGATGGGGCAGACGGGGTCAAAGCACTGGTGGTGGCTGCTATTCTCCCCATGACTGGTCAGGAGGAGAGATCGTATCGACTCCAAGAGTGACTCGATCACAGCGGGAGTGATACCTGGCTCTGCCTTTTGGGCTGGGGCTGTTGGGTTCTTTGCTTTATTGTCCTTCCAAGGATTTTTACAATCCTTGCACCAGTGGTCATCCTTCCCGCACCCGCAACAGTTTAACTTAGTTTGGGAGGGACGGTTCCCCTCCTGGTGCCACTCTTTCTTATTCGGGCCCCCAGGTTTAACCTCATGGACTTTTCCCTTGGGTTGGTGCATCTCGGTACCCCTCATGTTTCTAAATGCTACTGTGAGCCGGCGGATCACTGCTTCTTCGGTGGTCTGGGGGTTTCGGGGTCAAACCAAGCCGCGACCTGGGCTTGGATCTGGGGTAGGCTGTTTGTCATAAGACAATGGAGCCAGTGAGTCAATTGGGCTGGGTTCAGTGCTGCCCGCCCTGGCATTCCCAGGCATGCGCTCTGGTAGACTGGCCACAGCCTGTCTGCGAACGCCTGCGGGGACTCCCCTGGGAGCTGTACCGTTCTTTCTACCCGGGCGAACGGACTACCGTCATTGAGTCCCATGGCCTCCAATATCTTGTTCCTCAAATCCTCGTATTCTTTCTGCCCCCTTTTGCATTCACCAGATAGGGTCTGGAGGAGATCACCTCCCAGGGAAAACAGCAGCATTTTAGCTTGCTCTGCGTCATCACAGTCATTAACACAAGCTGCTTGTACTATCTCCCTGAAATGCAGAGAGGGGTCTCCCTTTTTAGTGAGCTTGGGGATGTGGCTAACCATGGCCCTGAGCTGTTGGGTGCCATACGGCACCACGAACTGATTCTGGATGGCCCCTGGGTCATCGTCATTAACGGGCGGACCATACCCCCGTTGTCGGAGGGGGTACACTGGTCCTGGTCCCGGCCTATCTAGCAGGGCCTGCTGTGCTTCCTCTACCACCTCAGCCTCCACCCCGCTTTGCTGCCAGAGCTCTTGAAAGCTCGGAGCTATGGGTGGCGGTCGTGGGGCCTCTGATTCCCTAACCAACTTTGTTCTGGGTGTTGCCTGTGGGATGGTTCTATTTGGGTTGCCGGTAAGTCCGACTGGCCTATCTTCAGGCTGATAAGACATATCATCCCCTTTGCCCTCTTTAAAGCCATATTTAAGCTTTCTATCTCTTCCCTACAGGGACCATGATCTGCTTCCTCGAACCCTTGGTCGCAGGCCAGCTTATACGCTGCCTTTACCTCCCTAACCTTTTCCTCCTGCTCTCTTACTTCTGTATGAGGCGGGCGTTCTCCTCCCGCACCCTCATCTCATTACTCTTGGCCTCTGTAACTAGGCACTTCAGGTACTCTAACTTGTGCCTCGTGTGGCTTTTGCCCTCACTAAACTGGTCCACCAGGCGCTCTACCTTGGCCTGGTATTCTTCAATCTCTGCTGGGAGATCCTCCTTTCATATTCATACAGGCTGTCTTTCTCTTTTGCCACGAGGCCGGCGACAGCCATCTTTGATGTCCTGGGATTTTAAAGTACATTCCAAGCAGGTTTTCTTTAATCAAATAATCTTCGGGGGCTGCTGAAATTTTGTGAACCTTACACAACCAACTTCATATCCACACTCAAGGTTAGCTTTGACGCAGCTTTGAATTTAATCACTAGCCTTTAGTGTGGACCTTTGTTAAATGACTTCGGGAAGTCCAGGTACAACATGTTGTAAGGCTTACCGCAGCTCACTTGGGATGTTACTTCCTCAAAGAAGTCAAGGAGGTTAGTCAGGCAGGATCTGCTCCTTCTGAATCCATACAGACTGCTGTTCAGTGGGTTATTAATGTACAGGAAATCTTCAAGTTTACCTGACGGTCAGTTTCATTATTTTACACAGAATGGAGCTAAAAGTAATGGAGGAAAAAAGCAGCACCTGGCATGACAAAGGACGACGATCTCTTTGAAGGCAGCTTTAGCAGTGGTTGAGATGTGGTAACTCTATCTGAGAACAGAAGAGAGAGTGGGGCCAAAGAATGTCAATAGATGAAGATTAAGGGTGAACCCATTAAAGTGAAGAGGTGGCAGCTGTTGGCTAGTGTAATATATGTGGGAGAACAAGTGAAGGACAGAGACAGGATGAGTTGCTGGTCCATGTGCTGGCTTTATTAGGCCAGAGTGAACTGAGCATGCTCATACCAAACCATGTGACAAACCATGTGATAATACATTACACTGCTTTCCCCTTAAAAAAATGTACATATTCCCCTCTTAAATACAACAAAATTATGGTCCCACCTTTCCCAGCATTACATGTACCACATAACAAATGAACTACAAATCCAGTTTAATAACAGGTTTGCGGAGCCTTCCTGATCTCCTCACAGAAGGCATTGGTGTTGAACCAGTTTTCAAGCTGTTTTATTTTGGTTCCGAACTCAAACTGTTTCTATCTCAAATATGATTGAACCCGATACTTCTGTTTCTGAAGTCTGATCTGAGTCAAACTCATAAAAAAGAAAGACTTGCATTTATATAGCGCCTTTCACAACCACCGGACGTCTCAAAGCGCTTTACAGCCAATGATGTACTTTTGAAGTGGAGTCACTGTTGTAATGTGGCAGCCAATTTGAGCACAGCAAGCTCCCACAAACAGCAACGTGAAAATTACCATATAATCTGTTTTTGTTATGTTGATTGAGGGATAAATATTGGCCAGGACACCGGGGAGAACTCCCCTACTCTTCTTCGAAATAGTGCCATGGGATCTTTTATGCCCACCTGAGAGGGCAGACGGGGCCTCGGTTTAACGTCTCATCTGAAAGACGGCACCTCCGACAGTGCAGCCCTCCCTCAGCACTAGTCCCTGGAGTGGGAATTGAACCCACAACCTTCTGATTCAGAGGCAAGTGTGTTAGCCACTTTTTAAAAAAATATACTTTATTGAACAATAAGAACATTTACAACATCGTGATCATTTCATTGTATCATACAAATCAATTCCGCCACTCTGCACAGCCATTCCGCCACCACATATTAACATCAAAACCTGAAGTTTAATTTGTCTCCTGTAACATATATTAATCGATTGTACTTTAGAAATTGGTTGTAAAATACTATCTTTAAATTCCTTTCGGAATAAAACATCTACAGAGCCTTATAATGATCTTTTAGCTTATATTTAAAATACTCTTTTAGATTGATTCTCCTCCCCTTAAAAAACAGAGCATTCCTTCTTTGCACAATCACGAATCTAGCCAAACAGAACATTAAATTAATTGCCACTCCGCTAGACTCGGGCAGAATCTCCTGCAATCCCCATCTCAAAATTGAGTCCCACGGGATTCCCATTCTCCCTCTTCGGTCCCCACCCAGCAAAAAAACTTCACACAACTGTCGAACACAGTACTTAAAATCATTTAACTGCGGACATAACACCAGTAAATGGGACAGAATCTCATCCCATGTCCCACACACTGGGCAAGTTGCCCCCTCCACTCGTCCAATCCTACACAAGACCATCATGGTAAAAATCCGGTTATGAGCCAATTTGAAATCTAGTTCAATCCACTCAGGACATTTAAAATTCGCCCACACTCCCTTCCAAATCCTGTTGAAGTCCAGCTGTGGGTATATACTCTGCCAAAACTCCTGACCAGCAGGTGTCTTGAATCTCCATTCTCTAAATACCTCATAGAAATCTCGAGTATTACAGTTGTCAAATTGAATCAACTCTCTCCCTTTCTCCAGCAGAAGGCTTGGAAAAGCGGGACGCATTTAACTTCCTTTGGAGATTTCCGCATTTATTTCTCCCATCCAATCCTGTGGCATTGCCCTCACAATCTTCTCATAAATGATCCCTATTGCTTTTTCCTCTACCTCCTGATCCTCCTCCCACACCATGTCCCTCACTATCGCTTCCGGCAACCAACCTGGAATTACCTCGTATAATACATCTTTCACACATATAATACCAGCTTTTATAAAAGCTTAATTAAATAAACCTCTCCTTCAATGTTGACCCACCTGTTCAAAAATAAGGGCTGTTCTAAAAATTCCTCAGCCCGCTTGGGCATAAACTGCACAGTTTTTAAAAATTGGGCCCAAGTCTCTACAACCCCCTTATAAAACCTAGGGAGAAGTTTAATCAATTTCAAAAACATATTATTGTATTCCATATACAATATCCCCTGCCCTCCTATCCCACTTCGTTTTAAAAAATGCTCAAAACAACTCTTCCAAAAACTTGTATTTGACTTCTGAAGAAATCTCTTCACCCATATGATTCTAAAGGATTTTTTCATCAAATCAATATCTGGGAAATTGAGTCCTCCCTGATTTCTCCGTCCAATGATGGTATTGTAAGCCACCAAGGCTGGTTTCCCTTCCCATAAAAACCTCACACAAGCCTCTCGGATGGACTTTTCCGCCCACTCAGGAATATCCTCCACCGTCAATAAGTACTATAGCTTAGATAGCAGGAGAGCAGACACCACTGTCGCTCTTCCTTGCACTATCAACCACCTACTTTCCCATCTTCCCAAAATCTTTTTAATTTTCATAACCTTCGGTTCCCAATTTAATCGATCCACTTCATCCCTGTCTTTCTTGCACCCCATATGCACCCCCAGAACTTCCAAAACCTCCACCACCTTAAAGGGACTTTCCCCCAACCATTCCCCCCTACCCCTTTCTGCAACCAGGCATTGGGACTTACTATAATTCACTCTGGCTCCTGAAGCTCTACAATATTCCTCCACTACATCCATAGCTTTCCTCACTGACTCCCCATTTCTCAATGTTAAGGTTGTGTCATCTGCATATTGGTGTATCACCGACACCAACCCAGAACTGGGAACCACAATCCCAACTACACCTTGTTTCTTTCGCATCATGTAACCTAATGGTTCTGCTACCAATGTGTACAACAGGGACAGGGGACAACCCTGTCTCACTGATCTCTGTATCGGAAAATACTTGGATAAAAAACCATTACATTTAACACAGCTAAATATGTTTGAATAAAAAATCCTTATCCACTGAATGAAATTTCCCCCGAAACCAAATGCTTCCAAAATCTTCAATAAAAACTCATGAGAGACCCTATCAAAGGCTTTCTCTTGATCTATCTTTAATACATAAGCCTCTCTCCCACTCTCTTCCATGAGCTCTATCGCATCTCGGATTGAGACCACAGAGTCTGCGATGTCCCGGCTTATGACTCCATAGGACTGAGAGGGCCAAACTATCTGCGGTAATACCTCCTTCATACGATTTTCCATAACCCTCGCCAAGATCTTATAATCCACATTTAATAATGTGATGGGCCTCCAATTCTTCAGATCCTTTCTATCCCCTTTATTTTTATAAGCTAAGCTTATGATACCTCTCCTCATAGATGGGGCCAGGCTTCCCTCAATTTTAATTTCCTTAAAAACTTCTAAGAGCAATGGACTTAAAATCTCAAAAAATTCTTTATAAAATTCTGCACTTAGTCCATCAGACCCAGGGCTTCCCCCCCCCCCTTCATTCCACTTATTGCTACTTTTATTTCTGCTAATCCTACTTCTTTGTCACACATGCTTCTCTCATCCTCCTTTAACCCCTCTTCAAGAAAAGCACTAACCGTCTCCATCGCCAAATTGGAAATGTCTTCTTTTGTATATAACTCTTGATAAAAGCTGCTAGCCGCCTCTAAAATCTCCCCACTTTCATGAATGATCTTCTCCCCAACCTTCAACTCTTCAATTAATGGCAGCTTCTCTTGCTCTAGAAAATATCTAGTGCGTCTTTAGCCCTCCAATGCATCTCTAGCCTTTGCACAGAGAATGGCCCCCTTGCATTTTTCAGCTTGCAATAATTCCCACTCTTCCTTTAGCACCCGGAACTTAGTCTCAGCTCCCTTATCCCCTCCGTCAACTGCTTTACAGACATCCGTAAACCTTTTGTTTATATTCTCTTCTCGACGCCGGTTAGCTGCCGCCCTCTTTTTCCCATGACGTACCGAAAAAACTTTTACCTCATATTTGAAATTGTCCCACCAAACTCTTCTTTCTTTCAAGAACAAAGGTTCCTTCCGAGCATTCTTTATTATATTTAAAATCCCTTCTTTATAAACAATTTCTTTCAGGTATTGATTGTTTAAAATCCACAGCCCTGAACCAATCTTAACTCTGCTGGTCCTAATTCTAAGAACCAAAGCCGAGTGGTCACTAAAAAATATTTTTTTATAAAGGCCCTGAAATTAGGATCGGGAGCTTGCCGCGCGTGCAAGCCCCCAATGTTCACTTACCCGGCGTGCTGACATTTTAATTCTGGCCCGCATTGCATTTCCTCTCAGTGGACCGCTTGAGTTCCTGCCGCGCTGTGCGTGCGTGACCCAGTGGCGTACTTAGTGCGATGAGCCGGCTGGGATCATGTGAGCACAGGGCAACCAATGGGAGGTTGCAAAAGTTCATTCATGAGTTTGACAGTAAGAGCTGTCAAACTCATGAAAACTCCTGGCCCCAAAACACTACTTAAACCTGAAAGAAAATTAATAAAAACATTGCACTACTTAAATGAACCATAAAGAACTCTGAAAAACTATTTAAAAGAATAATTTTAAAATTTGAAAAAAAAATGTCTGTAAAAATCGGGGCTAAAACTAAACTTACCTTACTGTAAATTCTTTAAAAATAACAAACCTGCGGAAATTTTTTTTCTCAATTGCATTAATAGATCACTTACCTGAAAAACTAAGTACTTAAGTGTGGTTTTTCAATGCGTAAATACCGGAGGCCTTTACACACACGCAACTCTCTAAAAATAGAGGAAATCCAAGTCGCACGCGCTGCCCGATACCGCACACGCGTTCAGCCTCTTAACCCCTTGGGTCAGAGGACAGGAAATGCCGGTTTTCAGCGCATGCACTGTGCATGCTGAAAACTGGCAATTCCTCCGGGCACACGCGTGAGTACCCCGTCCTTACTCACACATTGGGCCCGGAATTACTGGGCCAATAAATCTCCATCACCTCAGAACTTAACTGTTACATTGTTATAGTATCACATCGTTAAATGGAACTACTTTGGTATGGAACTACTTTGGTATGGTGTAGTTATATTGCTATGTGGCACACTGTGCACGGGTAGTGCACAGTGCAACGTCGGACATCTTGTATCACTCTGCACCATGCGGCAGCACAGAAACAAGGCATGAATACAGCTAGTAAAAGCAGTAACTAAAATGAGCTAAAACTGTTTGTATTACTTATAGCATAAGAACACAAGGAGACACAACATTTTTTCGGGTAGCCATCTTCTCTCAGGTTTTCGGGAAAGATCTGCTGGTACAGTCTCAATGGGAGAATGTTGCTCTGAGCCCCTGTGTCCAGCTTCAACTTTAAGTTGGTGGTTTTGGGCCAACCTTTGACCTTTTTTTTGATTTGGATGATGGTTTGCAATTCTCTCCTCGGAGCATTTTCCGCTCTGGACATCTCGTGAAGCTGTATCTTTATGGTTTCGATGTTTAGTGCATTGTCGTGATCATCATCATCATCCTGCTCATCCATGGCATGGATATTGTGTTTCTTTCTCTGGTTCTGCTGTCCGCCTTTGTTTTTGATGTATGTTCCTTCTTTCTTCGTTCTACACCTCTTTTCCCAGTGGTTTAGTTTGCCACATGCATTGTAGCTTGTTCCATATGCTGGATATTTTCTCTTGTCTGTGTAATCATGCGGTCTTCCACAATTTCTGCGCATGTTTCCCCCGTTGTCATGTGCATGTCTTTGTGTGTTGTACTTTTCTCTCACTGCATCCACTCTGCTGTCCGTCTCAGAAGCCGTCCGCATGTCAGCCGTTTGAGAAATCGGCGTTTTCATTTGCTGCTTCATGGATTCATGAGCTCTCGCAGTATCTACAGCCTCTGTTATTCTGAGCTTTTCTTTTCCTATCAGGACTTTTTGTACCTCTACATGCGCTGACCCCCATATTAGCTGGTCCACAAGCCTTTCTTCCATTTCCTTAAATTTACACTTGCTGGCTTCATTTCTCAACCTTGTCAGGAAATTGTCAGCTGTTTCACTGGGTTCCAGTCTTAGACTCTGGAATTTGTATCTGTGTATACGGTGATTGGATTTAGGCTCTAGATGGCTGCTGAATTTATCAAAAATTGTCGCAGGGTTTTCCTTTTCCTCTTCAGTCAAACTCCAGCTATTATACAAATCTAGACCTTTTTCTCCTGTCCACAACAGAATGTAACTAACCTTTTCCTCATTGGTAGCGCCCTTAAGGAAGCTTTGGAATGTAAGCTCACATTTCTGTTTGAACTTGCGGAATGCATTTGCACAGTCGTCATTTTAGTTCCCCGTACGATTCACTCTCAAATCACCGCAGACATCGGCACTCACAATCAGCTCATAAAATCACTTTTCATCTTATTCGTAGTTCGTATAGCACAATTTTGTACTCACTTATACCGCTGCCACCATGTTGTGTCTCCTTGTGTTCTTATACTATAAATAATACAGACACTTTTAGCTCATTTTAGTTACTGCTTTTACTAGCTGTATTCTTGCCTTGTTTCTGTGCTGCCGCATGGTGTGGAGTGATACAAGATGTCCGACGCAGCACTGTGCACTGCCCGTGCACAGTGTGCCACATAGCAATATAACTACACCATACCAAAGTAGTTCCATACCAAAGTAGTTTCATTTAACGATGTGATACTATAACAATGTAAACAACGATGTGATACTATAACAATGTAACATTATCCCTTCCGGCATTAACACAAAATCTATTCGGCTCTGTTTTAAAACATCACCCACCCAACCTGTTCTGGAGAACTCCCTTTTTATGGGGTTCCGGTCCCTCCATAAGTGTCTCAAATTTAAATTTGCCATCATTTTTACAATCATCCCTCTGGAGTTATCATCCTTAAAGGTCATCTGGGCTGAAATGTCCATCCGAGATAAAAATACATTAATATTCCCCCACTATACAAGGATTTTCCACCTCTGCCACTTCAGTGAATAACCCCCCAAAAAACTTGTGACGCTTGCAATGATCGTTTGGTGCATAGATATTAAAGAGATCGCAATTAAATTCCTCCATTTTTACCCTTAGCCATAAAAATCTCCCCTCAGTCCACCAAGGCAACGTTCTCTTTTATGGACGGACTCACCAAAACAGCCACCCCTCTACGGTTTTTGTTTGCACAACTTGCAAACACCTCTCCCTTCCAAACCTTCTGAACTTGTAGGATTCGCAAAATTGAACTTTATATTATAAAGGGTCGAATGGCAGAAGAGGCCATGATTTGAAAGACTGTTTTAAAAGAAGCCTAGGAAAAAGGGGCATTCAAAATGGCCACCAGACCCCGTGACCAACTTATTGGGACACTTTAAAATGGTTCCTGCAGTCCTCAGACAGCTTTGTGGATTCAGCCCACAGTAAGTTCTGGAAGCCGTTTCTGAGAGAACGAAACCAGACACCCACTTATACATATAGATTGGATGCAGATCCAGTCAAGATTGGCCTGTAGATAAAGGCCATCTAAATGTTTAACCAGACAAAAGGGAACAGTTTCATATTCATGAGAAGAGCATCAAGGACCCGTTAAGGACATCACCAGGACATTAAAAACAATGAAGGTCATTCCAGACCAGAGATGGCCCGTTACCGGCCATCCAAGAACAGTTTAAAATATAATAACTACTCCGTTGTGCTCCCAGCCCACCAAAATTAAAACAAAAGACTAACCTGATTTGGCGCGAGATAGGGGCTTCTGATGAGAAGTATATCTGGGAACCCAGAGGTAGAAAGAAAACGGGAGGAAGCCATAGATGGAGCGGTCATCGTGGTGCTACCATCGTATCGATGGCATCATCACTAGAAGAAGGAGAAGAAGACGGTTCGAGCCGGTGTCCCGCCCCGGGGTAAAACATCGGGAGATCATCGACCAACCCCGGGCCATTGCGAAACAAGAGGCCATCGACCCACTCCGGCTCGGGAGAAGAGACAATTAAAACCGACAGAAGAAATGATGGGGGCCAGCCCAAGGCTCCGCTGACCGGGGTCGAGCAAACGATCCCCGACCCTGCCGGCATCCAGACCAGCCGGTGTCCAGCCGTCCCTGACCCCCACCTCAGGAGACAGGTGTGGCACAGTTCGCTGGGGCTCCACCAACCACGTGGAGATGGGACGCCTGAAAGGATCAAACGCAGACCTGTTTCAAAACCTTACACTTCCGAGTTGGATTGGTGAGCATGTTTCTGGCCCTTCATAATCAGATCTAGATAGGTTTAAGGGGGTGGACATTTAAGGGTATAATTAACATGAGTTGTTGTCCCTCGATGTTCCGTGTGTTTTCCCCATTTCATGATGATCTTTGTAGAGTATAATATGCCTGTATTTGCCTTAGTTAGTACTGTGTCGTTATGATTTGTTTGTGTTTTCCCCTCCCATGTATCCTCTTATTTGCCTGCATTTTGATTTGTTTTACATTATGCAATAAAATTCCATTTCGTTTCATCAAACTTGGTCTATAAGAGTTTTCTCTACATTGTAGTTCCTGCCCCAAAGTCCAGGGTATAGAATCTAAGGGGCGAGTGGGTCCAACCACTCACGGTTTTACTGTGCAAGAGAGAGAGGCCTCCAGAGAGAGAAACCTCTGCGATCTAAAACCCCTTACAAACTCTTTGTAGGATATGCTCATCCCAAAAGGTTTCTTGCAGACACAAGTCTGTGCCTTTAAAACCCTGCAACAACTGCTGCAATTTCTTCGCACCCCTCAGTCCATTCACATTAATCGAGACCAATGTGATCATGGCTCCGAAGAAGGGAAGTATGCCTGATAATCTCCCCATCATTTAATCTCTGGCCCTTCCCTCCTCTCATGCTCCTTCCAACTTCTCGGCCAGCTGTTGCTTTTTCCTGCAGACTCCGACTCTTTTTCACCTCCTGTTTGAACCTTCCCTGCTGTTTCAGCCTCTTCCTTGCATTAAGTTTGGGCCAAGGAGCTGCCCTTTCTCCCTCCTTCTGTCCTTCACTAACCTTTCCCTTTCCACATGATACCACCCCACCCCCCACTTCCATGTCTCTGTCCCCCTCTAATTCCGCATTCTCAAGCTCTTCTGTAACCCTCTGTGCCTGCTCCCCGTCAGATACATAATCCTGCTCCCTGTCAAATACATCATCTTCCATTGAGAGTCTTCCTGCTATTGCGGTTTCTCAAACAGTGCCGCTCCCTTCGACCTCATCTCCACCTCTGACCCTTGCTCCCTGATCCTTCTCTCCCTGGGACAATGGCGCACCTCTATTGCTCCCTTCTGGCATTTTTGTCTTGCTGCTCCCATCCTGCTGCCCCTTTAAGGCTCCTGCCTCTTGCACCCTCTCCTCATCTTGCCCCCTCCTGCTCACCGAGATGTCCGACTCCCCGTCTTTCTTTGGAGTACTTACATTTACCATGCACCCCGCTCCTGCCTCCTCTCCCCCCGCGGACACCAGATTCTTTAGGGAGAGCTGAACCGTATTAAGGCTCGAGTCTGCCCTCTGCTGTCTTTGTTCTTTTCCACTGTACTTGGTGTGTTTTCCACCATCTCCATCCTGTTCTCTGCCCCGCAATTTTCTGCCTCTTCCTGTGCTCTTTTCTCCTTCAATTTACCAGCTGTGTCCTCCGTCTGCTCCACTCCTCCGGCCATTCCACTCACACCTCCTGCTCCTTCTCCCACCTCCTCATCACTCATAGAGCTTCCTTCTGCCTCACACTCACAGTGGGTGGGGCCTTTGTGACACACCCTACAGCTTTCCGCCTTTTAGCTCCGAGCGATGTGTCCAGACTCGCCGCAATTATGTCTCGAATTTCATGCTGTACGGTAACGACCTCACCCCCTCTGGGAACTGCACCTTTACGTAATGGGTTCCATCTGCTACCCGTGTTCCTGGATAGTACCTCCTCTTTTTTGCTGAGCAAATTTTAATGTCCCGCGAATCCAACTTTTTGATTAGCACATCGTCCTCAATATAAACTGGCAAGTTAAAGAATGAGACCACCACCTCTTCCGAATATAGCAGAGATACCTCCAAGAACTTATCGCCAACTTTCAAACTGAGTAAACGTCTTTCCACCTCCTATCTGTTAGATCCGTGATTCTTAAAGTAGGATGTTTTCCAATAACTACACAGAGGCTGTAACTTAACAATCAACAGGTGTTTACTGGAGTAGGGTAGTCTCAAGACTGGGGGTACAGAGGCAGGCTCAAGGCTTATATACAGGTGTGGTCACTGCCGGTACTACAGTATACAGGAGCTGTAAAAGTAGTTCTCTATTAAAGGTACATACACTACAATTCCTCCCCTTTTAGATTAGCAGTACCTATAATATGCAAATAACAATTAACACTTTAACATGCAAATTAAACAGAAATAGTCCATTTATAGATTCAGGCCTAGAAATTGAGTTGCCTTAGCGCCGCTTTTGCGGCGCTAGAGGGCCTAGCGCTGCAATTGGCGCCGGCGCCGAAATTGCCTGGGGCCCTTCCGCCGCGCTAGACCGGTAGCGCTGCGCCGGCACCGATGACGTCATCGGTGTGCGCAGCGTCCCGGTTGCCATGGCGACGGGCCCCAGCGCCGAAATTCAGTTGCGGCCGCCTCGCCCGTGGCAGCCGCAACTAAGACTCTGGCAACAGAGTCTTACCTGACTTTGCGCCGGCGCATTAAAGGCCCCGCGGCGGCCGGCCGCTTTCCCGCCGGCCGCCTGGCCGCAGCTCCCTCCCCGGACTTCCCCCCGCCCCCCCCCCCGGAACAGAAGCAAGCCCGGCACTTGTCCGAGGTGCCGGGCTCATTTTTAGAACGATTTTCGCGGGCCGCGGCCGGGTGCAGGCAGCTCCTCCTTAAGGGAAGGAGGAGGCCTGCACTTCCCGAACCTGCCGCACCGCAGCGGGCGCCGCAGCGCCGGAATAGCGCCGATATTCAGCACGTAGCGCCAGTTTTCAGGCGCAAACACCTCTCAGCAGCGCCGGCAGCCGTTTGGGCGCAGAATTATTGAATTTTGGGCCCGACCAGCGCGACTTAGCTCCGGCACTAACTTCCGGCGCTAAAGCCCTGGCTGCGCCAAAACTCAATTTCTAGGCCTCACTCTTTGGGGCGACTTCCTGATCCTTTCTGGATAGCGCCTTTCCTGAGGTTCTTGTGCTTGGTGCGGAGGCGATTCTGGCCCCCTTTCATCGGTTTCCACTGCTACTGTTTCTGAGGTAGATGCTACCGGTATGTCGGGTTCATCCCCAGGTACGCGAGACATGGGGTTGACTCATTCCTGTGACACTAAGATCTGGTCGACGTGGCGTCTCACAATGTTCTCCCCGACATCCACTGTGTACATTAATGGCCCCTGCCGTGTGCATATCGTTCCGGGTTGCCATTTCTCTGTTCGGTAGTCACGAGCCAAGACTGGTTGTCCTACATTGAAGCTCCTTGTCGGCTTCTCATTGATGTGCTGGAATTGTTTATCCTCAACATTTCTTCGCACATTTGGTCTGAGCAAATCCAGACGAGATCTCAACCTTCGGTTAAAGAACATCATGGCCGGGGTCTGGTTGGAAACTGCATGTGTCGCATTTCTGTAGGCTAACAGGAAATTGTCCACCTTATGCTGTAGTGGAATTTCATCATCGCACATGGCCTTTATCGCCTTTTAAAGGTTTGTACGAACCTCTCAGCCAATCCATTTGTGGCTGGATGATACGGGGTGGATGTGTAATGCCTTACCCCATTCCTTCTCATAAATTTCCGAAACTCTTCGGACACAAACTGTGGTCCATTATCAGAGCAAATCTGCTCTGGCAAGCCATTCCTGGCAAATATGGTCCGTAGGACTGCAATCGTTTTCTCTGTAGTGGTTGAGGACATTTTTATCACCTCAGGCCATTTCGAGTGCGCATCCACTGCTATTAAGAACATTGAGTCCATGAATGGACCAGCAAAATCAATATGCACCCGTTGCCATGGAGAGGAGGGCCACTCCCATGGGTGTAGACTGGCATGTGGTGGTGCATTTTGGACCTTCTGGCATCCTGAGCAGCTCTTAGTTAGGTCCTCGATTTGTTGATCAATCCCCGGCCACCACACATAAGCCCTAGCAAGGCTTTTCATTTTCACCCCTCCCAGATGACCTTCGTGAAGCTCATTTAGCACTCTCTCCCTTAACTTGGGTGGAATTACCACTCGGGATCCACACATCACTGTCCCCTGGCATACTGACAGCTGTTCTCTTCTGGATGAGAATGCTGGCAACAGTGAGCCGCCATGTGTTGGCCATCCCCTCACCATCAAATCATATACCCGAGACAGTGTCGGATCATTGCGGGTCTCCTTCTCTATATCCGCGTTAGTTACTGGCAATCGTTCAATCATCGACGAATAAAATATCTCGACAGAGTCCACTGCTGGTGCTTCCTCCACAGTAGGCAGTGGCAAGCGTGATAGCCCATCAGCGTTTCCATGCTGTTTCCTGCCTTTATATTCTATTTCATATTGGTTCGCCCCTAGAAAAAGGGACCATCTTTGTAACCGTTGTGCAGTCATCACCGGAACGCCTTTCTTTGGATTAAAGATGGAGACAAGTGGTTGGTGATCAGTCAGCAAGGTGAACTTCTGCCCATGCAGATAGTGGTTGAATTTTTTTACTCCCCATACCAGGCTGAGGGCCTCCCTGTCGATCTGGGCGTAGTTGCGCTCGGCTGAGGTTAGTGACCGAGACGCAAAGGCTACTGGCCTCTCCAACCCGTCTGGGAAATTGTGCGACAGCACAGCTCCATTACCATAAGGTGATGCATCACATGCCAACCGGATTGGTAGTGCTGGGTTGAAATGGGCCAACACCTCTTTTGATGTGAACAATTCTTTGCACTTCTGGAAAGCTCGTTTACATTCGTCATTCCACTTCCATAGTACCCCCGTTTGCAGTAGGGTATTCAGTGGGTGTACTACTGTAGACAAATTTGGTAAGAACTTATGGTAGTAGTTCACCAGCCCGAGGAACGACCTCAGTTGTGACACATTTTCCGGTGCTGGAGCCTTGACTACTGCCTCAATCTTTTCAGGGGACTTATGTAACCCCTCTTCATCAATAACGTGGCCACAATACGAGATCTGCTTCTGGAAAAACTCGCACTTGTGGCGATTAGCTCGTAGCCCATATTCCTTTAATCTAGTGAGTACCTTCTCCAGGTTGGCGAGGTGATCACTATCAATTTCGCCCCTGACCAGGATGTCGTCCAAATAACACTGGGTCCCTGGAATCCCTTGCAGGACTTGATCCATTGCCCTTTGCCAAATAGCCGGAGCCGATGCTACCCTGAACATCAGCTGGTTGTATTGATAGAGACCTTTATGAGTGCTGATCGTGAGGTATTGTTTCGAGGCTTCTTCTACCTCCATTTGCAAGTACGCCTGGGCCAGATCAATTTTGGTGAAGCGTTTACCTCCAGATAGCGAGGCGAAAATATCCTCAATCCGTGGAAACGGATATTGTACTGTGTGAAGGATTGGGTTCACTGTCACCTTAAAATCCCCACAGATGCGGACCTTCTTTGGTTCCCCAGGCGTATTACTCAACGACCTCTTCATTACAGGAGCGATGGGTGTAGCCCACTCGCTCCAGTCTACTTTGGACAGTACTCCTGAACGTTCCAACCCTTCCAGCTCTGCTTCGACGGCTGGTCGGATCGCATAAGGTACCGGTCTGGCCTTAAAAAACTTTGGGCTTGCATTTTCCTCTATTTTAATCGTTGCTGTTATGCCTTTTAGTGTTCCGAGTCCCTCCTGGAACACTTCTTGTGCGTCAGTTAGCATTTTTGACAGTCGTCCAGGTGTGACGCCGTCATCCTTTTTGGCCTCAACCTTCAGTGCCTGTATAGAATGCCAATCTAATTGTATCTTCCGGATCCATTCCCATCCTAGTAGTGGTGGTCCTCCATCTGGCAATACATATAGGTCCATTTTAGGTATTTCCTGGCCTTTGTATATCACTTTCACCCTTATTTTTCCTTTGGGGTAGGCTTTTTGCCCCGTGTACGTCTTCAAGACAATCTCTGTAGCTTTCAAGGGTATATGTGAAAATAGCCGCTTGTAGTCCCTTTGGTTTACGACTGTTAGGGCTGATTCAGTGTCCAATTCCATTTTCACTTGGACTCCGTCTATCTTGAGTGTGACCCAGATAGTCTGGTGATCCTCCATTTTGGTTACCTTATGTAGTTTCAGACAACCCAGCTCCTTGCTTCCGGAGTCTGTATCACTTTTCTGTTCGTCTGAACTACTGTCCATCACCTTATATACCTTTTTGTACTTCTCCTGTGGAGATTTCTTGCTGTTGGTTTTCTTCCCTGACCTGCAGACTCTTGCTTTTCCTGCTTTACCACACTGTCTGCACACTTTGTCCTTGAACCAACAATCCTTCTGGTCGTGTGTTGTTCTGCCGCAGCGATAACACTTCCCTGCTCCATATGACATTTCATTGGTGCCATATTCTTGCGGTCTCCGTTGTATCTCTGCAGCACCCCGTGCGGCTGCTTCGTGTGATACTGCCATGCTGAAAGCCTTGTCCAGCGTAAGATCCTTTTCTGATAGAAGCCGTTTCTGGGTTCCTTCACTTTGAAGCCCACACACAAACTTGTCCCTTAACGTATCTGATAGTCCCACTCCAAACTTGCAGTGGTTCGATAGCTTGCGCAATTCCGTTAAGTACTCAGCATTACTTTCGTCTTTATGCTCCTTCCTTTTGTGGAACTTAAATCTTTCTGCTATCAGCAGTGGTGTGGGGCTTAAGTGGTCCTGTAGGATTTCTACTATGCTTTCGAAATTCTTATCCACGGGCTTCTCTGGGGTTATCAGGTTTCGCAGTAAGCCATAAGTTTTTGCACCCATGAAATTTAACAAAACCAGTGCTTTCCTCGCATCTGGCACTTCATTCACCCTGCAGTACACCTCAATGCGTTCCACATATGTCGCCCAATCTTCGACTTCATTGTCGAACACAGTGATACTGCCACTCTTCGACATCCCTGGGTGTGATTTAACTGTCTAAAATGGCGTCTCAAGCGCTCTCTCTTCTTCTCCCCTGGCACAAAATGGCGTCTCCCGTGCTTTCCTTCCTTCCCACGCTTGCCCTTCTTCTCCGCTGCGGCTTCTAAAAATGGCGTCTTCCGCGCTCTCCCTTCTTCTCCGCGGCTCAATGGCGTCTCCCGCGCTCTCCCTTCTTCTCCCCGCGGACGCGGTTCAGCCCTTGAGCCCTGGCTGTGCTCTGCGCGTTCTGCTGTGCGCCTTCCCGTTGCCGTCGCTCGGTCCTGAACCCGGCTGCTGCTTTACCCTCTCTCTCTCTCTGTTTGTTTTTCCTCGACGCTGCTCGGTTTTCAACCCCCGGCCGTGCCCTGTGCGCTTCACCCTCTCTCTTACCCCGTCGCCGCTGCTTGGCTTTTCTATGCCGTCGGTCGGCTCCAGCCGCCGCTGTCCAGGAAGGGTGTGCGCTGTACCTGTTGCCAGTCTGTTGCTGGATCGTCGTGGCTGGGGAACCAAGCCCGGCTCTCAACAGCCTCCCCTGCGATGTTTACTCTCTGCTGGATGACTGGGCGGTTGCTCGTGGTCGACGCCCGTGCTTCTGACCTCAACTTTCTTCCACCGTCCTCCCGGAGCAAATCCTTGAAGGGAAATGCAGAGTTGCAGGTAGATTCGAATCGACCTCGTCGCCACTGTTAGATCCGTGATTCTTAAAGTAGGATGTTTTTCAATAACTACACGGAGGCTGTAACTTAACAATCAACAGGTGTTTACTGGAGTAGAATAGTCTCAAGACTGACAGTACAGAGGCATGCTCAAGGCTTATATACAGGTGTGGTCACTGCCGGTACTACAGTATACAGGAGCTGTAAAAGTAGTTCTCTCTTAAAGGTACATATACTACACTATCGGCCACTGACTGTCTCCCTGAACCCAACATTCGGCTTTGGTCGGCAGGCAAAGCAGCTTCCCTCGCCACAATCCTCATGTACCGCTTGGATAATATCCCAAGCTCGTATCTCCTTATCCTCGCACCGAACCACCACCGTGTTTTCTTTTCCAAACCTCCTGGGGTCCCGGCTCAAATCTTTGGGCCTTTTTCTTTCCCTTCCAACCATAGTTTCTCCCGTAATTAAATTCATCTTGGGAACAATGTCCTCTGAGGGGCCCGGCACTCTGGACCCCTCAGCAGCCATCTGGCTGTTGTTTATGGGCCAAAAAGGCCCTAAAACCTGGGAAAAAAACCACCACCAACTTTTTATAAAATCACTCCAACTCCCTGTTGCAATCAGGCAACCAGTAACACCTGCTCACTCCTAGCCCCTCCCACCTTGAGAGTGCTACCCACTGAGCCACAACTGACACAAATATATGTGTTCAAGATCACGTCTTGGTTCATCTCTAGCAGAGATCATTTGATCTACATGAACACTTCGGATGTTGTCACCAATCTCAACCAAATATCTCTTGGTTCTACCAACCTCTACTATGGTTCCAACATCCCACTTGTGTGAACTCGACTTTCAAGGGGGACTGAGAACATGAGCACACTCGTTTTGTTTGAAACTAAGTTCTTTCTAATTGCTGTCATAATAACGTTTCTGACTCAACTGTTTCTGTTCAACTCTTGAGGTCAAATTCGGTTGAACAAGACTCAGTCATGTTCGCAATCTCCTCTTCATCAAGAGTTCTGCTGGGGTATATCCAGTTGTAGTGTGTGGAGTAGTTCTGTACCTCAGCAAGAAATTTGCCAAATGTTGCATCATGCTGAGTCCCGAGCAACCCTGCAACACTTGCTTTTTGAGAGCTTCTTTTACTATTCTGACTGACCTTTGACCGCTCCGTTTGAAGCTGGATGATATGGCGGAACGAGAGTGTGTTTGATACTGTTCCATTTCATGAACTCTTGGAATAGAGCAGAACGGAACTGAGGGCCATTGTCAGAAACAAGCTCTTCAGGTAAACCATGACATGCGAAGATAGACCTCAACTCATCTATGGTACGTTCAGTTGTAGTATTTGAACCCATGTGTTTCACTTCAATCCACTTTGAATGCCTACCTACAAGTACCAGGGAATAATAATTTGTTTTCTCATGACTGCTAGCGCTGCCGCTAGTGGCATAGAAACTGTAGGGGGGAATTTTATCAATGGGGGCGCGTTGGAGGCGGGACCTGCTGCTTGTTGGGTTTTAGTCCCGCCTCCATCGACGTCTGGCCAACCCACGCTATTTTCCCTTGATTGATCTCGTTAGGCCTGCCCTGTGGGTTTAGCAGGCCAATTAAGGGAAAGCCGGTGACAGTGAACATCAGCCTATGACGTTTCATCTGTCAAAAATTTTTGACAGGTGAATTGTCATCGTTTGTCAGCTTTGAGAAGCTGTCAAACACCAACATCCTCTGTTGTTTGGTGAGTTCTTGTACTCAAGGCTCACCAAACATACTTCCTGAGCAGAAAGCAGATGGCTGTTGCATCGGAGAATGCAGCAGCCCTTCTGTCATCTCTGCCGTGGAGAGGCCGGAGTCTCCGGATCCCCAACGGTTGAAGCCTGCAGGAAGAAACAAAGGTAAGTAAACTTTTTCTAACACTTTTCACTCACCTCACATACTTACCTCTCCACACTTGCACCCATCACTCACCTCCACAGCGTACTTTTCGATCCCTCTCACCCCCGCAGACCCACTGCTCACCACGCTGACCCTGGCGGGGTTTCTCGACGTCGGGAAGCCCGCACCTCTGATGGAAAAATGGGGATAATCCTCTTAACTACCTGTTAACTACCTGTTAACAGGCAGTTAAGTGGCTGTAATCCCCTTCCCGTCTCGAGGAGACGGGACCCAGTGCGGATCGGGTACCCGCCTCCTGGGAAGATGGCATGGAGGCGGGTTGGGGGGCGGGATGGATACCCGCCCCCAGATTCTGCCATTTTCCCGGCAGTCCCGCCTCCATACCCGCCTCCCCAGGGCTGGGAAAATCGCCGCCTCAATGCCTAGATCTTCAATATCATGTGTGTTCACTTCAATATTCTGAACTCCTCCCTTTTGTCATCGCTGCATTTTGCATGCTATGTCAGAAGTTAGGTTCAGAGTGTTCAGTAACTTGGACTGTGTGCGCTCATCCACCAGTCCACACACAAACTTATCTCACAACGCACGATCTGAAAACGCGCCGAAGTTACAATGCAAAGACAGGTTTTTAAGAGCTACAATGTCCTCACTGATGGTTTCACCTTGTTTTTGGTTTCTGGTACCAAACTTATAACTCTCTGCTATTTCTAACGGCTTTTGGTCGAGAGGGTCTGCGAGTTTCTCGACAATGTCTTCAAATGACACATCCTTCACTTTCCCTGGCGCGAGTAGGTTTGTCAACGTTCTGTAGACATCTGGCCCGATCTCCGTTCGAAAAATTACTTTTTTACGTTCACGAATTACTTTATTTTGAGCTTGAACATTCTCACCTGCACCTTCGGTCTCAATAATGTTATTGGCCCTAAAAAAATCTCCATCCACTCAATGTAGGAACTGAATGGTTCGCGAGCTCGGTCATACAGGCCGAGGCTTCCGATGAATCCTGTAGGCGCGGCCATGATTGTCCTGATCCTGTTGAACAGTGACTCAGCACGCTACCTGTGTACCTGTGAGAATCAATGGCGCTGTTGCTGTGCATACACACACACGAAGGTGAAGCACGGACGATTCTGCATCAGCATTAACAGTAAAACATCACAAAAATTCAGTTTAGGTGTCACAAATTCACCTTAAACTTGTCCACTCGAATGTTGAACACTGTGTCCTTCCATGATCCATAAAAATGGCTTTGGGATCCTATTCTCGTCGCCAAAAATGTAATATATGTGGGTAGAACAAATGAAGGTCAGAGACAGGATGAGTTGCTAGTCCATGTGCTTGTTTTACTAGGCCAGAGTGAACTGAGCATGCTCATACCAAACCATGTGACAATACATTACAGTTAGAGCTGCAGAAGACACGACGAAAGTCTGAAGAATTGGAAGATTTCAACTGATTCATCCGATGACAAGAAGGAGGATGAGTTACAGAGATAAAAACAGGAAGTGCTGGAAAGACTCCGCAGGTCAGGCATGATCTGTGGAGAGAGAAACAGAGTCGACGTTTCAGGTCGATGACCCTTCGTCAAGTTATAGAGATCCGGCCAATGCATGGTGAGAGGAATGGATGTTGTGTGCACCGGCGATGCAAGATCTGAAAAATGGCCACACAGACTGAAATCATGAACAGAAGAATGGCTATGTTGAATGGTGAATGAACGTATGGGATGGGGGTGATTTGGAGAAGGAACGCGGTAGTGGAAGAGCCTGAATGGAAACATATGCTGCCCTTGACTTCCACATGTGTTATAAGTTACCAAAACTGTTAGACTGAATCTGGAATGTATCCATGGTGTTCATTTTAATGTAGGTTGTAAGGTTAGATTGATGTCCTGCAGTTTTACTAGATTAAAGTAGGGGGTCTGACAGAAAATTTGGCGATTATCTTCTTGGATAGTTTGTCACGTACCTTAGGATATTGGGTAGAGTCCAATTGAATGAGTTGCATGATCTGATTTCCTTTCCAATGTACTGTAGGATTTGCAAAATTGAACTTTACATTATAAAGGGTCAAATGGCAGAAGAGGCCACGATTTTAAAAGTCTGTTTTAAAAGAAGCCCAGATAAAGGGGCATACAAAATGGCCACCATACCACATGACCGGCTTATTGGGACATTTTAAAATGGTTCCTGCAAAACCTCAGACAGCTTTGTGGATCCAACCCACAGTAAGTTCTGGAAGCCGTTTCTGAGAGAACAAAACCAGACCCACACGTATACATATGGATTAGATGCAGGTCCAGTCAAGATCGGCCTGGAGACAGAGGCCATCTAAATGTTGACCCAGACAAAAGGGGACAATTTTATATTCATGAGAACAACACCAAGGACTAGATAACGAGATCAGCAGGACATTAAAAACAATGAAGGTTATTCCAGACCAGAGATGGGCCTTTACCGGCCATCTAAAATATTTTAAAATATAATGGCCCAGAACTTGGTGTCGGGGGCTTGCCGCGCGTGCAAGCCCCCGATCTGCACTCACCCTGCGCGCTGACATTCCTCTCACAAGCCCGGTTCAGCTGTCAGCGCGCTGTGCTTACCTGACCCAGCGGCGTAGTTAGTGCGATGTGCCGGCTGGGATCAGGTGAGCACTGTACAACCAATCAGGGGAGGGGAAGGTTCATTCATGAGTTTGAGAGTAAGAACTGTCAAACTCATGAAAACTACGGGGGCCCAAAACACTATCTAAACTTTAAATAAAAATTTAATAAACATCCCAATCATTAAATTAAGTATAAATAAGTTAAACAAAATAATTTAAACAATAATTTTTTTTTTTGAAAAAAATAAATTTTTAATAAAAAGGGTCTAAAACTAAACTTACCTTATTGTAGATTCTTTAAAATAATAAACCTGTGGATAAAAAAATTCTAAATTGCACTAAAACACCACTTACCTGTAAAAATAAATACTTACGTGTGCTTTTTACAAGCGTAAAGACCGGAGGCCTTTATACATGCGCAAATCCCCCAAAACAGAGGAAATCCAAGACGCACGCACTGCCCCCTACTGCGCACGCGCTAGCCTCTTCACCTCTTGGGTTAGAGGAGAGGAAATGCCGGTTTTCAGCGCATGCGCTGTGCATGCTGAAAACCGGCATTTCCTCCGGCCAGACGCGTGAGTACCCCTTCCGTACTCACGTGTTTGGGGAGGAATTACTGCCCCAATAACTACCCCGCTGTGCTCCCAGCCCGCCAAAAGTTAAACAAAGACTAACCTGATTTTGGGGGGGAAGTGGAGGCTCCTGAAGGAAAAGTATAATTGGAGGAGTTGGAGTTGTACAAAAAGATGGAGTTGCAGTGGAACAGGAGTTGAGCAGTTGCAGAGACAGTTGGAGTAAAGTCACAGTTGCAGTCGTCGGACAGGCGAGTCACTGGAGAATAGCTGGGCAAAGAGGAGTTGGTTTGGGAGAAGATCAACGAACTCCGCTCCACCATCGGAGGAGGAAGAAGATTAAGCCAGCAGCAAGAAGGTCGTTCGAAGCCGGCGTCCCGCCCCCGGGAAAACCATCGGGAGATCATCGACCATCCCCGGGCCGTTGCCGATACGAGAGGCCTTCGAGCCAACTCGGGAGAAGAGACAAAAACAAACTGAAGAAACGACGGGAGCCAGCCCAAGGCTCCTCTGACCGGGGTCAAGCCGACGATCCCTGACCCCGCCGACAGCCAGAACCAGCCGGTGTCCAGCCGCCCCCGGCCCCCACCTCAGGAGAGAGGTGTGGCGCAGCTCGCTGGGGCTCCACGATCCACGTGGAGACGGAACGCCTGAAAGGATCAAATGCAGACTGGTTCAAAACTGTGCACTTCCTAGTTGGATTGGTGAGCATGTTTCTGGCCCTTCACAATCAGATCTAGATAGGTTTAAGGGGGTGGATTTAAGGGTACAATTAACATGAGTTGTTGTCCATCGATATTCCGTGTGTTTCCTTATTTCAGTGTGTAGAGTATAAGATGCCTGTATTTGCCTTAGTTAGTATTGTGTCGTTATGATTTGTTGGTGTTTTTTTCCCTCCCATGTACTCTCTTATCTGCTTGCATTTGATTTAATTTTCCATACGCAATAAAATTTCATTTTGTTTCATCAAACTTGGTCTACGAGAAGTTTCTCTGCATTTTAGTTCCTGCCCCAAAGTCCAGAGTATAGAATCTAAGGGGCGAGTGGGTCGAACCACTCAAGGTTTTACTGTGCAAGAGAGAGAGGCCTCCAGAGAGAGAAACCTCTGTGATCTAAAACGCCTTACAGTACCTATGGTATTATTAATAATATTGATGGGTCCTGATTTTAGTCGAGATATATCTGTCTGTAATATAGGAAAGATCTTGTATGGAGTGTGCACTTCCCGTTAGCGTTCTGTCACATTTTGGATGTCACGCTCAAGTTTAGTGTATCCTCTGACTCACCACAAGCGATACCTTGGAGAGCTGCTGCAGTGTTACAGTGTGACCTGTTTACATAGGAAATTCCCATTAGAAATGCAGACACAGGAATTTGTACTGGTAAAAGAATTGACATATAAGTGTGACAAAAATGTGACAGCAGGAAGTGAGGCTTTGTAGATAGGAAGTGTGTGCAGATATGAGAGTTCTAATATATTGTAGGTATTACGTACTGGCAGATCTCCTGTGGTGTCCCTCGCAGTGAGTCTGAGGTTTAATAAGCACAGGGGTGCCGTGCCAATTAGTATTACCAGGGACACTGACCTATCAGCATTTGGTGAAGCCCTAGACTTAGGACCACTGGGAAGGGGACCTGAGCTTTGGCAATTATTGCAATAGGGCTCAGTGTCTGATAATATTTTGAGGGGGATACACTCGGAGCGAGGTCCCAGAGTTCTAGGATCCACCGCACAGGGAGAATCTAAAAGCACTGGCACAGGCCCAGGGAGCTGGGATCAGTTTGCGAGGGGTCCGGGGAGCTGGGATCAGTGTGCGAGGGGTCCGGGGAGCTGGGATCACCGTGCGAGGGGTCCGGGGAGCTGGGATCACCGTGTGAGGGGTCCGGGGAGTTGGGATCACCGTGCGAGGGGTCCGAGGAGCTGGGATCAGTGTGCGAGGGGTCCGGGGAGCTGGGATCAGTGTGCGAGGGGTCCGGGGAGCTGGGATCACCGTACGAGGGGTCCGGGGAGCTGGGATCACCATGCGAGGGGTCCGGGGAGCTAGGATCAGTGTGCGAGGGGTCCGGGGAGCTGGGATCAGTGTGCGAGGGGTCCGGGGAGCTGGGATCACCGTGTGAGGGGTCCGGGGAGCTGGGATCACCGTGTGAGGGGTCCGGGGAGCTGGGATCACTGTGTGAGGGGTCCGGGGAGCTGGGATCAGTGTGCGAGGGGTCCATGGAGCTAGGATCACCGTGTGAGGGGTCCCGGGAGCTGGGATCAGTGTGCGAGGGGTCCGGGGAGCTGGGATCAGTGTGCGAGGGGTCCGGGGAGCTGGGATCAGTGTGCGAGAGGTCCGGGGAGCTGGGATCAGTGTGCGAGGGCTCCGGGGAGCTGGGATCAGTGTGCGAGGGGTCCGGGGAGCTGGGATCAGTGTGCGAGGGGCCCGGGGAGCTGGGATCAGTGTACGAGGGGTCCGGGGAGCTGGGAGCATTAGAAAATGGGGATCTCGGGGCTTTGGGTCATTTGTGTCTGCTCTAGGATGAGGAAGCAGTCGGAATAAGGTCTAGGGGTTTCTGAGCAGATCCTAGAATCTGGGAGTGAGGTTGAATAGGAAGCTCCTGAGGGCTAGAAGGATTGGGGAGAGGGCTTTGGAACATTGGGGGACAGAGTATTGGAGGTTGCTGAGTTCAGGCAGTATGGGGGAGAGCAGGGTCACACAGCCTTGTGTGAAAGAAGAAAAAACTTTCATTTATATGGCACCTTTCACAACTTTGGGACGTCTAAAGTGCCCTACAGCCAATGAAGTACTTTTCGAAGTGGAGTCACTGTTGTAATGTAGGAAACACGGCAGCCAATTTGCACACAGCAAGATCCCACAAACAGCAATGAGATAATGACCAGATAATCTGTTTTAGGTGGTGGTTGAGGATAAATGTTGGACAAGACAACTGGGTGGACTCCCGGCCTCGGTCTCATCCGAATGATGACACCTCCGACCGTGCAGCACTCCATCATTACTGCACTGGGAGTGTCAGCCTGGATTATATGCTCAAGCCTCCGGTGTGGGACCGACTGACGCAGAGACAAGGGTGCTACCCACTAAGCCTTGACTGGCACTCATGGCAGGAGAGCCAGAAGAACCCAACCTACCATTGGCTCCTTTTGAATCATCAGAAACAAAGAAACATAGAAGATAGGAGCAGGAGTAGGCCATTCGGCCCCTCGAGTCTGCTCTGCCATTTAATGAGATTATGGCTGATCATCCAAATTCAGTACCCTGTCCCTGCTTTCTCCCCATATCCCTTGATCCCCTTAGCCTCAAGAAATATATCTAACTCCTTCTTGAATATATTTAATGAATTAGCCGCAACTGCCTTGTGTGGTAGAGAATTCCATAGGTTCACCACTCTCTGGGTGAAGAAATTCCTCCTCATCTCAGCCTAAATGGCTTACCCCTTACCCTTAGACTGTGACGCCTGGTTCTGGACTCCCCGGCCATCGGGAACAGCCTTCCTGCATCTAGTCTGTCTAGTCCTGTTAGAATTTTATAAGTTTCAATGAGATCCCCTCTCATTCTTCTAAACTCTAGCGAATATAAGCCTAATTGACCCAATCTCTCTTCATACGTCATTCATCAGAACTCAACACTCCACCATGAGGTGCAGATAATTAGATCAGTCTGGATTTCAGCACCATGAGGGTGCAAGGGGAGAGGGAGATTGCGTAGGGCAGTGTATTAGGAGCGCAAGCAGAACAAGAGCGGAAAGATCAGCGCGCAAGAGGTGTCGGGAGTTCACTTTTGTACCTGCCCCTCCTGTTGGACATCCCCTGTATCCACCTTTTAATGGTGGGAGAACTAATTTCAAACTGGACCATAGTGGGAATCATAAAATAAGAGACATCAGGGAAATGGAGATGGTTGGAGATCTAAATAGGTATTGAGTACAAAAGTAGAGAAGTTATGCTGAACCTTTATAAAGCGCTGGTTAGGCCACAACTGGAGTATTGCGTCCAGTTCTGGTCACCACACTTTAGGTGTTGTATCCGTGTGTTAATGGAGACATGGAATGCAGGAGTTGGTTTCACAGGTGTTTACTGAACAAAGTCTGGAGGTGAACTAACAGATACAAGACACAATACAGGCTTATATAGCCCGAGTGGCCATTACCGGCATTACAGTACACAGGGGGCTCTTAAAGGCACATACACCACAATTCCTCCCCTTTTAGACAACCAGTACATAACATTTTAAGTAATCATTAATTAACATGTTACAAGAACAATAATCTACACATTTGCTGCAGTTAATCAATTATAAGTCAGTCTCTCTGGAGGCTTCCTGACTCGGTCCGGATAACGCCTCGGTGGTGTAGTAGTTTTTGGTGGTGTAGTAGGTTCTTTTGGCAAGGCCGATTCGGCTTGAATGCCAGTGTCGGGTTCATCTGGTTCCAGTATCACCGGATCGGAGGTAGATACTATGGGTATCTCTGCTTCATTATTAGGCGTATAGAGTTGTGGTGTAGGTTGTCCCTTTTCGGGTGACTCTATGATCTGGTCAGCATGGCGCCTTATTATGCTTTCTCCAATGTCCACGGTATACATCAGCGGTCCTAGTCGTGTGCAAATAGTTCCAGGCTGCCATTTCTCGGTACGGTAGTCCCGGGCCAAAACTTGTTGACCTATCTGGAAGGTTCTAGTTGGCCTTTCATTCATGCATTGAAATTGTCGGTTCCCCACGTCCCTTCTGATGCTTGGCTTGATCAAATCCAGCCGGCATCTTAGGCTTCTATTGAAGAACATCATGGCGGGAGTTTGGTTTGTAACCACATGTGTTGCATTCCTGTATGCAAACAAGAAGTTATCTACCTTATGCTGTAGATTTATGTCTTCATTACCCATGGCCTTTATGGCCTTCTTGAAGGTCTGGGCAAACCTTTCAGCCAATCCATTGGTGGCGGGATGGTATGGGGCGGACGTGTAGTGCTTAACCCCATTGTTTTTTAAGAACTTCCTGAATTCTTTGGACACAAATTGCGGTCCATTATCAGAACAGATCTGTTCAGGCAGCCCATTCCTGGCAAATATGGTCCGTAATACTGTGATGGTTTTTTCCGTGGTGGTGGAGGACATCTTTATTACCTCCGGCCACTTGGAGTGTGCATCAACCGCGATTAAGAACATTGAGTCCATAAATGGACCAGCAAAGTCGATGTGTACCCTTTGCCATGGAGATGAGGGCCACTCCCATGGATGTAGAGGGGCTTGTGGTGGGGCGTTTTGGACCTTCTGGCATCCTAGGCAGCTCTTGGTCATTTCTTCAATGTCTCCATCGATACCTGGCCACCACACAAACGCTCTGGCTAGGTTCTTCATTTTCACTCCACTCAGATGCCCCTCGTGAAGCTCCTTTAGCACTTTATCCTGGAGTTTGGGTGGAATCACCACTCTGAATCCACACATCAAGGTTCCTCGGCACACTGACAGCTGTTCTCTTCTTTGCTAGAATGCTGGCAACAGTGGTTCGCCATGTACTGGCCATCCCTTCACCGTTAAATCGTAGACTCGTGAGAGAGTCGGGTCATTTCTTGTTTCCTTTTCAATGGCAGAATTTGTTACTGGTAGACATTCCACTATGGTTGAGTGGAACATTTCCACTGGGTCCACTGTAGGTGCCTCTTCTACCGTTGGCAACGGTAGGCGCGATAAACCGTCAGCATTCCCATGCTGTTTTGATCCTTTGTATTCTATGTCATTTTGGTGTGCCCCTAGGAAAAGGGACCACCTCTGTAGCCTTTGCGCTGTCATAATGGGAACACCCTTTTTAGGGTTGAATATGGAGACGAGGGGTTGATGGTCAGTCAACAAGGTAAATTTTTGTCCGTGTAGGTAATGGTTGAATTTCTTTACTCCCCACACCAGGCTGAGTGCTTCCCTGTCGATCTGGGCATAGTTACGCTCAGCTGAGTTCAATGAGCGTGACGCAAAAGCTATCGGCCGCTCCGAGCCATCAGGGAATCTATGCGATAATACCGCTCCTACGCCATAAGGGGATGCATCGCACGCCAGTCTGATTGGCAGTGATGGGTTGTAATGAGCCAAAACTTCTTTGGATGTGATCAAGCCTTTGCATTTATGGAAGGCACGTTTACAGTCTTTGTTCCATTTCCAAATTATACCCGTTTGTAGCAGTTCGTTAAGAGGGTGCAGAAGAGTTGACAAGTTCGGTAAAAATTTATGATAGTAATTTATCAATCCCAGGAACGACCTTAATTGTGAGACATTTTCAGGTGCTGGGGCTTTTATGACCACTTCAATTTTTTCAGGTGACTTATGCAACCCTTCCTCATTAGTTATGTGGCCACAATATGATACTTGTTTCTGGAAAAATTCGCACTTGGGGCGATTTGCTCGTAGGCCCCGTTCTTTCAGCCTAGTGAGCACCTGCTCCAAATTGGCAAGGTGCTCGTTGTCGTTTTCTCCTGTTACAAGGATGTCGTCTAGGTAGCATTGTGTCCCCGGAATCCCTTGGAGGACTTGCTCCATAGCTCTTTGCCAGATAGCTGGAGCTGATGCTACTCTGAAAACCAGTCGATTGTACTGGTACAGGCCTTTGTGTGTATTTATCGTGAGATACTTTTTAGAGGCCTCTTCAACCTCCATCTGTAGATATGCCTGTGCCAAGTCAATTTTGGTGAAACGTTTCCCTCCGGATAGTGAGGCGAAAATATCTTCTATCCTCGGAAGAGGATACTGTACCGTGTGAAGGATCGGGTTTACAGTCACCTTGAAGTCCCCACAGATGCGAATTTTTCTCTGTTCTTCAAATTTATCATTATTCAACGTTTTTCTCATGACCGGGACGATGGGTGTTGCCCACTCGCTCCAATCTATCTTGGATAATACGCCAGCCTTTTCCAAATTCTCCAGCTCTGCCTCGACTGCTGGACGAATTGCGTGTGGCACTGGCCTTGCCTTAAAAAACTTGGGAATTGCCGCATCTTCCACTTTTATTGAGGCGGTGACGCCTTTCAAGGTTCCTAGTTCCTGTTGCAACACTTCCTTGGCGTTGGCCAAGATGTCTTTTAATCGTTCAGGTATGACGTCATCATCATTTTTTTTCTTACGGGGAACCGTCAGTGCCTGAATGGAGTGCCAGTCTAAACGTATCTTCCTGATCCATTCATGTCCCAATAGCGGTGGACCACCATCTTGCAGAACGTATAAATACAACTTCTGTATTTCCTTGCCGTTGTATACAACAGGCACCCTTATTTTCCCTTTTGGGTATACTTTCTGCCCCGTATATGTTTTCAAGATAATGGATGTGTCTTTCAAAGGTATATGCAGAAATAGCCGCTCGTAATCCCGTCGACTTATGACGGTCAGAGCCGATGCTGTATCTAGCTCCATTTTAACTGGGGACCCCGCTATCGTGAGTGTAACCCAAATGGTCTGGTAATCTTCTTTGGCAATTACATTATGTAATTTGAGACAGCTTAGTCTCTTGTTTCCGGAGTCACTATCGCTCTTCTGGTCTTCGGAGATACTGTCCGTCATCATTTGTACCTTTCTGCACTTTTCCTTATTGATTTTTTTCCTGTCCGTGGATTTTTTGTTTCCAGATCGGCATACCCGTGCAATGTGTCCAATCTTTCCGCATTGCCTGCATGCTTTGTCCTTGAACCAGCAGTCCCTCTGGTCATGGGTGGATCTGCCGCAGCGATAACATCTCTCGAAACCCTGTGTCATTTTGTGGGTGCCGAAGTCCTGTGGCTTTTCCTGTATCTCTGCAGCTCCTCTTGCGGCTGCTTCGTATGATACAGCCACACTGAAAGTCTTGTCCAGTGTCAAATCTTTCTCAGAAAGTAGCCTTTTCTGTGTTCCTTCACTTAGGAGACCGCAGACGAATTTGCCTCGAAGAGAATCTGCCAGTCCTGCCCCGAATTGGCAGTGCTTTGACAGCTTCCTTAATTCGGTGAGGTAATCAGCGTTACTTTCATTCTTGTGCTGATTCCACCTGAAGCATTTGAATCGTTCCGCTATCAGCAGCGGTGTTGGGTTTAAGTGCTCCTGTAGGGTATCAACAATCTCCTTAAAATTCTTGTCCTTCGGTTTGGCTGGAGTGATTAAGTTTCGTAACAGCCCGTATGTCCTTGCGCCCATTAGATTTAGAAGTACTGATGCCTTTTTATCATCCTCTATTTCATTTGTTGTGCAATATACCTCCACTCTTTCCACATATGTGGTCCAATCCTCTATATCGCTATCGAAAGCAGTAATATTGCCAGTCTTAGGCATCCTGAAAAAAAAATGGCGCCTCCCGCGCTTTCCTTTCTTCCCCGCAGAAAAAAATGGCACCTCCCGCGCTTTCCCGCCGCTGCCGCTTCTGACAACGCTGTTCTCCGCGGTTTTTATTTACATAGGTATTTTTAATAGGTGGAGATTCGTTCCCGCCGGACTCTCTGGGGCTTTTCCCTCCCTCTGCTTGGTCCGAACGCTGACCTGCTTTGCAGCGCCGGCCGTCTCCCGAGTGCTCCACCCTCTGTCTCCATTTGCCTCCGCCTTCGCTGCTCGGCCCCGCTGCAGAGCCAGCTGATGGAGCCCCAGCCCGCCACCCAGGAAGGCTTATTGCAGTACCTGCCACCAGCTCGGCTAGCTGGTGAAACCACAGTTTTTTTTTTGTCTTGTTTTTCTTCGACTTTCGTCTGAGGAATCGATCTCCTTGAGGTGCTGCCGAATTGCAGGTAAGTCCATTTCCAATTCGTTGCCACTGTTGTATCCATGTGTTAATGGAGACACGGAATGCAGGAGTTGGTTTCACAGGTGTTTACTGAACAAAGTCTGGAGGTGAACTAACAGATGCAAGACACTATACAGGCTTATATAGCCCGAGTGGCCATTACCGGCATTACAGTACACAGGGGGCTCTTAAAGGCACATACACCACATTAGGAAGGACGTGAAGCCACTTGAGAGGGTGCAGAGGAGATTTACCAGAATGGTCCCAGGGATGGGGGATCTTATCTACAAGGACAGGTTGGAGAAGCTGGAATTGTTTTCATTAGAGCAAAGGAGGTTGAGGGGTGATTTGATAGAGGTGTACAAGATTATGACGGGGTTGGATAGGCTAGACGGGAAAAGGCTGTTCTCACTAGTTGATGGTACAAGGTCTAGGGGACACAGATTTAAGGTTTTGGGCAAGAGATACAGGGGGGAACGTGAGTCATAGAGTCATAGAGTCATAGAGTCATAGAGTTTTACAGCACAGAAAGAGGCCCTTCGGCCCATCGTGTCTGCACCGCCCATCCATCCCTGTCCAGTCTAATCCCATTTTCCAGCATTTGGTCCATAGCCTTGTATGCAATGGCATTCCAAGTGCTCATCCAAATGCTTCTTGAATGTTGTGAGGGTTCCTGCCTCTACCACCCTTTTGGGCATTGAGTTCCACATTCCAACCACCCTCTGGGTGAAAAAGTTCCTCCTCAAATCCCCTCTAAATCTCCTGCCCCTTACCCTGAATCTATGCCCCCTTGTTATTGACCCCCCTACTAAGGGGAAAAGTTCCTCTTTGTCTACCCTATCTATGCCCCTCATCATTTTGTATACCTCAATCAGGTCCCCCCTCAGCCTTCTTTGCTCCAAGGAAAACAACCCCAGCCTGTTTAGTCTTTCTTCATAGCTGAGGCGCTCCATCCCAGGTAGCATCCTGGTGAATCTTCTCTGCACCCTCTCCAAAGCAATCACATCCTTCCTATAGTGAGGCGACCAGAACTGCACACAGTACTCCAGCTGTGGCCTCACCAGCGTTTTGTACAGCTCCATCATAACCTCCCTGCTCTTATATTCTATGCCTCGGCTAATGAAGGCAAGTATCCCATATGCCTTTTTAACCACCTTATCTACCTGTTCCGCTGCCTTCAGGGATCTATGTACATGTACACCAAGGTCCCTCTGACCCTCTGTACTTCCTAGGGTCCTACCACTCATTGTGTATTCCCTTGCCTCATTTGTCCGTCCAAAATGCATCACCTCGCACTTTTCAGGGTTAAATTCCATTTGCCACTTTTCCGCCCATCTGACCAACCCGTTTATATCGTCCTGTAGCCTAAGGCTTTCCTCCTCGCAATTGACCACCCCACCAATTTTCGTGTCATCTGCGAACTTGCTGATCATACCTTTTACATTCTCATCCAAATCATTTATGTAGATCACAAACAACAAGGGACCCAGCACCGATCCCTGAGGTACCCCACTGGACACAGGCTTCCAGTCACAAAAGCAACCTTCGACCATCACCCTCTGCCTCCTGCCACTCAGCCAGTTTAGGATCCAACGCGCCAAGGCACCCTGGATCCCATGGGCTCTTACCTTCTTGACCAGTCTCCTATGCGGGACTTTGTCAAAGGCTTTACTGAAGTCCATGTAAACCACATCCACAGCATTTCCCTCATCCACCCCCCTAGTCACCCCCTCGAAAAATTCAATCAGATTTGTCAGACATGATTTACCCTTGACAAAGCCATGCTGACTATCCCTGATTAATCCTTGCCTCTCCAAGTGGAGACTAATTTTGTCCCTCAGAATTTTTTCCAATAATTTCCCTACCACAGATGTTAGGCTCACTGGCCTGTAATTCCCTGGTTTATCCCTGCTACCCTTCTTGTATAATGGTACTACATTAGCTGTTCTCCAGTCCTCTGGTACATCCCCTGTGGCCAGAGAGGTTCTGAAAATTTGTGTCAGAGCCCCTGCAATCTCCTCCTTTGCCTCCCACAGCAGCCTGGGATACATCTCGTCTGGGCCTGGGGATTTATCCACTTTTTGGCCTGCTAAAACCGCTAGCACCTCCTCCCTCTCGATGCTAATATGTTCAAGTATGTCACAGTCCCCTTGCCCGATTTCTATGTCTGCATCGTCTTTCTCCATAGTGAACACAGATGCAAAAAATTCATTTAAAACCCCGCCTACATCATCTGGCTCTACACACAGATTGCCACTTTGGTCCCTAATGGGCCCTACCCTTTCCCTGGTTATCCTCTTGCCCTTAATATACTTATAAAACATCTTAGGATTTTCCTTTATTTTGCTCGCCAGTGTTATTTCATGGCCCCTCCTCGCCCTCCTAATTTCTTTTTTAAGTATGCCCCTGCACTTTTTATACTCCTCTAGGGCTTCTTTCGTCTTTAGTCTTTTGTAACTGCCAAAAGCCCCCCTTTTATTTCTAATGCATTTTTGTATATCCCTTGTCATCCAAGGTTCCCTTTGCTTGTTGGTCCCACCCTTGACCTTTACAGGAACATGTTGGCGCTGTACTCTCTCTATTTCCCTTCTGAAAGTCTCCCACTGTTTTGATGTGGATTTTCCTATAAGCAGCTGCTCCCAGTCCACTTTGGCCAGATCCTGCCTTATCATATTAAAATCGGCCTTCCCCCAATTTAGAACCCTTATTTCCGGGCCGTCTTTGTCTTTTTCCATGATAACCTTAAATCTCACCGAATTATGGTCACTGTCGCCAAAATGCTCTCCTACTGATACTTCGACCACTTGCCCGGCTACATTCCCCAGAATTAGGTCCAGTACCGCCCCCTCTCTTGTAGGACTTTCTACATGTTGGCTCAAAAAGCTCTCCTGGATGCACTTTAAGAATTCTGCACCCTCTAAGCCTTTCACACTCTGACTATCCCAATTTATATTGGGGAAGTTGAAATCCCCCACTATTATTACCCTATTATTTTCGCACTTCTCTGAGATTTGCCTACATATCTGTTCCTCTATCTCCACCTGACTGTTTGGGGGCCTATAGTACACTCCCAGCAAAGTGCTTGCCCCCTTTTTGTTTTTAAGTTCTACCCATATGGCCTCATTAGAGGAACCCGCTAATATATCGTCCCTCCTTACAGCAGTAATTGACTCCTTAATTAATATTGCAACACCCCCTCCCCTTTTACACCCCCCTCTGTCTCGCCTGAAGATTCTATACCCCGGAATATTGAGCTGCCAGTCCTGACCCTCCCTCAACCATGTCTCCGTGATAGCAACAATATCGTACTCCCATGTGTTCAACAACAACTTCAGTTCATCCACCTTATTTGCAAGACTCCTTGCATTAAAATAAATGCCTTCCAGCCCTACCATATTCCCTTTTGCCTTTACATATTTGCTCTGCCTTCCCAGCTGACTTGTTTTTTCCTCTGTATTTGGCTGTAAATCACCCCCTACTATAGCTCCACTCTGTACCCCATCCCCCTGCCAAGTTAGTTTAAACCCCCCCCCAGCAGTGCTAGCAAACCTCCCCGCAAGGATATTGGTTCCCCTCTGGTTCAGGTGTAAACCGTCCGACTTGTACAAGTCCCACCTTTCCCAGAAGCAGACCCAGTGATCCAGGAAACTAAAGCCCTCCCCCCTGCACCATCCCTTTAGCCACGCATTCATCTGTTCTATCTTCCTATTCCTATACCCACTAGCACGTGGCACGGGGAGTAATCCAGAGATTACAACCTTTGAGGTCCTGCTCTTTAATCCTTCACCTAGCTCCTTAAATTCTTGCTGCAGGACCTCATCCCTCTTTTTACCTATGTCGTTGGTACCAATGTGGACCACGACCTCTGGGTGTTCACCCTCCCCCTCCAGAATGCCCTGCAGCCGCTCAGTGATATCCTTGACCCTGGCACCAGGGAGGCAACAAACCATCCTGGATTCACGTCTACGGCCACAGAAACGCCTATCTGTTCCCCTTACTATAGAATCCCCTACCACTATTGCTCTCCCACTCTTTTTCCCCCCTTCCTGGGCAGCAGGAGCACCCCCAGTGCCAGGAAGTTGGCTGCTGCTGCCTTCCCCTGGTGAGTCATCCCCCCCAAACTTTTTTACGTAGTGAGTGGTGAGTGGTATTAAAAGACCAGGCTAGTGCGAGCAAGCACTGAGTGCGAGTCAGCAGAGAGTGCTGTGAGTTTGGGTAAGTGTGTGAGTTCTTTAATTGTTATTTCTCTTTAAATCATTCTTGATAAGATTACTTAAGCAGTTTAAGTAAAGGGGAAAAGTTAAATATTTGGGATTCTGTTGGTTTAAGAAGAGTAAAACAAGGTTACACTGCAGTAGGAGTAATTTGGCACAGCAGGCAGTGGAAACCAGTTTTCCAACCAATCAGCAGGGGTGACTCATTTGGCTGTAAACAAACAAACAGTATAAAAAGACCAGGCTAGTGCGAGCAAGCACTAAGTGCGAGTCAGCAGAGAGTGCTGTGAGTTTGGGTAAGTGTGTGAGTTCTTTATTTGTTATTTCTCTTTAAATCATTCTTGATAAGATTACTTAAGCAGTTTTATTAAAGGGGAAAAGTTAAATATTTGGGATTCTGTTGGTTTAAGAAGAGTAAAACAAGGTTACACTGCAGTAGGAGCAAATTGGCACAGCAGGCAGTGGAAACCAGTTTTCTAACCAATCAGCAGGGGTGACTCATTTGGCTGTAAACAAAGAAACAGTATAAAAAGAGCAGGCTAGTGCGAGCAAGCACTGAGTGCGAGTCAGCAGAGAGTGCTGTGAGTTTGGGTAAGTGTGTGAGTTAGGGTAAGTGGGGTGTTAGGTGCTCTTTTCAAACTTTAACTCTGTGGGTTGTAGTTAATAAGGCCTTTCTGGTGCAGAGTGACTGTTGGTAAACCATTTAACTGGTGTAATTAGAGGGATTGATTTAAAATAAATCCAATTAATTAAAGGGGATACTAGTATTTATAATTGGGCAGAGGGTGTCCATAACTAACAATAAAATTTTTAATTAATTACATAGAATGGAGCAGGTGATGTGTTACTGTTGCGAGATGTGGGAGCCGGTGAACCCCATTGAGGCTCACGGTGATTACGTCTGTGACAAGTGTCTGCTGCTACAGGAACTCCAGCTCTGTGTTGATGAGCTGGAGTCTGAGCTTCAGACACTGCGACACATCAGGGAGCGGGAGAAGTACCTGGACTCTGTGTATCAGGAGGTGGTCACACCTATGAAGTTAATTAATTCAGGTGTAGCCCATGGTCAGGGACAGGACGGTGTGACTACGAGTGAGGCAGGTACGGGGATCCAGGAGGTAGAGCTGGAGGAGCCACAGCCCTTGCTCTTGTCCAGCAGGTTCGAGGTTCTTACTCCCTGTGGGGACGGGAGCAGGGACTGCAGGGAGGATGAGCAACCTGGCCACAGCACCGTGGAATGGGGGGCCATTCAAGAGGGGGGAGTAACTAGAAATGTTGTAGTGGTAGGGGATAGTATTATTAGGGGGATAGATAGAGTTCTCTGCAGCCGAGAGCGAGAGTCCCGAAGGCTGTGTTGCCTACCCGGTGCCAGGGTTAAGGACATCTCCTCTGGGCTGGAAAGAAACTTGCAGTGGGAGGGGGTGGATCCAGTTGTCGTGGTCCATGTTGGTACAAACGACGTAGATAGGACTAGGAAGCCGGTTCTGTTAAAGGAGTATGAGCAGCTAGGGGTCAAATTAAAAAACAGAACCTCAAGGGTAATAATCTCTGGATTATTACCTGAGCCACGAGCGAATTTGGCTAGGACAAATAAAATTAGAGAGTTAAATGCGTGGCTCAAAGACTGGTGTGGGAGAAATGGGTTTTGCTTCCTGGGACACTGGCCCCAGTACTGGGGCAGGAGGGAGCTGTTCCGTTGGGACGGGCTTCACTTGGCCAGTGCTGGGACTAGAGTCCTGGCGGATCATATAACTAGGGCTGAAGAGAGGGCTTTAAACTAACTAGTGGGGGGGAGGTTCCTAGAGAGCAAATAATAAAAATGACAACAAAGTAGGTCATAGACTTAGGTAGCAGTGGGGAAATTAAAAACCAGAGCATGTCAGGAAGGGGCAGAAGGTATGGAGTAAAAGGTAAAGTAATAAAAAGGGCAAAAGCAGGAACTAAGTGTCACAAAACATATTTGAAAGTTCTCTATCTGAATGCACGTAGCATTCGTAACAAAATAGATGAGTTAATGGCACAAATAACTACATATGGGTATGATCTTGTGGCCATTACAGAAACATGGCTGCAGGGTGACAATGCCTGGGAATTAAACATACCAGGTTATTTAACAACCAGGAAGGACAGGCAGGAAGGAAGGGGAGGTGGGGTGGCTATGTTAATAAAGGAAGGAATCACTGTAATACAGAGAAATGATATTGGGTCAAAAGATCAGGATAATGAAACAGTTTGGGTGGAGGTAAGGAATAATAAGGGGAAAAAAACATTAGTGGGCGTAGTCTATAGGCCTCCGAACAGTTGCAACTATGTTGGACGGAGTATCAATCAGGAAATAGTTGAGGCTTGTAATAAGGGAACATCTATAATTATGGGGGATTTCAACTATCATATTAATTGGACAAATCAAATTGGGCAGGGCTGCCTTGAGGATGAGTTCATTGAGTGTATTAGGGATGGGTTTCTTGAGCAGTATGTAACTGAACCGACCAGGGGGCCAGCAACCTTAGATCTGGTCCTGTGTAATGAGACAGGATTAATTAAAAATATCCTAGTAAAGGATCCCCTTGGAATGAGTGACCATAACATGGTTGAATTCCATATTCAATTAGAGGGTGAGAAGGTTGGATCTCAAACAAGCGTGCTAAGCTTGAATAAAGGAGACTATGAAGGTATGAGAGCGGAATTGAGTAGAGTGGATTGGGAAAATAGATTAAAGGGTAAGACGATACATGATCAGTGGTGTACATTTAAGGAGTTATTTTACAACTTCCAAAAAATATATATTCCACTGAGAAGAAAAGGGTGTAAAAGAAAAGACACCCATCCGTGGCTAAGTAAAGAAATTAAGGATAGTATTCGACTAAAAACAAGGGCATATAAGGTAGCCAAATCTAGTGGGAGGATAGAGGATTGGGAAAACTTTAAAAGACAGCAAAAAATAACAAAAAGATTGATTAAGAAAGGGAAGATAGATTATGAAAGTAAATTAGCAAAAAATATAAAAACAGATAGTAAGAGTTTTTATAGTAATATAAAAAGAAAAAGGGTGGCTAAAGTAAATGTTGGTCCCTTAGAGGATGAGACCGGGAAATTAATGGTGGGAAATATGGAGATGGCAAAAACACTGAATGAATATTTGGTATCAGTCTTTACAGTAGAAGACACGAAGAATATCCCAACACTGGACAAACAAGGGGCTATAGGGGGGGAGGAGCTAAACACGATCAAAATCACTAAGGAAGTGGTACTCGGTAAAATAATGGGACTCAAGGCGGATAAATCACCTGGACCTGATGGCTTACATCCTAGGGTCTTGAGGGAAGTGGCGGTAGGGATTGTGGATGCATTGGTAATAATTTTCCAAAACTCCCTGGACTCAGCAAAGGTCCCGGCAGACTAGAAAACGGCTAATGTAACACCCTTATTTAAAAAGGGCAGTAGACAGAAGGCTGGAAACTATAGACCGGTTAGCCTAACATCTGTGGTAGGTAAAATTTTGGAGTCCATTATTAAGGAGACAGTAACAGGACATTTGGATAATCATCATTTCATAGGACAAAGTCAGCATGGTTTTATAAAGGGGAAGTCATGTTTGACAAATTTGCTGGAGTTCTTTGAGGAAGTAACATATAGGGTGGATAAAGGGGAACCAGTGGACGTAGTGTATATAGACTTCCAAAAGGCATTTGACAAGGTGCCACACAAAAGATTATTGCTTAAGATAAAAAATCACGGGATTGGGGGTAATATTCTGGCATGGATAGAGGATTGGCTATCAAACAGAAGGCAGAGAGTTGGGATAAATGGTTCATTCTCAGAATGGCAATCAGTAACTAGTGGTGTTCCACAGGGGTCGGTGCTGGGTCCCCAACTCTTTACAATCTATATTAACGATTTGGAGGAGGGGACCGAGTGTAACATATCAAAGTTTGCAGATGATACTAAGATGGAAGGGAAAGTAGTGAGTGAGGAGGACATAAAAAACCTGCAAGGGGACATAGACAGGCTAAGTAAGTGGGCAGAGATTTGGCAGATGGAATACAATACTGGAAAGTGTGAGGTTATGCACTTTGGCAGGAAAAATCATAGAGCAAGCTATTATCTTAATGGCAAGAAACTGGAAAGTACTGAAGTACAAAGGGATCTGGGGGTCCTGGTGCACGAAACTCAAAAGGTTAGTATGCAGGTGCAGCAAGTGATTAAGAAGGCCAATGGAATGTTGGCTTTCATTGCTAGGGGGATAGAATATAAAAATAGGGAGGTATTGCTTCAGTTGTACAAGGTATTGGTGAGACCACACCTGGAATACTGCATACAGTTTTGGTGTCCATACTTAAGAAAAGACATACTTGCTCTCGAGTCAGTACAAAGAAGGTTCACTCGGTTAATCCCGGGGATGAGGGGATGGACATATGAGGAGAGGTTGAGTAGTTTGGGACTCTACTCATTGGAGTTCAGAAGAATGAGAGGCGATCTTATTGAAACATATAAGATTGTGAAGGGGTTGGATCGGGTGGATGCGGGGAGGATGTTCCCGATGATGGGTGAAACTAGAACTAGGGGGCATAGTCTTAGAATAAGGGGCTGCTCTTTCAAAACTGAGATGAGGAGGAACTACTTCACTCAGAGGGTGGTAGGTCCATGGAATATGCTGCCCCAAAAAGCTGTAGAAGCTACATCATTACATAAATTTAAAACAGAAATAGACAGTTTCCTAGAAGTAAAGGGACTTAAAGGTTACGGGGAGCGGGCAGGAATTTGGACATGAGTCTAGGTTCGGATCGGACATGGCCCTGTGGGTAGCGGAGCAGGCCCAGGGGCCGTGTAGCCTGATCCTGCTCCTATTTCGTGTGTCTAATTCTGTTAGATTCAGGAGATGGTTCTGTGATAGTAGATTGGCGGTTAGGATCAGATCAGCCATGATCTTATTAAATGGCGGAGCAGGCTCGAGGGGCCGTTTGGCCTACTCCTGCTATTATTTCTTATGTTCTTATGTTCTTATGACCTGGAATTCGCTGTTGATGGAAGTGGAGGAAGCGGAGACACTCCATATTTTCAAGGGGAGACTGGATAGGCACTTGAGGGAAATAAACTTGCAGGGCTACGGGGATAGAGCGGGGGAATGGGACTGACTGGATTGCTCTACAGAGAGCCGGCACGGTCTTGATGGGCCGAATGGCCTCCTTCTGTGCCGTTATGACTCTATGTTATGACTCTATGTCCCACTTCAGAGACTTGGGCACAAAAACCTAGGCTGACACCCCAGTGCAGTACTGCGGGAGCGCTGCACTATTCGGAGTTGCCATCTTTCGGATGAGATGATTGGACTCTCGGGGAATCAAGGGATATGGAGATCGGGCGGGAAGGCGGAATTGAGGTCGAAGATCAGCCATGATCTTATAGAATGGCGGAGCAGGCTTGAAGGGCCATATGGCCGACTCCTGCTCCTAATTCTTTTATGTTCTTATGTTCCCAGCCATCAGCCTCTCCCCGGTTCATTCGAAACACCCTGCGTTTCCCTCAGACAACCCCGTTTCGCCCCACACCGCCCCCAACATCCCTCCAAAACTTGCTCCAACACCAGCCAGTTTCTATCTTTAGATTCCTTGCTTTAAAACATTTTTAATGGTGGATATTCTGTTTCTGAACATTATCAGGAGCGGTAGGGTGCACAACCTCACGAATGGCATTGAACCAGTAGTGGAAAATGTACACTTTATTGCACTATTAGTTGGTTTGCCAACTTATGCAGACTTTGATAAACAGAATTTTCCACAAACAAAAAATAAACCCTCATAAAATGCTCAAAAATGTATTGTTGATGCAGTTTCCAAGTTTTATTTTATATTAAAATTCCTTCTGTCTCAAAAATAGCACAGAAGAGAACATTTTCATTAGAAATGAATGACTACAAAGGAATCCATTTTCAAGAAACAATGTTTGCTTTCCCTTCTAACCATCAACAAAGCGACCACAGCTGCACGCCTCACAGGTGTTGTCTGTAATGGGAAGACGATGCTTGTCAGTAAATTCATACAAATGCCTTTGAGATAAAGTTTTGAGAATTCGACCTTCTCTGCTTTCTGAAAGATGTTTTGGGGGAAAAAAGGCAAAGGAACTCCTCAAACCCTTGCAGGAAAAGGGAACGTATCTTTCTATCCTCAGTCCACGGTGAAACACAGATTCATAGGAACATCGGAACAGGAGGAGGCCATTCAGCCCCTCGAGCCTGGTCCACCATTCACTGAGATCAAGGCTGATCTGCGATCGAACTCCATATACCCACCTTGGCCCATATCCCTTAATACCTTTAGTTAACAAAAAGCTATCAATCTCCAATTTAAAACTAACAATTGATCTAACATCAGTTGCTGTTTGAGGAAGAGAGTTCCAAACTTCTACCATCCTTTGGGGGAGAAATTGGGTATAGCCCCGTTTGAGGCGTTAGAAGTGGTGCTGCGCAAATTTTTTCGCCAGGCGCAACTTATCGCCACCTCGAGCGATATTGGGTTGCTGCGCCCCTAAAGGTGATTGCGGTGTTGATTCAGGCGCTGCACGGGAGTCTTAAGGCGCTAACCCGGCGGCGCTACTCAATATGTCGGCGGCCGGGCGCAGCGCAGGTGCTGTCAATAATCGATTACCCGAGACATGCTGGCGCCGGCCAGCTCTTAAAGGGGCGGGTCAATTAGGAACAGCAGCCACACTCTGCGCCTTGTAGGCCTCAAAATCGGCACTGTGCTTTCTGTGGCGTTCCAAACTTTGAACATATGGAGAGGGTGAGGCAGAGAGCGTAGCGCTTTACCGATGGGGCATTGGGTGCTTTGGTTGGCGAAGTGGAGCACCGGCGAGCTGTGCTGTACCCCGACAGTGGCAGGAGGCCTCATCAGAGTGAGTACCGCAGGGCTTGGAGGGAAGTTTGTCAAAGAGTCACCTCAACCAGCGTGGTGGCCAGGCCTCCTGTGCAATGCAGGAAGAAGTTCAATGACCTCACTCGGGTCGTTAGGGTGAGTGCCTTTTTCGCCATCTTCTTCATCCCTCCATCTGCAGCTGACATTATGGCCAGAGGGTGCGCGAAGCCCCAATGACCATCTGTCAGCCAGCACCCATGGCCCTTTTTGGAAACACACACGCACATTCAGCTCAATGCATAATGGAAGGGCTAATCTACCATGGGGGGCATGTGATGTCAGCTCAGGCCAGCATGTTTCATCACTTCCTGTCCTTTCTCCTGCAGGCCAAGCTGGCCAGGAACCGGAGGGAGCAGCTTCACACCGGAGGAGGCCCTCCTCAGCTGCAGACACTGACGGACCTGGAGGAACGAGTCCACCAGATTGTTGGAGGCCGGATGACTGGTCCTGTCACCACTGGAGCTGCCGACCCCATTGTGCACAGTGATGGTAAGGTCATCACCTTTTTGAACTCTCTCCTTCCACTTCTTCCCCCCACCAGCATGCTTTTACACTCTGGACCCATGTCAGAGCATTGCAGCACTCATGCATCCCTTGCTGCCACCCTGTCCTTTCGCTAAAGCCACTCTTCAACCTCCCTGCTTTCAGATGCTGCATCACCAGCTCGGGAGCCGGGCCCTCAAGCTGCCACTGCCACTGACTCCGGAGATGACGAGCAGGAGGAATCCGGACCATCCCTGCCACCCTCAGGTGAGCCAGCCCCTCTGCAGACTGGGGAAACTACTTCCCTGGAGGGGAGCGGGGGAGAATGCTCTGAGGAGGAAGCAGTTCCAGGAACCAGCGGGCTGCAGCAACGCAAGTGGGGTAGGGAAGCTCGGGGGCCGTCTCCCCGGATGGCGAGTCAGGCCGCGAGTACTGCTGCACAGAGCGCAGAAGAGGTGCATTCCCTCGCAGGAATGAGCGCCCAGGCTCGGCTCAGGCACACTGAGCTCATGGCTGCAGTGGCAAGGATGCCTGAATCCATCGAGACACTGGCAAGGAGTGTCCAAGACTTCGGGGCAGCACAGGCAAGGAGTGCGCAGGACCTCGGGGCAGCACAGGCAAAGAGTGCGCAGGACTTTGGGGCAGCACAGGCAAAGAGTGCGCAGGACTTTGGGGCAGCACAGGCAAAGAGTGCGCAGGACTTTGGGGCAGCACAGGCAAGGAGTGCGCAGGACTTTGGGGCAGCACAGGAAAGGACTGTCCAGGACTTCAGGGCATCACTGGAAAGGACTGTGCACGGCTTCGGGGCAGCACTGGAAAGGACTATCCAGGGCTTGACCGAAGCAGTGGAAAGGACTGTCCCGGCCTTCAGCGAAACACTGGAAAGGACTGTCCAGGGCTTCACCGAAGCACTGGAAAGGACTGTCCAGGGCTTCACCGAAGCACTGGCACCTGCCACGCAAGTGCTGAGTGCTGCCACGCAGTCACTCGCTGGTCTCATGCAGACGCATTTTGAGGCCACGCGACCAATGACTGCTGCCACCCTCGCTGGATCAGGCGGGATTACCCGGGGCCCTTGCAGCACCACAGCAGGGCCTCAATCTGTGGACCAGCTGATTGGTGCGCATGCTGCGGTGCTGCCCCGTCAGAGTGCCAGTGTGTCGTTTGACCAGGGAGCTGCTGTCCGCTCTCAGGATGTCAGCATTCCTGATGCCACTGCTGGCACGTCTCCACTGCAGCTGCCACCACCTGCAGGACAGACTGCTTCTACCCATTCACAGTTGGAGCAGTCAGCATCCGGGCCCTCCAAGGCCAGAGGTCATCCAGGACGTCCCTCAGGGGCATCTGCGCTTTTCGACAGCCAGCAGGCCTCCCCCAGCCTTGATGCAACCACTGGGGTCCCATTATGGAGGAGCTGCAGGGAGGGAAGGGGCCGATCTCGCAAGAGAAGTAGATCACCATCAAGGGGGAAAGAGTAGAAGGTGCAGCTGAGACGTCTTTTTTGTAGAAATCAAGGCCGTGGATGCTGGTCTGAATGTTAGTAATGTTTTGGATAGTCTCCCGGGTGTGCGAGTCCCTTAAGCGTTAGTGTGTTAGTTTTGCTTTCTGTAGCCATTGCTTTGTCATGTTGGAAGGAAGCACATTTCGCAAAATAAACAACTTTTTTTATTTACATTGGCCATGTCTGATATTTACATTCACTGCCCTTCATAGGCTTTGGGTTATCTGGACGGTTCCCTTCCTCCTCATTGAATGGCACCAAGCATTCCATCAGAGGGGCCTAGAAGCTGCTTGTTATCAGCCTCTGATGGATGGCCCTTCCAGTTTGTACCTCCCTCCCGTCTTGGTCCTCCTCCTCCTCCTCCTCTGCTGGTGCTTCAATGGCTGGTGGCATTGGCTGGGTGCATAGGATGGCGAGGTTATGCAGCATGCAACAGGCTACGAAGAAGTGGGAGACTCGCTCTGGTGAGTACTGCAAGGCGCCTCCGGAATGGTCGAGACAGCGGAACCGCTGCTTCAGCACACCGATTGTGTGCTCCACAATGTTCCTCGTCGCCTGATGGCTCGCATTGAAGCGCTCTTCAGCAGGAGTGCTGGGCGAACGGAGCGGCGTCATCAGCCATGGGCACAGAGGATAGCCCTTGTCACCGAGAAGCCAGCCTCCTGGGTGAGCCAGGGCCTCGAATAGGTCTGCAACTGAAGTCTGGCGCAGGATGAAGGCGTCGTGGCTGATGTGCCTCAATAATTCCGAGACTCGAAGTTAGCAGAACAAAAACAAGGCTTTTATTAACTTAGAACGTAAAACGTAAAAGAGAGTGATGTCTTCCTTCTGGAGGCTGAGGCCAGACTGAGCCAGCCTACAAACGGGGCCAGGTATGGGCGGAGCCCTACACACAGCACATTCCAGCACATTCCAGTATACAATACAGCACATTCCAGTACACAATACAGCACATTCCAGTACACAATACAATGAGGTCTGGGGGAAGGGAAATGACACTGAAACCGATCTCAGTCACAGGCAGTGATGATGATGAATATTTCATCACATTCACCCCTTCTATAGATTTAGTCTGTTCGGGGGTTTGATAGTCCTCTGCGACCGACGTGGCTGTTGCGGTGCCGCGGGTGTCAGCTGGGTGTCCCCGGTAGCCTCCTGGGTCTCTGCCGGGGGTGCCGCCAGGGTTGTTGAAGGGGTAGTTGGTGGGGGTGCCGTTGGTCGGTGTTCTTCCGGGGGTGATGAAAGAGTAGTGGGTGGGTAAGAGTTGCTGTGATCGTCGTTGCCGCTATTGCCGTGGTTGTTGTCGATGCCGGCTGGGGCGACGTCTTTTATGGACACGGTGTCCTCCCTTCCGTCGGCGTGCCGGACATATGCGTATTGGGGGTTGGCGTGGAGTAGGTGTACTGGCTCCACGAGAGGGTCCATCTTGTGGCCCCTCACATGCCTTCGCACGAGTACCGGACCTGGGGTGGAGAGCCATGACGGCATGGATACGCCCGAGGTGGATTTCCGGGGAAAGACAAACATTCGTTCATGAGGCGTGGTATTAGTGGCCGTACACAATAGCGACCGTATCGAATGGAGCACATCCGAGAGGACTTCCTGCCAGCGGGAGATAGGGAGGCCCTTGGTCCTTAGAGCTAGAGTGACTGCTTTCCATACTGTCCCATTCTCTCGCTCCACTTGGCTGTTACCCCGGGGGTTGTAGCTGGTGGTACGGCTCGTGGCGATCCCCTTGGACAGCATGTACTGGCGTAGCTCTTCACTCATGAAGGACGCCCCCCTATCCGTATGGATGTAGCTCGGCATACCGAACAGGCAGAACAGGCTGTTGAGGCATTTAATGACTGTGGCGCTGGTCATGTCTGGGCAGGGGAAGGTGAATGGGAACCGGGAGTATTCGTCCACAATGTTCAGGAAGTAAACATTGCGGTCGACGGACGGGAGGGGGCCCTTGAAATCTAAGCTGAGCCGCTCAAAGGGCCGTGTAGCTTTGATTAAGTGGGCTCTATCTGGGCGGTAGAACCGAGGCTTGCACTCAGCGCAAGTGCGGCAGTTCCTGGTCAGGGACCGAACTTCCTCAATCGAGTAGGGTAAGTTACGGGACTTTATGAAGTGGAACAGCCGCGTGACCCCTGGGTGGCAGAGGTCATTGTGGAGGGTCTGTAGCCGATCCCCGGTGGCGCTGGCACACATCCCTTGTGAGAGGGCATCAGGGGATTCGTTAAGGGCCCCTGGCCGGTAAATGATGTCGTACTCGAAGGTGGAGAGCTCGATCCGCCACCTAAGAATCTTATCATTTTTAATCTTCCTCCTCTGTTTATTATTGAACATAAACGCTACCGACCGCTGGTCGGTAAGTAGGGTGAAGCGTTTGCCAGCTAGGTAGTGGCGCCAGTGGCGCACTGCCTCCACGATGGCTTGGGCCTCCTTTTCCACGGAGGAGTGTCTGATCTCGGGCCCTTGGAGGGTCCTCGAGAAGAAAGCTACGGGCCGCCCCGCCTGGTTGAGGGTGGCCGCCAAGGCGAAGTCAGACGCATCACTTTCCACTTGAAATGGAGTGTTCTCGTCCACTGCCTGTAGCGTGGCCCGCTCAATATCCTGCTTAATGCTTTTGAAGGCGGCGTGGGCCTCAGCAGAGAGCGGGAAAGAGGATGCTTTCAAGAGGGGGCGGGCTTTGTCGGAGTAGTTGGGGACCCATTGGGAATAATAAGAAAATAACCCCAGGCACCTTTTCAGGGCTTTGGGAGTGTTGGGCAGGGGCAGCTCCCGTAGGGGGCGCAATCGGTCGGGGTCTGGTCCGATTTCCCCATTCTCCACCACGCTGCCTAGTATGCAGAGGCGCGTGGTGTTGTAAACGCACTTGTCCTCGTTGTAGGTGAGGTTGAGTTTTTGTGCGGTTTCCAGGAACCTCTCGAGGTTCGAGTCGTGATCCTGCTGATTGTGGCCGCAGATGGTGACGTTGTTGAGGTAGGGGAAGGTTGCCTGCAAGTGGTGGTCATCGACCATGCGGTCCATCTCCCTCTGGAAGACCGAGACCCCATTCGTCACCCCAAAGGGGACTCTGAGGAATTGGTAGAGGCGTCCGTTCGCCTCGAAGGCGGTGTACGGGCGGTCCTCTGGTCTGATAGGGAGCTGGTGGTACGCTGACTTGAGGTCGATGGTGGAGAACACCCGGTATTGTGCGATCTGGTTCACCATTTCTGATATGCGGGGTAGCGGGTAGGCGTCTAGTAGGGTGTACCTGTTGATCGTTTGACTATAGTCGATCACCATCCGTTTCTTCTCGCTACCCCTTACCACTGCCACTTGGGCGCGCCACGGGCTGTTGCTGCGTTCAATAATGCGCTCTTTCAGGAGCCTGTCTACCTCGGTCGCGATAAACCGCCTGTCCTCCCAGCTGTACCTCCTGCTTTTGGTCGCTATTGGCCGGCAGTTAGGGGTAAGGTTCGCGAATAGCGAAGGTGGCTTTACCTTCAGGGTAGCCAGACCGCACACTGTGAGGGGCGGCTGGGACCCACCGTAATTGAGCGTGATGCTTTGGTGGTAGCACTGGAAATCCAGGCCCAAGATCACGCTCGCACATAGATTCTTCATGATTAATACTTTAAAATTATCGTATACAGTTCCGTTAACAGGGCAGACTGCTTCCACCCATGCACAGTTGGAGCAGTCAGCATCCGGGCCCTCCAAGGCCAGAGGTCGTCCAGGGCGTTCCTCAGGGGCATCTGCGCTTTCGGACAGCCAGCAGGCCTCCCCCAGCCTTGATGCAACCACTGGGGTCCCATTATGGAGGAGCTGCAGGGAGGGAAGGGGCCGATCTCGCAAGAGAAGTAGATCACCATCAAGGGGGAAAGAGTAGAAGGTGCAGCTGAGACATCTTATTTGTAGAAATCAAGGCCGTGGATGCTGGTCTGAATGTTAGTAATGTTTTGGATAGTCTCCCGGGTGTACGAGCCACTTATGTGTTACTGTGTTAGTTTTGCTTTCTGTTGCCATTGCTTTGTCATGTTGGAAGGAAGCACATTTCGCAAAATAAACAACTTTTTTAATTTACATTGGCCATGTCTGATATTTACATTCACTGCCCTTCATAGGCTTTGGGTTATCTGGACGATTTCCTTCCTCCTCATTGAATGGCACCAAGCATTCCGTCAGAGGGGCCTAGAAGCAGCTTGTTATCAGCCTCTGACGGACGGCCCTTCCAGTTTGTACCTCCCTCCCGTCTTGGTCCTCCTCCTCCTCCTCCCCAGCTGGTGCTTCAATGGCTGATGGCATTGGCTGGGTGCATAGGATGGCGAGGTTATGCAGCATGCAACAGACTACGACGAGGTGGGAGACTCGCTCTGGTGAGTAGTGCAAGGCGCCTCCGGAATGGTCCAGACAGCGGAACCGCTGCTTCAGCACACCGATTGTGTGCTCCACAATGTTCCTCGTCGCCTGATGGCTCGCATTGAAGCGCTCTTCAGCAGGAGTGCTGGGTGAACGGAGCGGCGTCATCAGCCATGGGCACAGAGGATAGCCCTTGTCACCGAGAAGCCAGCGTCCTGGGTGAGCCGGGGCCTCGAATAGGTCTGCAAACTGAAGTCTGGCGCAGGATGAAGGCGTCGTGGCTGCTGCCAGGGAACTGCGCATTGACTGCGAGGATCAGCTGTCGGTGGTCACAGACCAGCTGAACATTCAAGGAATGGAACCCCTTGCGGTTGCGGAACTCCTCCGGATTCAAAACAGGCGCCCGTAAAGCCACGTGCGTGCAGTCAATGGCGCCCTGCATCATGGGGAAGTCCGCTATTGCTGCGAAGCCCTCTGCGCGCTCCCGCTGCTTCTCCAGTGTCACAGGGAAGGAGATGTACTGCCGCCTCCTTTTAAATAGGGCATCTGTTACTTGACAGATGCAGCAATGCACCGCAAACTGCGATATGTTAGCGATGTCCCCAGTTGCGGCCTGGAAGGAGCCGCTCGCATAGAAATTCAGGGCAACAGTCATCTTGACAGCCACTGACAGAGAGGTCCTGCACCTTATCTGAGGCTGCAGATCTGGCTGAATCAGGTGGGACAGCTCAGTCACCACCTCCTTTCTGAAGCGCAGCCTTCTAAGACACTGCTCCTCTGACATGTTCAAGTAACAGAACTGCTGTCGGAAAACCCTGGCAGCGTTAGGTCTGGTGTGGCGACGTCTGTTGGCCCTCCTCTGTCTGGCCATTCCTGGCCCTCTCTCCCTGCGTCCCTGTGCCCTTTCCAGATGGTTCAGCAGCAGGACGTTCCCCTCCAATGCAGCCCCCATAGTAATAGCACACAAGAAATTGTAAACGTTGTAAATGCTCACCAGCTGCAAGGTGATGGTGTCAGAAGGCTGAAGTTCCTCTGGCCAGCGCTGGCTCACTGGTGCAATGGCTCTCAGAGTGCAGCTCAGCAACTCTGTGAAAGTCTCGAGGAAGTTGTGCTCCCAAAATGGCTGCCACTTTTATACCAGTGCAGTCCCCTTTAAAGAGCGCCCCCCTAGCCCGAGAGCGACTGGGGAACGTTCCAGGTAAGCAGTCCTTATTAGCGCCAGGTGGAACGGAAGGGGGTGCAACACCAAATTTCCGGTCCGGGGCGCCCAAAAGGCGTTGCACACTGAAACGACGTCATGATCTGCCTGTGCCCGCGAGCGGCTGCTGAGGTTTAGCGCCGGCGCAAAATGCCCACTCAGTATGGGAGGAGGCGCTGGGTTCACTGTACCCGACCAAAAATTGGCTACCGCCCCACTTCTCGGCCTCTTTAGGCGCTAATTGGAGGCGCTGCCAACCGAATTTCTCCCCCTTTGTGTGTTGAAGTGTTTCCTAATTTCAGTCCTGAAAGGTCTGGCTCTAATTTTTAGACTCTGCCCCCTAGTTCTAGAATCCCCAACCAGTGGAAGTAGTTTCTCTCTATCTACCCTATCTGTTCACCTTAATATCTAGTAAACTTCGATCAGATCACCCCTTAACTTTCTAAATTCTAGGAAATATAACCCTAATTTGTGTAATTTCTCCTCGTAACTTAAACCTTGAAGTCCAGGTATCAATTCTGGTAAACCCACTCCCTCCAAGGCCAATATATCCTTCCGAAGGTGCGGTGCCCAGAGCTGCTCACAGTGCTCCAGGTGTGGCCTAACCAGGGCTTTGTACAGCTGCAGCATAACTTCTACCCCCTTGTATTCTAGTCCTCTAGTTATAAAGCCTAGCAATCCATTAGCCTTTTTGATTATTTTCTGCACATGTTCATGACATTTTAATGATCTATTCCTCTCTGAAAATCCTGTGCATGGTGGGGATATTTAGGCTGTAATTTTATCTTGGAGGCAGGTAGGGAGCAGGGGTTGGGTGGGGGGTGGGGTGTCTGGAATGCAGACGGGAAACCCGAGAGAACGGGTTTCCCTCAAACCCTGCTAAATTTAACGGCACGGCCTGATTTAAATTTGTTTTATCTGTTTCACGCCCGCAACCAGGCAGATTGAGAGGCTGTCTGGCTGCCGGGCGGGCAGGCCTGGGGAACAGAGAGGAGGAAGGCCAGGGTCATGAGCGGCGGGTGGGGAGGTCGGAAGGCCTGATTGGGGGGCCGGAGATTGTGGGGAGTCGTAGATCGATCTGGTGGGGGGGTGGAATCGGAGTCCTGGGGGGTGGAAACAGAGCCCTCGGAAGTGGAAATTGGAGGCGGGGTGTGGGGGAGATTGGAGGCTGGGAGGGAGATCGGAGGCTGGGGGTGAGATCAGAGGCTGGGGGGGAGATCGAAGACTGGGGGGGAGATCGGTGGCTGGGGGGGAGATCAGAGGCTGGGGAGGAGATCGGGGGATGGGGGGAGATCGGAGGCTGCGGGGGAGGTCAGTAGGGTCGGGGTATGTCCGATCATGGGGGATGGGTGAGGCAGGGATGCTGGATCCAGCAGGTAAGTAGAAAGGCACTTACCTCCTAGATCCAGCAGTCCCGCCCAGAGTTAAATTTAAAATGGCAGCTCACCATAGGGCACGCAGCCTCATTATAATATGTAAAGTGCCAACCTGCCTCCTGTGAGCAGGTTGGCTATGCCCCACGTACCACCCCACTCATCCTGCCTCCATTAAAACCAGAAGTGGGTGGGTTGGAAGTGGGTTGGAGTCTGGATTCAGATTTCTAACACTTTAGCCTCCCACCCGACCCAAACATACCCATTTATTTGGGGTTAAAATTCCCCCCTTAGTTTCTGGTTGAAAGCTCCGTAAACAGTTGTGAAGGTAAAACAATAACCCAGTGACAGCTTGTGAAGGATTAAGCCATATAACCTGTTCAGAAAAATACACTATCTTATGAAAGAATTCTGGTCTTATTAAAACATGACAAACTGGGTTTGAAAATTTAGAAACCTAACTATGAAATAGCTGTGAAAGAATTCTGGCTATTGAGATAAGACAGTTGTCGACCCTGAATAAATAACCTTATTGAAACAGAAGGTGCATGGCTCCGACAGGCTAAACCTTGGGAACAAAAACAATGGTTCATCCTGGATAAGGTGTTTTAAGTTAAACTTCGTAAAGATGGCACATAAGATAAGGAACATCTGCCCTCATAAAGATTACATAAAATAAGGGACACCTGCCCTTCACACCATTTTTATATGGTTAACCCAGAACACCTGGAGATGAGACAAGATTCTGGAATATTACAAGCTGATGTGGCAGTAAGAATTGCAGAGGTCGGCAGAAAGATGAATAGGGATAATTGACTTGCATCAGCAGAAACTTTAAAGGAAATACCACTGAAAAAGGGTATAAATATTGAAGCCTCAAATGGGATATCAGACTCGCTTTAATCGGGCAAAGCGATTCTCGACTACAGAGGCGGCTCTGTGGTCTCCAACTCTTTGTACCTCCGGGATCAAAGGTATTTGATATTGATGGATATTCTGTCCATCTTTAAGAACTGTAATACTGTAGCAAAGTTAAGATTTAAAAGTAAGATTCCCTGTTAATAATAAGATAGTATTTTATCTCTTTTTAGAACTGTTAACGTTGCGATTGACTGATTCACCAACTGTAAATTGCATGTCGGTTCTTTTAATAAATCTCTCTATATTTTTAGAATTGTCTCACATAAGTCTTCTGTATCAATAACTCGCAAACTCAATCTCTGTACACTCTTTGGTGAAGAGTTACAGAATTCTGAAGGAGTTCTCTGGACCCTCATAATATTCAGGATGTTGCAGTCTAGCTAAACTTATTAAAAGTGCTATCTGGAGGACGGTAACATTTTCGGGTTGTTCCTTTCCTTTAGGGAGAGATAGTCCGGACCTTTAGACCCAATTAAGAATCTTTAGGATTCGGCTACCTCAAACTTTAGTTGAAAGTGAACGTCTAAGAAATACGCCTGATCCGGGGTAAGACTAGTAAAAACCCCTTCAAGCAAGGCTTTTGAGACAGTTTGAGCGAAAGCTTCAATAAAGTGCTGAAACCCGCAGAAGACAATCCAATAAGTAAATTGAATCGTTGTGAAAATTTGCTCAACTCTTAATCGGGAATTTAGAAATTTCAGTGACGAAGAAAAATAGCCTTTTTTTTCACAAAATGAGGTTCTGAGCGATTCAGCTGGTTCATCAACAAACTGTGACAAAAGAAATATTTACTTGTGGGGTTTTGCCTTATTCTTTATGCAGTTTCTGTATAACGAGTGGCCGAATCGATATCGACCGTTTGACACCATGATCCCAAATTTAAATGACCTGCGGTGAGTCGCTCCTGTAATATAAGAACATAAGTATTAGGAGCAGGGGTAGGCCATACGGTCCTTCGAGCCTGTCCCGCCATTCAATAAGATCATAGAATAGAATCATAGAATGCTTACAGCACAGAAGGAGGCCATTCGGCCCGTCAAGCCCGTGCCGGCTCTCTGCAAGAGCACTTCAGCCAGTCCCACTCCCTCGCCCTTTCCCCAGAGCCCTGCAAATTCTTTTCCTTCAGGTACTTATCCAATTCACTTTTGAAAGCCTCGATTGAGTCTGCCTCCACCACCCTTTCAGGCAGTGCATTCCAGATCCTAACCACTCGCTGCGTAAAAAATGTTTTTCCTCGTGTCGCCTTTGGTTCTTTGGCCAATCACCTTAAATCTGTGTCCTCTGGTTCTTGACCCTTCCACCAATGGGAACAGTTTCTCTCTGCCTACTCTGTCCAGACCCCTCATGATTTTGAACACCTCTATCAGATCTAATACGTGAGCACTCATTCACAACTACCAAGGGTAACAGGGGGACATCGTAGCACAGGTAAGCAGAATTAATAGAGCACTGGCCCAGGACTTCATCAATTAGTAGGGCAGCAGGCAGCAGAAAATGAATGACTTATTGGTGAAACAGGCAGCACCAAGCTATGTATAGATTCAGAGAGCACCAGCAGCGGAAAGCTAATGAACTGGTAGAGCAGTGAATCAATAAATTAATGGAGCAGCAAATTAATTAATGGAATAGCAGGAGCCGGTGAATGAATAAATGAATAGAAGAGCAGGAACTAGGTTGTGGGCACCGGGAACACCAGTCAATCAACAGGGAAGCAGAAACGTACCTTCTATAAGTCGATGGATGTTGCCATTATCCTGCAATATTGTACTGATTGTGACTTTGAGCAGGGTAGACAGTGGGGAGGAGGCAAAGCCAAGAGGCCTCCTGAGGCCTAGAAAAAAAAATGGTGTCTTTTTTATTTTGTGTGAAGACTTTTGTTTGTTAATTATAAGAATATTGTAAAAAGAAAGCCGGTTTGACTGGGCGGGACTGGCGGTCATGTGATGAAATCACCGGGAATACAACCAACCAGTGTTGGCAAGCCTAGGGTGGAAGCAGATCAGAGTCCTTGGCCAATAGAAAGAAAGAAAGACTTGCATTTCTATAGCGCCTTTCACAACCACCGGACATCCCAAAGCGCTTTACAGCCAATGAAGTACTTTTTGAAGTGTAGTCACTGTTGTAAGGTGGCAGCCAATTTGCGCACAGCAAGCTCCCACAAACAGCAACGTGATAATGACCAGATAATCTGTTTTTAGAGATGCTGATTGATGGATACATGTTAGCCAGGACACCGGGGATAACTCCCCTGCTCTTCTTCGAAATAGTGCCGTGGGATCTTTTCCGTCCACCTGAGAGAGCAGACGCGGCCTCAGTTTAACATCTTATCCAAAAGACAGCACCTCCGACAGTGCAGCACTCCCTCAGCACTGCACTGCAGTGTCAGCCTAGATTTCTTTTGTGCTCAAGTCTCTGGAGCGGGACTTGAACCCACGACCTTCTGTGTCAGAGGTGAGGGTGCTGCCCACTAAGCAGCAGCTGACACTGGGCTGACAGCAGCTTAGCGCAGTGCCTTTTGGGTCAGGGAAGCAGGTTAAAAGGCCAAAGCCCGTCTCGGGAAACCGGCCTTGGGTTGACGAACCAGGCCAAAGGGTGGGAGAACGGGGAATGCACAACAACGAGGGCAGGTCACCTTAAATGGCCAATAGCTAAGGCAGGGAGTAGGGAGGCCGGTGAACAGATAAAATTAAATAAAGGTAAAGTAAAATTAAAAATAGATGAACGGAAATGTAAGATTTAAATTTACCCAGCTAGAAAGCAAGGTGCTGGCAGAGTAGGGCGAGAGACTTCAGACAGGGGCTGCACGCCAAGAGGCAGGAGTCTGCAATCTCTACTTATTGAAGCTGCAGCTCTTTAAAACCTGAAGCTGCTGTGTTGAAATGGGGAAATCCCACTGATAATATTTACACAGATAATTTCAAGACTATGTTGACATATATGTTGACAGCAGAGCATGAGAACAGGACACAGTTTAGCTGAACAGAAGGTATACAGATATTTAACAACAACTTGCATTTATATAACAAGATAGATATGGCCCAGAAATTCGGGTCTCCACGGGTGACTACGCACGGGGTACTCACGGGTAGGCCCAACGGAAGTGCCGGTTTCGTGCATGCACTGCGCATGCGCGGGAAACCGGAACTTCCGTTCCCTTAAAGGAAGGGGTTCAGAGGTGGAACGCGTGCGCCGGAGAGGCAGCGCGTACGCCTGGAACTTACGTTTTTTTTCCCGGTTTCTCCGGGAGGGTAAGTCTCCAGGAATTACACATGTAAAAAGCAATCGCAAGGCCTGCTTTTAACAAGGTAAGTGGTGAATTAATTAAAATTGAAACAGTTTTTCCACAGGTTTATTTTTTTAAATACTTTAAAGAAAGATAAGTTTATTTTTAGCCCCGTTAGAAAATGTAATTCATTTTTTCAAAAATTTAAATTATTGTTTAAAATAGTTATTTTATGTAATTTATAGTTATTTTAAAAATGTGATTTAAAAAAAAAATATTTGAAGATTTAGTGATGTTTTGGGGCTTATAGTATTTATACTTTTGACAGCTCTTCCTGTCAAACTTATGAATGAAGCATTCCCTGCTACCATTGGCTCTCCGTGGCCCACGTGATCCCAGGGGACGCATCGAACTAACTGCGCCCCTGGGATACGCAAGCATTGCGCGCCGGCAGTTGGAGGAGGCCCAGGATCGGAATCCCACGTGGGCCCACAGCTCAACGGCCGGTGCACAAGGTAAGTGCAGGTCGGGGGCTTGCACCCGCGGGAAGCCCCCGACCCGAATTTCTGGGCCAATGTGGAGATCAGCATAAACTGGCCAATGAGACTTGTAGGGGTTGAGTTAATATTAAGATTTACTGTCATAGCTTATGCTGACACCTAAAGCTTACAACATGTTACCTAAAGGGAGAGGGGAGGCAGGTGAAAAAGGTACTAAAATTAAATAACGGTAAAGTAAAATTAAAAATAGATGAATGGAAATGTAAGATTAAAATTTACCCAGCTAGAATACAAGATGGCGGCAGAGCAGGGCGAGAGCCTGCAGGCAGGGGTTTGCACAGTTTCACCATGTAGCAGGACTCTGCAATCACCTATTGCCCATCACTAACTGCCCTGAGTACACGAAGGTCAAGCACGTCATGTGGGACTGCAGTCGCGTGTAGGCCAGACTGGGTAAGAGCATCAGGTTCCCTTCCCTGAAGGATATTAGTCAACCGGTGTGGTTTTTAATGACAGAATAGCAGCTTCCACAGTCACTTCCTCCTGGTGCCAGCCCCACAAATGACAGGATTTATTGAACTCAGACGTCGCGGTGCGATAATGATCTAATGGCCTCTGAATTGCTGGTGCCGTCCCATCACCACTGGGCTACTGTACCCTCTATAATCTATAACGTGACTAGGTAGCGGGAGCCAGAATAACCAGAGAGGATGACGGCGGTGACTCATTTAGTTGCTGTTGACAGTTGTTGGTAGCGCCCTTGCCTCTGATTTCAGATGTTTGTGGGTTCATAGTCCCACTCCAGGAACTTGAACACATAAAGCTAGGCTGACACTCCAGTGCAGTGCTGAGGGAGTGCTGCACTGTCAGAGGTGCCATTTTTCGAATGAGACGTTAAACCGAGGCCCCGTCTGCTCTTTCAGGTGGGTATAAAAGATCCCGTGGCCAATATTTATCCCTCAACCAACATCACTAAAAAACAGATTATCTGGTCATTAGCACATTGCTGTTTGTGGGAGCTTGCTGTGCACAAATTGGCTGCTGCATTTCCCACATTACAACAGTGACTACACTTCAAAAAAGTACTTTATTGGCTGTAAAGCACGTTGGTACGGCTGGTGATTATGATAGGCGCTATATAAATGCAAGTCTTTCTTTGAACTTGCGTTCATCGAACTCCGACTTTGGTGTTTTTCAGCTGTGCTTCATCAGTTCATTTTGTTCAAAGTTTATTGAATAACTGAAAAAACACTTTTTTGGGGGGAAAAGCATAAGAGGGTTATTTATAGCAGCGCCTGCTCAGCTTCACAATTAGGTTTTTATGGCAGCAGCTGGTGAATGGACCTTTTTCAAGGTACTGGAGCCAGCGAGCTGGGCAGCCTCAGTGGAATGTCCACCCACGGGCCACGTGCGCGAATCTTGAGGGGGCCACGTAAACACCTCAAGCAAGATGTAAGAGCAAAAGGAAGAGCACTGCGGCTTCTGAAAAGTCAGAGTGAAAACTGAAGATGCTGGAAACACTCAGCAGGTCTAGGCAGCATCTGTGGAGAGAGAAACGAGAGTTGTAGGTCGCGGGTTGAAGAGCTTTTGTCAGAACTCTCATATTGTCATATTGCGATTTGTGGCACCTTGCTGTGCGCAAATTCCGCCACCCCCTCCCCACCCCCGCGCCGCCACTTCTGCCTTTCCACCTCCGTCTCCTCCTTTACGAAACTCATTAAAACTCACCGTCCCCTAATCTCGCCTTCTTTTGCTCGCCGATGATTTTGCTCGCGCCTCCGTGAAGTGCCTTGGCACATTTTTCTGCCTTAAAAGCTGTTATAGAATCACAGAATCATAGAATAGCGCAGCACGGAAGGAGGCCATTCCACCCATCGAGTCTGCGCCGGCTCTTTCGAAGAGCAATCCAGTCAGTCCCACTTCCCTGCAATTTTTTCTCCTTCAAGTATTTATCCAATTCTCTTTTGGCGCCTACAATTGAATCTGTATCGACCACCCTAACAGGCAGTGCAGTCCAAATCCTAACCACTTGCTGTGTAAAAAATGTTTCCTCATGTCTTCTCTGGTTCTTTTGCCAATCACTTTAAATCTGTGCCTTCTGGTCATCAACCCTTCAGCCACTGGAAACAGTTTCTCTTTATTTACTCTATCTAAACCCTTCATGATTTTAAACACCTCTATCAAATCTCCTCTTAGCCTTCTCTGCTCCAAGAACAACCCCAGTTTCTCCAGTCTATCCACGTAACTGTAACCCCTCATCCCTGGAACCATTCTAGTAAATCTCTTCTGTACCCTCTCCAAGGCCGTCACATCCTTCCTAAAGTCTAGTGCCCAGAATTGGACACAATACTCCCGCTGGGGCCGAACCAGTGTTTTATGTAGGTTTAGCATAACTACTTGGCTTTTGTACTCTAGGCCTCTCTTTATAAAGTCCAGGATCTCATATGCTTTATTAACTACTTTGTTAACCTGTTGTCGTGCAAGAAGGAACAGTCCTCTTCAAAGAAGATTCAGGGTTGTTTGAATTACATGTGCATTGAGGAAATCATATACAAAGTCGGAGGAGTTAAGCTTTACTCTCTCCTCACAATAGTTAATATATTACTAACGAGAGTCAGACAGACTGACAACAGCATGTAACTATAGTTAAACGCTAACACTGCCGGGTTTCATTTCCTCTGGGAACTATTTTTAGCGCAGCTGATAATGTATTGGCATAAACTCCCGCAAGCTTGGTTGCTAACCTGTGTTAAACTAGCATCAATAAGGCTTCACCTGGACTTGATAAAAATAGCACGCAGAGGAAATTAAGTTTATAAGGCGGGTAAGCAAGGCGAGTCAGCCCTGGACTTGACTGAGCGCCGATAAACTGAAGAAGAAGAAAATATGAAGTTGGGTCTTGTTTTTAAAAGCTGATGTGAGCTCCGGCTGCAGAAGGAACAAATCAGCGAGACAGAAATTTGAGTCAACAAGCCATGTTTCTGTGAATGATGTGATCTGTCAGAGACTGATAAATCATCTCTGATGGGTTTTCTATATATTTGACTCAATTACATTGACATCTGCTTCCATCAGATGCACATTTTCCCCCCCTTGCTGTTTTCACTTCCAACTGTCCCTCTGCTCCCTTCAGTCAGTCGAACACATTAACATACTTGGAGAATGGGCCTATAAACAGCGAATTAATTTCAATATAGATGAGTGTGAGGTGGTGCATTTTGGTACGAGGAAAATAAGAGTCCCATCAGGATCGAGGCACAAAGGGACCTAGAACTACAGATTCACAAATCATTCAAAGTAGTGACGCAGTTCAACAAAACCACACGCCGTGCAAACAGAGCCCTGGGGTTCATTTTTAGAGGAGTAGGATTGAAAAGCAAAGTTATATTAAGCTTGTATCGAACCTTGGTTAGACCACATCTGGAGTACTGCAAACAGTTCTGGTCTCCATATTATAAAAAGGGTATAGAGGCACTGGAGAAAGCGCAAAAAGGATTTACAACAAAGATCGCAACCAGAACTGAGAGGTTATAACTGGGACGTTTTATTACATTAAAGGTGCTATATAAATATAACTTGTTGTTGTTGTAAAGATGGAACAGGCTGGGGCTCTTTTCTCTAGAAAAGAGAAGACTGAGCGGTGAGCTAATAGAAACATAGAAGATAGGAGCAGGAGTAGGCCATTCGGCCCCTCGAGCCTGCTCCGCCATTTAATGAGATCATGGCTGATCATCCAAATTCAGTACCCTGCCCCTGCTTTCTCCCCATATCCCTTGATCCCTTTAGCCTTAAGAAATATATCTAACTCCTTCTTGAATATATTTAATGGATTGGCCTCAACTGCCTTGTGTGGTAGAGAATTCCACAGGTTCACCACTCTCTGGGTGAAGAAACTCCTCCTCATCTCAGTCCTAAATGGCTTACCCCTTATCCTTAGACTGTGACCCCTGGTTCTGGACTCCTCCGCCATCGGAAACATCCTTCCAGCATCTAGTCTGTCTAGTCCTGTTAGAATTTTATAAGTTTCAATGAGATCCTCTCTCATTCTTCTAAACTCCAGCGAGTATATGCCCAATCGACCCAATCTCTCCTCATACGTCATTCCTGCCATCCCAGGTATCAGTCTGGTGAATCTTCGCTGATCGAGGTCTTTAAGATTAGGAAGGGATTCAATAAGGTAGGCATAGAGAAAATGTTTCCACAGATGGTGGAGGAGGAGTTTGAGACATTGGCTGAAAAGTATGATTCTGTGCTGCCTGACATAGTCATTCTCACAGATTACCTACAGATTGCCATCGCTGAATCCCCCACCATCAACATCCTGGGGGGGTCACCATTGACCAGAAACTTAACTGGACCAGCCACATAAATACTGTGGCAACAAGAGCAGGTCAGGGGCTGGGTATTCTGCGACGAGTGTCTCACCTCCTGACTCCCCAAAGCCTTTCCACCATCTACAAGGCACAAGTCAGGAGTGTGATGGAATACTCTCCACTTGCCTGGATGAGTGCAGCTCCAACAACACTCAAGAAGCTCGACACCATCCAGGACAAAGCAGTCCACTTGATTGGCACCCCATCCACTGCCTTAAAGATTCACTCCCTCCACTGTAGAATAGCGCTTATCTGTATGATTTGATAATGTTTTAAATGTAATGCTATTCTTAAAATTACTATGATATATAATAATGTATGTTAGAAGCATTAAACCTCTGTTACAATATGTATAACCGAAGTTAAAAATATACAAGGCTGAGAAGCAAAGCATGATGCTAAATTATGCCAACCTGATGTAATTTAGTAAAATGGTCTGTTAGGAAAACAAGGAGATAGTGGGGAACAAGAAATTCAGCAACACTGCAAAAGAAGATAGAGGGCTGGAGACAGTCCCCACTCCCTAAATCTCAAAAATGCAGAACTGGCTAAACAATGGGCTGATTAAGAATCAAAAAGACATCTGTGAGAACTTAGTGTGAAGGTTGTTCTCAGATAAGGATAGCTTGAGATGCAAGAAATGGGGAATTAGAGAGTGACTGAAATAACAGATACCAGACAGTTAATGAAGGCCATGTAGGCACAGGGAAGAAAAAGGTATAAATGAACAGTTATTGAACACTGAAGGCAGCGCGAAACCAGAGGAAGAGAAACTTCAGTCAACAGAGCACAGCAAGACCGAGAAAAGAGACGGCGTCGCAGTCACCCGGTGTGCACTCTCATGAGGAAGAGAGTGTTTGAAGACCAGGACCTCAAACCCGGCACTAAGCTCATGGTCAACAGAGCAGCAGTGATACCTGCCCTGCTGTATGCCTCAGGGGCATGGACCATGTACAGCAGGCACCTCAAAGCACTGGAGAGGTACCACCAACACTGCCTCTGCAAGATCCTGCAAATTCATTGGCAGGATAGGCGCACCAACGTCAGTGTTCTTGCTCAGGCCAACATCCCCAGCATCGAAGCTTTGACCATGCTTGACCAGCTCCGATGGACGGGTCACATTGTCCGCATGCCTGATACGAGACTCCCAAAACAAGTGCTCTACTCGGAGCTCTGGCACGGCAAGAAAGCCCCAGGTGGGCAGAGGAAACGCTTCAAGGACAACCTCAAAGCCTCCTTGAAAAAGTGTAACAAGCCCACTGACACCTGGGAATCCCTGACCCAAGGCCGCACAAAGTGGAGGAGAAGCATCCAGGAAGGCGCCGAACACAGGCAGCGCAAGGAGCGCACGTCAACCCAAGCACCCCACCCACACGCCCCTTCAACCACCGTCTGCCCCACCTGTGACAGAGACTGTAGGTCCTGCATTGGACTCATCAGTCACCTGCGAACTCATTTTTAATGTGGAAGCAAGTCATACTCGGTTCTGAGGGACTGCCTACGAAGAAGATACTGGGGTTTTGAGGAAAGGATTGCGACTATCATCTTGTTAAGTGTTACTTTTTTGTACTGGATGTAACGTACTTAATAAATCTGTTAATACTGATACACAATATACCTGTACCAGGAGTGGTTTGTGTAGTTACGGATAATTTAAATATAAATTACGGATCTTACAGATCTCACGATCTTACACCACCACCGGCGCACCGTGGCTGCAATGTGTACCACCTACAAGATGCACTGCAGCAACTCGCCAAGGCTTCTTCGGCAGCACCTCCCGAACCCGCGACCTCTTCCACCTAGAAGGACAAGGGCAGCAGGCACATGGGAACACCACCACCTCCAAGTTCCCCTCCAAGTCACACGCCATCCTGCCTTAGAAGTATATCGGCCATTCCTTCATCGTCGCTGGGTCAAAATCCTGGAACTTCCCTCCCTAACAGCACTGTGGGAGTACCTTCACCACACGGACTGCAGCGGCTCAAGAAGGCAGCTCACCGCCACCTTCTCAAGGGCAACTAGGGATGGGCAATAAATGCCAGCCTCGCCAGCGACGCCCACATCCCATAAACAAATTAAAAATAAGATGTTGGGGGAGACCAAAACTAGGGCCATCAATATAAGACAGTCACGAATAAATCCAATGGGGAATTCAGGAAGAACTTCTTTCCCCAGAGAGAGGTGAGAATGTGGCACTCACTACCACAGGGAGTGGTTGAGGCGAACAGTATAGATGCCTTTAAGGGGAAGCTAGATAAGGACATGAGGGAGAAAGGAATAGAAGGATATGTTGATGGGGTGAGATGAAGAGGGGTGGGAGGAAGCTCGTGTGGAGCATAAACACCGGCACAGACCAGTTGGGCCGAATAACCATATGTGGTTTGGTGTCAAATGCTATATAAATGCAAGTCTTTCTTTATCATTATTCTATAATAAAGAGTGATTATTTGGCTCAAGTGCGATTTGAAAGAGCTATCCAATTAGTCCAACTTCCCTGCCCTTCCCCCATAGCCCTGCAAATGTCTTCCGTTTCAAGTATATATCCAATTCACTTTTGAATGTTGCTATTGAAGCTGCTTCTACCAACCTTTCAGATATAGCGTCAATATATCTTTCTAATTAGTGTGAGAAAAAAGCTTATATAACCGATACTCGCTTAGAGATTGTAATATAATCAGAGCGACTCAGAGTGCAGTATGCAGGGGAAGAGCTTGTGTGTTTTGTAACTGTCTGGAGTGCGGTTAAAGGTAATTACAGTTTTGAAATCATTCCAGAAAATCCATTACGCTTTATGTCATGCACTGTGAGGAGGAGTTTTGAGCTGTCCTGTTTTGCCAGCATGAGTTATCACACAGGGTATAATCCAGTGAAAGTTTATTGAGTGACAATAAAAGCAGACTGTTGGTTAAAAAGTTTATTGGTGTTTCAGTCCTGGCTCAGTGGGTAGCACACTTTTCTACTGAGTCATAGGTTCAAGTCCCACTCCAGAAATCAGTAGCTGAAACTCCCGGTGCTAGTACTGAGGAGGTGCGGCACGGCGGGAAGTGCCGTCTTTTGGATGAGATGTTAAACCGAGGCCCTGTCTGCTCTCTCGGGTGCATGTAGAAAGATTTCACGGCCACTATTTCGAAAAAGAGCAGGGGAGTTCTCCCTGCTTTTATCACTGAAGCATACAAAATTATTACAGGGCTTGATAGGTTGGATGCTGGGAGAATGTTTCCCCTGGCTGGGGAGTCTAGAACCAGGGGCCACAGCCTCAGGATAAAGGGTAGGCCATTCAGGACTGAGATGAGAAGAAATTTCTTCACACAGAGGAATTCTCTACCCCAGAGGGCTGTGGAGGCTCATTCATTGGGTATATTCAAAACAGAAGTCGATAGATTTCTGACTAGTAAGGGCATCAAGGGATATGGCGATAGGGCCGGTGAATGGAGTTGAGGCAGAAGATCAGCCATGATCTCACTGAATGGCGGAGCAGGCTTGAAGGGCCGAATGGCCGACTCCTGCTCCTATTTCTTATGTGCTTATGTCCTTATCTCTCAACCAACGTCACTAAAACAGATTATCTGGTCAATTATCTCATTGCTGTTTGTGGGAGCTTGCTGTGCGCAAATTGGCTGCCGCGTTTCCTACATTACAACAATGACTCCACTTCAAAACTGTACTTCATTGGCTGTAAAGCGTTTTGAGATGCAAATTCCTTCTTTCTTATACACCGGTATTGGTATTTATATCTTTCACATCTGAATCGTCAATCTGGCGAGCTAATTCCTGGGTCGCTTTATTTAATCCTTGAGGCTCTCCCGTCAGGGTACTCGATAGTTGATAATAAACCTTACTTCGTTATACATTGAGGTATTTTTTTCCTGTTCTGACAATATAGATGAGACAATGCTTTCAATTCCTGGAAGGACAGTTCATTCTTTATGGAAGGAATGCCCAGGAAAATAAATAAAACATTTTTCTTAATAAATATGAGATCTTACGAGGAGTTAAAATAATTGGTGATAATATTTGCGCCCGTTAGTTTGCGTATGAGCCCTCTGGGGTAGAAATTGATCACCTTTGCGCCTTTCGTGCGAGTGTAAAATGGGGGACAAAATGGCCAATCTCGCGTCAGAAGAATGACTGAACTACGTCTCACGCCATATTGGTCTTGGATGATTTTCAGCTGCCTCAAATAGGCATTAGGTCCGGTGCACCTGCTAATGAGGGTCCTAAGACTTTCTGTAGGTCCCCTCAGCATCATTGGTCAGCGCTGAGGGGGGTAGGTGCCAGGCTCTGCCCAGGTTTTGGTGGGATTGGTGTGGCTTATGAAGAGGCACGTCACCAGGGAGTTCTCCACCCCGGCTCCACAGCACTGCTGAAGGCCGCTGCCGGCCCACGGTCGATCGCCCTCCCCCTACCAAGACTAACCTGAGGATGGCTGCCAATAGGGTGAGCTGCTTCTGGAGGGTGACATAATGGCCCAGAAATTCCGTTCACAGCCCTCCCGTGGGCGGAGAGCTGCGATCCGGGAAAAATCTGCGCCTGGACCGGAGGGCTCCCGGGATGCACAGAATTCCGTTGCTGTGCCTCTTCAAACTGCCGGCGTGCAGGGCACGCGTACCCCAGGGGCGCAGGCGGTTCGCAGCGTCCCTGGGATCACATGGGCCATGGGGAGCCAATCAGAGCAGGGAATCTCCATTCATAGAATAAAGATCACCCCCAAAAACATAAGTAAAAATTCAAATAAATTTTTTTTTTAAATCACATTTTTAAAATGACTATAAATTACATAAATTAACTATTTTAAACAAAAATTTAAATTTTTGAAAAAAATAATTAAAGTTTTTAACGGGGCTAAAAATAAACTTTAAAGTATTTTAAAATGATAAATCAGTGGAAATGTTTTTTTTCACCTCTTACCTTGTTAACTGCAGGCCTTGCGCCTGCTTTTCCAGGCACAGCTGCTAGGGACTTACCTGGACTAAAGCAACTGCTGGAAAAAACAGAAGTTCCAGCCGCCCGCGCTGCCTCTCCGGCGCAGGCGTTTGAGCTGCGAAGCCCTATCTTTGAAGAACGGAAGTTCCGGTTTCCAGCGCATGCGCAGTGCATGCGTAAAACCGACACTTCCTTTGGCCCTACGGGTGAGTACACAGTGCGTACACACCCGTAGGGAATGGAATTCATGGGCCAATATTACTAAAATTAGGCCCGAGGCCAAATTTCAGAGGAGACTCTAGCCTCCACCTTAGCCTATGCTCGGGGCAAAACCAATTTCTACCTGACTTATTCTTTTGTTACTTACAGCACAACAGGGTGCTGGAAAAATATTACACCGAGAAGGATGGGGAGCTGGGAGAACGATCCATACACGTGTATGACTAGACAACAACAACAGCAAAAGCTTGCATTTATATAATGCCTTTAATGTAGTAAAACGTCCCAAAACAATTCACAGGAGCAATTAGCAAACTAAAATTTGACACCAAGCCACATAAAGAGATATTAGGAAAGGTGGCCGAAAGCTTGGTCAAAGAGGTAGGTTTTAAGGAGCGTCTTAAAGGAGGAGAGAGAGGTGGAGAGGTTTAAGGAGTCAATTCCAGAGCTTAGGGCCCAGGCAACTGAAGGCACGGCCGCCAATGGAGAGATGATGGAAATGGGGGGGTGTATTAGAGGCCAGAATTGGAGGAGTGCAGAGATCTCAGAGGGTTGTAGGGCTGGAGGAGGTTCCAGAGGTAGGGAAAAGTGAGGCCATGCAAGGATTTGAAAACAAGGATGAGAATTTTAAAATTGAGGTGTTGCCAGACCGGCAGCCAATGTAAGTCAGCAAGCGCTGGGGAGATGGGTGAACGGGACTTGGTGCGAGTTAGGACACGAACAGCAGAGTTTTGGATGAGCTGAAGTCTCCACTTTGGAGCTAAAAAGGATAGAACAGGGTACTTTCTAAATGGTGAAAAGCTAAAAACAGTGGAGGTCCAAAGAGACTCGGGGGTCCAGGTACGTCTTCTTCTTCTTCTTCTTCGTAGGCAGTCCCTCGGAACCGAGGATGACTTGCTTCCACATTAAAAATGAGTTCGCAGGTGACTGATGAGTCCAATGTGAGACCTACAGTCTCTGTCACAGGTGGGGCAGACGGTGGTTGAAGGGGCGGGTGGGTGGGGTGCTTGGGTTGACGTGCGCTGCCTGCGCTTGGCTTCCGCTTGCTCCCGGTGAAGAGACTCGAGGTGTTCGGCGCCTTCCCGGATGCTTCTCCTCCACTTTGTGCGGTCTTGGGCCAGGGATTCCCAGGTTTCGGTGGGGATGTTACACTTTTTCAAGGAGTCTTTGAGGGTGTCCTTGAAGCGTTTCCTCTGCCCACCTGGGGCTCTCTTGCCATGCCGGAGCTCCGAGTAGAGTGCTTGTTTTGGGAATCTCGTATCAGGCATGCGGACAATGTGATCCGTCCATCGGAGCTGATTGAGCGTGGTCAGAGCTTCGATGCTGGGGATGTTGGCCTGAGCAAGAACACTGACGTTGGTGCGCCTATCCTGCCAATGGATCATTAATCATAGATCATTAAAATGTCATGAACAGGAACAGAAAATAATCAAAAAGGCTAATGGAATGCTGCCCTTTATATCTGGAGGACTAGAGTACAAGGGGGTAGAAGTTATGCTGCAGCTGTACAAAACCCTGGTTAGACCACACCTGGAGAACTGTGAGCAGTTCTGGGCACCACACCTGAGGAAGGATATATTGGCCTTGGAGAGAGTGCAGCGTAGGTTTACCAGAATGATGCCCGGACTTCAAGGGTTAAGTTACGAAGAGCGATTACGCAAATTAGGGTTGTATTCCCTAGAATTTAGAAGGTTAAAGGGTGATCTGATTGAAGTTTTCAAGATATTAAGGGGAACAGATAGGGTAGATAGAGAGAAACTATTTCCGCTGGTTGGGGATTCTAGGACTAGGGGGCATAGCCTAAAAATTAGAGTCAGACCTTTCAGGAGTGAAATTAGGAAACACTTCTACACACAAATGGTGGTAGAAGTTTGGAACTCCCTTCCGCAAATGGTAATTGATGCTAGACCAATTGTTAATTTTAAATTGGAAATTGATAGCTTTTTGTTAACTAAAGATATTAAGGGATATGGACCAAAGGCGGATATATGGAGTTAGATCACAGATCAACCATGGTCTCATTGAATGGCGGAAGAGTGTTGCAGTTTTGGTCTCCTTACCTAAGAAAGGATATACTTGCCATAGAGGGAGTGCAGCGAAGGTTCACCAAACTGATTCCTGGGATGGCAGGACTGTCGTATGAGGAGAGACTGGGTCGACTAGGCCTGTATTCACTAGAGTTTAGAAGAATGAGAGGGGATCTCGTGGAAACGTATAAAATTCTGACAGGGCTAGACAGACTGGATGCAAGGAGGATGTTTCCCCTGGCTGGGGGGTCTAGAACGAGGGGTCACAGTCTCAGGATACGGGTTAGGACATTTAGGACTGAGATGAGGAGAAATTTCTTCACTCAGAGGGTGGTGAACCTGTGGAATTCTCTACCACAGACAGCTGTGGCGGCCAAGTCACTGAATATATTTAAGAAGGAGCTAGATAGATTTCTAGACACAAAAGGCATCAAGGGGTATGGGGAGAGAGCGGGAATATGGTATTGAGATAGAGGATCAGCCATGATCATATTGAATGGCGGAGCAGGCTCGAAGGGCCGAATGGCCTACTCCTGCTCCTATTTTTCTATTTTTCTATGCTTCTATGTTTTTCTAACAGGCTCGAGGGGCTGAAAGGCCTCCTCCTGTTCCTATGTTCCTATGGCCATGAGAGCATTGGAACAGTTGAGTCTCGAGGTCGGGGAAGCCGATTGACAGCACCAGTTGTTTACCCGGGCAGCACGTTGAAAATCTACCCATCATCATGTTCAATACAGCAGTTGCTGCTCCATCTGTAGCTTTAGAACCTTTGGTCCTGTTCCGAAGCAGATAGTAACTGAGTTCTGGTTCAAAAGCAGTGGCTCGACACAACATTAATCACTCTTGGTGGAGTCTATTGCTCATCTCAACTATTCTGTGGAAATTCTCATCTCTAATTTCAAATCTTATGAGCTTGCCAACTTTCCACTTGCGTTCCTTTAAGTTCTGTGGTCGCTGTGTGGCATGACTAGCCCACTTACATCCATGCCATGCCTCTCACCAGTATATCCAGAGATGATTGACTGCTCCACAGACCGTAATGGTTCCTGGATTGCTGGAACCTTGGGATTGTCATCTCCATGGAATGCAGCTGGTCATGAAACATAATTTTAGGTGGTTGAAGGTCAGGTAGCTCAGAAGGTTGATCAGATCCAGGGCCTTGAATCCTGGCAGCATTCATTCAGCTTTTCATCCACCTGAGTTCGATACACTGAATGTCGTGTCTTACGGTGCAGGGAGAAAACAGGAGATTGCTTGGCACAGCATTGTAGATCTTGCTGTTTAGCAATGGAAACAGGGATTAGCAATGCAACACAAATAAGTATTTTATGTCTAATGGAAACTGACCATGGAGATATGGGCAATCTCTCCCTTTGAGGATGATTGCCACCTTCAGGACATTCATTGAATTGGGCAGAATCCACAATTTGTACTTGGTACGTGGAAGGAATGGGTTTGATGGAGCAAATGGTCATTTCCTTGCCCCATAGTTTTAAGCTCTTGTGCTTGAAAGACTAGTAGAGCAATGGTCGGTCAGGGTATCCAGAGGATCAGGCAGTTGAGCTAGATGATACCCTGCAGGGCAAGGATACTCAATGTCCTGAAACAATCAAACAAAGCAAGGGGCTTAGTCAGTCATGGGTTGGCAACCAGCAGAACTGGCAAGGCAATGGGAAGCACTCGTCTGAATTTCCATCAGTGATCCTTAGGACATTGAGCCAGGCAGTGTTAGACCAAGAGGCAGAGCCATGACACAGATATCCCAATACAGTCAAGAGATTCCCTTGCTCAAATTAGTTGTTGATCAACAATAAGCAACTCTTAAAGGTGGTGACAACACATGTCCAATGACAGTCAAGGCATTGTCGGGGGCAAGTGGCTGGAAATCAGGGAAATAATATGGCTCGCGAGTAATCTCGTAAAGTAGCAAATCCCGCTGATGATGTGTCAATCTGTGCTCTACATCATCTGGGGCTTCAAACATTATAACAATTTGTTAATTTTGGTACAACAGTTTTCATTAAACCTGCACTGCCTCCATGGGAAAGAAAGAAAGCGCCTTTCACCACGTCAGAACGTCCCAAAGCGTTTACAGCCAATGAAGTACTTCTGAAATTTAGTCGCAGTTGTAATGTAGGAAACACATGGAAATGTTTAGAAAAGAAAAAGAGAGAACATGGGAAAATTATGATGAATTTGCCAATTAACAATTCCGGCGAGGCCTGTGTGATGCTTTGATGACATCTCATGCTACGAGTAGACTGGAAGCACCAAAGTCCACACACAGTGCAGCAGCTGGTGCAGGCCAATGTTGCTGTCCTTATTAACAGCCGTAAGTGTGGATTAAATGATTCACCTCCTCAGCCTTCTCCTTCCACCAGAGTCATGGATTTGAAGAGCGACAGATAAGACCTCCAAGATAAAACTGTCACATTTCTCTCTAGCCCCAAAGGTAAGCAGAATGTGTTTACTCATTAAAATTATCATTGTATCATGCGACTACCAGGATGGTTGAAGGTGATCTAGATAGATCTAGGTCTTTTTGTGTCTCGAAATTCCTATGTTCCAATGTAATTACATTGAAATGATGGTGCTTGGTACAGCGTTTCATTGTCTGTGTCTCTTCTTGTGTGCGTAGCGCCATAAGAACATAAGAACATAAGAAATAGGAGCAGGAGTAGGCCATACGGCCCCTCGGGCCTGCTCCGCCATTCAATAGGATCATGGCTGATCTGAATCTAGACTCACGTCCATTTCCCTGCCCTCTCCCCGTAACCCCTAATTCCCTTATCTGCTAGGATAATGTCCATCTCCATTTTAAATTTATTTAATGTTGCAGCTTCCACAGCTCTCTGGGGTAGCAAATTCCTTTCTCAAATATTGAGCTGACTCCCTTTTAATTAAATTCTAATTGACATCATACAGAATGGCCTTAACCAAGGAGATACCTCAGTCACACCCTGGGACGTCATTCTTCCCATTAACCTCTTCTCCACCGAGTTTGAATGCAGTGATTTTATAGTAACACAGACAAGAGCAACTTCAAGTACAGTGTCCAGTTTTGATCACCAAGACACAAGGGAGCATTCAAACCCTGAATGTGTTGCAGAGAAGGCTCATGAAGCTGATCTCTAGCGTCAGAGGATTGGCGAAAGTTGGGCAATCCCACTTTGAAAGAAGGTGGCTGAGAGGGGAACCTCATAGAGACACATAAAGCAATAAACAGTAGAGAAAAATAAATTCTGAACACGATTTGAACTGTGATTGTAAGACGGGACGTAAGTTCAAACTTGCAAAAAGAAGGTTTAGGATTGATATCAGGGAGTTGTCCTTCACATGAAGGGGTAGATCTTGACTTTGTGAGGTAGTGTAAAAGGGGCTGCCGACTCGCTATCGCTCAATTTACACTATCGCACAAAGTCAAGATCAAACCCAAAAGCGTTCGATGCATGCAATGGGCTTCACAAGTGATCTAATCGAGGTGTTTAACATGATTAAAGGATTTGATAGGGTAGATAGAGGGAAACTATTTCCTCTGGTGGGGGTGGGGGGAGTTCAGAATAAAGGGGCATAAACCTTAAATGTTGTTGAGGCTGGGGGTCAATTGAAAATTTAAAAACTGAAATGTATATATATATATATATATATATATGTTAGGCAAGGGTATTAAGGTCTAGGGAACCAAGGTGGGTGGATGGAGTTAAAATACAGATCAGCCGTGATCTAATTGAATGGCGGAACAGGCTCAAGGGGCTGAATGGCCTCCTCCTGTTCCTATGTTCTCCCTAATCCTGGAATCAGTTGGACCCTGTGGTGGAAGGGTGTGCATAGTTTTTTTTCCCTCAATGAATGAGCTAAGAAAGGGCAAATGTTCTTTCTCATCCATAGCTATCTCAGGATTATGTGACCTTGTGTATTTATTGAAACGCGAGCACATTAGTTGGGAATTAAGCACTGAGCACAAAGATACTGCCTCACCCAGAACTTTCAGGCCAGATTCTGCCTGAAGAATACATGTTCTCAGGCTTGTTCCTTCAAGGAATGAATGCTGACCATTCTAGCTCGAGGACCGTAAGGTGCCTGAGGAAACAGGTGGAAAGCTTTACTTTGCTGAGAGCAATAGTGGTCACACTTTTTGAAAAGAATGCCAACAATGTTGCTAGTTTTCTCCCTAGATACTTTCAAGACTGAGGAGGCTGGGATTTTTCTGCCTTGCCAGCAATCAGAAGCTGCCAGAACTAGATGCAGGAAGGATGTTCCCGATGGCCGGGGAGTCCAGAACCAGGGGTCACAGTCTAAAGATAAGGGGTAAGCCATTTAGGACAGAGATGAGGAGGAATTTCTTCACCCAGAGAGTGGTGACCCTGTGGAATTCTCTACCACAGAAGGCAGTTGAGGCCAATTCATTAAATATATTCAAGAAGGAGTTAGATATATTTCTTAAGGCTAAATGGATCAAGGGATATGGGGAGAAGGCAGGGACAGGGTACTGAATTTGGATGATCAGCCATGATCGCATTGAATGGCGGAGCAGGCTTGAGGGGCCGAATGGCCTACTCCTGCTCCTATCTTCTATGTTTCTATGATAAGCCATCTCAAAAAGTTGCTTCGTTCTACTGTTAGCCTCTCATGGTTACCATCAGGGTCAGAAGCATCTCTCGAGGTAGTTGAGACAACTTGATGTACAGTGATTGAAGCTCTTACCTTGCAAATCATTTCTTTTTACCTACACGAAACCCTCTCCCAGATGTCATTGGGTACCTTTCACAGGATGTTAACAAAAGTGTACTTTTGATTATGGGAAGGCAAAGAACACCTTGGGCAAAATGTGCTGCCAATGTCTGAAAGGTAAATATCTCCTCAAAAGTTATTTGTGCAATTAACGCCACATCTATATTTGATCATTCTTTTTTAAATGGCTTTTGTAACAGTGATAGCCACAGGTCATTTAAGGTCTTGTAAATGCCACCCAAAACATTCTTGATTGAAAAATAATTACCTACAAGCAATCCCTAGATAAACTAGAGGGGTGTGTGTCTGTCTCTGTGTGCACGCATGTGTCTGTGTGAAAAAGCAAGGGTGCTGGGCAAGAGTGATTTAATGACAAAAGGGACGATGGTGCAAGGCAATAAAAGGGGGTGGCAATTTTAGTAATGTTGATTGAGGGATAACTATACACTGAGGAGGACACCCCTGCTCTTCCTTAAATAGTGCCTTGGGATCTTTTACATCCACCTGGGAGGGTAGACAGGGCCTCGGTTTAACGTCTTATCCAAAGGATGACACCTCCAACAGCGCAGCACTCCCTCAGCACTGCACTGGAGCGTCAACCTAAGTTATGTGCGCAAGTTTCTGGAGTGGGACTTGAACCCACATCCTTCTAACTCAGGTGAGCCACGGATGACACTGTCTGCGTGTTTGTGTGTGTGTGTGTGTGTGCTACAATACCTATCGTTTCAGCTAGTTGTCCGAATTAGAGTAAAATTTAGAAGAAAGTACATGTTGGTATGGTGCCATATGGAGGGACCCTACTGATGGATAATGCAAATTGGTGGATAACCTCGAGTCTCCAAATTGTGGCCGTTCCCTGGTGCAGCATGGGAATGAGGATAATTACAGTCCAAATAACATGACTTGAATCTGACATTTCTTGAGTTCTGAGATACTTACATCAGGTAGTAAGAGATTGAGCTATGGAATGACACAACATCCCACAACAAAGCCTTGTCCCGTGGAAGTTGAGGCGGACAATTAATAAGGCGGACAACTGGCGTGCGGGCAATGGAGCTCCGCTGCACCAGGCTGCACGTGTTGCCGAGATGATAGCAGTGTTATCTACACACGCAATCACGCACAGGGGGGCACTATAACCTGGGGTCCAAGCCCTCATGGCTCTTCAGGAAGAGAAGTGATTGAAAGAAATGGTTGATTGGTGAGGTAACTGGAAAAAACTGGACAAATAAGAATGGTAATTTCATTCCCATCAAGCTGTCTGTGCTGGAATGTTCTTCAGTGAAACAAAGGTCAACAGAAATGAAATCAGCTGTAGAACACAGTGGAAAACAGAGTCCCAGACAAAATGTTTGACAGCTATGACATTTTCCTTTGATGTGCCAGATTCTTAACGGCTGTGCCTTGCCAGAGGGGCTGCGCATAATGAGATTCCAATGGAGAAAAGGAAAAAGAGACTGGGAGAGCTTTTGTTTTCTTTTTTTCCACACCTCTTTCCAGCTTTCATCACAGTACCCAAATTCCTGCACAGCAAAAAAATATGAAAGTCATGTAGTCACGGAATAATCATTTTCCAAATGTAGAAATGCAACTGAATTCTACCCACTGCTCCCAACAACATTTCCTCTGGGTGGGGGTCAGCCTCAAGGGGCCAGTGATTGAACATGGTCACTGAGAGAGTGAGGGACGAGGTTGGGAGAAATGTCCGTATGCAAAGGTTTCTTGGAGCACGGCAATGCTTTGCCACAGGGAGTGGTGGAGCCAGAGACCATTCCATCTTTTAAAGAAGAATTCGACGATTATTTGAAGCAGTGGAAGACACAAGGCTATGTGGAGGGTGTTGGTCAGTGGGACTACTTTGGATTGCTCCAGCAAAGAGCCAGATGTAATGGGCTGAATGGCCTCCTTCTGTGCTTTAAATTTCAACGGTTAGAAGAATTTAATTGTCTAACTTGTTCTACAGGGTATTGGTGAGGCCACACCTGGAATACTGCGTGCAGTTTTGGTTTCCATATTTAAGAAAAGATATACTTGCTCTCGAGGCGGTTCAGAGAAGGTTCACTCGGTTGATTCCGGAGATGAGGGGGTTGACGTATGAGGAAAGGTTGAGTAGGTTGGGACTCTACTCATTGGAGTTCAGAAGAATGAGAGGCGATCTTATTGAAACATATAAGATTGTGAGGGGGCTTGATCGGGTGGATGCGGTGAGGATGTTTCCACTGATGGGTGAGACTAGAACTAGGGGGCATAATCTAAGAATAAGGGGCTGCCCTTTCAAAACTGAGATGAGGAGAAACTTCTTCACTCAGAGAGTAGTAAATCTATGGAATTTGCTACAGAAGCTGCAACATTAAATAAATTTAAAATGGAGATAGACAGTTTCCTAGCAGATAAGGGAATTAGGGGTTACGGGGAGAGGGCAGGGAAGTGGACGTGAGTCTAGGTTCGGATCAGCCATGCTCCTATTGAATGGCGGAGCAGGCCCGAGGGGCCGAATGGCCTACTCCTGCTCCTACTTCTTATGTTCTTATCTCAATGTATTGATGAATCAGACAATGGCACGTGATGTAAGTTTGTTTCGCGAGCCTATTCACTCATCATTTTTTCCCCTCAATATTTCTCTGTATTCTTGCTCCTCCAAATCCCTCCTGTGGCTCAGGGGGTCGCACTCTCACCTCTGAGTCAGAAGGTCGTCGGTTTAAGCCCCACTCCAGTAGATGAAAACATAAAATCTAGGCTGACACTCCAGTGCAGTACTGAGGGAGCGCTGCACTGTCAGAGGTGCCGTCTTTTGATTCAGACGTTAAATTTAGAGCTCGTTAACCATCTCAGGTAGACATAGAAGAGCAGGGAGTTCCCGCTGGTGTTGTGGCCAATATTCATCCCTCAATCAACATCACTAAAACAGATTATCTGGTCATTATCACGTTACAGTTTGTGGGAGCTTGCCGTGCGCAAATTGGCTGCCGCAATTCCTACATTACAACAGAGACTACATTTCAAAAGTACTTCATTGGCTGTAAAGCATTTTGGGACATCCTGAGGTCATGAAAGGCGCTATGTAAATGCAAGTCTTTCTTTACTAACATCAGTACCAGGAATTCTTTTTTTTTTAGCAATTTCTGTATCCTTAACTGATATCATGCTGTTCCAAGCCCAGGTAAAGGTAGGCAAGATGCAGTGCCTTCAACTCTGCCCTGACACTGAACTGAGGTTGGCAAATTAATGTCAATAGATGCCAAGTTCTGGACCGTTTGGTGCTGTGGACTTCTACCTACAATGTAGTTATGCATGTCCATTGGATGAGTGCAGCTCCAACAACACTCAAGAAGCTCGACACCATCCAGGACAAAGCAGCCCACTTGATTGGCACCCCATCCACCACCGTAAACATTCACTCCCTCCACCACCGGCGCACCATGGCTGCAGTGTGTACCATCTACAAGATGCACTGCAGCAACTCGCCAAGGCCTCTTTGGCAGCACCTCCCAAACCCGCGACCTCTTCCACCTAGAAGGACAAGGGCAGCAGACGCATGGGAACACCACCACCTCCAAGTTCCCCTCAAAGTCACACACCATCCTGACTTGGAAATATAGCGCCATTCCTTTATCATCGCTGGGTCAAAATCCTGGAACTCCCTACCTAACAGCACTGCGGGTGTACCTTCACCACACGGACTGCAGCGGTTCAAGAAGACAGCTCACCACCACCTTCTCAAGGGGCAACTAGGGATAATAAATGCTGGCCTTGTCAGTGATGCCCAGATCCCATGAACAAATAAAAAAATTAATAAAATTCCATGTTTGTGACGGCATCAGTTGGTCTCTTACAGAGCGGACTACACATGGTATGTGGGAGGAAGGGGCTTGATGTCTTTTTCTCATTTGCTGCTCTCTCTTGCTTTCCAGCTGGTTTATGGGAAATAAAAAGCTATTGCAAGAGGTTGCTGGTCAAAGTTTTCCTTATAAAATAAACTTTAAAATATGCCTTTGCTTATTTTTTTACAGTTTGCAGAAATTGTAATCTGGTTACAATGGAATTAATCTAAAGTCCCCTGACGACTATAATCTAATTCTGATATTTTTTTTTCAGTAGGGATGCAGTTGCCATGCATTTATATGGCCATGCATCAATCAGGCTTTGGGTCTGAATATCCAAGAAACAGTATGCCTTTCACTGGCTCAACCAACTGCTGAGAATCTAAGTAACAGCTCCCTCTACCAAGCTGGTAGTTTAATGTTTGACACTGTTTACCTTCAACAGATTTAATGCCACGTGTAATCTTGTGCCTTGGGTATTAAAGGGCCGATATCGTAGAGGTGAGGCTTCTCTCTGGGATCTTTCGCTGTAGGGAGCCAGTCACTGGGCGAGCGGCATGCTGACCCGCTGTGAGATTTTTCAGAAAGGGCTTCTGGCAGGAAGTGAGCCAGCCTGAAACTCCCCGCCTCTCGCCTCACATCCACCTCAAAAAACAACGGAGCCTTTTCAAATCAACTGTCAGCTGTGGCTCAGTTGGGAGCACACTTGACTTTGAGCCATGAAGGTTGTGGGTCCAAGTCCCACTCCATGGGACTTGTGGCACATAAATCTAGGCTGATGCTCCAGCAGCGGGCTGCATTATTGGCGGTGCCGACATTTGGATGAGACGTTAAACTGAGGTCCCGTCTGCCCTCTCAGATAGATGTAAAAGATCCTGGGGCACTAAATTTCGAAGACGAGCAGGAGAGTTATCCCCAGTTTCCTAGGCTGATATTTATCCCTCAATAGACATAACAAAGAAAAAACAGATTATCTGGTCATTATCACATTGCTGTTTGTGGGAGCTTGCTGTGTGCAAATTGGCTGCCGCGTTTCCTACATTACAACAGTGACCGTACTTCATTGGCTGTAAAGCGTTTTGAGACATCCGGTGGTCATGAAAGGTGCTATATAAATTTTTTTTTCAATGTTAAAAGAAACCAGCAATAATAACTTCAAATAGTATTTTTTTTTAATCATAAGGACCCGTGAAAGCATGACATGAGAAAAGAACGTTGGGCTGGATTTTCATTGAGGAGTCGGGTTGGAGGCGGGACTACAACTTTCGGGGTTGTAGTCCCGCCTCCATCGAGTTCTAGCCAACCCACGTGATTTTGACTTGATTGACCTTGTTGAGCCCGCCCAGCGGGCTCAGCAGGCCAATTAAGGGCCACCCGGCAACAGGTGACGTCACAGACTGAAATTTCATCTGTCAAGACCTTTTGACAGATGAAATATCAGCGTTCGACAGCTGTTTGAAGCTGCCAAACACTGACAATCTGTACTCCAAGTTAATTCCTTCCTCTCAGGCTGATTTAGAGATCTCCCCGGAACAGAAAGTTGAATGCTGCAATTTTTGACAGCTCGCAGCCATTCGGCTTTCTGTGCCGGTGAGATGAGGGACTCCCGAGACCTGAAGGAAGGAAGGCTGTAAAGGTAAGTAAAGGTAAGTAAAACTTCTTTAAACACTTTACACACAACAAACACACTTACCTTTGCACTCATGCACCTATCACTTGCCTGAACACCGGACATCTCGACCCCTCCAAGCCCTTCATCCCGACGGTCTGCCTCCTCTAACTTGGCGTGGTTTGGAGCCGTCGGGAATCCCACACTTCAACATTAAAAATAGGGATTTGGCTAAAAACTGCCTGTTAACAGGCAGTTAATTGGCACTAATCCCCTTCCCGCCTCGGGGAGGCGGGTCCCAGTGCGGGGCGGGTACCCGCCTCCTTTGAAACTGGCATGGAGGCGGGTTGGGTGCGGGATGGGGTCGGGACCCCCGATTTCGGGATTTTAACCCCCCCACATGCCTCCAATCCCGACTCCACGGCCCAATGAAAATCCTGCCCAATGAGTCCATTAAGCCCATTGCCTGTTAGGTGTCAGCCATGGCTCAGCTGGGAGGACTCTCACCTCTGTAGCAGGAAGGTTTCTGAGTTCATAGTCCCACGCCAGGAGGCTTGAGCACTTGGGCTGACACTTGAGAGCTGCACTGTCGGAGGTGCCGTCTTTCAGATTGAGACGTTAAACCGAGGCCCCGTCTGACCTCTCAGGTGGACACAAAAGATCCCATGGAGCTATTTTGAAGAAGAGCAGGGGAGTTCTCCCTGGTTCTCAATAATGATCCCTCAACCAACATCACCATTACGTGGTCATTATCATGTTGCTGTTTGTGGGAGCTTGCTGTGCGCAAATTGGCTGCCGCGTTTCCTACATTAAACAGTGACTGCACTTCAAAAAGTGCTTCATTGTCTGTAAAGCTCTTTGGGACATCCGGTGGTCGTGAGCGACGCTGTAGAAATGCAAGTCTTTCTTTCATGGACTCTATCCCACCCATTTCAGCTACCTAAGGGAGGTTCGCAAACTATTAAACGGTTAAGAAGGCAAATGGTATGTTGGCCTTCGTAGCGAGAGGGTTCGCGTGCAGGAGCAAGGATGTCTTGCTGCAGTTGTACAGGGCCTTGGTGAGACCACACCTTGAGTATTGTGTGCAGTTTTGGTCACCTTATCTGAGGAAGGATGTTTTTGCCATGGAAGGAGTGCAGCGAAGATTCACCAGACTGATACCTGGGATGGCAGGAATGATGTATGAGGAGAGATTGGGTCGATTGGGCTTATACTTGCTGGAGTTTAGAAGAATGAGAGGGGATCTCATTGAAACTTATAAAATTCTGACAGGACTAGACAGACTAGATGCAGGAAGGATGTTCCCGATGGCGGGGGAGTCCAGAACCAGAGGTCACAGTCTAAGGATAAGGGGTAAGCCATTTAGGACTGAGGTGAGGAGGAATTTCTTCACCCAGAGAGTGGTGAACCTGTGGAATTCTCTACCACAGAAGGCAGTTGAGGCCAATTCATTAAATATATTCAAGAAGGAGTTAGGTATATTTCTTAAGGCTAAAGGGATCAAGGGATATGGGGAGAAAGCAGGGACAGAGTACTGAATTTGGATGATCAGCCATGATCGCATTGAATGGCGGAGCAGGCTCGAGGGGCCGAATGACTGACTCCTGCTCCTATCTTCTATGTTTCTATGTTTCTCCCTGTCCCCTAAGTCCTGACAAAGGGACAACCTATCCGAAACTTGAACATTTATTTTCTCTTTGCAGACACAAATATCTAATTTCCTCCCCTTCCCCCTCCTCCCCGCAGCGTTTTGGCATGGAGAAGCAACCTTCGTGGGCTGTTAGCACAGTGCATACAATGGGCATTTTGTTAATTGGGCCATTTATTACACCGAACATTTTCTCTGGCACTACCTAACTCCCCGTGCGTTCTGCAGTGTGTTAGTCTCCATATGGTCTCCAGTGTTTTTGCTTAATGGGCCTTTCCTTTTCTGACATTTACCATTTGTATTAATTGTTTCTCTTTCCACGCCCGCCACCCCTCACCCAGAAACGCAGCTGCAGTTTCGAAAGGTAAAACCTCAGCAAGCATTATTTTGTATCCTCATTTTTCAACATAATCGTATCAAATGTTTGCAATCAGGTCAACAACGTTTGCCAAGTTTTTCCATTTTTGCTATTATAATCGAAAGCCTAGTTTTATTTATGAAGTGACTCGGCATTCAAAAGTTGCCAGCTTTTTGATCAAGCCCGCACTTTATTGGCGGCGTAAGTCTGGCAGAAATGTCACCATGCTCGGCTCTTTCTAAAATGGTGGATGGTCCCGCTTGACTCAGTCGGTAACATGCTCAGCCGAGCTAACTCATCAAGGCATCTTCGGCAGCACCTCCCAAACCCAATGGCTCCACCACCTGGAAGGACAAGGCTTGCAGGTGCATGGGAACACCACCACCTCCAAGTTCCACCTCCAAGTCACACACCATCCTGACTTGGAAATATATCGCCGATCCTTCATCGTTGCTGGGTCAAAATCCTGGAACTCCCTCCCTAACAGCACTGTGGGAGTACCTGCACCACACAGTTCAAGGAGGCGGCTCAGCACTGCCTTTTCAAGTGCAATTAGGGATGGGCAATAAATGCTGGCCTTGCCAGCGATGCCCACATCCCGCGAATGAAGATTGTTGGGTTTCAATCCCTTTCCATGATGTGAGGATGTTATCTAGGCTGACATCTAGTGCACTACTGAATGAGCGGTGAGTTGCTGAAGGTGATGCCCTTTAGATGAAATGTTAAAGCAACCTGCCGTCTGCCTATACAGGTAGAACAGGCAGACATTAACCACCCCATGGCATTACTTGTGTGCAAATTGGCGGCCTCATTCGTCTATGTAACAATAGTCGCTGCAAGGCAAAGTCATTCCTTGTATGCAAAGCACTTTGAGATGTTTCAGAGAGGCTTGGTAAAACACTACAAAGGCAACTCTGTTTTGAACCATGTCCACTTAATGTTCCTTGGATTAAAAGAGTATTTTCCCCAACAGGAGCTTGCAGTTTTACAACACTTGCACATCTTGTTAATGGTTTGGATGAAGAAGCCCATGTTGACCCATTTGATCTCTTCCATCTTGGACACCAATTTCCCCACTACTTTTGATATCCACCGGAATAACAACAACAATGTCAACAACCATCGTTTATATAGCGCCTTTAACTTGGAAAAAAGTCCTCTTTCACTTCACAGAGGCATAATCAAACTAAAAGGACACCAGGCCAAAGAAGGAGATATTATAGAGGGGATGACCAATAGCTTGGCTAAAGAGGTGGAGTTTAAGGAGGATCTTAAAGAAGTAGAGGAAGGTGGAAAGGCAGAGGGGTTTATGGAGGGATTTCCAGAGCCGCCAATGATGGGATGAAGGGAGGAGAGTATGCACAAGAGGTCAGAGTCAGTGGTACAGAGTGTTCGGGGAGATTTGTAGGGCTGGAGGAGATAACAGAGCTAGAGAGGGACAAGGCCAGGAAACGATTTATACATAAGGATGAGAATTTAAATTTGAGGCATCGTGGGCCTAGGAGCCAATGTAGGTCAGAAAGGACTTCGGTCTAACATCGAAGGACAATACCGGCAACAGTGCCTCTCCCACCAGTGGAGTGTCAGTTTTGGTTACACGGTGAAGTCCCACTAAAGACGTGTCTGAGAGAGTCCTGGTGCTTTTACATTCAACTTATGGTACAAGACCTGAACTTCTGGCATTGGTATGGACTTTCTGCAAGGGATGAATGCAACAGTGGTGACCAAATGGTCTGTGGAGCATGATGGTTTCTTAGCACCAGAGAAACAATGCAGAGCCAAGAAAATGCTCAGGAATTTACAATACATGATACAAGATTGCGTGGATGTTGTGGAGTTTTTCTTCATTGAGCTTTATTGGATGGAATCGAGGAGAAACTTTGCAGAAACTTTCCTCGAGCTGACTTGAGTTGTGTAGATTGTATAATAGGGAAGATTGTACATTGTCTCTGGTTCTTATAGGGGTGATAATCGTACTGGGCAGTAGTGCAAAATGGACGATAGCAAATCGGCAGCCCGTTTAACACTCTACCTGATAGCTCCTTCCATTGAAGTTCTATCACAGTTCGAACACTCAGCTCAACTCAGACACTCGCATGTGATCCATCTCTTTTACTTATGAGATTGAATTTGTTTGTTTTTTCAAGGTTTCGTTTCATTAGGGTTACTGGATTTGTGGGGTCTTGCAGTTCACACCCAGCTTTAAGTCATAAAATGATATTCAGCAGATACAAAACACAACTGTATTGGGCAATAAGAAAAAAGAAAGAAAGACTTGCATTTCTATAGCGCCTTTCACGACCACCAGACTTCCCAAAGCGCTTTACAGCCAATGAAGTACTTTTTTTGAAGTGTAGTCACTGTTGCAACGTCGGAAACGTGACAGCCAATTTACGCACAGCAAGCTCCCACAAACAGAAATGTGATAATGACCAGATAATCTGTTTTTTTATGATGTTGGTTGAGGGATAAATATTGGCCAGGACACTGGGGAGAACTCCCCTGCTCTTCTTCAAAATAGTGCCATGGGATCTTTTACATCCCCCTGAGAGAGCAGATGGGGCCTCAGTTTAATGTCTCACCCAAAAGACGGCACCTCTGACAGTGCAGCACCCCCTCAGTACTGCACTGGAGTGTCAGCCTAGATTTTTATGCTCAAGTGTCTTGGAGTGTGATTTGAACCTCACAACCTTCTGACACGACAGCAAGTGTGCTACCCCCTGAGCTATGGCTGACAATGATACAGAATACGATTATACATCACAACATCAGCATTGAAGTGTATCTACCGTCAATCACTATCTTGTCGATATCTTCCTGAAATCTCCGGTGTATTAACTCATAGTTTGCACTGACCCATAATTTGGTTCCATCACCAAACTTTGATCTCATTCCTATTCTGTCGATATCCAAATCATTTACATGAATGGATATTAAAAGAGTTCAGTGCAAATCCCTAGGGCCACTACTCACATCCCACAAAGAAGCATCCGTTTACCCCATCTCATTACTTTCTGCCCCCCCCAGCAATCTCTTTATCCGTGTGGGTACATTCTCTTTAACACCGCACGACTTTATCCTGATAAGAAAGGAGGAGACGTTCTGCTCCCAGGCGCTTGTTTTCTCGCCTGAGAAATGGGCGGGCGGCAGTTGGAAGTCTGGCCGAGACCCTGTGGGCCCATTTACCCGCCTGAATCAACACCTCCATTAATGCAGCACTTCCTCTGTACCGCGCTGGGGTGCCAGGCTAGTTAACGTGGTCAACCTCGGACTTTCTTTCTCAAACCCAAGGTGCTACCAACAGAGCCAGGTGAGACATAGAATTACATGGAATATACAGCACAGAAACAGGCCATTCGGCCCGTCTGGTCCATGCCGGTGTTTATGCTCCACACCAGCCTCCTCCCACCCTTACTTCACCTCACCCTATCAGCGTATCCTGCTATTCCTTTCTCCCTCATATGTTTATCCAGCTTCCCCTTAAATGCATGTCTGTGTTGTCAAAAGGCCTGTTGAAAACTCCAGCCAATTCTGGAATATTCTAACATCTGGCACATATGCGATAGTGAGCAGTCTAGTCACTAAGGACTAGCAAGCAAAAATCCGACACCCGTATTCAAAAAAGCCTTTTTTTTAACCCAACGTGCACTAACACAATTGCCCACATTTGATGCTTGAATAATAGTTAAATTATGTTCATTGAAGTCCATATTTTTTTAATATTCATTCATGTGATGTGGGCATCGCTGGCATGGCCAGCATCTATTGCCCATTCCAAGTGGCACCTTGAGAAGGTGGTGGTGAGCAGCCTTCCTGAACCGCTGCAGTCCGTGTGGTGAATTGCTAAGCCATTTCAGAGGGCAGTTAAGAATCAACCAACATTGCTGTGGGTCTGGAGTCACATGTAGACTAGGCCAGGTAAAGACAGCAGATTTCCTTCCCTAACGGACAACAGGTGAACCGGATGGGTTTTTATGACAATCCGGTAATTTCATGGTCACCATTACTGATACTAGCTTTTTATTCCAGATTTATTTAATTAACTGAATTTAAATTCCCCAGCTGTCGTGGGTGGGATTATCAGTCCAGGCCTCTGGATTAGTAGTCCAGACACATAACCACTACACTGCCGTTCCTTAACCTCGTGATGGTGGTGCCATTAATGGTCAAGTGGAGATATTTGGGCTTTCTCCTCTTCAAGATGGTCATTACCTGGCACTTATATGGAGCTAATGTTAGCTGCCGCTTGTCAACCCAAACCTTGAGTATCAGCCAGGTTGTCCAGTAGACTGGTATGAAATTTCTTATCAAAGAGGTTGCAAATGGAGCTGAACACTGTGGAATCATCAGGGAGCAGCCTCACTCCTGACCTTATGATGGAGAAATGGACAATCCAATAGCTTCTATGGTCACCATTACTGATACGAGTTTCTTTATTCCAGATTTATTTAATTAACTGAATTTAAATTGCCTAGCTACGGTGGTGGGATATGAACTCACGTCTCCAGATCATTAGTCCAGACCTCTAGGATTATTAGCCCAGTAACCTTACCACTATGCTACCATACCCCGAGGCTCATTTTTCCACCAATTGGCTACAAAGTCAATCGTCCTAGTTTTTGTTTTTCTTCCTGGCTCCGTTTTGAGCCAATTTCCTCTCTTCTCCTTCTCTCCTGAAAGAAGGGGACAGGGGGTGCAGGGGAGGGGAGAGACTGTGTGGGTGGGCGAGGGATGGGGGGGAACAGCATTTTCTGTTGTTATTTCAGATTTCCAGCATCTGCAGTATTTTGCTTTCGAACTAAAGGTCGTGCTTGACCTTGTGCCATTGTACCGAGCTATATGGCAGTTCCAATACCAAAGGAATCCAGCAGGAGATCTTTATATAAAGTTGCAGAATGAGTTACTAGGAGAATGAGTTGAAGCAAACCTGGAGAGAGGAGTGACTGAGAGGTCTGATGAGGGGGTGGAATTGCGATCAGTCAGAAAAAAAAAGGTTCGGGCCTGTTATGTTTCATGGGCTTTTCCCTGTTCCTGAAAGTTCTCATGATGGTACCTTTATTCTTCTGTCTCATATCATGGAACACAAATAATTGTCTTTAAAATAAGAAGACGAATCAAATTTGAATTGATCCCTGGGGTAAGAGGGCTGTCCTATGGGGAGAGATTGAGTAGATTGGGCCTATACCCTCTGGAGTTTAGAAGAATGTGAGGCCTTCTTCTTCTTATCGTGTCCACGGACAGTCTATACATAGCCCAGCCAGTACTGGACACATTTTTGTGCCTTGTTGTTGGATTCGGCAAGATCTGCAACAGTGCAAGGTTCCTCTAACGATGGGCATTGCAGGAGATGTTGCATAGTCTGTGCCTCAGTTCCACATTCACAAGTTGTTGGGCTGGTTGAATATCCCCATTTGCTTAGTGACACCTTTGAGCAACCTACACCGGTCCTAAGTCTGTTAAGGCACTTCCAGGTTGCCCAGTTGCAATTAGCTCCTGGGGGAAGGCTTTCATCAGGTAAAATTTCCATCGCTGGGGGTTGTTCAAGACTGGCGAGCCGGTCTTTCCACAAGGTGATGCGGGCTTCAGATGAGGTTGATTGTAATGGAACAACACTGTTCATGAAGCTCTTCCTTGACTTTAGGTGGCTGGGTGTAGGTGTATGACAATGCAGAGGGTGCCTCTCATCTGATGTTTGACGGAGTCGCTCTTTCTTGCTGGCTACCGTTCTTCTTATATCAGGGGGAGCGATACCCACCAGGATATATAGGCTGTTGGTGTTTGTTGGTTTTAAGCAACCTGTGATAAATCGGCAGCTTGCATTCAGAACGGCATCCACCTTCTTGGCATGAGTAGACCTTTCCCATGCAGGGCAGGTGTATTCGGCAGTGGAATAGCAAAGAGCAAGTGCACTGGTTCGCAATGTTTTCGGGCTTGCTCCCCATCTTGTGTTAGTGAGCTTATTCAGGATGTTGTTTCGTGCGCTCACTTTTGCCTTTGTCTTCTCGATGTGGTTCTTGAAGGTGAGGCATCGGTCAAGGGTGACTCCTAAGTAGATAGGGTGCTCACAATGCATCAGTGTTGCTCCACACCAGGTTATTTTCAACTGGCGTTTGGCTTCACGGTTTCTGAGGTGGGTTTGCGCGAAGGTGGTTTTCTTCATAGTAGGATTTTAGTCCCTCCAAGGCCTCAGAAAGCATTTTCTCCACAGTGTTAAAATCAGTGCTTTGGGCAGTGACACATAAGTCTGCAGCATATATAAAACGGCGTGTGGCACCGTCTATAGGTTGGTCATTCGTGTAGATGTTGTACAGCAGCGGTGCAAGCACACTTCCCTGAGGAAGACCATTCTTCTGAATACGCCACCTGCTGCGCTTCCCACCTAGTTCAACATAGAACCGGTGATTCTGAAGCATGCTGAGGTGATCTCATTGAAACATATAAGATTCTGAAGGGGATTGACAGGGTAGATGCTGAGAGGTTGTTTCCCCCTGGCTGGAGAGTCTAGAACTCAGGATAAGAGGTCGGCCATTTAAGACTGAGATGAGGAGGAATTTCTTCACTCGGAGGGTTGTGAATCTTTGGAATTCCCCACCCCAAAAGGCTATGAATCGTTGAGTATATTCAAGGCTGAGATATAGATGCTTGGAGTCTAGAGGAATCAAAGGAGATGGAGATCGGGCAGGAAAGTGGAGTTGAGGTCGATGATCAGCCGTGAAAGCTAATGTTATGTGAGCTTTTGTTACAAAGGGATTAGAGCATAAGAGTAAAGAAGTCTTACTACATATACATAGGACATTGGTGAGGCCACACCTGGAGCACTGTGTTCTTAGGCAGTCCCTCGGAACCGAGGATGACTTGCTTCCACATTAAAAATGAGTTTGCAGGTGACTGATGAGTTCAATGCGGGACCTACAGTCTCTGTCACAGGTGGGGCAGATGGTGGTTGAAGGGGCGGGTGGGTGGGGTGCTTGGGTTGATGTGCGCTCCTTGCGCTGCCTGCGCTTGGCTTCCACTTGTTCCCGGCGAAGAGACTCGAGGTGTTCGGTGCCTTCCCGGATGCTTCTCCTCCACTTTGTGCGGTCTTGGGCCAGGGATTCCCAGGTGTCAGTGGGGATGTTACACTTTTTCAAGGAGGCTTTGAGGGTGTCCTTGAAGCGTTTCCTCTGCCCACCTGTGACTCCCTTGCTCTCTCCCCAGCCCCAGTACTGTGTACAGTTCTGGTCTCCTTACCTAAGGAAATGATGTGGAGATGCCAGTGTTGGACTGGGGTGGACAAATGTAAGAAGTCACACAACACCAGGTTATAGTCCAACAGCTTTATTTGAAATCACAAGCTTTCGGAGTGCTGCTCCTTCGTCAGGTGCTTCACCTGACAAAGGAGCAGCGCTCCGAAAGCTTGTGATTTCAAATAAAGCTGTTGAACTATAACCTGGTGTTGTGTGGCTTCTTACATTTTACCTAAGGAAAGACATACTTGCCTTAGAGGAAGTGCAACGAAGGTTCACGAGACTGGTTCTTTGGATTAGGGAATTGCCCTCTGAGGAGAGATTGAGTAGACTGGGCCTATATTCCCTAGAGTTTAGAAGAATGAGACGTGATCTCATTGAAACATATAAAATTCTTAAGGGCTTGACAGGGTTACTGCTGAGAAAATGTTTCCCCTGGCTGGGGAGTCTAGAACTAGGCGTCACAGTCTCAGAATAAGGGGTCGGCCATTTAGGACTGAGATGAGGAGAAATTTCTTCACTCAAAGGGTTGTGAATCTTTGGAATTCTCTACCCCAGAGAACTGTGGATGCTGAATCGGTGAGTATATTCAAGACAGAGGTCGATACATTTTTGGGAACTATGGGAATTAAGGAATATGGGAATAGTGCGGGAAGGTGGAGTTGAGGAAGAAGATCAGCCATGATATTGGCCCAGAAATTCAGGTCGGGGCTTCCCACGGGTGCAAGCCCCCGACCTGCACTTACCTAGCGCGCCGGCCGTTGTGCTGTGGGCCCGCGTGGGATTCCGATCCTGGGTCTGCTCCAACTGCCGGCGTGCAGTGCTTGCGTATCCCGGGGCGCAGTTAGTTCGAAGCATCCCCTGGGATCACGTGGGCCATGGAGAGCCAATGGTAGCAGGGAATGCTTCATTCATAAATTTGACAGGAAGAGCTGTCAAACCTATAAATACTATAAGCCCCAAAACATCACTAAAACTTCAAATACATTTTTTTTTAAATCACATTTTTAAAATAACTATAAATTACATGAAATAACCATTTTAAACAATAATTTAAATTTTTGAAAAAATTAATTACATTTTCTAACAGGGCTAAAAATAAACTTACCTTTCTTTAAAGTATTTAAAAATAATAAACCTGTGGAAAAAATGTTTTAATTTTAATTCATTCACCACTTACGTTGTTAAAAGTAGGCCTTGCGCCTGCTTTTTAAAAGTGTAACTGTTGGAGACTTACCCTCCCGGAGAAACCTGCAAAAAAAACGTAAGTTCGATGCGCACGCGCTGCCTCTCCGGCGCACGCGTTCGACCTGTGAACCCCTTCTTTCAATGGAACGGAAGTTCCGGTTTCCCGCGCATGCGCAGTGCATGCACAAAACCGGCACTTTCGTTGGGCCTACGCGTGAGTACCCAGCGCGTACTCACCCGTGGGGACCCGAACTTCTGGGCCATGAATGCAGAGCAGGCTCGAAGGGCCAAATGGCCGACTCCTGCTCCTATTTCTTATGATCTTATTGAATGGCGGAGCAGGCTCGAGGAGCTGGGTGGCCTACACCTGCTCCTAATTCTTATGTAACTTGTATCGAGAAACTGTTGCTAGGTACTAACTCATTGTGAATGTTTTTGCAATTAGCTCATTATTGAAAGCGTGTCAGAGTTTATTCATCAGCACATTAACACAGAACACCTGGCACTCGTCATATAATTGGCACCTGTTTCCCTCTGGCACTGGCCTCTCTTAGACTGGCATTGCTTCACTAAGATCTGACGTAACCTCATTCGACATTACACCTACCCCCGAAGGCCGGTCACTATTTCACTGGTGTTTCTTTAATAAAGTGTCGGCGACATTTCAAACAGTACTTCACTGAAAATGCCACAGGACAGTGCAGCTCATTAGCACAAGCCTGTCTTGTTGCTCCGCAGAATTAACGCAGTATTTACAGCACAGAAACAGGCTATTTGTCCCAACTGGTCCATGCCTGTGTTTACGTTCCTCACGAGCCTCCTCCCACCTCACTTCCTCTCACTCTACCACCATATCAGATTTTTGTGCTCAAGTCCCTGCAGTGGGACTTGAACCTGCAACCTGCTGGCTCTAAGGTGAGAGTGTGACCACTGAGTCACTGCTGGGACCCAGCTTTGCACCCAGCCTGACTAGCAAAAAGGAAGGTTCCCTTTCTCTGCCGACTGCAGGTGCCCAGATGTGAAATAAGTTTAACTGGTCTCCGCCCCGTTTTATAGTGCTTACAGCACAAAACTGCCACTAATTTGTTAATTGTGTCCTAACTTGCATCAAGTTCCATTCACCCATCACCCCTGTGCATGCTGACCTACGTTAGCTCCTGGTTAAACAACGCCTCGATTTTAAAATTCTCATCCTTGTTTTCAAATCCCTCCATGGCCTCGCCACCCTCCCTATCTCTGTAATCTCCTCCACAACCCCCTCCGAGATCTCTGCACTCCTCCAATTCTGGCCTCTTGCGCATCCCTGATTTTAATCGCTTCACATTTGCCGGCTGTGCCTTCAGCTGTATGGGCCCTAAGCTCTGGAACTCCCGCCCTAAACCTCTTCCTCTTTCATCCTTAAAGTCGCTCCTTAAAACCTACCTCTTTGATCTGGCTTAATTTTTTTTATATTCGTTCATGCGGATGTCGCTGTCAAGGCCGGCATTTATTGCCCATCCCTAATTGCCCTTGAGAAGGTGGTGGCGAGCTGCTTTCTTGAACCACAGAAGGGCAGTTAAGAGTCAACCACATTGCTGTGGGTCTGGAGTCACATATAGGCCCAAACCAGGGAAAGACAACAGATTTCCTTCTCTAAAAGGCATTAGTTAACTTGATGGATTTTTATGACAATCCAGTAGTTTAACGATCACCATTACTGCTACTAGTTTCTTCATTCCGGATTTAATTAACTGAATTTAAATTCCCCAGCTGCCGTGGTGGGATTTGAACTCACAGCTCACAGATCATTAGCCCAGGCCTCTAGATTGCTAGTACCTGTAACATAACCACTATGCTACCATACCCCAATATCTCCCTTTGCGGCTCAGTGTCAAATTTACTTTCATATCACTCCTGTGAAGCGCCTTGGGACGTTTTACTACGGAAAAGGCGCTATATAAATACAAGTTGTTGTTGTAATCCCACTCGGAGAGTCTGCAGGTTAGCCGGCAATGGGAAACCGCAAAACTGCTGCCGGTGGACTCTTCGGAAGTTGAGGGCTGAAACATGAGTCCCGATTTTAACAGGGGCGAGGGGGAGCGCTGGTGGAGCGCTCCTCAGGCTTGCGGCCTTAGACACCGGCCTTTTTAACTCCACAGGCCTCTATTAAATAAGTTAGGCCCGACACCCGCCCAAATATGGTGCCGATGAGTGGGTTCTGTTGGGCGGAAGCGAGCGGGAATGGCAGGAGAGTACCCCCAGGTCCCCGGCAAAAGTAATCTTGAGTGGGGCTGTGGACACCATCACGGGAGGGAGTTGGAGAGGCTAAAGCTCACCTTGTGGGGCCCATTGTGTGTGGGGGCGCGGGGTGGGGGGGGCGCGGTGGGGGGGCGGGGTCGGGAGTGTGGGGGCGCGAGGTGGGGGGGCGGGTGTGGGGGCGGGTGTGTGGGGGCGCGGGGAGGGGGGGGCGGGGGTGTGGGGCACGGGGTGGGGGGCAGGAGTGTGGGGGCATGGGGTGGGGGGACGGGGTGGAGGGCGGGGAGCGCGGGGGTTGGGCGCGCGGTTTCGGGGGCAGGAGTATGGGGCATAGGGCGGGGGGGCGGGGGTGTGGGGCACGGGGTGGGGAGCGCGGGGAGTGGGGGGCGGGGTGGTAGGCGGGGCGGGGGGGGCGGGGGTGCAGGGTGGGGGGGCGGGGGAAGCACTCCTGCTCCTTCTGGGCCCCACATGAAAACCTTTATGAAATGTTAAAGTTACTTCACCTGGGCCTCTCCTTGTCCTCGACCCACTTCACTGCAGCTTCCCCGGACGTGGTCTGCACTGTGCGGCAACCGTGCGATCCGGGGATAAAATCGAGTCGCGGGCCGAATGATGTCACATTTTACTAGGCCTTTGCCCACCGATCAAAACACGACTGCAAAAATGGCGCAAAGAGGACGTGATGGGACAGAGAGAACAGCATGGGTCAGTACCTGTCCGTGATGGGACAGAGAGAACAGCATGGGTCAGTACCTCACCACTACCTTCTCAAGGGCAACTAGGGATAGGCAATAAATGCTGGCCCTGTCAGCGATGCCCACATCCCAGGAACGAATTAAAACAAAGATACTCTGAGTGGAGCTGATTGGAAAAAGGGGTCTGGCACTGAGGGAGCTAATCAGGAGATGGGCATTGTCACTAGATTGATTCCTGGGAACGAGATTGATTCCTGGGATGAGAGGGCTGCCTATGAGGAGAGATTGAGTAGAATGGGCCTATACTCTCTGGAGTTTAGAAGAATGAGAGATGGTCTCATTGAAACGGATAAAATTCTTAAGGGTAGATGCTGAGAGGCTGTTTCCCCTGGCTGGGGATTCTAGAACCAGGGGTCACAGTCTCAGGATAAGGGGTCGGCCATTTAGGACTGAGATGAGGAGGAATTTCTTCACTCACAGGGTGGTGAATCTTTGGAATTCTCTACCTCAGGGGGCTGTGGATGCTCAGTCATTGAGTACATTCAAGACAGAGGTCGATAGATTTTTGGACACATGGGGAATCAAGGGATATGGAGATTGGGCGGTAAAGTGGAGTTGAGGTCGAAGATCAGCCATGATCTTATTGAATGGCGGAGCAGGCTCGAGGGGCCGTATGGCCGACTCCTGCTCCTAATTCTTATGTTCTTTTGTTATGAAGAAGCCAGTAGTCAGATGGTCTAATACAGTGGCAGCAGACTGAACCTTCCAAACCTGCCGAGGAGGTGGGAAGCCTGAGTGGAATGAGCTCAGTAAGTGAACGGGGGTAACTTTGACTTTGGGCGATAATGTAAAAACGTGCAATATGGATTCAGCTGCCCGTTACACATCTCTCCCTAGTTTCATTTAAGTCAATGGAGAGAGATGTAAAACGGGCCTCTCATCTTTTACACTATCACCCAAAGTCAGAATGACCCCCAGCATGTCTTGAAATGAACTCATAATGAGTGCCAACTTAGGGGTACCTAACGGGTACCAACTGCAATGTATGTACCTTTAAGGGGAGAACTACTTATTACAGCTCCTGTATACTGTAGTAACGGCAGTGACCACACCTGTATATAAACCCTGAGTAGTGATTTGTACAGTTAGTTCTAGAGTAACCGTCATTCAGTAAACACCTGTTGATCATTCCCTGCAGTCTCTTGTCTAATTGTTGAAGGGCATAACATCAAGATACACGGATCTAACATTGGCGACGAGCAGATTCAAACCTACCTGCAACTCTGCATCACCTCCCAGGGATTCGCTCCTGGAGAACAGTGGAAGAAGACCGAGTCCAGAAGCACGGGTGTCGACCACGGGAAACTCCCCCAGTCATCCAGCGGAGATTTGAGCATCGCAGGGGAGGCTGTTGAGAGCCAGGCTTGGCTTTCCAGTCACGGTGGTCCAGCGAAACGGGCTGGCAGCAGGTACTGCGCAGACCCTTCCCGGACAGCAGCGGCTAGAGCCGACCGACGGCACAGAATAAGGCCGAGCAGCGTCGATGGGGGAGAGAGAGAGGGTAGAGCGCACAGGGCGCAGCTGGTGTTCAGGACCGAGTGGTGTCAACGAGAGAGAGCAGAGTGCAGCCGGTGTTCAAGGGCCGAGCAGCATCAACGGGAGAGAGAGGCGCGCAGGAAAATGCGCAGAATGCAGCCGGTGTTCAAGGGCCGAGCAGCGTCAGCTGGGAAGAAAGGAAAGCGCGGGAGACGCCATTTTAAGCCGCAGCGGGGAAGAAAGGAAAGCGCGGGAGACGCCATTTTAAGCCAGTTGAACCACACCCAAAAATGCCGAAGAGTAGCAGTATCACAGCGTTCGACAAGGAAGTCGAAGACTGGATGACATATGTCAAACGCATAGAAGTATACTGCAAGGCGAATGAAGTGCCAGATGACAAGAAAGCACTGGTATTGTTGAATTCAATGGGTGCAAAAACGTATGGCTTACTACGAAACCTAGTAACCCCGGAGAAGCCAGTAGAAAAGGATTTTGAAAACATAGTGTCAATCCTACAGGATCACTTAAACCCCACACCGCTGCTGACAGCAGAAAGATTTAAGTTTCACAAAAGGAACCAGCATAAAGATGAAAGTAATGCTGAGTATTTAACGGAACTGCACAAGCTATCGAAACACTGCCAGTTTGGAACGGGACTAGCAGATACTTTAAGGGACAAGTTTGTGTGTGGGCTTCAAAGTGAAGGAACCCAGAAACGGCTTCTATCAGAAAAGGATCTTACACTGGACAAGGCTTTCAGCATTGCAGTATCACACGAAGCAGCAGCACGGGGCGCGGCAGAGATACAACGGAGACCGCAAGAATATGGCACAAATGAAATGTCATACGGAACAGTGAAGTGCTATCGCTGCGGCAGAACAACACACGACCATAAGGATTGCTGGTTCAAGGAAAAAGTGTGCAGACAGTGTGGAAAAGTAGGACACATAGCAAGAGTCTGCAGGTCGGGAAAGAAAGCCAGCAGCAAGAAATCTCCACAGGAGAAGTACAAGAAGGTACATAAGGTGACGGAGAGTAGTTCAGAAAAACAGAAAAGTGATACAGACTCCGGAAGCAAGGAGCTGGGTTGTCTGAAACTACATAATGTGATCAAAACGGAGGATCACCAAACTATCTGGGTCACGCTCAAGATAGCAGGAGTCCAAGTGAAAATGGAATTGGAAACAGGATCAGCCCTAACAGTCATAAACCGAAGGGACTACAAGCGGCTATTCTCACATACACCATTGAGAGATACAAAGATTGTCTTGAAGACGTACACGGGGCAAAAAGTCTACCCCAAAGGAAAAATAAGGGTGAACGTCATATATAACGGCAAGGAAACACCAAAAATGGACCTATATGTATTGCCAGATGGAGGACCACCACCACTAGGACGTGAATGGATCCGGAAGATACAGCTAGATTGGCATTCCATACAAGCACTGACTGTAGATGCCAAAAAGGATGACGACGTCACACCTGGACGACTGTCAAAAATGCTAACTGATGCACAAGAAGTGTTCCAGCAGGGACTCGGAACACTAAAAGGCATAACAACGACGATCAAAATAGAGAAAAATGCAAGTCCAAAGGCCTAGAAATTGAGTTTTGGCTTAGCCAGGGCTTTAGCGCCGGAAGTTAGTGCCGGCGCTAAGTCCCCCTGCGCGCGCCAAAAATTCAGCAGGGCCGCGCCCAAACGGCTGCCAGCGCTACTGAAGGGTCTTTGCGGCGGTAAATCGGCGCTAACTGCCGTTTCGCGCCGCAATTCCGGCGCTGCGGCACCCGATGCGGTGCGGCAGGCTCGGGAAGTGCAGGCCTCCTCCTTCCCTTAAGGAGGAGCTGCCTGCACCCGATCGCGGCCCGCGAAAATCTTTTAAAAAATGAGCCCGGCACCTCGGACAAGTGCCGGGCTTGCTTCTGTTCCGGGGGGGGGGGGGGAAGTCCGGGGAGGGAGCTGCGGCCAGGCGGCCGGCGGGAAAGCGGCCGGCCGCCGCGGGGCCTTTAATGCGCCGGCGCAAAGACTCGTAAGACTCTGTTGCCAGAGTCTTAGTTGCGGCTGTCACGGGCGAGAAACTGGAGGGAAACGGCTCACTAAGATTGATCTGGCCCAGGCGTACCTGCAAATAGAGGTAGAAGAAGCCTCGAAACAGTACCTCACGATCAACACTCATAAAGGTCTCTACCAATACAACCGGCTGGTGTTCGGGGTAGCATCAGCTCCGGCTATTTGGCAAAGGGCAATGGATCAAGTCCTGCAAGGGATTCCAGGGACTCAGTGTTATTTGGACGACATCCTGGTCACGGGTGAAAATGACAGTGATCACCTCGCCAACCTGGAGCAGGTGCTCACTAGATTGAAGGAATATGGGCTCCGAGCTAATCGCCACAAATGCGAGTTTTTCCAGAAGCAGATCTCGTATTGTGGCCACGTTATTGATAAAGAGGGGTTACATAAGTCCGCTGAAAAGATTGAGGCAGTAGTCAAGGCTCCGGCACCGGAAAATATGTCACAACTGAGGTCATTCCTCGGGCTGGTGAACTACTACCATAAGTTCTTGCCGAATTTGTCTACAGTACTACACCCACTGAACACCCTACTGCAAATGGGGGTACCATGGAAGTGGAGTGACAAATGTAAATGAGCTTTCCAGAAGAGCAAAGCATTGATCACACCAAAAGAGGTGTTGGCTCATTTCAACCCAGCACTACCAATTCGGTTGGCATGTGATGCATCAACCTATGGCATTGGAGCGGTGCTGTCGCACACATTCCCGGACGGCTCGGAGAGGCCAGTAGCCTTTGCGTCTCGGTCACTAACCTCAGCCGAGCGTAACTACGCCCAGATTGACAGGGAGGCCCTCAGCCTAGTGTGGGGAGTGAAAATGTTCAATCACTATCTGCACGGGCAGAAGTTCACCTTGCTGACTGACCACCAACCACTTGTCTCCATCTTTAATCCAAAGAAGGGCGTTCCGGTGATGACTGCGCAACGGCTACAAAGATGGTCCCTTTTTCTAGGGCCGCACCAATATGAAATCGAGTATAAGGGCACGAAACAGCATGGAAACGTTGATGAGCTATCACGCCTGCCACTGCCTACTGCGGAGGAAGCACCAGCAGTGGATCCTGTCAAAATATTTCATTCGACTATAATTGAATGCTTGCCAGTAACTAACGCTGGTATAGAGAAGGAGACCCGAAATGACCCGACACTGTCTCGGGTATATGATTTGACGGTGAAGGGATGGCCAGCACATGGCAACTCACTGTTGACAGCATTCTCATCCAGAAGAGAACAGCTGTCAGTATGCCAGGGGACCTTGATGTGTGGATCCCGAGTGGTAATTCCACCCAAGTTAAGGGAAAGAGTGCTCAATGAGCTTCACGAAGGTCATCTGGCAGGGGTGAAAATGAAAAGCCTTGCTAGGGCTTATGTGTGGTGGCCGGGGATCGATCAGCAAATCGAGGACCTGACAAAGAGCTGCTCAGGATGCCAGAAGGTCCAAAATGCACCACCACATGCCCCTCTACACCCATGGGAGTGGTCCTCATCTCCATGGCAACAGGAGCATATTGATTTTGCTGGTCCATTCATGAACTCAATGTTTTTAATAGCTGTTGATACGCACTCGAAATGGCCTGAGGTGATCAAAATGTCCTCCACCACCACGGAGAAAGCTATTGCAGTCCTACGGACCATTTTTGCCAGGAACGGCTTGCCAGAGCAGATTTGCTCTGATAACGGACCACAGTTTGTGTCCGAAGAGTTTCGAAGATTTATGAAAAGGAATGGGGTAAGGCATTACACATCCGCCCCGTATCATCCAGCCACAAATGGATTGGCTGAGAGGTTCGTACAAACCTTTAAAAAAGCAGTAAGGGCCATGTGCGATGACGACATTCCACTGCAGCATATCACAGAAGCACAGAATCACAGAAACCCCACAGTGCAGATAGAGGCCATTTCGGCCCATCGAGCCTGCACCGACACATATCCCACCCGATCCCCGTAACCCCTACACCCACACATATCCCACCCTATCCCCGTAACCCCATGTATTTAATCCCCCTAACACTAAGGTCAATTTATCATAGCCAATCAACCTAACCCGCACATCTTTGGACTGCGGGAGGAAACCGGAGCAACCGAAGGAAACCCACGCAAACACGGGGAGAATGTGCAAACTCCACACAGACAGTCGCCCGAGGCTGGATTCGAACCCGGGTCCCTGGCGCTGTGAGGCAACAGTGCTAACCACTTATGCCACCGTGCTGCATAAGGTGGACAATTTCCTGTTAGCCTACAGAAATGCGACACATGCAGTCACCAACCAGGCCCTGGCCATGATGTTCTTTAACCGAAGGTTGAGATCTCGTCTGGATTTGCTCAGACCAAATGTACGAAGAGATGTTGAGAGTAAGCAATTCCAGCACATCAATGAGAAGCCGACAAGGGGCTTCAATGTAGGGCAACCAGTCTTGGCCCGCGACTACTGAACAGAGAAATGGCAACCACGGCAGGGGCCACTAATGTACACAGTGGGTGTTGGGGAGAACATTGTGAGATGCCATGCTGACCAGATCCTAGAGTCACAGGAACGAGTCAACCCCATGTCTCGCTCATACGTACCTGGTGATGAACCCGATGTACAGGTAGCATCTACCCCAGAAACAGTAGCATCGGAAGCGGATGAACCAACCGACGACAGGGGGCCAGAATCGCCTCCGCACCAATAGCAAGACACTCAGGAAAGGTGCTATCCAGAAAGGATCAGGAAGCCTCCCCAAAGACTGAATTTATAAATAGACTATTTTCAGTTAATGTTGCATGTTAACAGTGTTAATTGTAATTAGTTTGATATTTAATTGTTAAATGAGTGTTATGGTACTGTTAATCTAAAAGGGGAGGAATTGTAATGTATGTACCTTTAGTAAGTGAACGGGGGTAACTTTGACTTTGGGCGATAATGTAAAAACGTGCAATATGGATTCAGCTGCCCGTTACACATCTCTCCCTAGTTTCATTTAAGTCAATGGAGAGAGATGTAAAACGGGCCTCTCATCTTTTACACTATCACCCAAAGTCAGAATGACCCCCAGCATGTCTTGAAATGAACTCATAATGAGTGCCAACTTAGGGGTACCTAACGGGTACCAACTGCAATGTATGTACCTTTAAGGGGAGAACTACTTTTTACAGCTCCTGTATACTGTAGTACCGGCGGTGACCACACCTGTATATAAACCCTGAGTAGTGATTTGTACAATTAGTTCGAGAGTAACCCTCATTCAGTAAACACCTGTTGATCGTTCCCTGCAGTCTCTTGTCTAATTATTGAAGGACATAACATCAAGATACACGGATCTAACACCAACTACCCCCACCCCTCCCCAAAGGTCAACGTTGGGAAATGCCAAGTGATATAAAAAGGTGGAGAAAGGTCAAAGGATGATTTAAAGTGGGCAATAGACAAAGTGAGGAACTCCCAATGACCCAAATTCAGACTACAGACTAACGCAAAGGAGAAGAACCTAAGTAGGTGCTTTACAGTATAGTAAGTGTAGCTGTTTCTTTTCCCTCTGTTTAGTGATACTTCTAATAGATAAAACAGACTCCCCAAACAGTGAACTACTTTTGAACAAAGACCAAAATACTGCGGGTGCTGGAAAACTGAAAGATAAAACAGGAAATGCTGCCAACACTCAGCAGGTCAGCCTGCTTCAGTGGCAAGAGAACAGAGGAGTGAATTTGCGCCCGTTGTCAATGGCTTCTGCCAAAAAGGTCCACACTTGAACCGTTAACTCCTCTGTGCCTTCCACAGATGCTGCCTGACCTGCTGAGTGCTTCTGTAACTGAACTACTTTTTACTTAACGCAAGGGTTTTGATAGAGTAAATAAGATTAACCTGTTTCCACTGGCAGGAGAGTCAGTAACCAGAGTCCGCAGATTTAAGTTAATTGGCAAACGAACCAGAAAGAAGATGAAGAGATTTATTTTTACGCAGCGAGTGGTTAAGATCTGGAATGCGCTGCCTGGAAGCAGATCCAATGGTAACTTTCAAAAGTAATTGGATAAATACTTGAAAAGGAATCCATTTTCAGGTCTATGGGGAAAGAGCGGTGGGGAGTGGGACTAATTGGACAGCTCTACCAAAGAGCCGGCACAGACACAGTGGTATGAATGGCCTCCTGTACTGGGGAGTCTAGATCTAGAGGTCATAGTCTCAGGATAAGGGGTCGGCTATTTGGAGCTGAGGTGAGGAGAAATTTCTTCACTCGGAGGTTTGTGAACCTTTGGAATTCTCTACTCCGGAAGGCTGTGCATGCTGAGTCGTTGAGCATATTCAAGACTGAGTGACATGAATCAGTCATTCATGAAAGAAAGACTTATGAAATAATACTGAGTGGCCTGCGGGTGGCGCTGTCCAGGGAGAGTATAAATACTCGGGCACGGGCCCAGCTTGTGCAGGACATTCTTAACAGGAACTAGTGAAGGACACAACTAGACCTCCATGTTGTAAAACAGTTGATTAAAGCTTTGTTTAACGCTTAGACCAAGTGCCTAGTAGTTTTCTTACATCAGTGAGATCGATAGATTTTTGGACATTAAGGGAATCAAGGGATATGGGAACAGAGCAGGAAAGTGGAGTTGAGCTACAAGATCCGCCATGGTCTTATTGAATGGTGCAGCAGGCTCGAGGGGTCGTATGGCCGACTCCTGCTCCTCTTTCTTATGTTCTTACGTTCTTATGTAAGATTCTATGATGCTATGAACATCACCAGACTGGGATATCAGCAGCGTTGGGTTTGACTGTGTCCGCACTCAGTCCTGCTCCCAACACGACGCTACACACGCGTTGCCACTTACATGTGGGCTGAAGCGTCTTGCGACGGTCAAAGGCTGAGAATTCTGCAGCGAGAAGGGACCTGAATCAGCTACTTTCTGAAGAGCCATCTGCTTCGGCGCAGAGTGCGACAGATGCTGGCGCAAAGCGTCTCGCTACCGAGAAAGCTCATACATGGCGTTCGGCCAGCAACATAGCATGGGCTTCAGTCCAGCTTTCGCCTATCACCAGTGTTGGTTTTGACCAGGCAATTTAAAAAAAAATCATTGGGGGGATGTGGGCGTCGCTGGCAAGGCCGGCATTTATTTCCCATCACCTAATTGCCCTTGAGGAGGTGGTGGTGAGCCGCCTTCTTGAACCGCTGCAGTCTATGTGGTGACGGTACTCCCACAGTGCTGTTAGGGAGAGAGTTCCAGGATTTTGACCCAGTGACGATGAAGGAACGGCAATATCAGTCCAAGTGAGGATGGTGTGTGACTTGGAGGGGAACTTGGTGATGATGTTCCCATGCACCTGCTGCCCTTGACCTTCTAGGTGGTGGAGATCGCGGGTTTGGGAGTTGCCGTTGAAGAATGTACATTCAGGCTCAGTCCCGCTCCCCCTAAACTGCACATAAGTTTGAGCCTATATGTGAATTGAAACATCGTGTTTGACAGAGAAAAAGGCTAGGAACATAAGGAGCAGGAGTTGGTCATTCACACCCCCCGAGTCTGTACTGCCATTCGATGAAATCATGGCTGATCTGTGACCTCAACTCCACTTACCTGCCTTAGCTCCATATCTCTTGATACCCTTACCTAAAAAAACTATCGTTCTCAGTCTGGAAAATTTCAATTGACCCCCAGCACCCACAGCCTTTTGGGGAGAGAGTTACAGATCTCCACTTTGGTAAAGAGAGTTCTCATTTAAAATTGCAAAAATCTGTTAGTGAGTTTCGGGAATACAGATCCTTCTGTTTTCTCTCTCTCTCTCTCTCTCTCTCTTTCTCTCCCTCCTCCCCTCCCCTCTCTTCCCCTTTCTCTCTCTCTCACTGGAATCCTTGTAAGTTCCCAGTCTTCCCAAGTTCCTTTCCTACATCTGTACACAGATAGCTTTCCCTGGAGTTAAAATACGAGCAGAACATGGCAAGCTGAAAGCGTAGCCACCCTCAAGCTGAAATATCCTCAAATCTGGAGATGGAAGTGCCAATTCCAGGTCACCTTCATGTAAATCAGCAATCATCGTGTGGAGAGATAGCTTAAGGACAGGGAAGAACTGCCAGAACCTAGATTACTATTACTGCGAGACAAGAATCAGCCCTGAAAGGAAAAACAGAATTACGATCAGACCCTAAAAATGATTAATTCACTTTGAATTTTTAAGCTATTTGTTTTCCTCGCGAGTGAAGCTCTGATAAACCCATCTCCAGTTTACCAGGAGATGTTATGCTTGGATGAGAAAACTCTTTTGGATCTAAGTGCGGATCGAAATACTTTTTGAGCCATTTCGCACTGCTTAAATCTTTCATCTCAATTCAGCCCGAAGCAAAGCAGTTGGGAAAATACTTTCATGAAACAGATCTATTTAACATACGATTTAACAAATGTGCTGCTCTTTCAAGGTGGGAGTTCCTTGAGGAGTGAAAGAAATATGCTGGGAATGTCTTTACAAAATAAAATAAAGGGATCATTGGGAAAATATTTAACCCTCGGATGTGAGGTTCTTTTAAGTGTTATACTTGCATCAGCATTCCGTACAGCAGGAGTGAGAGGGAAATGCATTGGCCCATTGACTTACCCGACATGGACCCAGTGTGATGCTGTTGAGTGCCACAGAGTAGAAAGGTGCAGGTTGGGTTCTCCACTCGACTCACATCTCGAGTTGCGTTGAGCTGGGCGAAGGTCTTGGCATTGTCCCCACAATAATCACTGGTTGACTATTAAGTTCCTCCTCACAAGGGAGGTGAGAGGTGAACTCCGACGGGAGTTCCTGCACATAGAAACATAGTAACATAGAAGATAGGAGCTGGAGTAGGCCATTCGGCCCCTCGAGCCTGCTCCGCCATTTAATGAGATCATGGCTGATCATCCAAATTCAGTACCCGGTCCCTGCTTTCTCCCCATATCCCTTGATCCCTTTAGCCTCAAGAAATATATCCAACTCCTTCTTGAATATATTTAATGAATTGGCCTCAACTGCCCTGTGTGGCAGAGAATTCCACAGGTTCACCACTCTCTGGGTGAAGAAATTCCTACTCATCTCAGTCCTAAATGGCTTACCCCTTATCCTTAGACTGTGACTCCTGGTTCTGGACTCCCCCACCATGGGGAACATCCTTCCTGCATCTAGTCTATCTACTCCTGTTAGAATTTTATAACTTTCAATGAGATCCCCTCTCATTCTTCTAAACTCTAGCGAATATAAGCCTAATCGACCCAATCCCTCCTCATACATCATTCCTGCCATCCCAGGTATCAGTCTGGTGAAACTCCGCTGCACACTCTCCATGGCATGAACATCCTTCCTCAGATAAGGCCAGTCCAGTCCCGTGCTGGCTCAGTGAACCTCAGTGAGATTCAGTTACAGAAAACTCGGTTAATACGATGGGTTTTGAGAAGGATTAATAAAGTTGGAGTGAGATGGGGTGAAGCGGAGGGGATTAGGGAAGCAGCTGAGGCAGCGGGAAGCTTTGCCAACAGTGGGAGAGGGGAAATGCACAAATCGGCCAAGTTGAAGGACTGAAGGTTGGAGGGCGGGAGGTCGGCAAGAGGAACCTTGGTGAAACCATGCCTAGGGGTGCCAAAGGCCTGGGTAAAGGTCTCAGCGGCAGTTGGGGGGCGATCTGGGGCACAGATAGACGATGTTGCTGTCTGGGTCCTGGATGGGATGCAGGGTTTCAAGCTCATGCTCTGGCTCAAGCATTTCTCAATCGCCCTATTCGATTCAGTTCTCATTTCTATTACCGTTTGGCCTAATTTCGACCTCTACAAGGTGGGATGAGACCCAAGCTCAGAGGAGGAAAGGTGAACAGACGGTTCGGGTTTAACTACTTTACACCAAGGGTAAGCGAATGTGTGGAGCAGACTGCTCGGGAATGCAGTGGGGAGAAGGGTCGAGTTGACAAATTCAAGAGCGAACTTGATGGATATTTGGCAGAGAGGAATGTATGAGAGCTGCAGTAGCTTGTAGCATTTTTCTAACTTTGAGGTTGGCCAGATGTACTACAACTATCTCTTGGTCCAGTGCAATCCCGTTCCTAGAATCCCTTTGGTTTAAACGCCCTCATTTCTTCTCCCTCGCTCACACCCATCCCCTCCCCAATCAATTAGGGTTAGGGTTAGGATATTCTACTCAACCCTGCTATCGTGGCAGTTAAACCACAGAGGCAGAAGGGGAGGGTTAGGAGTTTTTCACATTTCAGTTGCACAATTTCATTTCAAAGTATGGGAAGTCAATTGAGTTCTGTTCCATGATGATGATTAATGTGAGGAAACGTTAAAGGAGGACCAGACTATAATCAGACATGCAAACAGGAAGATTTCCAGGACATTTGGGAATCAGGCCTTGCCGTATCTGGGAGAATGACATTCCCATATGTCCGAACGCGGTGTATTATCCCTTGCTCTTCCAGTCCAGCAGCAGGACCAAAGGCAGGGAGAGGAACTCCAATCCCTCAGCTGAATCTTTGCGGCTGAATGACTCTCCCAGATTCTCTTCCTCCTGTTCTCGCACTTCTTATGGTAGAGAGGGGGAGGGGATGCTGCATGATAGATCTCTGTAATTGCTCATGGGCTTATTGGACTCATAGCATTCTGTGTCACTGCCTCCAGGTTTCGACAACTGATGGGGCACCTCCAACAAACGTAGCCAAAAAACTCTGCATGTGTTGCCTCCAGTGGCCCAGTTGGTAAGTGGGCATAGATAGGGTAGATAGATAGGGTAGATAGATAGTAATAGGGGCGTAGATAGGGTAGATAGATAGGGTAGATAGAGAGGGTAGATAGAGAGGGTAGATAGATAGGGTAGATAGATAGGGTAGATAGATAGGGAAGATAGATAGGGACGATAGATAGGGTAGATAGATAGGGTAGATAGATAGGGAAGATAGATAGGGAAGATAGATAGGGTAGATAGATAGGGTAGATAGATAGGGAAGATAGATAGGGAAGATAGATAGGGTAGATAGATAGGGTAGATAGATAGGGTAGCTAGATAGGGAAGATAGATAGGGTAGATAGATAGGGTAGATAGATAGGGAAGATAGATAGGGTAGATAGATAGGGTAGATAGATAGGGAAGATAGGTTATTTCCCTGATATCTGGAACAAAGGACTCATAACGCCCATATACAAAAGTGGGGACAAAGTCAACCCAAACAACTATCGAGGCATCTGTGTAAACAATAACCTGGGGAAGGTATTCTGTAGCATCATAAACAAAAGACTTATAAACTTCCTTGAGGAGCACAATGTCTTGAGTAAAAGCCAAATTGGATTCCTGCCAAACTATAGAACATCAGATCATATCTTCACCCTACAGACCCTAATTGACAAACACGTTCACAATAACAAAAGCAAAATCTACGCATGCTTTATAGATTTCCAGAAGGCTTTCGACTCCATCTGGCATGACGGTTTATTCCTGAAACTTATCGAAAGCGGGGTAGGGGGAAAAACATATGATGTAATTAAATCAATGTATACAAACAACAAATGTGCAGTTAAAATTGGAGACAAACAAACAAAATACTTCCCACAGGGGCGGGGGGTGACGCAGGGCTCGCCAATCTCACCGACACTCTTTAATATTTACATAAATGAATTGGCAAAACTACTTGAACAATCTACAGCACCCGGCCTCACCCTATATGAATCCAAGGTTAAATTCCTCCTCTACGCAGACGACCTGGTTCTGCTGTCACCAACTAAGGAGGGTCTACAGCAGAACCTGGACCTGCTGGAGTCGTACTGCCAGACTTGGGCCCTGACAATAAATCCCCAAAAAACCAAAGTCCTTGTGTTCCAGCAAAGATCCAAACATCAGGGACCCAAAATAAATTTCACACTAGGAACAACCAAAATTGAACAAACCACTAACTACACATACTTGGGCTTAAAAATCAATTCTACGGGAAACTTCAAACTGGCTGTGAATGAACTGAAAGAGAAAGCAAGAAGGGTTTTCTATGCCATTAAAAAATCAATCCAAATAGAAATCCCAATTAGCATTTGGCTAAAAATTTTCAAATCAGTAATTGAACCAATTGCACTCTATGGCAGTGAGGTATGGGGACCGCTAACACAACAAGAATTTGCAAAATGGGACAAACACCCAATTGAGATCCTACATGCAGAATTCTGTAAAAGTATCCTCCGGACTCAAAGGAAAACAGTAAACAATGCATGCAGGGCGGAACTAGGCCAATATCCATTAATAATCACTATCCAAAAAAGAGCCACCAAATTTTGGAATCACCTACAAATGAGCAACCCCCAATGCTATCACTACGACGCCCTGAAATGCCAAGAGCTGACCATAAAGAAGAATACCCTCAGTCAACTAGTCCTGGGACTCAGGGAAGTAACTACTAACACTACTAACAATAACCAGCCCCAGGACAGTGACAGCGTAACACAAAGAATTCGACCCAACACAATCGTCGCTAAGCAAAAGGAAAAATATCTGACATATTGGGCAGAAACAACAAAAACCCAAAGCAAACTCAATTGCTACTTGGCCCTAAACAGACAATACAACATAGCTGATTACCTGACCATGGTAAAGGATAACAAACTGAGAAGAACCTTGACAAGGTACAGACTTAGCGAACATAGCCTAGCGATCGAAAAAGGCAGACACAGGCAGACCAGGCTGCCAAGAGAGGACAGGATATGCTCTCACTGCAGTCAGGGAGTAGTGGAGGCCGGGATGCACTTCCTCACAGCCTGTGGAAAATATCAGGGCATCAGGGAGAATTTCTACCAAAAATTCTCACAAATATGCCCTGAATTCAGAAATGAATGACAACCAAAAACTCCCATACCTACTGGGGGAGGAGAGAAGCTGTATAACACTGGCGGCACACTACGTTACAGCTTGCCATGAACAGAGGGACAACCAGTAAACTAAGAAAAGAGTATATATAAATAATGCGAATGTATATTTATACACTGAGGGATATACCTGTTTATACACTGTATGAATAGAACTGCGTTTATGTGTTCAACCATAAATGTATTTTGATGCTTTGGCAACATAAGATGTACCTTATCATGCCAATAAAGAGATTTGAATTGAATTGAATTGATAGGGTAGATAGCTAGGGTAGATAGATAGGGAAGATAGATAGGGAAGATAGATAGGGTAGATAGATAGGGAAGGTGGATAGGGTAGATAGATAGAGTAGATAGATATGGAAGATAGATAGGGAAGGTAGATAAGGTAGATAGATAGGGAAGATAGATAGGGTAGATAGATAGGGAAGATAGATAGGGTAGATAGATAGGGTAGATAGATAGGGAAGATAGATAGGGATAATAGATAAGGTAGATAGATAGGGAAGATAGATAGGGTAGATAGATAGGGAAGATAGATAGGGTAGATACATAGGGTAGATAGATAGGGAAGATAGATAGGGAAGATAGATAGGGTAGATAGATAGGGTAGATAGATAGGGTAGATAGAAAGGGAAGATAGATAAGGTAGATAGATAGGGAATATAGATAGGGTAGATAGATAGGGAAGATAGATAGGGTAGATAGATAGGGTAGATAGATAGGGAAGGTAGATAGGGTAGATAGATAGGGAAGATAGATAGGGAAGATTGATAGGGTAGATAGATAGGGTAGATAGATAGGGAAGATAGATAGGGAAGATAGATAAGGTAGATAGATAGGGAAGATAGATAGGGTAGATAGATAGGGAAGATAGATAGGGTAGATAGATAGGGTAGATAGATAGGGAAGATAGATAGGGAAGATAGATAGGGTAGATAGATAGGGAAGATAGATAGGGAAGATATATAGGGTAGATAAATAGGGAAGACAGATAGGGAAGATAGATAGGGTAGATAGATAGGGAAGATAGATAGGGTAGATAGATAGGGTAGATAGATAGGGAAGATAGATAGGGTAGATAGATAGGGTAGATAGATAGGGTAGATAGATAGGGAAGATAGATAGGGAAGATTGATAGGGTAGATAGATAGGGTAGATAGATAGGGAAGATAGATAGGGTAGATAGATAGGGAAGATGGATAGGGTAGATAGATAGGGAAGATAGATAGGGTAGATAGATAGGGAAGATAGATATGGAAGATAGATAGGGAAGATAGATAGGGTAGATAGATAGGGAAGATAGATAGGGAAGATAGATAGGGTAGATAGATAGGGAAGATACATAGGGAAGATAGATAGAGAAGATAGATAGTGTAGATAGATAGGGTAGATAGATAGGGAAGATAGATAGGGTAGATAGATAGGGAAGATAGATAGGGTAGATAGAGAGGGTAGATTGATAGGGAAGGTAGATAGGGTAGATAGATAGGGAAGATAGATTGGGTAGATAGATAGGGTAGATAGATAGGGAAGATAGATAGGGTAGATAAATACGGTAGATAGATAGGGAAGATAGATAGGGTAGATAGATAGGGTAGAGTGATAGGGTAGATAGATAGGGAAGATAGATAGGGAAGATAGATAGGGAAGATAGATAGGGAAGATAGATATGGAAGATAGATAGGGAAGATAGATAGGGTAGATAGATAGGGTAGATAGATAGGGAAGATAGATAGGATAGATAGATAGGGTAGATAGATAGGGAAGATTGATAGGGTAGATAGATAGGGTAGATCGATAGGGAAGATAGATAGGGAAGATAGATAGGGTAGATAGATAGGGAAGATTGATAGGGTAGATAGATAGGGTAGATAGATAGGGAAGATAGATAGGGAAGATAGATAGGGTAGATAGATAGGGAAGATAGATAGGGTAGATAGATAGGGAAGATAGATAGGGTAGATAGATAGGGTAGATAGATAGGGAAGATAGATAGGGAAGATAGATAGGGTAGATAGATAGGGAAGATAGATAGGGAAGATAGATAGGGTTGATAAATAGGGAAAATATATAGGGAAGATAGATAGGTTAGATAGATAGGGAAGATAGATAGGGAAGATAGATAGGGAAGATAGATATGGTAGATAGATAGGGTAGATAGATAGGGAAGATAGATAGGGTAGATAGATAGGGTAGATAGATAGGGTAGATAGATAGGGAATATAGGTAGGGTAGATAGATAGGGTAGATAGATAGGGTAGATAGATAGGGAAGATAGATACGGTAGATAGATAGGGAAGATAGATAGGGTAGATAGATAGGGAAGATAGATAGGGAAAATAGATAGGGAAGATAGATAGGGAAGATAGATAGGGTAGATAGATAGGGAAGATAGATAGGGTAGATAGATAGGGTAGATAGATAGGGTAGATAGATAGGGAATATAGATAGGGAATATAGATAGGGAAGATAGATAGGGTAGATAGATAGGGAAGATAGATAGGGAAGATAGATAGGGTAGAAAGATAGGGTAGATAGATAGGGAAGATAGATAGGGTAGATAGATAGGGAAGATAGATAGGGAAGATAGATAGGGTAGTTAGATAGGGTAGATAGATAGGGTAGATAGATAGATAGGGTAGATAGATAGGGAAGATAGATAGGGTAGATAGATAGGGAAGATAGATAGGGAAGATAGATAGGGTAGATAGATAGGGTAGATAGATAGGGAAGATAGATAGGGAAGATAGATAGGGTAGTTAGATAGGGTAGATAGATAGGGTAGATAGATAGATAGGGAAGATAGATAGATAGGGTAGATAGAATTCGACCCAACACAATCGTCGCTAAGCAAAAGGATAAATATCTGTCATATTGGGCAGAAACAACAAAAAACCAAAGCAAACTCAATTGCTACTTGGCCCTAAACAGACAATACAACATGGCTGATTACCTGACCATGGTAAAGGATAGCAAACTGAGAAAAACTTTGACAATGTACAGACTTAGTGAACATAACCTGGCGATCGAAAAAGGTAGACACAGACAGACCCGGCTACCAAGAGAGGACAGGATATGCTCTCACTGCAGTCATGGAGTGGTGGAGACAGAGATGTACTTCCTCACAGCTTGTCGAAAATATCAGGGCATAAGGGAGAATTTCTACCCAAAATTCACAAAAATATGCCCGGAATTCAGAAATTTGAATGACGACCAAAAACTCCCATACCTACTAGGGGAAGAGAGAAATTGCATAACACTAGCGGCACACTATGTTACAGCTTGCCATAAACAGAGGGACAACCAGTAAATAGAAGAAAAGAGTATATATATATTGTATGAAAGTATATATTTATACACTCAGGGATATATCTGTTTATACACTGCATGGATAGATCTGTATTTTTGTGATCAAACATGAATGTTTTCCGATGCTTTGGCAACATAAGATGTAACTTGTCATGCCAATAAAGCGATTTGAATTGAATTGAATTGAATTGAATTGAATTGAATTGAATTGAATTGATAGGGTCGATAGATAGGGAAGATAGATAGGGAAGATAGATAGGGAAGATAGATAGGGAAGATAGATAGGGTAGATAGATAGGGAAGATAGATAGGGAAGATAGATAGGGTAGATAGATAGGGAAGATAGATAGGGAAGATAGATAGGGTAGATAGATAGGGTAGATAGATAGGGTAGATAGATAGGGTAGAGAGATAGGGTAGATAGAGAGGGTAGATAGATAGGGTAGATAGATAGGGAAGATAGATAGGGTAGATAGATAGGGTAGATAGATAGGGTAGATAGATAGGGAAGATAGATAGGGTAGATAGATAGGGAAGCTAGATAGGGTAGATAGATAGGAATAGGGGCATAGATAGGGTAGATATATAGGGTAGATAGATAGGGAAGATAGATAGGGTAGATAGATAGGGAAGATAGATAGGGTAGATAAATAGGGAAGATAGATAGGGAAGATAGATAAGGTAGACAGATAGGGAAGATAGATAGGGTAGATAGATAGGGTAGATAGATAGGGTAGATAGATAGGGAAGATAGATAGGGTAGATAGATAGGGTAGATAGATAGGGTAGATAGATAGGGAATATAGATAGGGAATATAGATAGGGAAGATAGATAGGGTAGATAGATAGGGTAGAGAGATAGGGTAGATAGATAGGGTAGATAGATAGGGTAGATAGATAGGGTAGATAGATAGGGAAGATAGATAGGGAAGATAGATAGGGTAGATAGATAGGGAAGATAGATAGGGTAGATAGATAGGGAAGATAGATAGGGAAGATAGATAGGGAAGATAGATAGGGTAGATAGATAGGGAAGATAGATAGGGTAGATAGATAGGGAAGATAGATAGGGTAGAGAGATAGGGTAGATAGATAGGGTAGATAGGGTAGATAGATAGGGGAGATACAATACAATACAATACAAATCGCTTTATTGGCATGATAAGGTACATCTTATGTTGCCAAAGCATCAAAATACATAGATAGGGTAGATAGATAGGGAAGATAGATAGGGAAGATAGATAGGGTAGATAGATAGGGAAGATAGATAGGGAAGATAGATAGGGTAGATAGATAGGGAAGATAGATAAGGAAAATAGATAGGGAAGATAGATAGGGAAGATAGATAGGGTAGAGAGATAGGGTAGATAGATAGGGAAGATAGATAGGGTAGAGAGATAGGGTGGATAGATAGGGTAGATAGGGTAGATAGATAGGGGAGATAGATAGGGTAGATAGATAGGGAAGATAGATAGGGAAGATAGATAGGGTAGATAGATAGGGAAGATAGATAGGGAAGATAGATAGTGAAGATAGATAGGGTAGATAGATAGGGAAGATAGATAGGGTAGAGAGATAGGGTAGATAGATAGGGTAGATAGGGTAGATAGATAGGGGAGATAGATAGGGTAGATAGATAGGGAAGATAGATAGGGAAGATAGATAGGGTAGATAGATAGGGAAGATAGATAGGGAAGATAGATAGGGTAGATAGATAGGGAAGATAGATAAGGAAGATAGATAGGGTAGATAGATAGGGAAGATAGATAGGGTAGAGAGATAGGGTGGATAGATAGGGTAGATAGGGTAGATAGATAGGGGAGATAGATAGGGTAGATAGATAGGGAAGATAGATAGGGAAGATAGATAGGGAAGATAGATAGGGAAGATAGATAGGGAAGATAGATAGGGTAGATAGATAGGGAAGATAGATAGGGTAGAGAGATAGGGTAGATAGATAGGGTAGATAGGGTAGATAGATAGGGGAGATAGATAGGGTAGATAGATAGGGAAGATAGATAGGGAAGATAGATAGGGTAGATAGATAGGGAAGATAGATAGGGAAGATAGATAGGGTAGATAGATAGGGAAGATAGATAAGGAAGATAGATAGGGAAGATAGATAGGGAAGATACGTAGGGTAGATCGATAGGGAAGATAGATAGGGTAGATAGATAGGGTAGATAGATAGGGAAGATAGATAGGGAAGATAGCTAGGGTAGATAGATAGTGTAGATAGATAGGGTAGATAGATAGGGAAGATAGACAGGGAAGATAGATAGGGAAGATAGATAGGGAAGATAGATAGGGTAGATAGATAGGATAGATAGATAGGGAAGATAGACAGGGAAGATAGATAAGGTAGATAGATAGGGTAGATAGATAGGGTAGATAGATAGGGTACATAGATAGGGAAGATAGATAGGGTAGATAGATAGGGAAGATAGATAGGAATAAGGGCATAGATAGGGTAGATAGATAGGGTAGATAGATAGGGAAGATAGATAGGGGAGATAGATAGGGTAGATAGAGAGGGAAGATAGATAGGGTGGATAGATAGGGTAGATAGATAGGGTAGAGAGATAGTGTAGATAGATAGCGAAGATAGATAGCGAAGATGGATAGGGAAGATAGATAGGGAAGATAGATAGGGAAGATAGATAGGGTAGATAGATAGGGAAGATAGATAGGGAAGATAGATAGGGTAGATAGATAGGGTAGATAGATAGGGTAGATAGATAGGGTAGATAGATAGGGTAGAGAGATAGGGTAGCTAGACAGGGTAGATAGATAGGGTAGATAGATAGGGAAGATAGATAGGGTAGATCGATAGGGTAGATAGATAGGGTAGAGAGATAGGGTAGATAGATAGGGTAGATAGATAGGGTAGATAGATACGGAAGATAGATAGGGTGGATAGCTAGGGTAGATAGATAGGGAAGATAGATAGGGTAGATTGATAGGAATAGGGGCATAGATAGGGAAGATAGATAGGGTAGATAGATAGGGTAGATAGATACGTTAGATAGATAGGGTAGAGAGATTGGGTAGATAGATAGGGTAGATAGATCGGGAAGATAGATATGGAAGATAGATAGGGAAGATAGATAGGGTAGATAGATAGGGTGGATAGAAAGGAATGGGGCATAGATAGGGTAGATAGATAGGGTAGATAGATAGGGTAGATAGATAGGGTAGATAGATAGGGTAGAGAGAAAGGAATAGGGGCATAGACAGGGTAGATAGAAAGGAACTTTTTGTTAGATCCGGGTATCTTAATGTTGTGTCCTTCAATAATCAGACAAAGACTGCAGGGAACGATCAACAGGTGTTTACTGAATGAGGGTTCAAACTGCAACTGACTGTACAGATCACTACTCAGGGTTTATGTACAGGTGTGGCCACTGCTGGTACTACAGGATACAGGAGCTGTAAAAAGTAGTTCTCCCCCTTAAAGGTACATACATTACAATTCCTCCCCTTTTAGATTAACAGTACAATAACACTCATTTAACAATTAAATATCAAACTAATTACAATTAACACTTTTAACATGCAACATTAACTGGAAATAGTCTATTTATAAATTCAGTCTTTGGGGAGGCTTCCTGATTCTTTCTGGATAACGCCTTTCCCGAGTGTCTCGCTCTTGGTGCGGAGGCGATTCTAACACCCTGTCGTCAGTTGATTCATCAGCTTCCAATGCTATTGTTGATGAGGTAGATGAGACCTGTACGTCGTGTTCCTCATCAGGTACGCATGGCCGAGACATGGGGTTGACTCGGTCCTGTGACTCTAGGATCTGGTCAGCATGGCGTCTCACAATGTTCTCCCCAACATGCACTGTGTACATTAGTGGCCCCTGCCGTGTGCATATCGTTCCTGGTTGCCATTTCTCTGTTCGGTAGTCACGGGCCAAGCCTGGTTGCCCTACATTGAAGCTCCTTGTCGGCTTTTCATTGATGTGCTGGAATTGCTTATTCTCAACATCTCTTCGTACATTTGGTCTGAGCAAATCCAGACGAGATCTCAACCTTCGGTTAAAGAACATCATGGCCGGGGTTTGGTTGGTAACTGCACGTGTCGCATTTCTGTAGGCTAAAAGGAAATTGTCCACCTTGTGCTGCAGTGGAATGTCGTCATCGCACATGGCCCTTACTGCTTTTTTAAAGGTTTGTACGAACCTCTCAGCCAATCCATTTGTGGCTGGATGATACGGGGCGGATGTGTAAGGCCTTACCCCATTCCTTTTCATAAATCTTCGAAACTCTTCGGACACAAACTGTGTTCCGTTATTAGAGCAAATCTGCTCTGGCAAGCCGTTCCTGGCAAAAATGGTCTGTAGGACTGCAATAGTTTTCTCCATGGTGGTGGAGGACATTTTGATCACCTCAGGCCATTTCGAGTGAGCATCCACGGCTATTAAAAACATTGAGTCCATGAATGGACCAGCAAAGTCAATATGCACCCATTGCCATGGAGATGAGGGCCACTCCCATGGGTGTAGAGGGGCATGTGGTGGTGCATTTTGGACCTTCTGGCATCCTGAGCAGCTCTTTGTCAGGTCCTCGATTTGCTGATCGATCCCCGGCCACCACACATAAGCCCTAGCAAGGCTTTTCATTTTCACCACTCCCAGATGACCTTCGTGAAGCTCATTGAGCATTCTCTCCCTTAACTTGGGTGGAATTACCACTCGGGATCCACACATCAAGGTCCCCTGGCATACTGACAGCTGTTCTCTTCTGGATGAGAATGCTGGCAACAGTGAGTCACCATGTGCTGGCCATCCCTTCACTGTCAAATCAAATACCCGAGACAGTGTCGGGTCATTTCGAGTCTCCTTCTCTATACCAGCATTAGTTACTGGCAAGCTATCAATTATAGTCGAATGAAATATTTCGACAAGATCCACTGCTGGTGATTCCTCCGCAGTAGGCAGTGGCAGGCGTGATAGCCCATCAGCGTTTCCATGCTGTTTCGTGCCCTTATACTCAATATCATATTGGTGCGCCCCTAGAAAAAGGGACCATCTTTGTAGCCGTTGCACAGTCATCACCGGAACGCCCTTCTTTGGATTAAAGATGGAGACAAGTGGTTGGTGGTCAGTCAGCAAGGTGAACTACTGCCCGTGCAGATAGCGATTGAACTTTTTCACTCCCCACACTAGGCTGAGGGCCTCCCTATCAATCTGGGCGTAGTTGCGCTCGGCTGAGGTTAGTGACCGAGACGCAAATGCTACTGGCCTCTCCGAGCCGTCCGGGAATTTGTGCGACAGCACCGCTCCAATGCCATAGGGTGATGCATCATACGCCAACCGAATTGGTAGTGCTGGGTTGAAATAAGCCAACACCTCTTTCGATGTGATCAATGCTTTGCTCTTCTGGAAAGCTCGTTTACATTCGTCACTCCACTTCCATGGTACCCCTGTTTGCAGTAGGGTGTTCAGTGGGTGTAGTACGGTAGACAAATTCGGCAAGAACTTATGGTAGTAGTTCACCAGCCCGAGGAACGACCTCAGTTGTGACACATTTTCCGGTGCTGGAGCCTTGACTACTGCCTCAAGCTTTTCAGGGGACTTATGTAACCCCTCTTTATCAATAACGTGGCCACAACACGACATCTGCTCCTGGAAAAACTCGCATTTGTGGCGATTAGCTCAGAGCCCATATTCCTTCAATCTAGTGAGCACCTGCTCCAGGTTGGCGAGGTGATCACTGTCATTTTCGCCCGTGACCAGGATGTCGTCCAAATAACACTGGGTCCCTGGAATCCCTTGCAGGACTTGTTCCATTGCCCTTTGCCAAATAGCCGGAGCTGATGCTACCCCGAACACCAGCCGATTGTATTGGTAGAGACCTTTATGAGTATTGATCGTGAGGTACTGTTTCGAGGCTTCTTCTACCTCCATTTGCAGGTACACCTGGGCCAGATCAATCTTAGTGAAGCGTTTCTCTCCAGATAGCGAGGCGAAAATATCTTCAATCCGCGGAAGCGGATATTGTACAGTGTGAAGGACTGGGTCCACTGTCACCTTAAAGTCCCCACAGATGCGAACCTTCTTTGATTCCCCAGGCGTATTACTCAACGACCTCTTCATTACAGGAATGATGGGTGTAGCCCACTCGCTCCAGTCCACTTTGGACAGTACTCCTGAATGTTCCAAACCTTCCAGCTCTGCTTCGACGGCTGGGCAGATCGCATAAGGTACCGGTCTGGCCTTAAAAAACTTTGGGCTTGCATTTTCCTCTATTTTGATCGTCGCTGTTATGCCTTTTAGTGTTCCGAATCCCTGCTGGAACACTTCTTGTGCGTCAGTTAGCATTTTTGACAGTCGTCCAGGTGTGACGTCGTCATCCTTTTTGGCATCTACAGTCAGTGCTTGTAGGGAATGCCAATCTAGCTGTATCTTCCGGATCCATTCACGTCCTAGTAATGGTGGTTCTCCATCTGGCAATATATATAGGTCCATTTTTGGTGTTTCCTTGCCGTTATATATAACGTTCACCCTTATATTTCCTTTGGGGTAGACTTTTTGCCCCGTGTACGTCTTCAAGACAATCTTTGTATCTCTCAAGGGTATATGTGAGAATAGCCGCTTGCAGTCCCTTCGGTTTATGACTTTTAGGGCTGATCCTGTGTCCAATTCCATTTTCACTTGGACTCCTGCTATCTTGAGCGTGACCCAGATAGTTTGGTGATCCTCTGTTTTGATCACATTATGTAGTTTCAGACATCCCAGCTCCTTGCTTCCGGAGTCTGTATCACTCTTCTGTTCATCTGAACTACTCTCCGTCACCTTATGTACCTTGTTGTACTTCTCCTGTGGAGATTTCTTGCTGCTGCTTTTCTTTCCCGACCTGCAGACTCTTGCTATGTGTCCTACTTTTCCATACTGTCTGCACATTTTGTCCTTGAACCAGCAATCATTATGGTCGTGTGTTGTTCTGCCACAGCGATAGCACTTCACTGTTCCGTATGACATTTCATGTGCCATATTCTTGCGGTGTCCGTTGTATCTCTGCAGCGCCCCTTGCGGCTGCTTCGTGTGATACTGCAATGCTGAAAGCCTTGTCCAGCATAAGATCCTTTTCTGATAGAAGCCGTTTCTGGGTTCCTTCACTTTGAAGCCCACACACAAACTTGTCCCTTAAAGTATCTGCTAGTCCCGTTCCAAACTGGCAGTGTTTCGATAGCTTGCGCAGTTCCATTACATACTCAGCATTACTTTCATCTTTATGCTGGTTCCTTTTGTGAAACTTAAATCTTTCTGCTATCAGCAGCGGTGTGGGGTTTAAGTGGTCCTGTAGGATTGACACTATGTTTTCAAAATCCTTTTCTACTGGCTTCTCTGGGATTACTAGGTTTCGTAGTAAGCCATACGTTTTTGCACCCGTTGAATTCAACAATACCAGCGCTTTCTTGTCATCTGGAACTTCATTCGCCTTGCAGTATACTTCTATGCGTTCGACATATGTCGTCCAATCTTCGACTTCATTGTCGAACGCTGTGATACTGCCACTCTTCGGCATTTTCGGGTGTGGTTAGACTGGCTTAAAATGGCGTCTCCCGCGCTTTCCTTTCTTCCCCGCTGCGGCTTAAAATGGCGTCTCCCGCACTTTCCTTTCTTCCCCGCAGCGGCTTAAAACGGCGTCTCCCGCACTGCTGCCAACGCCGCTCTCGGTGGTCCTCCTGGCAAATGGCGACGTCCTGTGGGTTTCGTGCGCTGCTCCTGCGCTGCTGCCAATGCCGCTCTCTGCGGTCCTCGTGGCAATGGCAGCGCCTCGCGTTTTCCTGCGCGCCTCTCTCCCCCGTTGACGCTGCTTGGCCCTTGAACACTGGCTGCGCTCTGGTCTCTCTCGCCTCCCTTCCCCCGTTGACGCCGCTCGGTCCTGAACACCGGCTGCGCTCTGCTCTCTCTCCTTGATGCTGCTCGGCCCTTGAACACCGGCTGCGCCCCGTGCGCTCTGCCCTCTCTCTCTCCCCCGTCGACGCTGCTCGGCCTTTTTCTGTGCCGCTCGGTCGGCTCTAGCCGCCGCTGTCCGGGAAGGGTCTGCGCAGTATCTGTTGCCAGCCCGTTTCGCTGGACCACCGTGGCTGGAAAGCCAAGCCTGGCTCTCGACAGCCTCCCCTGCGATGCCCGTGCTTCTGGACTCGACCTCCTTCCACTGTTCTCCAGGAGCGAATCCCTGGGAGGTGATGCAAAGTTGCAGGTAGGTTCGAATCTTTCTCGTCGCCAATGTTAGATCCGGGTATCTTAATGTTGTGTCCTTCAATAATCAGAAAAAGACTGCAGGGAACGATCAACAGGTGTTTACTGAATGAGGGTTCAAACTGCAACTGACTGTACAGATCAATACTCAGGTTTTATATACAGGTGTGGTCACTGCCGGTACTACAGGATACAGGAGCTGTAAAAAGTAGTTCTCCCCCTTAAAGGTACATACATTACACTTTTCCCCTTAGTAGAGGGGTCAATAACCAGGGGGCATAGTTTCAAGGTAAGAGGCAGGAGGTTTAGAGGGGATTTGAGGAAAAACCTTTTCACCCAGAGGGTGGTTGGAACCTGGAACTCACTGCCTGAAAGGGTGGTAGAGGCAGAAACCCTCACAACATTCAAGAAGCATTTAGATGAGCACTTGAAACGCCATAGCCTACAAGGCTACGGACCAAGTGCTGGAAAATGGGATTAGAATAGACAGGGCTTGACGGCGGGCGCGGACGCAATGGGCGAAGGGCCTCTTTCTGTGCTGTATAACTCTATGACTCTATAAGTACACTGCAATGTGTGATACTGAGCCTCACAGTCTTCAGTTTATGCTGCATTGGCTGATCTCAGCAAGGCTTGGAGGTGGAATTGTCCTTTTAAAAAAATTAATTCACGGGATGTGGGCATCACTGGCAAGGGCAACATTTATTGCCCATCCCTAATTGCCCTCGAGCGTCAGCTGTGGCTCTGTGGGTAGCACTCTCACCTCTGAGTCAGGAGGTTGTCGGTTCAAGCCCCACTCCAGAGACTTGAGCACAAAAATCTAGGTTGACACTCCAGTGCAGTGCTGAGGGAGTGCTGCAATGTCGGAAAGTGCCGTCTTTCGGATCAGATGTTAAACCGAGGCCCTGTCTGCTCTCTCAGGTGGATGTAAAAGATCCCATGGCACTATTTTGGAGAAGAGCGGGGGAGTTATCCCCGGTGTCCTGGACAATATTTATCCCTCAACCAACATCACTAAAACAGATTATCTGGTCATTATCACATTGCTGTTTGTGGGAGCTTGCTGTGTGCAAATTGACAGCTGCATTTCCTACCTTGACTAAACTTTTTTTTTTAAGTACTTAATTGGCTGTAAAGCGCTTTGGGACATCCAGTGGTCGTGAAAGGCACTATATAAATGCAAGTCTTTCTTTTTTGAGACGGTGGTGGTTCAAGAAGGCGGATCACCACCACCCTCTCAAGGGCAACTAGGGATGGGCAATAAATGCTAGCCTTGCCAGCGATGCCCACATCCCGAGAATGAAAAAATACTGAGTATTGGTACCCGAGGAGGCCAAGTTCAACTTTCAATGACAGTCACTTCCTGGTGAAGGTCAAAGCTTAGATCACATAAGACATGGACCCCTACAATCGTCATTCATGGTTTAAAGCTCATAGGTGAGCTCTGGAAAGACACATGTGCGAGACCCAGAACCAAGCTGTGACATTAATTTTTTGTCAAAAAGAGGAGGTGTTTTCAGGGCTGGATTACACAACACATCCCTTCCCATTGGACGGGGAGGGAGACAAGTTTTTGAGACTGTTATTCCCACATTACAACGGTGACTCAACTTCAAAAGTACTTCTGAAACTGCACCATCATCCCTTTTGTCTCTTAATCTCTCCTGCCTTCCACCCTATCACAGGCCTTCCCTTTTGTTCTTTCCTCCCCTCCCCCCTTTCCCAGCCCCTACACTTGCTTAAAAACCTGTTCCATCTCCAACTTTTTCCAGTTCTGACGAAAGGTCATCGACCCGAAACGTTAACTCTGTTTCTCTCTCCACAGATGCTGCCTGACCCGCTGAGTGTTTCCAGCACTTCCTGTTTTTATTTCAAAGGTACGTCATTGGCTGTAAGGGAGAACCAGTGGATGTGGTGTATTTGGATTTTCAAAAGGCTTTCGATAAGGTCCCGCACAAGAGATTAGCGTGTAAAATTAAGGCACATGGGATTGGGGGCAAGGTATTGACTTGGATAGAGAACTGGTTGGCAGACAGAAAGCAAAGAGTTGGAATAAATGGCTCTTTTTCCAAATGGCAGGCAGTGACTAGCGGGATACCGCAGGGATCGGTCCTTGGACCCCAGCTGTTCACAATATATATCAATGATCTGTGATACGCTTATCAATTACTTCATAAAAGGTGATGAGTCGAAGAAGAGATGATGAGTCGAAAGAAGAGATGAATAAGGCTTTTATTAGCTAAGAAGAGACCATGCTTCTTCGTGAGTGACTGAACAAGTCTGAACGAAACCCACACAGTGGTGGGTGGAGTCAGCTGAGGCATGCCTCCATACACAGCGCCACCCAGAGGTGGCAATATACAATACAGTGGTTTACCACATTCACCCCTTGTTTAATGTGAAGTCCGGCGGGGTGAAGGGTACTACAAGTTAAGTCTATCAGGAGGCCTTGTCTGACGTCCTGATCGTCGTGGTGGCGGCGGTGGTGTTGCAGCATCCGACGTCGGGTCTGGTGTCTGGGTGGTTGGCGAAGATTCCTGGGGCTTTGGCATGCCGTCTGCAGGGGTTGGGTTGGGAGGGGTGGTGGGGGATAACAGTGGTAAGGGGGATAACGGTGGTAAGGGGGATAACGGTGGTAATTCAGGGGTACCCGAGGGTGCGAGATCTCGTATGGAGACCGTGTCCTCCCGCCCGTCTGGGTATGTCACCCAGGCATACTGGGGGTTGGCGTGTAGGAGGTGCACCCGCTCGACCAGGGGGTCCGTTTTATGCGTCCTCACGTGCCTCCGCAGTAGGACGGGCCCAGGAGAAGTCAACCATGCCGGTAGCGAGGTTCCCGATGTAGACTTCCGGGGGAAAACGAACATTTTCTCATGAGGGGTCGCATTAGTGGCAGTACAAAGCAGTGACCGAATGGAGTGAAGCGCTGCAGGGAGGACCTCCTGCCAGCGGGAGGTCGGAAGGCCCTTAGATTTTAGTGCTAAGAGGACTGCCTTCCAAACCGTCGCGTTCTCCCTTTCCACCTGGCCGTTCCCCCGGGGGTTGTAACTGGTGGTCCTGCTCGTGGCGATACCTCTTGTTAGCAGGTACTGCCGAAGTTCGTCGCTCATGAACGATGAGCCCCTGTCGCTATGTATATAGCTGGGGAACCCGAACAGAGCGAAGATGTCATTCAGACACTTGATGACCGTGGTACTGGTCATGTCTGGGCAAGGGATGGCAAAGGGGAAACGGGAGTACTCATCAACTATGTTGAGGAAGTACACATTGCGGTCAGCGGAGGGGAGGGGCCCTTTAAAATCGACGCTCAGGCGTTCGAAGGGGCGGGTGGCCTTGATCAGGCTTGCTCTGTCCGGCCTATAGAAGTGCGGTTTGCACTCGGCACAGATTTGGCAGCTCTTGGTCATGGTCCTGACCTCCTCGATGGAGTAGGGCAGGTTACGGGATTTGATAAAATGGAAAAACCTGGTGACCCCCGGGTGGCAGAGGTCATTGTGGAGGGACTGCAGCCTATCACTCTGCGCGTTGGCGCATGTACCACGTGATAGGGCATCTGGGGGCTCATTGAGTTTCCCTGGCCGATACAAGATATCATAATTGTAGGTGGAGAGTTCGATTCTCCACCTCAAGATCTTGTCGTTCTTGATTTTACCCCTCTGCTTATTATTAAACATAAAAGCTACTGAACGCTGGTCAGTGAGCAGGGTAAATCGTTTCCCGGCCAGGTAATGCCTCCAGTGACGCACCGCTTCTACAATAGCCTGGGCCTCCTTTTCGACGGAGGAGTGTCTCGTCTCGGGGCCCTGGAGGGTCCTTGAGAAAAAGGCCACGGGTCTGCCCGCCTGGTTAAGGGTCGCGGCTAGGGCGAAGTCGGAGGCATCGCTCTCCACTTGGAAGGGGATGGACTCATCCACCGCGTGCATTGCGGCCTTCGCGATATCGTTCTTGATAAGAGTGAAGGCTGCACACGCCTCTGGTGTCAGGGGGAAGGAGGTGGCTTTGATGAGGGGCCTGGCTTTGTCTGCATAGAGGGGCACCCACTGGGCGTAGTAGGAGAAAAACCCCAGGCATCTCTTCAGTGCTTTTTGGCAGTGGGGAAGGGGTAGCTCCATTAGGGGGCGCATTCTGTCGGGGTCCTCATGGCGGATGGGCAGCTGGTGGTACGCTGGTGGTACGCTGACTTAAGGTCGATGGTGGAGAATACTTTGTATTGCGCAATCTGATTGACCATATCAGATATGCGAGGGAGGGGGTACGCGTCCAGCTGGGTGTATCGGTTTATGGTTTGGCTGTAGTCGATTACCATGCGGCGTTTTGCAGTGGTTTTAACGACTACAACCTGGGCTCGCCAGGGGCTAGTGCTACCTTCGATAATGCCCTCCTTCAAGAGCCGCTCCACCTCAGAGCTGATAAAAGCTCTGTCCCCGGCACTGTACCGCCTGCTTTTGGTAGCGATGGGTTTACAGTCGCGGGTGAGGTTAGCGAACAGGGGAGGGGGGGGGACTTTTAATGTGGAAAGGCTGCAGGTGGTTTGCAGCGGGCGATTTAAAAGTTGTTGGTTGCAGACTGTGAGTGGGGGGAGGGGTCCACCGTATGCTAGTGTGACACTCTTAAGGTGGCACTGAAAATCCAACCCTAGCAGGACGGCAGCGCAAAGACGGGGCAGGACTAGCAGTTTAAATTTTTTATATTCAGTGCCCCCTACTGACAGGGTCACCACACAGTAGCCGCTGATGTCCATTGACTGGGACTTGGACGCCATAGAAATGCGATGGTGCGTTGGCAGAATCGTGAGGGAGTGGCTACGTACCGTGTCGGGGTGGACGAAACTCTCTGTGCTCCCGCTGTCGATCAGGCAACTGGTGGCGCGGCCATTTACCGCGATATCCATCATGGAGCTGGATAGATGGTGAGGGTGGCCTTGATCCAGCGTCACGGAGGCCAGTATGTGGCTTAGTGAGTCACTATAGTCATCCGCCGAGACGGTGGTCGGTTCCGGTGACGAAATGGCGGTTGAGTGCGTTGGATACGATGGCGGCGGATGCCATGCGGCCGGGGGTACACAAAATGGCGGATAAGATGGCTGCTCCCACGGCCCGCACGCTGCGCTGCTGGCTGGCTTCCCCTTGCAGGCGTTAGCGTAATGGCCTTTCTTCCCGCAGCCCGAGCAGGTAGCTGTCTTAGCTGGGCAGTGCGCTCTGGGATGTTTTAACTGGCCACAGAAATAGCATTTTTGGGCCTGGTTACTGGGCATCGAAGCAGTTCTTACCGGAGGCTGCTGTCTCGGTTGGGTCGCTGCAGCGGTTGGTGCCGGGGGCGGCGGTCCCGTGTCCCACGGTTTCGATTGCCATGTCTCGGCGCCGTTACGGGGGTATGCCTCGAGGTTTCGGTGGGCCTCCTCTAACGAGAGCGCAAGGGCAATGGCCGTCTTCAGGTCGGGTTCCTTGCTTTCTAGCAGTCTCTGCCGGGTGTGGTCTGACTGGAGGCCCCTGACGAAGGCATCACAGGCGAGTCCCTGCGCGTGCTCCACAGCCGTTACCGCTTTACAATCGCAGTCTCTGCAGAGTGCCAGTAGCGCCCGTGCAAATGCCCCTACCGATTCTCCCGGTTGCTGCCTGCGGGATCCCAAGAGGTGTCGGGCGTAAATTGTGTTCACTGGGCGCGTATATTGCCCTTTTAGTAGCTCGAGGGCCGCCACGTACGTATTTGAGTCCCGGATTAGCATATATACTTGATGGCTCACCTGGGCGGTCAAAATTTTCAGTTTGTGATCCTCCTCTGTAACCTGTGAGATTGCGAGGAAGGATTCAAAGCAGCTCAGCCAGTGTTCAAACTTGGCTGATGCACCCACATCTTGAGGGTCGAGGTCCAGGCGTGGTGGTCTGAGGGCTCTCAGCAATGTCTGCTGTATCCGTTGCTGTTGTTGCTCCTCAGGTGTCGCCATTTAACTTTTAGCTAATAAAATTGATACGCTTATCAATTACTTCATAAAAGGTGATGAGTCGAAGAAGAGATGATGAGTCGAAAGAAGAGATGAATAAGGCTTTTATTAGCTAAGAAGAGACCATGCTTCTTCGTGAGTGACTGAACAAGTCTGAACGAAACCCACACAGTGGTGGGTGGAGTCAGCTGAGGCATGCCTCCATACACAGCGCCACCCAGAGGTGGCAATATACAATACAGTGGTTTACCACAATCTGTACAAGGGAACTAGATGTAATATCTCCAAGTTTGCAGACGACACAAAGCTGGGTGGGCGTGTGTGCTGTGAGGAGGATGCCGAGAAACTCCAGTATGATTTGGACAGGTTGGGTGATTGGGCAGAAGCATGGCAGATGCAATTTAACGTGGATAAATGCGAGGTTATCCACTTTGGTGTCAAAAACAGGAAGGCAGATTATTATCTGAATGGCAATAGATTGGGAGAAGGGGAAGTGCAACGAGACCTGGGTGTTCTTGTACACCAGTCGCTGAAGGTAAGCATGCAGGTGTAGCAGGTGGTTAAGAAGGCAAATGGTATGTTGGCCTTCGTAGCGAGAGGGTTCGAGTACAGGAACAAGGATGTCTTGCTGCAGTTGTACAGGGCCTTGGTGAGACCACATCTTGAGTATTGTGTGTAGTTTTGGTCACCTTATCTGAGGAAGGATGCCCTCGCCATGGAAGGAATGCAGCAAAGATTCACCAGGCTGATACCTGGGATGGCAGGAATGACATACGAGGAGAGATTGGGTCGATTGGGCTTGTACTCGCTGGAGTTTAGAAGAATGAGAGGGGATCTCATCGAAACTTATAAAATTCTAACAGGACTAGACAGACTAGATGCAGGAAGGATGGTCCCGATGGTCGGGGAGTCCAGAACCAGGGGTCACAGTCTAAGGATAAGGGGTAAGCCATTTAGGACAGAGATGAGGAGGAATTTCTTCACCCAGAGAGTGGTGAACCTGTGGAATTCTCTGCCAAAGAAGGCAGTAGAGGCCAATTCATTAAATATATTCAAGAAGGAGTTGGATATATTTCTTAAGGCTGAAGGGATCAAGGGATTGGGAGAGAAGGCAGGGATAGGGTACTGAATATGGATGATCAGCCATGATCTCATTGAATGGTGGAGCAGGCTCGAGGGGCTGAATGGCCTACTCCTGCTCCTATCTTCTATGTTTCTATGTTTCTATGTTTGCGATGTCTGGTGGTCATGAAAGGTGCTATATAAATGCAAGCCTTTCTTTCTTTCTTTCTTTCTTTCTTTCTTTCTTTCTTTCTGTCTTCATAGCTATAACTTCTCATTCCCCATATAATTCTAGTCAATATTCACTGTCCGCTTTCTGTGGCTCCTAAAATCCTGACTGGTAGGATAGTCTGCTGTTTGTTCCATTATATTGTTCCAATTATAGGGACGGTAGCTCTGTGGTGATGTTACTGGACTAGTAATCCTATGTAAGCCTGGACTAATGATCCAGAGACGTGAGTTCAAATCCCACCACAGCAGCTGTGGAATTTAAATTCAGTTAAATAAATAAATCTGGAATAAAAAGCCAGTGTCAGTAATGGTGACCATGACACTATCGGATTGTCGTAAAAACCCATCTGGTTCACTAATGTCCTTTCGGGAAGGAAATCTGCCGTCCTTACCCGGTCTGGCCTACATGTGACTCCAGACCCACAGCAATGTGGTTGACTCTTAACTGCCCTCTGAAATGGCTTAGCAAGTCAGTTGTAACAAAACGTCACAAAAAGCAATAATAAGAATAAAACTGGACAGACCCCCCGGTACAGGCTTCGGACACGACACCGGCACACCCAGCCCAGGCGACCCTGCAAAGTCCTCCTCACCAACATCTGGGGACTTGTGCCAAAATTGGGAGAGTTGTCCCACAGACTAGTCAAGCAACAGCCTGACAGAGTCATACTCTCAGAATCATACCTTTCAGCCAATGTCCCAAACTCCTCCATTACCATCCATGTCCTGTCCCACCAATAGGACAGACCCACCAGGGGTGGCGGCACAGTGCTTTACAGTTGGGAAGAAGTGGCCCTGGGAATCCTCAACTTGGACCCCATGAAGCAGGGACAGGGTACTGAATTTGGATGATCAGCCATGATCGCATTGAATGGCGGAGCAGGCTCGAGGGGCCGAGTGGCCGACTCCTGCTCCTATCTTCTATGTTATTTGCCCACTCACTCAACTTGTCTAAATCGCCTTGAAGCCTCTTTGCATCCTCCTCACAACTCACAATCCCACCTAGGTTCATGTCGTCAGCAAACTTGGAAATATTACATTTGGTTCCCTCATCCAAATGATTGATATATATTGTGAATAGCTGGGGCCCAAGCACTGATCCCTGCAGTACCCCACTAGTCACCGCCTGCCACCCCGAAAAAGACCCATTTATTCCTACTCTCTGTTTCCTGTCTGTTAACCAAATTTCAATCCATGCCAATATATTACCCCCAATCCCATGTGCTTTAATTTTGCACACTAACCTCTTATGTGGGACTTTATCAAAGGCCATCTGAAAATCCAAATACACCACATCCACTGGTTTTCCCTTGTCTATTCTATAGTTACACCCTCAAAAAACTCCAGTAAGTTTGTCAAACACGATTTCCCTTTCATAAATCCATGTTGACTTTGTCTAATCCCGTTGATATTTTCTAAGTGTCCTGTTATCACATTCTTTATAATAGACACTAGCATTTTCCCTACTTCTCTATAGAATTTTTGAAGACCAACCCTGGTTCAATGAGGAGTGTAGAAGAGCATGCCAGGAGCAGCAGCAGGCGTACCTAAAAATGAGGTGCCAACCTGGGGAAGCTGCAACACAGGACTACATGCATGCTAAGCAGTGGAAGCAGCATACTATAGACAGAGCTAAACAATCCCACCATCAACGGATCAGATCAAAGCTCTGCAGTCCTGTCACATCCAGTCGTGAATGGTGGTGGATCATTAAACAACTAACGGGAGGAGGAGGCTCCATGAATATCTCCATCCTCAGTGATGGTGGAGCCAAGCACGCAAGTGCAAAAGACAAGGCTGAAGCGTTTGCAACCATCTTCAGCCAGAAGTGCTGAGTGGATGATCCATATCAGCCTCCTCCTGAGGTCCCCACCATCACAGAAGCCAGTCTTCAGCCAATTCGATTCACTCCACGTGATATCAAGAAATGGCTGAGCGCATTGGATACAGCAAAGGCTATGAGCCTCGACAACATCCCCGTTGGTTTCCGCCAAGACCACTCGGCTCCAGACCTCATTATAGCCTTGGTCCAAACAAGTAATTAGGAAGGCAAATGGAGTGTTGGCCTTTATTGCAAAGGGAATGGAGTATAAAAGTAGGAAAGTCCTGTTACAACTGTACAGGGTGCTGTTGAGACCACACCTGGAGTACTGCGTACAGCTTTGGTCTCCTTATTTAAGGAAGGATATACTTGCATTGGAGGCAGTTCAGAGAAGGTTCACGAGGTTGATTCCAGAGATGAAGGGGTTGTCTTATGAAGAAAGGTTGAGCAGGTTGGGCCTATACTCATTGGAGTTTAGAAGAATGAGAGGGGATCTTATTGAAACATAAAAAATTCTAAAGTGGCTTGACAGGGTAGATGCAGAGAGGATGTTTCCCCTCGTGGGGGAATCTAGAACTAGGGGGCATAGTTTCAGAATAAGGGGTCGCCCATTTAAATCGAAAATGAGGAGTAATTTCTTCTCTCAGAGGGTCGTGAATCTTTGGAATTCTCTTCCCCAGAGAGCTGTGGAGGCTGGGTCACTGAATATATTTAAGGTGGAGAAAGACAGATTTTTGAATGATAAGGGAGTCAAGGGTTATGGGGAGCGGGCAGGGAAGTGGAGTTGAGGCCAAGATCAGATCAGCCATGATCTTATTGAATGGTGGAGCAGGCTCGAGGGGTCGAATGACCTACTCCTGCTCCTACACCTTATGTTCTTATGGACAAAGGAGCTGAATTCCAGAGGTGAGATGAGAGTGACTGCCCTTAACATCACAGCAGTATTTGACCGAGTCTGGCAGCAAGGAGCCCTAGTAAAACTGAAATCAATGGGAATCAGGGGGAAAACTCCCCATTGGCTGGAGTCACACCTAGCACAAAGGAAGATGGTTGTGGTTGTTGGAGGTCAATTATCTCAGCCCCAGGACATCGCTGAAGGAGTTCCTTAGGGCAGTGTCTGAGGCCCAACCATCTTCAGCTGCTTCATCAATGACCTTCGCTCCATCATAAGGTCAGAAGTAAAGAAGGTCGCTGATGATTGCACAGTTCCATTCGCAACTCCTCAGATAATGAAGCAGTCCATACCTGCATGCAGCAAGACCTGCACGACATTCAGGCTTGGGCTGATAAGTGGCAAGTAACATTTGCGCCACACAAGTGCCAGCCAATGACTATCTCCAACAAACGAGAGTCTAACCACTGCCCCTTGACATTCAACTGCATTACTGTCACCGAATCCCCCACCATCAACATCCTGGGGGGTCACCATTGACCAGAAACTTAACTGGACCAGCCACATAAATACTGTGGCAACAAGAGCAGTTGAGAGGCTGGGTATTCTGCGGCGAGTGTCTCACCACCTGACTCCCCAAAGTCTTTCCACCATCTACAAGGCACAAGTAAGGAGTGTGATGGAATACTCTCCACTTGCCTGGATGAGTGCAGCGCCAACAACATTCAACAAGCTCGACACCATCCAGGACAAAGCAACCCGCTTGATTGGCACCCCATCCACTGCCTTAAACATTCACTCCCTCCACCACCGGTGCACCGTGGCTGCAGTGTGTACCATCTACAAGATGCACTGCAGCAACTCGTCAAGGCTTCTTCGGCAGCACCTCCCAAGCGCATGACCTCTACCACCTAAAAGGACAAGGGCAGCAGGCACATGGGAACACCACCACCTCCAAAGTTCCCCTCCAAGTCACACACCATCCTGACTTGGGAATATATTGCTGTTCCTTCATCGTCACTGTGGGAGTAACCTCACCATACGGACTGCAGCGGTTCAAGAAGACGGCTCACCACCACCTTCTCAAGGGCAATTCGGTATGGGCGATAAATGCCAGCGACGCCCACATCCCAGGAACGAATAAAAATAAATTGACACATAATTGAAATCTCTGTAGCTTCCTGGGTGTATCAGGGAGAGGGAGTTAATCTTTATCCTCCCTTACTCTAACCATAGGAACATTAGGAACAGGAGGAGGCTGTAGCATATGTACCTTTAAGGGGGAGAACTACTTTTTACAGCTCCTGTATCCTGTAGTACCAGCAGTGACCACACCTGTATATAAAACCTGAGTAGTGCCCTGTACATTCAGTTGCAGTTTGAACCTCATTCAGTAAACACCTGTTGATCGTTCCCTGCAGGCTTTGTCTGATTATTGAAGGACACAACATTAAGATACCCGGATCTAACATTGGCGACGAGAAGATTCGAACCTACCTGCAACACTGCATCACCTCCCAGGGATTCGCTCCTGGAGAACAGTGGAAGGAGGTCGAGTCCAGAAGCACGGGCATCGCAGGGGAGGCTGTCGAGGGCCAGGCTTGGCTTTCCAGCCACGGTGGTCCAGCGAAACGGGCTGGCAACAGGTACTGCGCAGACCCTTCCCGGACAGTGGCGGCTAGAGCCGACCGACCGGCACAGAAAAAGGCCGAGCAGCGTTGACGGGGGAGAGAGAGAGGGCAGAGCGCACGGGGCGCAGCCAGTGTTCAAGGGCCGAGCAGCGTCAACGAGAGAGAGCAAAGCGCAGCCAGTGTTCAGGACCGAGCGGCGTCAGCGGGCGAGAGAGGCGCGCAGGAAAATGCGAGGCGCTGCCATTGCCACGAGGACCGCAGAGAGCGGCATTGGCAGCAGCGCAGGAGCAGCGCACAAAACCCACAGGGCGTCGCCATTTGCCAGGAGGACCGCCGAGAGCGGCGTTGGCAGCAGCGCGGGAGATGCCATTTTAAGCCGCTGCGGGGAAGAAAGGAAAGCGCGGGAGACGCCATTTTAAGCCGCAGCGGGGAAGAAAGGAAAGCGCGGGAGACGCCATTTTAAACCGCAGCGGGGAAGAAAGGAAAGCGCGGGAGATGCCATTTTAAGCCAGTCTAACCACACCCAAAAATGCCGAAGAGTGGCAGTATCACAGCGTTCGACAATAAAGTCGAAGATTGGACGACATATGTCGAACGCATAGAAGTATACTGCAAGGTGAATGAAGTGCCAGATGACAAGAAAGCGCTGGTATTGTTGAATTCAATGGGTGCAAAAACGTATGGTTTACTACGAAACTTAGTAACCCCAGTGTAAAGTCTGTGGGTTATATGGTGAATTAATACACAGACTACAAGAGTAACTTTAACAGGACTTTACTATTCGAAGGTCAGGGCGAATCTGCCCAATAAATCCTTACACAGCACTTATATACCGGTGTGGTCACTCCCGGTATTACAGTATACAGCAGCCAAGATAAAGTAGTGCAACACCTAAAATAGTTCTCTTAAAGGTGGACGGTTACATACAATAGTTCTCTTAAAGGTAGAACGGTTACATACACTACAATCCTCCCTTTTTAGCTTACAACATACTTATTCCCCATTAAACATAACATATATCCAACTTCATGTAAAAACAGTTCACAGATGTAGTCTCTGCAGAAACAGTTCACAGATTCAGTCTCTGCGGGAAACAGTTCACAGATTCAGTCTCTGCGGAAAACAGTTCACGTTGCTGGAGTGACTCATCCAATAGTCCTTCACTGGACTTAACAGCTTGAACTTCCGTCACTTATGAACCAGCATTGTTGACTTCTAAAAGCTTGAGTACCTTGGGAAGTTTTTCTACTTCCAAACTGATTTGGCTCCGTACGGAGAGACCATGTGCGTGACCTGGTAGAGGTGATAATGTTTCAGATGGTCATCATCTTCTGCTTCGTCTTTTCCTTTTCTGCTTCTTGGAGACTCTCTGGGCTCCACTGTCAGCTGCCAGCTGCATGCACCGTTCCTCCTTCTCGTCCTCCTTTTTCCGTAGTAGCGCCACCATCTCCCGATGTTCCTTAGACTTTAGGTGATTCTTCATGGTTTCTGCACTTTGGGAGTTTTCATCACAAGCTGGGCAGAGCAGGTCATCGTAATATTCGGTGTCGTCCAACAGGTCATGGTAATATTCGGTGTCGTCCTGAGCTAGGCCAGCGAGAGGGTCTGCTATTTCCTCTATACCCAGCTGGACGTAAGCCAGCTTTTGTTCCAAATCCAGACATCTTTCCTGAAGAGACTTCTTCATGCGTTCAGTTCCATCCAGCTTTTTCTGGGCTTCCTGCAAGTCTTTTACTAATGACCTCATTCGTGATTTCAATACTTCAACTTCATTGGGAGATTGATTGATTGTATTATTCAATCCCTCTACTGGAGCAGCTGTTTCAGCATTCTGTTGTTCAACATTGACGTGAATCAGCGTACTTTTGGCATTCAAGGTTTGCTCTGCTGCCATCTTCTCAGTCTGTGTTGCCACCTCAGCTATTCCAATAACTTTTGGGAGCTCCAAATCCCTCTCCTTTGAAGATTTAGACTCATGTCCAAATTGTTCCCATTTCAGAGTCTTGTCCCTCAGCATATGAAGGAGTTGGCTGACCGTTGACTCTTCTGACCTCATCCGTTTCCCAGTAGCTGCAGGGCTGTTTATAACCTTGCCCTGGGGCTCCTTTGCTGTTTCTACTTCGCCATCATCCGCAGCCTCCACCATTCGAATTTCCACAAATGAATCGTCTGGTGATGCTGCACCCAACTTCAGTAGGAGCTCGGAATTCATGGCGACCAACTCAGCCTTTTCTGCCTGCAATCTGCTAACAAGCGCCTTCAGTTGCTGAACATTTTGCTCCACCAGATTAGAGCACGCACCTTCAGAAACCGAATCAGCTTTGATTCGTTTGGCCTCCTTGCGCAGACGGTTTGTGTGCTCCTGCTCCCTTTTCTCCCTCAGCTGTTTCTGTTGTCTTTCCAGATTCTCCCACTCTGTGTCAAAGAACGTTTTCATTGCTTTTATCTCTTGCTCGAGACGGCAACTCAATTGTTCTAATTGCTGTTGTAATTTGAAATGGAGTTGAGTTCGAGCCCGGTGTTCCTCAGACTTGTGCATGCCTGTAAACTGGACAGACTCAGAATTCTCTGCCAAACTATGTTGTTGTTGTTCAGTGGAATTCTGTTCTGAAACTTTGTTCTCCTTTGAAGCATCAGTATTTATGCACTCCTTCGTTTTTCCAACCTTAGTCAGCAAGTCCATTTTAGACTTGTCTTTCGCACCTGGGCTGGTCTTGTCGTCATCCGTTTCAGAGTCTGAGCTGATTGTCTTCACCGAGTTCTCACTCATTATTGCTTTTAGGTAGTGCCATTCCATGTTTATTTCCCTGATCCACTCCCGTCCCAGAAGTGGTGGACCTCCCTCAGGTAGTACATATAAGTCCATTCCTTGGTGTTCTTTGCCCCTGTCTCTCACCTTGACTTGTATCTTTCCCATGGGGTATACTTTATGCCCCGTGTATGTCTGCAATACGATCTTGGTATCTCTCAAGGGTATATGTGAGAATAGCCGGTTGTAATCCCTTCGATTTATGACTGATAGGGCTGATCCTGTGTCCAATTCCATTTTCACTTGGACTCCGGCTACTTTTAGTGTGACCCAGATAGTTTGTAGGTCAGCTTCCTTACTCACATTGTAAACTCTCAGACTACCCAGTTCCTGGCCGTTCGGGTCTGAATCCGAATTCTGTTCATCTGAACTCTTCTCAGCCACCTTGTGTACCTTGCTGTACTTTTCCTGCGGTGACTTTTTTCTGTTGTTGGTCTTCTTTCCTGACCGGCATACTTTAGCTATGTGACCAAGCTTGCCACATTTTCTACATTCCTGGTTTTTAAACCAGCATTGGTTCTGGTCATGTGTTGTCTTCCCACAACGATAACATTTTGTTGTACCCGAAGTCATTTGATCCACGCTGAGTACCGCTGCCTTCAGCTGCATTTCCGCAGTGCCTCTCGCGGCTGCTTCGTGTGATGCTGCAATAAGGACAGCCTTGTCAAGTGTAAGATCGTTCTCTTCGAGCAGTCGCTTTTGTGTTCCTTCCTTCGACAACCCGCACACGAACTTGTCTCTCAATGCCTCTGTCAGATTTTCCCCAAACTGGCAGTATTTCGCTAGTCTACACAGTTCGACCAAGTATTCCGCGTTGCTTTCCTCTTTCCGTTGCGTTCTCGCATAAAATTTGAATCGTTCCGCCAACATCAGCGGTGTGGGGTTCAAATGATCCTTCAGGACAGCAACAATATCAGCGAAAGTCTGATCCGCCGGTTTAGCTGGTGATAGAAGATGCTTCAATAGCCCATATGTCTTCGCCCCCATTGCGTTTAATAAGGTGAGAGCTTTATCATCATCTGCTATTTTATTGGCCTCACAATATATCTCGATGCGTTCTACGTACGTGGCCCAATCTTCCACCTCGGAATCGAAGTTGTTGATGTTACCATGCTTAGGCATCTTCACTATCTTTTTGAGAAACCACAACGAATTTGTTCGTTACTTTTTTTTTTCCAAAAATGGCGGTTTCCCGCGCTTGTCTTCTTCCCCGCCAACTTTCAAAATGGCGGTTTCCCGCTTCTGTCTTCTTCCCCGCCTACTGGCGGCTTCCCGCGTTTCTTCCCCTGGCGGGAGGGGTAAGCTTTCCTTCAGGCGACGACCGCTGGCTTTCGGAGTTCGCAGCCTGCGCGCCGGCTTCAGTGCGTTCCTTGTTCCCTTTTCTCGGCCGGCAACCGGCGCTGGGGACAACCCGTTGGCGGCGAAAAGTTCCAGCCGCTGGGCGGAATCTCGCTCGGTCTCCCTCGCTCGGTCCCGTTCCCCCTTCACTCGGGCTCTGTCTCTCCCTCAGCGGCTTCCAATCGCACCTCCCAGCCCTCTCGCAGTCCGGTCCTTTCCTCCCCCGGCTGCGGCTGAGTTCTCCGCGGTTTTATTTATTTTTATATCTTCCCGCGCCTTACAATCCCGGTCGCAGCGCCTCGTGGCCTCGGTAGCTGCCCGGCCTTTTTCGCCGGTCGCGGTCTAGCTGTCTCACGACGCTGTTGCATCTCCCAGCCCGCTTGTAGCCCGGTCTCTCACACCGGCTGCATTCCCGCTTGTAGCCCGGTCTCTCACACCGGCTGCGTTCCCGCTTGTACCGCGGCTTCCGTGCCCTACGCTGCCCCAGTCTCAGCGCCTCTGGGCCCGACTTCTGTCCGGCTCCTTTCCCCCGACCGTGGTCGAGTTCACCGCCCTTATCCTCCGTTTCTTTTTATTTTCCCCCTACTCACAGTCAACGTGGCCGACTTGCTTCTCTTGGCTGATCGGCTCACTCACCGCCGTGGCAGAAGGGACAATAACAGCCTGTTGCTGATGGAAGGCTTCATGTCTGAATCCTTCCTTCTTCCTTGCTCTGCAGACTCGAGTCTTCTCTCAGCAGAACGACGAGGGCGGGTGCCTCTTCTCGACGCTCGTTAACTGCTTCGGGTGTGTCGCTGCCGCAGGGTAAGCTCGAACCCGTCGCCACTGTAAAGTCTGTGGGTTATATGGTGAATTAATACACAGACTACAAGAGTAACTTTAACAGGACTTTACTATTCGAAGGTCAGGGCGAATCTGCCCAATAAATCCTTACACAGCACTTATATACCGGTGTGGTCACTCCCGGTATTACAGTATACAGCAGCCAAGATAAAGTGGTGCAACACCTAAAATAGTTCTCTTAAAGGTGGACGGTTACATACAATAGTTCTCTTAAAGGTAGAACGGTTACATACACTACACCCAGAGAAGCCAGTAGAAAAGGGTTTTGAAAACATAGTGTCAATCCTACAGGACCACTTAAACCCCACACCGCTGCTGATAGCAGAAAGATTTAAGTTTCACAAAAGAAACCAGCATAAAGATGAAAGTAATGCTGAGTATTTAACGGAACTGCGCAAGCTATTGAAACACTGCCAGTTTGGAACGGGACTAGCAGATACTTTAAGGGACAAGTTTGTGTGTGGGCTTCAAAGTGAAGGAACCCAGAAACGGCTTCTATCAGAAAAGGATCTTACGGTGGACAAGGCTTTCAGCATGGCAGTATCACACGAAGCAGCCACACGGGGCGCTGCAGAGATACAACAGAGACCGCAAGAATATGGCACAAATGAAATGTCATACGGAACAGTGAAGTGCTATCGCTGCAGCAGAACAACACACGACCATAATGATTGCTGGTTCAAGGACAAAGTGTGCAGACAGTGTGGAAAAGTAGGACACATAGCAAGAGTCTGCAGGTCGGGAAAGAAAACCAGCAGCAAGAAATCTCCACAGGAGAAGTACAACAAGGTACATAAGGTGACGGAGAGTAGTTCAGACGAACAGAAGAGTGATACAGACTCCGGAAGCAAGGAGCTGGGTAGTCTGAAACTACATAATGTGATCAAAATGGAGGATCACCAAACTACCTGGGTCACGCTCAAGATAGCAGGAGTCGAAGTGAAAATGGAATTGGACACAGGATCAGCCCTAACAGTCATAAACCGAAGGGACTGCAAGCGGCTATTCTCACATATACCCTTGAGAGATACAAAGATTGTCTTAAAGACGTACACGGGACAAAAAGTCTACCCCAAAGGAAAAATAAGGGTGAACGTTATACATAACGGCAAGGAAACACCAAAAATGGACCTATATGTATTGCCAGATGGAGGACCACCACTACTAGGACGTGAATGGATCCGGAAGATACAGCTAGATTGGCATATCATACAAGCACTGACTGTAGATGCCAAAAAGGATGACGACGTCACACCTGGACGACTGTCAAAAATGCTAACTGACGCACAAGAAGTGTTCCAGCAGGGAGTCGGAACACTAAAAGACATAACAGCGATGATCAAAATAGAGGAAAATGCAAGCCAAAAGTTTTTTAAGGCCAGACCAGTACCTTATGCGACCCGCCCAGCCGTCGAAGCAGAGCTGGAAGGCTTGGAACGTTCAGGAGTACTGTCCAAAGTGGACTGGAGTGAGTGGGCTACACTCATCATTCCTGTAATGAAGAGGTCGTTGAGTAATACGCCTGGGGAACCAAAGAAGGTTCGCATCTGTGGGGACTTTAAGGTGACAGTGAACCCAGTCCTTCACACTGTACAATATCCGCTTCCGCGGATTGAAGATATTTTCGCCTCGCTATCTGGAGGGAAACACTTCACTAAGATTGATCTGGCCCAGGCGTACCTGCAAATGGAGGTAGAAGAAGCCTCGAAACAGTACCTCACGATCAACACTCATAAAGGTCTCTACCAATACAACCGGCTGGTGTTCGGGGTAGCATCAGCTCCGGCTATTTGGCAAAGGGCAATGGAACAAGTCCTGCAAGGGATTCCAGGGACCCAGTGTTATTTGGACGACATCCTGGTCACGGGCGAAAATGACAGTGATCACCTCGCCAACCTGGAGCAGGTGCTCACTAGATTGAAGGCATATGGGCTCCGAGCTAATCGACACAAATGCGAGTTTTTCCAGGAGCAGATCTCGTATTGTGGCCACGTTGTTGATAAAGAGGGGTTACATAAGTCCACTGAAAAGATTGAGGTTGTAGTCAAGGCTCCAGCACCGGAAAATGTGTCACAACTGAGGTCGTTCCTCGGGCTGGTGAACTACTACCATAAGTTCTTGCCGAATTTGTCTACCGTACTACACCCACTGAACAACCTACTGCAAACAGGGGTACCATGGAAGTGGAGTGACGAATATAAACGAGCTTTCCAGAAGAGCAAAGCATTGATCACATCAAAAGAGGTGCTGGCTCATTTCAACCCAGCACTACCAATTCGGTTAGCGTGTGATGCATCACCCTATGGCATTGGAGCGGTGCTGTTGCACAAATCCCGGATGGCTCGGAGAGGCCAGTAGCCTTTGCGTCTCGGTCACTAACCTCAGCCGAGCGTAACTACGCCCAGATTGACAGGGAGGCCCTCAGCCTAGTGTGGGGAGTGAAAAAGTTCAATCACTATCTGCACGGGCAGAAGTTCACCTTGCTGACTGACCACCAACCACTTGCCTCCATCTTTATCCAAAGAAGGGCGTTCCGGTGATGACTGCGCAACGGCTACAAAATGGTCCCTTTTTCGAGGGGCGCACCAATATGATATCGAGTATAAGGGTACGAAACAGCATGGAAATGCTGATGGGCTATCACGCCTGCCACTGCCTACTGCGGAGGAAGCACCAGCAGTGGATCCAGTCAAAATATTTCATTCGACTACAATTGAACGCTTGCCAGTAACTAATGCTGGTATAGAGAAGGAGACTCGAAATGACCCGACACTGTCTCGGATATATGATTTGACGGTGAAGGGATGGCCAGCACATGGCGACTCATCGTTGCCAGCATTCTCATCCAGAAGAGAACAGCTGTCAGTATGCCAGGGGACCTTGATGTGTGTATCCCGAGTGGTAATTCCACCCAAGTTAAGGGAGAGAGTGGTCAATGAGCTTCACGAAGGTCATCTGGGAGGGGTGAAAATGAAAAGCCTTGCTAGGGCTAATGTGTGGTGGCCGGGGATCGATCAGCAAATCGAGGACCTGACAAAGAGCTGCTCAGGATGCCAGAAGGTCCAAAATGCACCACCACATGCCCTGCTACACCCATGGGAGTGGCCCTCATCTCCATGGCAACGGGTGCATATTGATTTTGCTGGTCCATTCATGGACTCAATGTTTTTAATAGCCGTGGATGCGCACTCGAAATGGCCTGAGGTGATCAAAATGTCCTCCACCACCACGGAGAAAACTATTGCAGTCCTACGGACCATTTTTGCCAGGAACGGCTTGCCAGAGCAGATTTGCTCTGATAACGGACCACAGTTTGTGTCTGAAGAGTTTCGAAGATTTATGAAAAGGAATGGGGTAAGGCATTACACATCTGCCCCGTATCATCCAGCCACAAATGGATTGGCTGAGAGGTTCGTACAAACCTTTAAAAAAGCAGTAAAGGCCATGTGCGATGACGACATTCCACTGCAGCATAAGGTGGACAATTTCCTGTTAGCCTACAGAAATGCGACACATGCAATCACCAACCAGGCCCCGGCCATGATGTTCTTTAACCGAAGGTTGAGATCTCGTCTGGATTTGCTCAGACCAAATGTACGAAGAGATGTTGAAAATAAGCAATTCCAGTACATCAATGAGAAGCCGACAAGGAGCTTCAATGTAGGGCAACCAGTCTTGGCCCGCGACTACCGAACAGAGAAATGGCAACCAGGAACGATATGCACACAGCAGGGGCCATTAATGTACACAGTGGATGTTGGGGAGAACATTGTGAGACGCCATGCTGACCAGATCCTAGAGTCACAGGAACGAGTCAACCCCATGTCTCGGCCATACATACCTGGTGAGGAACCCAACGTACAGGTCGCATCTACTTCAGAAACAATAGCATTGGAAGCTGATGAATCAACTGACGACAGGGTGTTAGAATCGCCTCCGCACCAAGAGCAAGACACTCGGGAAAGGCGTTATCCAGGAAGAATGAGGAAGCCTCCCCAAAGACTGAATTTATAAATGGACTATTTCCAGTTAATGTTGCATGTTAAAAGTGTTAATCGTACTTAATTTGATATTTAATTGTTAAATGAGTGTTATGGTACTGTTAATCTAAAAGGGGAGGAATTGTAGTGTATGTACCTTTAAGGGGGAGAACTACTTTTTACAGCTCCTGTATCCTGTAGTACCAGCAGTGACCACACCTGTGTATAAACCCTGAGTAGTGATCTGTACAGTCAGTTGCAGTTTGTACCTCATTCAGTAAACACCTGTTGATCGTTCCCTGCAGTCTTTGTCTGATTATTGAAGGACACAACATTAAGATACCCGGATCTAACAGAGGCCATTCAGCCCCTCGCGCCTGCTCCGGCATTCAATTAGATCATGGCTGATTTGTACCTCAGCTCTATTTTCCCGCCTCGATATCCCTCGATACTCTTACCCAACGAAAATCTATCGATCTCAGTCTTGAAAGTTCCAATATTCCCCCAGCATCCACAGACACTTGGGGGAGAGAGTTCCAAACTTCTACTCCCCTTTGCGTGATAAAGTGCTTCTTGATTTAGCTTCTGCATGGCCTAGCTCCAATTTTATAATGTCCCTATGTTCTTGAAGAAATAGTTTCTCGGCATCTAACCATTCAAATCCTTGCAACATGTTAAACACCTCGATCAGATCACCCCTCAATCTCCTATTCTCAAGGTAGTGCAAGCCAAGATTGTGCAACCTGTCCTCATAATTAAACCCTCTAAGCCACAGCATTATTCTGGTGAATCAGGCTGAAACCCAGGGCCGATATTTCCGCTGTGCGCCTCGGTTAACCGCTCCTGTGAAAATCTTCCATTTACTATTTTAACACAATTTTCAACCTGTAGAAATGAGTTCCTGGTTTCCATTAAAATATCGAACGGAGGAATACCAGGAGCAAATCGATGCGTGCAGCCAGATCTCAACACTTTAATCTTCCCAAAGTGACCGCGTACAATTTGCCAATTCTTGCAGCCGTTGTAACACTCTCGCCTCTGCCTCAGAAGGTGGTGGGTTCAAGCCCCTCCCCCACCCCCCATACCCCATCCCGCCACCCCGGAGACTTGAGCACAAAATCTGAGGGACTGTTGCACTGTCTTTCAGATGAGACGTTAAACCGAGGCTCCTTCTGCCCTCTCAGGTGGATGTAAAAGATCCCATGGCACTATTCTGAGAAGAGCAGGGGCGTTATCTCCGATCTCCTGGCCAATATTTATCCTTCAACCAACATTACTAAAAATAGATGCCCTGGTCATTATCTCATTGCTGTTTGTGGGAGCTTGCTGTGCGCATTGGCTACCGTGTTTCCTACATTACAACAGTGACTACACCTCAAGAAAGTACATCAACGGTTGGAAAGGGCTTTGGGATGGCCTGAGATCGTGAAGTACAAGTCCCGTCTTTATTTTAGTTTCAACTCAGTATAATTGAGGAGCAGCTTCGTGAAGGATCCTGAAGCACTGGCATGTTTGGAATGTCACATCTCTCCTGATGCTGGAGCAAGTACACTGTACTCTGGAAATCGGGAAGGCCGTATTGAAAGGTAATGAGGCAGTGGAGGCTGAGAATGAGCACCCTAATTCATCCATTAGAAAGGCTGAAGAAAGTCCATTTGCTCTCCCATTAACTAACAGAAAACAGAGAGTCGGGATAAATGGGTCATTTACAGGTTGGCAAACTTTAACTAGTAGGGTGCTGCAGGGATCAGTGCTGGGGCCTCAACTATTTACAATCTATATTAATGACTTGGATGAAGGGACTGAATGTAATGTAGCCAAATTTGCTGATGATACAAAGATAGGTGGGAAAGCAAATTGTGTGGAGGACGCAAAGAATCTCCAAAGGGATATAGATAGGCTAAGTGAGTGGGCAAAAATCTGGCAGACGGAGTATAATGTGAGAAAATGTGAGGTTATCCATTTTGGTAGGAAATATAAAAAAACAAATTATTATTTAAATAGGGATGATTACAAAATGTTGAGGTACAGAGGGATCTGGGGGTCCTTGTACATGAATCACAAAAAGTTAGCATGCAGGTACAGCAAGTAATTAGGAAGGCAAATGGAATGTTGGCCTTTATTGCAAGGGGGATGGAGTATAAAACTGTACAGGGCATTGGTGAGACCACACCTGGTGTGCTACATACCGTTTTGCTCTACTTATTTAAGGAAGCATATACTAGTATTGGAGGCAGTTCAGAGAAGGTTCATAAGGTTGATTCCGGAGATGAAGGGGTTGTCTTATGAAGAAAGGTTGAGCAGGTTGGGCCTATACTCATTGGAGTTTAGAAGAATGAGAGGTGATCTTATTGAAACATATAAGATTCTGAGCAGGGTTGACAGGGTAGATGCAGGGAGGATGTTTCCCCTCGTGGGGGAATCTAAAACGAGTGGGCATAGTTTCAGAATAATGGGTCGCCCATTTAAGATGGAGATGAGGAGGAATTTCTTCTCTCAGAGGGTCGTGAATCTTTGGAATTCTCTACCCCAGAGAGCTGTGGAGGCGGAGTCATTGAATATATTCAAGGCTGAGATTAGACAGATTTTTGAGCAACAGGGGAGTCAAGGGTTATGGGGAGCGGGCCGGAAAGTGGAGTTGAGGCCAAAATCGGATCAGCCATGATCTCATTAAATGACCCACACCACCAAAAAACAGAAAATGCTGGAAACACTCAGCGGGTCAGCCAGTGTCTGTGGAGAGAGAAATCGAGGAGTTACCATATCAGGTGGGAACCTTTGTCAGAACTGGTAGACGTTTTAGATGAACAGCATTTAAAAAGGAATGGACAAGGGTAAGGGTGTAGGGGTTCGCAAAATCCCTCAGCCCCAAAGATACTGGAGATATTAACCCACATCGTGGACGGAGACTGTGCGTGACTTTAAATTGTCTCTGGGTTGAACAATATTTTAAAACATGCCCAGAACCACAAAAGGCTGGGTTGAGCTGGGCAGCAGGTGGACAACACCGGAATTAAAGAACTTCGTGGAAAAATTCGCACACTTTAAGACAGCACATTTTATTAACAAAATTGTCCCCTTGAGTTAGGGAAATAGCAAAGGGGTTTAAAAAATGGCCGTCAGAGAAGCCTGGCAGAGACAATGGGGCTTGGAAAGCAGCTCGTGGATGTCTGTGAAAAGTGGGAGGGTCAAGCAGTGGCAGTCAGATTCTGTCAATCAAAACCAGGGCGTTTCCCTTCCCTACAGAGGCAATGTTTGTTTACAAGAAACTGCAGGATGTTGACATAAGGGATTATCCACTTGAAACTGCAGTTTCGGTGACCGCAGGGCAAAGGGGCTTCTGTTTACATAGTAACCCAACTCCATTCAAAGCCCAGCACACAATTGAGACACACCTAAACTACGGAAGAGATTTACTAAGAAAAGGAATGAATGGGTTTGAATCACCCATTACTCAGACAATAGGGCAGTTGGGTCCCTTTTGTTTTAGCCAAATGAACTCCGGATGTGGGCAGGAACATTTCGGCCCCAGAATGAAGACACATTCAAACCACCCCAAGCTTTATTCGAAACCCATTCCAGACAAAGGAAGCAGTTTGGCCACTGGGAAATAGCCCGTTTGAATCAGCCAATCATGGCCTTTCTCTTGTGTATTCGAACTTTTTGGCGCGAATTTGCACACAGACCTTTCCAGCGCCAAACAGCAGGAGCTCCCAGGATATAAAGATAGCTTCTCAGAAGCTCTCGCTCTCTCTTTTTCTCCTTGGACAGCAGGTGAGCTCTTCTCTCTCTTTGGACCACAGGTGAGCAGGTTTCTGACTCCTCAGCAAGGCAATCGAGTAAGAAGTTAGAGGGGGGGGTAATTTAAGGGAAATTGCTAAGATTGTAAGACTTACATTGTAGCCATTTATCCCTTGTTTTTGCCGTCTGCCTTCTCCTGTTAAGCAATTTTGCTTTGATCGTGTGGTGTAGTTTTCTTTAGTTAATAAAGTTTGATTTTCTCGCATCCAGACCATTTTGTCCATTTTAATATATCATTAATTATAAGTTCCTCCAGTCAGAACTGGAAGGTGGGGTTTAGCGATTCGAAACCGCTGTTTGGAAATTGGTTTACAGTGCACTGCAAAAGCTGTCTGACCAGGTAAATTACCGTAAACCAGGTAAAAGATTGGAATTGGTCACAGTGCAGGCAAAGGCTGCTGACCAGGTAAATTACCGTAAACCAGGTAAAGGATGCCCCCCTACAAGGGGGAGGAGAAAACACACACACACAAACTGATGCATTCACACACACACAAACACACATACAAACATTAACACACACACATGAACACACACACATTAAAACACACACACACATTAACACACACATTAACACACACACATTAACACACACACATTAACACACCCATTAACATACACACACATTAACACACAGACACATTAACACACACACATTAACACACCCATTAACATACACACACATTAACACACAGACACATTAACACACACATTAAAACACACACATTAATACACACACATTAACACACACACACATTAATACACACACATTAACACACACACATACTCATTAAAACACACACACACATTAACACACACATTAACACACAAACATTAACACACACACACATTAAAACACACACATTAAAACACACACACACATTAACACACACACATTAAAGCACACACACATTAACACACACACACACATTAACACACACATTAAAACACACACACACATTAACACACACATTAAAACACACACACATTAACACACACACATTAACACACACATTAACACACACACACATTAAAGCACACACACATTAACACACACACACACATTAACACACACACATTAAAACACACACACACACATTAACACACACACATTAAAACACACACACATTAACACACACACATTAACACACACATTAACATACACATTAACACACACACACATTAAAACACACACACACATTAACACACACACATTAACACACACATTAAAACACACACACATTAACACACACATTAACACACACATTAACACACATTAAAACACACACATTAACATACACATTAACACAAACTCATTAAAACACACACACATTAACACACACGCATTAACAGACACATTAACACACAGACATTAACACACACATTAACACACACACACATTAACACACACACATTAACACACACACATTAACACACACACACACACATTAACACACACATTAACACACACACATTAACACACACACATTAACACACACATATTAAAACACACACACACATTAACACACACACATTAACACACACACATTAACACACACACACATTAACACACACACATTAACACACACACATACACACACACACACACACACACACACACACACACACATTAACACACACACTTTTAGCCATAGTGGACTGGAAACAGCTACTTGAAGGTAAATTAGTGTCAGAGCAGTGGGAGACATTCAAGGAGGAGATCCGGAGGGTTCAGACCAAATATGTGCCCTTAAAGGAAAAAGGTGGGTCTAACAAATCTAGAGCCCCCTGGATGTCTAGAGTCATACAGGGTAGGATAAAGAAAAAAAGGAGGCGTATGACAGATACCGAGGGCTAAATACTCCAGAATCTTTAAAGGAATACAGAAATTGCAGGGGTGCAATTAAAAATGATATTAGGAAAGCAAAGAGAGAGCATGAAAAATTCTTGGCAAGTAAAATCAAGGAAAACCCAAAGATGTTTTATAAATATGTTAAGAGTAAGAGGATAACTAAAGAAAGGGTAGGGCCTATTAGAGATCATGAGAGTAATCTGTGTGTGGAGGCTGGAGACATCAGTATGGTTCTTAATGTATACTTTGCATCTGTTTTCACAAAGGAAAGGGGTAAAGCAGACATTGCTATCAGTGGGGAGGAGTGTGAAATATTTGATGAAATAAACATAGTGAGAGAGGAAGTATTAAGGGGTTTAACAGCTTTAAAAGTGGAAAAATCCCCAGGTCTGGATGAAATGTATCCCAGGATGTTAAGCGAAGCAAAAGAGGAAATAGCAGAGGCCCTGACCATCATTTTTCTATCCTCTCTGGCTTCAGGTGTGGTGCCGGAGGGCTGAAGGACTGCTAATGTGGTACCCTTGTTTAAAAAGGGAGAAAAGGATAGACTGAGTAATTACAGGCCAGTCAGCCTAACCTTGGTGGTGGGAAAATTATTGGAAAGAATTCTGAAGGACAAGATAAATCTTCATTTAGAAAGACACGGATTAATCAAGGATAGTCAGCACGGATTTGTTAAGGGAAGGTCATGTCTGGCAAACTTGATTGAATTTTTTGAGGAGGTAACAAGGAGGGTAGATGAGGGTACTGCATTTGATGTAATGTATATGGACTTTAGCAAGGTTTTTGATAAGGTTCCACATGGCAGACTGGTCACGAAGTTAAAAGCCCATGGGATCCAGGGCAAAGTGTCAAGTTGGATTCAAAACTGGCTCGGAGACAGGAAGCAGAGGGTAATGGCCGATGGGTGTTTTTGTGACTGGAAGGCTGTTTCCAGTGGGGTTCTGCAGGGCTCAGTACTAGGTCCCTTGCTTTTTGTGGTATATATCAATGATCTAGACTTGAATATAGGGGGTATGATTAAGAAGTTTGCAGTTGATACTAAAATCGGCTGTGTGGTTGATACTGAAGAAGGAAGCTATAGGAAGAAATCAATAAATTGGTCAGGTGGGCAGAACAGTGGCGAATGGAATTCAATCCGGAGAAGTGTAAGATAATGCATTTGGGGAGGGCTAACAAGGAAAGGGAATACACATTAAATGGTAGGACACTGAGTAGTGTAGAGGAACAAAGGGATCTTAGAGTGCATGTCCACAGATCCCTGAAGGTAGCAGGCCAGGTAGATAAGGTGGTTAAAAAGGCATACGGAATGCTTGCCTTTATTAGCCGTGGCATAGAATACAACTGTATAAAACACTAGTTAGGCCTCAGCTAGAGTACTGCGTGCAGCTCTGGTCACCACATTACAGGAAAGATGTGATTGCACTAGAGAGGGTACAGAGGAGATTTACAAGGATGTTGCCGGGAGTAGAGAATCTTAGCTATGAGGAAAGACTGGATAGGCTGGGTCTGTTTTCCTTGGAACAGAGGAGGCTGAGGGGAGACCTCATTGAGGTGTATAAAATTATGAGGGGCATAGATAAAGTGGATAGAAAGGAACTATTACACTTAGCAGAGGGGTCAAAAACCAGGGGGCACAGATTTAAAGTAACTGGTGGAAGGTTTAGAGGGGATTTGAGGGGAAATTTCCTCACCCAGAGGGTTGTGGGGGTCTGGAACTCACTGCCTGAAAGGGTGGTAGAGGCAGGAACCCTAACCACATTTAAAAAGTACTTGGATGTGCACTTGGGATGCTGTAACCTGCAGGGCTACGGACCAAGAGCTGGGAAGTGGGATTAGGCTGGATAGCTCTTTGTTGGCCGGCGCGGACACGTTGGGCCGAAATGGCCTCCTTCCGTGCTGTAACTTTCTATGATTCTATGATTAACATACACACACACATAACACACACATTAACACACATAACACACACATTAACACACACACACACATTAACACACACATTAACAAACACACACACATTAACGCACACACATTAACAAACACACACACATTAACACACACACACATTAACACACACACACATTAACACACACATTAACACACACACACATTAACAAACACACACACATTAACACACACACACATTAACACACACATTAACACACACACACATTAACACACACACGCATTAACACACACACACATTAACACACACATTAACACACACACACACATTAACACACATACATTAACACACACACACATTAACACACACATTAACACACACACACATTAACACACACACACATTAACACACACACACATTAACACACACATTAACACACACACACACACACATTAACACACACACACATTAACACACACATTAACAAACACACACACATTAACACACACATTAACACACACACATCAACAAACACACACACATTAACACACACACACATTAACACACACATTAACACACACTCACTGTAATGTATTATCACATGGTTTATCACATGGTTTAGTATGAGCATGCTCAGTTTGCTCTGATCTAATAAAACAAGCACATGGACTAGCAACTCATCGTATCTCTGTCCTTCATTTGTTCTACCCACATATATTACATTTTTGGCGATGAGGATGGGATCCCAAAGCCATTTTTAGGGATAATGGAAGGACACAGTGTTCAACCTTCGAGTGGACAAGTTTAAGGTGAATTTGTGACATCTAAACTGAATTTTTGCGATGTTTTACTGTTAATGCTGATGCAAAATCATCTGTGGTTCACCTTCGTGTGTGTGTATACACAGCAACAGTGGCGTTGATTCTCACAGGTACACAGGTAGCGTGCTGAGTCACTGTTCAACGGAATCGGGACAATCATGGCCGCGCCCAAGGGATTCATCGGAAGCCTCGGCCTGTATGACCGAGCTCGCGAACCATTCAGTTCTTACATTGAGTGGATGGAGATGTTTTTAATGGCCAATAACATTATTGAGACCGAAGGTGCTGATGAGAATGTTCAAGCCCAAAATAAAGTAATTCATGAACGGAAAAAAGCAATTTTTCTAACGGAGATCAGGCCAGATGTCTATGGAATGTTGACAAACCTACTCGCGCCAGGAAAGCGAAGGATGTGTCGTTTGAAGACATTGTCGAGAAACTCGAGGATCATCTCGACATAAAGCCGTTAGAAATAGCAGAGAGTTATAAGTTTGGTACCAGAAACCAAAAACAAAGTGAAACCATCAGTGAGTACATTGTAGCTCTTAAAAACTTGTCTTTGCATTGTAACTTCGGCGCGTTGTTGGTTGTGAGATAAGTTTGTGTGTGGACTGGTGGAGGAGCGCACACAGTCCAAGTTACTGAACACGCCAAACCTAAAGTTTGACACAGCATGCAAAATCTCCCTATCTATGGAGATGGCATCTAAAAATGCTAGGGAGCTCTGTCTAACTCAAGTGACTAGTGCAGCTGAGATCTACAGTCACAAAGTCACCGCCAAACCTAAAGCTGTGAGAACAAGTCAAAAGCATGTCGGTGAGAGCAGTTCAGTGAACTTTTATTGCTGCAATGGAAATCACTCACCACAGTCCTGCCAATACAGAAATGCAAAGTTCTTTCACTGCCAGAAGCAAGGCCATATTTCAACAGCTTGCAGAGCTAGATCGAAAGCAGGAATAAGAACCATTCTAGTGGCAATGCAAAGTAGTGACAACAAAAGGGAGGAGTTCACAATATTGAAGTGAACACACCTGATGTTGAAGTACTAGGTATCTACAGTATCTATGCTACTAGTGGCAATGCTAGCGGTCATGAGAAAGACTTCCGTACAAAATATTATATCAATGACCAACATGTGTATCAATACAGTGGCAGACTGCTCTATCATGAGAAAGGACACATATGAGAGTATGTTTAATCAAATACCACTTACAAAGAGTACTGTAGAGTTAAGAACCTACTCCGGAGAAATCCTAGAGACATGTGGACAAATGGAATGTACGGTTCAACACAATGGCCAATCAATAAAGCTGCCTATTATTGTAGCGAGCTACAACAGGCCAACCCTCATGGGCAAAGCTTGGTTGAGGAAGTTATAACTAGACTGGAAAAACATCTTCAGTGTAGATGCTTCAAAGAAATGACTCGACAAAATGGCGAACAAGTATAAAAGCATGTTCTCAGACAGTTATGAGGGCATCACAGGGTATGACGGGCATATCCACATCAAGTCCAACACGAAGCCTGTCTATTGTAAGGCAAGGCCGGCCCCCTATGCATTGGAAAGTCAGGTGGAGAAAGAGCTAGAGAAACTGAGAGAGAATGGAGTGCTAGTAAAAACTGACAAAAGTGAACGGGCTACCCCGATTGTGGTAGTGCCCAAAGCAGACAAAACTGTACGCTTCTGCAGTGACTGCAAAGTTACTATCAACCAAGCAGTTGACGATGAGCAGTACCCGTTACCTACATCGCAAGATTTGTATGCAGCACTTTCTGGGTCAAAGGTTTTCTCCAAGCTTGACCTGTCGCACGCTTACACTCAGCTGAATGTTGACAAAGAGAGTCAACAGTATCTCACCATCAACACACACAAGGGACTGTACTCATACACCAAGCTGTCGTATGGTGTAAAGTCCTCCCCAAAATCTTCCAGGCTACAATGGATAAGATTTCACAAGGAGTTCCAAATTGCTTATGCAATCAAGATGATGTGCTGATCACAACAAGCAGCGAGGAAGAAAATCTAGAAGTATTAGATTTAGTGGTTCAAAGGTTGAATTCCCACAATGTCAAATTGAAAAGGAGCAAATGAGCTTTTGTGCAGCCCGAGGTTGTGTACCTTGGTCTGAAAGTTGATGCAAATGGCTTGCAACCAGTGAAGGGAAAGATAGATGCTGTCATCAATGCTCAAAAGCCACAGAACGTGTCTGAGTTAAGATCTTTCCTTGGAATGGTCCAGTACTACGCACGTTTCTTACCTGAGTTAGCGACCATGTTAGCTCCATTGCACGAGCTCCTCAAGAAGGATGTCCAGTGGAAGTGGACGAAAGCGCAACAGGAAGCTTATGATGCTTGTAAGAGAAGCCTCTCTAGCGATGCTCTACTAGTGCACTACGATACAAAGCGTGAGCTTAAGTTAGCATGTGATGCTTCTAGCTATGGTGTGGGAGCTGTCATAAGCCACATAATGGATGAAGGCCAAGAGAAACCAATTGCCTTTGTATCACGAACCCTCACAAAGAGTGAAAGAAACTACGTGCAAATTGAAAAGGAAGCACGTACCATAGTGTTTGGAATCAAGAAATTCCAACAGTTCCTGATTGGCAGAAAGTTTACCATGACAACCAATCACAAACCGCTCCTAGCAATATTGGGGCCCAAATCTGCCATCCCTGCAATTGCCGCATCAAGAATGCAACGTTGGGCAGTGTTGTTGTCACAATATGACTAAACGAGTGAATAGCGCACTTCAAAGCAAAACGCAATCACAGATGCCTTATCCAGGTTGCCACATGAGGACTCGTGTGTTGGGAGTGAAGGTGTAATTTTCATGCTGGGTGCAGTTGACAAAGACTTTCCCATGAATGCAACTCAGATTGCAGATGAGACTCAAAATGACTCAGTGCTGAAAAGAGTGTATGAAAACACCTTGAATGGATGGACTGATCAGTGTATGGAGACAGAATAAAAACTATTCCATACCTGTCGTACTGAATTGTCTTGTGAACAAGGTTGTATCAAGTGGGGAAACAGAGTGGTGGTATCTACTTCTTGGAGAGATGGAATTCTGGCCGAACTTCATACTGAACATGCAGGGCTCGTCAGTATGAAATCAATTGCAAGAAGATTTGTTTACTGGCCTGGATTGGACAGTGATCTTGAATCACTTGCCAGCAAATGCAGCGTTTGCCAAAATTGCAGAAACAAACCACCCAAAACTCCACTACAACCCTGGTCATGGCCAAGTAGACCTTTTCAGAGAGTACATGTAGACTTCTGTGAGAAAGCAAATGATTATTTCCTGGTACTTGTAGATCATCACTAAAGTGGATTGAAGCGAAACACATGGGTTCAAATACTACAACTGAGCGTACCATAGATGAGTTGAGGTCTATCTTCGCATGTCATGGCTTACCTGAAGAGCTTGTTTCTGACAATGGCCCTCAGTTCCGTTCTGCTCTATTCCAAGAGTTCATAAAATGGAACAGTATCAAACTCACTCTTGTTCCACCATATCACCCAGCTTCAAACGGAGCAGCCGAAAGGTCAGTCAGAATAGTAAAAGAAGCTCTCAAAAAGCAAGTGTTGCCGGGTTGTTCGGGACTCAGCATGATGCAACGTTTGGCAAATTTCTTGCTGAAGTACAGAACTACTCCACACACTACAACTGGATATACCCCAGCAGGACTCTTGATGAAGAAGAGATTGAGAACACGATTGAGTCTTGTTCAATCAAACTTGGCCTCAAGAGTTGAACAGAAATGTTATTATGACAGCAATCAGAAAGAAAGCAGTTTCAAACAAAACGAGTGTGTTCGTGTTCTCAGTCCCCCTGGAAAATCGAGTTCACACAAGTGGGATGTAGGAACCATAGTAGAGGTTGGTGGAACCAAGAGATATTTGGTTGAAATTGGTAACAACATCCGAAGTGTTCATGTAGATCAAATGATCTCTGCTAGAGATGAAACAAGACGTGATCTTGAACCACTTCGGGGGTCCCGACCCCATCCCGCACCCAACCCGCCTCAATGCCAGTTTCAAAGGAGGCGGGTACCCACCCCGCACTGGGAGCCACCTCCCCAAGGCGGGAAGTGGATTAGTGCCAAATAACTGCCTGTTAACAGGTAGTTAACAGGCACTTTTTAGCTTGATCCCTATATTTAATGTTGTAGTGTGGGATTCCCGATGGCGCCAAACCACGCCAAGTTAGAGGAGGCGGTCCGTCGGGATGAAGGGCTTGGAGGGTTCGAGATGTCCGGTGTTCAGGTGAGTGATGGGTGCATGAGTGCAAAGGTAAGTGTGTTTGGTGTGTGAAAAGTGTTTATATAAGTTTTACTTACATGTACTTACCTTTACAGTCTTCCTTCCTTCACATCTCGGGAGTCCCTCATCTCACCGGCACAGAAAGCAGAATGGCAGCGAGCTGTCAAAAATTGCAGTATTCAGCTTTCTGTTCTGGGGAGATCTCTAAATCATCCTGACAGGAAGGAATTAACCTGGAGTGCAGATTGTCAGTGTTTGACAGCTTCAAACAGCTGTGAAACGCTGATATTTCATCTGTCAAAAGCTCTTGACAGATGAAATGTCAATCTGTGACGTCACCTGTTGCTGAGTGGCCCTTAATTGGCCTGCTGAGCCTCCTGGGCGGGCTCAACACGGTCAATCAAGTCTAATTCGCGTGGGTTGGCTAGAAATCGATGGAGGCGGGACTACAATCCCGGAAGTTCTAGTGCCGCCTCCTACCCGACTCCTCAATGAAAATCCAGCCCATAGAGTCACACAGCACAGAAAGAGGCCCTTCGGCCCATCGTGCCCATGCCGGCCATCAAGCCCCCTCTATTCAAATCCCATTTTCCAGCACTTGGTCCGTAGCCTTGTATGCTATGGCATTTCAAGTGCTCATCTGAATGCTTCTTGAATGTTGTGAGGGTTCCTGCCTCTACCACCCTTTCAGGCAGTGAGTTTCAGATTCCAACCACCCTCTGGGTGAAAAAGTTTTTCCTCAAATCCCCCCTAAATCTCCTGCCCCTTACCTTGAAATGATGCCCCCTAGTTATTGACCCCTCTACTAAGGGGAAAAGTTCCTTTCTATCTACCCTATCTATGCCCCTCATAATTTTGTACACCTCAATCAGGTCCCCACTCTGCCTTCTCTGCTCTAAGAAAAACAACCACAGCCTGTCCAGTCTTTCTTCATAGCTGAAGCGCTCCAGCCCAGGTAACATCCTGGTGAATCTCCTTTGCACCCTCTCCAATGCAATCACATCCCTCCTATAGTGTGGCGACCAGAACTGCACACAATATTCCAGCTGTGGCCTAACTAGCGTTTTGTACAGTTCCATTACAACCTCCCTGCTCTTATATTCTATGCCTTGGCTAATGAAGGTAAGTATCCCATATGCCTTTTTAACCACCGTATCTACCTGTCCTGCTGCCTTCAGGGAACTATGTGCATGCACACCAAGGTCCCTCTGATCCTCCGTCCTTCCTAGGGTCCTACCATTCATTGTGTATTCCCTTGCCTTGTTAGTCCTCCCAAAATGCATCACCTCACACTTTTCAGGGTTAAATTTCATTTGCCACTGTTCTGCCCATCTAACCATCCCGTCTATATCGTCCTGTAGCCTGAGGCTTCCCTCCTCGCTATTTACCACTCCACCAATTTTCATGTCATCTGTGAACTGACTGATCATACCTCCTACATTCATATATAAATCATTAATGTACACTACAAACAGCAAAGAACCCAGCACCAATCCCTGCGGTACACCATTGGACATAGGATTCCAGTCACAAAAACAACCTTTGACCATCACCCTCTGCCTCCTGCCACTAAGCCAATTTTGGATCCAATGTGCCGAATTGCCCTGGATCCCATGGGCTCTTACATTCTTGACCAGTTTCCCATGCGGGACTTTGTCAAAAACCTTACTGAAGTCCATGTAGACTACATCAACTGCACTACCCTCATCCACACACCTAGTCACCCCCTCGAAAAATTCAATCGAATTGGTTAGACATGATCTCCCCCTGACAAAGCCATGCTGACTATCATTGATTAATCCTTGCCTCTCCAAGTGGAGACTAATTCTATCCCTCAGAATTTTTTCCAATAATTTCCCTACCACTGAAGTCAGGTTCACTGGCCTGTAATTCCTTAGTTTATCCCTAGTACCCTTCTTGAATAATTGTGCTATGTCAGCTGTTCTCCAGTCCTCTGGCACCTCCCCTGTGGCCAGAGAGGTTCTGAAAATGTGTGTCAGAGCCCCTGCAATCTCCTCCCTTGCCTCACACAGCAGCCTGGGATACATCACATCAGGGCCTGGAGATTTATCCACTTTTAACTCTGGCACCGGGCAGGCAACACAGCCTTCGGACTCTCCTTCGTGGCTGCTGTAGGGTTTTGCAAGAATTTCGAAAATCTCTACAGCCCCGAAGATTATATTTTTGATTAAAGAAAACCTGGGTAGAATATACCTTTAAAAATCCAGGGCATCAAAATGGCTGTCAGACCTCGTGGCAGAAGAAAAAGGCAGCCTGTGTGTATGTGAAGAGGAAAATCAAAGATGGCTGTCAGACCTCGTGGCAGGAGACAAAAGGACAGCCTGCTTGTGTGTCTGCAAATAGGATTTTTTTTAAAACCAGCCTCTGAAGTAATGAGGTATTCAAACTGTCAATCAAAGAACTCTGTTTACACGAACAAAGCTACAATGTTGACTCAAGAGATTAAATACTTGAGACTGTCAACATGAACAAAGAACCTTGTTTACATGAACGCTCTACAATGTTGACTTAAAAGATTAAGGCCTAGAAATTCATTAAGGCGCTGCCAGCTTTGCGGCCAGTTACCGCCTAAAGAGGGCTTCTGCGCCAAAAAGGAGTTTGTGCTGATATTCAGCGCAGCGGTATTGGCGGCGGTAGCTGTTAGCGCTGCGCTGGCACCAATGACGTCATCGGTGTGCGCAGTGCCCCGGTTCCGCCCCGAAACCGGCCCAATCCCCATATTTAGTTGCGGCCGCCTCCTCCGCAGCGGCCGCAAACAGCAACCAGAAAATGGGGCCGTACTGTAGCCTTAGTGGGGCGCTTTAAGGTGGAGGTGCGGCCGGCCGCTTTTTCGGCGGCCGCCTGCCCGCACCTCCTTCCCCGGCCTCCTCCACCCCCTCCCCCGCGGCATTGCCAGCTGCTTTCCGCGAATCCGGCACTTCTCCGTGGTGCCGGGCTCATTTGCCGGCACTATCCAGCGGCGATCTCCCCGTTGCAGGCAGCTCCCCTTAAGAGAAGGAGGAGGCCTGCAGTACCGCAGCCTGCCGCTCCGCAGCGGCTGGCGCAGCGGCGCCAAGAGCGCTGAAATTCAGTTTCAGCGCCCCAAGCGGAGGCGGGCACACCCTGGAATTGCGCCCAGTTCCGAATTGGGGCGCAGAAACTGAATATCTGACGATCGCTAATGGCTCCCCGCCCAGCGCTAACTTTTGGGCGCTAGCCAGCTGGCGGGTTTAGTGAATTTCTAGGCCTAAGTACTTGAGACTGTCAATCAATTGCGGTTGGGCGTGACCGCAGGACAATTGGATTTGTTTACACTAACATCCAAGGGCTGTTTACTCAGCACTTAAGGAAACAGACATTTTTTTTTCAAACTGAGACAGCTTTATTCAAACCAGTCAATGAATGGGGATACATTCAAAATCCCATCACAATGAATGGGGACAGATCAATTCCCTATTGTATAGCCCAGATACATCCAGATTTGGGTGTGAAGATTTTGGCTCCAAATGGGGTATAAAGATAGCTTCTCAGGAAGCCACTCTCTCTCTCTCTCTGCCGCCTCACCTCCGTGCTCTGCCTGCAAGGAAGAACAACTCAACAAGCCCACCCAAAGAAGTGGAATACCAGCAGTTACTTTTAAATACTGGGGTATCTCTACTTCGGGGCGGTGAAGAATACAAACCACAGGGGCACAGAGCAGGCATTTCACTGGTGAGCATAGATTTTCTGGCCCATCACAAGGCAACCTAGATAGGTATTAGGGGTGGGATTTAAGGGGAATTTTTGTTAAATTGTAATTTTAGTCAATTTTCCCTCGTTGTGTCCATTTTCTCCTCCCCTATTAAGTAAGAGTGTTGCACTAGGTAAAAGTGCTGTATTTAAGTAAAAGAGTGTTGCACTAGGTAAAAGTGCTGTATTTAAGTAAAAGAGTGTTGTACTAAGCAAAAGAGTGCTGTAGTAGACACAAGTGTACTGTTAAGTAAAAGTGTTGTATTAAGCATAGGTGTGTTGTATTGATTATTTTCAATTTATTTCTTTTTATTTCAATAAATACTGGCCTTCTTTGCACCCAACCACGAGTCTCATTTTGTCTACATCGCTACTGAATAAGTCCGGCGGTCAGAACCAGGAAAGGGGAGCGATTCAAAGCCGCACGGGGCTCTGGAGCAGCTCAGATACTTCTAACTGGCCAGAGGCAACAACCCCAGTATATATAACCCCCCCATAATTCCTACAAAATGGCGACCATGGCAGGACCGTCGGCAACAGTGTGCGATGTAGCAGACGGTGGTTTGGGTCTGGAGAGAGCAGTAGTTATTGGTTTTCTTTTTATCCCCTGGTCTGTTTGTGGTTAGGTGCCCGCAGGCTTGGGGAAGTTACCCGCAGGCTTAGGGGATCTAGAGCAGAGAGTTGGGATAGGGAAAGGGAGGTTGAAGAATACCAGGCCAAGATAGAGCGCCTGGTGGTCCAGTTTAGTTGGGGCAAAAGCCACACAAGGCACGAGTCAGAGTACCTGAAGTGCTTGTTGCAGAGGCCAAGAGCAATGAGATGAGGGTGCAGGAGGAGAACGCCCGCCTCATACAAGAAGTAAAAGAGCAGGAGGAAAAGGTTAGGGAGGTAAAGGCAGCGTATAAGCTGGCCTGCGAGCAAGGGTTTCAGGAAGCAGATTATGGTCCCTGTAGGGAAGAGATAGAAAGCTTGAATATGGCTTTAAAGAGGGCAAAGGGGATGATATGTCTGATCAGCCCAAAGGCAGGTCAATCGGATTTTACCGGCAACCCAAATGAAACCGTCCCACAGGCAACACCCAGGAAAAGGTTGGTCAGGGATTCAGAGGTCCCACGACCGCCACCCACAGCTCCGAGCTTTCAGGAGCTCTGGCAGCAAAGGGGGGTGGAGGATGAGGTGGTAGAGGAAGCACAGCAGGCCCCGCTAGATAGGCCGGGACCAGGACCAGTGTACCCCCTCCGACAACGGAGGTACGGTCTGCCCGTTGATGAAGATGACCCAGGGGCCATCCAAAATCAGTTTGTGGTGCCGTATGGCACCCACCAGCTCATGGACATGGTTAGCCACATCCCCAAGCTCACTAAGAAGGGAGACCCCTCTCTACACTTCAGGGAGATAGAGCAGGCAGTTTGTGTCAATGACTGCGATGACGCAGAGCAAGCAAAAATGCTGCTGTTTTCCCTGGCAGGTGATCTCCTCCAGGCCCTATCTGGCGAGTGCAAAAGGGGGCAGAGGGATTATGAGGGTCTCAAGAATGAGATATTGGAGGCCATGGGACTTAATGATGGTAGTCCGTTCGCCCGGGTAGAAAGAACGGTGCAGCTCCCAGGGGAGTCCCCGCAGGCATTCGCAGACAGGCTGTGGCCAGTCTACTGGAGCGCATGCCCAGGAATGCCAGGGCGGGCAGCACTGGACCCAGTCCAATTGACCCACTGGCTCCGTTGTCTTATGACAAACAGCTTACCCCAGATCCAAGCCCAGGTCGTGGCTTGGTTTGACCCCCAAAACCCCCAGACCACCAAAGAAGCACTGATCCATCGGCTAACAGTAGCCTTCAGGAACTTGAGGTGTATCGAGACACCCCAACCCAAGGGAAAGATCCATGAGGTTAAACCTGGGAGCCAGAGTAAGAAAGAGTGGCACCAGGAGGGGACCCGTCCCTCCTAGGCTAGGTTAAATTGTTATGGGTGCAGGAAGGACGGTCACTGGAGAAAAGACTGTAAGAATCCCTGGAAGGATAACCAGGGAAAGGATCCCACAGCCCCAGCCCAAAAGGCAGGGCCAGATATCCCTCCCGCTGTGATCGAGCCATTTTTACAGTCCCTGCGGTCTCTTCTGACTGGCCAGGGGAGAGTAGCAGCCACCACCAGTGCTTTGACCCCATCTGCCCCATCCCACTCCCAGCAATGACTAGAGCCAGCGCAGCCTGTTGACCTGTGTCCCTGCAAAATTGCTGAGGGGAGCAGGCCCTAAGTTAAGATGGGGGTGAAGACGGTGCAGGGGAGATATTCAGTGGACATTGGAGCCTCCAGCACGGTGGTCCACTCGGAGGACCTGACCAATTCACCCCGGTCTAACAAGGTCCCATTTAGCTTAATGGGACCCACAGGGAAACGGGCAGCTGGGAGTGAACCTGAGGTCAGAAATCCCCAGCCCGCAGCGGGTACAAGCTCACAGGCTGCACAGGCAGGCGTGGTGGCTTGTGCTAGGGGAGGAGCCATTCATTACCAGTGTAAGTTGTTCAATCAGGGGGGTAGGGAAGGAGAGTTCTGGGACCCCTGTAGAGCAGGTCCGGTAGCAACAATCCGGGACAAGGGAGGCACACAGGGGATAGTTTTGGCCCCGGACCAAAAGCAGGTCCAAGCCCAAGATTCCACCTTTAAGGCCGCCCTGGTGAGGGAAAAGAATTTTGAACAGGATTACTGGCAGGCTGCCAGTTATATTAAACAATGCGGGTTGTTTAAGCTGGGGGCAGGGAAACAGACAGCTGGGATTGAACCTGAGAATAGAAATCCTCAGCCTGCAGCGCATACACACACACAGACTGCACACGCAGGCGCAGTCACGTGCGTGAGAGGAGAAGTTCCCCAGCACTTGGCCCGAGCGATTCCCCCTCTCTTGTGGGACTCTGGGGAGGAGCATGAGCCAGGTTTTAGACCTGAAGGGGAAGGCTCTTAGCCACCGGCAGCCGGTGGCGAGGGATTGCCCGTCCCCAGCCCAGGTTTGGTTATGGAGGAACCCGAAGGAGGAGGTCCCCAGCCAGCAAGAAGTGTGACCCGAGCTAAGGGTCTGCTCGCCGGGGTAGCCCCACCAGCAACACTCCCTAGGAGATCTCTTCGGGTGCCCCAGCCCAAGAAAGTATGGTCACCCACTTTCCGGTAGAACAGGGCGGTCTCCCGAGTCAGTAGAAGCCAAAAGGCAGAAGTCCCCAACCAGCAGCCACAAGTTGCGAGGGACCAGAAGTTGGAATCAGTCCAGCCACGCTGCAGGGAGTAGCCTGGGGCAGCCCAAACAGGGGTTAGGCTGGCCGCCCGGAGACAGGCGGCGCTTGTATATAGCTTTGTTCAAGTAATGTGTATAAAGGATTAAGGTAGAACGTGTTAATTTTAATTTTATATTGCAATTCAGTAGTGGTAATTATTAGTGTACAAGTTTTAAGTATGGAACCGTTCCAGAGTTGTATTATGTAAGTCGAGGTCGCGGGACCCGATCACAGCCCCCCCCCCCCCGAGCCAGGTGACCTGGCTAGATTTTTGTTGTTGTTTTTTTCAGAGTTCTGGAAGGTTCAGAGGACCATCGTGTTTTTGGGTGTTCAGCAAAGGAAGCACCCCTAGCCCACGAAGGAAGGGGTCTGCAGGAGGCAGATGCCCACAGAATTTAAACCGTTATTGGAAATTCGATTAAGATTAACAGTTTACAAAAAGCTTGTTAATCATTTTATATCTTGTATCATGTATTGGTCCCAACTCCAAAGGAAATAAATGTGTGAATTTAGTTCCTAACTGTAAGATTGTATTACTTGTTTAGAGTTAATTGAACAAATTGCATATGCCTACGGATTGTCGTGTTTGCAGATTGTAAAATTTCAAAAACATTTATGGCTGAAGGATGGTGCCATTTAATAAAGTGTCAGGCAATTGCATTTTAATTTTTAAAAAGGGAAGCTCGTTTTCTTCCATTTGTATTTTTAACAGCTATGTTTTGGCTTGGTGGTAATCCCATTGAAGATGTCGTATCGTGTTAAAACTATGTCACAAGTGGTGCAGGGGCATTGGACACCTCCATGCTTGAATTATTATGAATACAAGTGGTGCAGGGGCACTGGACCCACTCCATGCTTGAATTATTGTGAATACAAGTGGTGCAGGGGCATTGGAACCCCTCCATGCTTGAATTATTGTGAATACTCAGTGGTGCAGGGGCATTGGTCCCCTCCGTGTATTGATTATTTAACTAATCTTGTTTTTCTGTCGATAGATGCCTACCGTGTACTGTGATTCTCCCTGGGTAGGGGAGATGGAGGTGTCGGGGGATCAAAGATAGATCTAGATAAGTATAAGGGAAGGTTGTTTGTGGGGGGTCAGAAATTATTGCTCACCTTTGGGCAGGATACTACAAGCAAGTTTTAATATCCGATGGGGGACTGTAGGGTTTTGCAAGAATTTCGAAAATCTCTACAGCCCCGAAGATTATATTTTTGATTAAAGAAAACCTGGGTAGAACATACCTTTAAAAATCCAGGGCATCAAAATGGCCATCAGACCTCGTGGCAGAAGAAAAAGGCAGCCTGTGTGTATGTGAAGAGGAAAATCAAAGATGGCTGTCAGACCTCGTGGCAGGAGACAAAAGGACAGCCTGCTTGCGTGTCTGCAAATAGGATTTTTTTTTTTAAACCAGCCTCTGAAGTAATGAGGTATTCAAACTGTCAATCAAAGAACTCTGTTTATATGAACAAAGCTACAATGTTGACTCAAGAGATTAAGTACTTGAGACTGTCAACATGAACAAAGAACCTTGTTTACACGAACGCTCTACAATGTTGACTTAAGAGATTAAGGGCTAGATTTTCAGTTGCTTGCGCCAGCAGTTAGCGCCTTAAGAGAAGTGATTTTCGGGCGCTATGCGTGTAGCGCCTGGGCGCAGCGCAGTTTGCGCCCCGCCCCAAATTAAGTTGCCCGTTAGCGCCGGCGCAAAGTTTAGCGGCCGCCCGGATGCGCGCGCAGAAAATGACGTCACATCCTCGTGCAACGCCCTTTGGCCGCCCCGAATCCAAACTTCAGTCGGACCGCCCCATTGTGCGGCTGGCGTCCAGAGCGTTTGTAAAATGGAACGCAACACACCCTGGGGAGCGCAAATTAAAGGGCACTCGTACAAAAGGCACTCTGCATGTGTTGTGTGGAAGTAAGCAGGGTGTTGTTGTGAACGGTCCATTTATGTTTCCGGGCACCAATCACTCCTCCTCCTCCTCCTCCTCCTCCTCCTCCTCCTCCTCCTCCTCCTCCTCCACATCATCATCATCATCATCATCATCATCCCGTTTCCCCCCAGACTTTGCATTTGAAAAAAATACATGCACCCTTCCCCTTTAAGAGCTCACTGGCACCAGAGTGTCTGCCGTGCGCTGCGCCCAAGCTCGGGTGTTGCGCTCTCCACCGCCGGCTTAGTGCCTAAAGATACTAGTGGAACGCCTCTTTTAGCGCTCCACCAACCTCTTAGGGCGAAGCCACTGAATTTCCGGCAACGGGGCGCTACTTTGGGGCGGGCGATAACTTCGGGCGGGCGCTAAGCTTAGCGCCCCAAAACTGTCTATACTGAAAATCTAGCCCTAAGTACTTGAGACTGTCAATCACTTGCGGTTGGGCATGACCGCAGGACAATTGGATTTCTTTGCACTAACATCCAAGGGCTGTTTACTCAGCACTTAAGGAAACAGACATTTATTTTTTCAAACTGAGACAGCTTTATTCAAACCAGTCAATGAATGGGGATACATTCAAAAACCCATCACAATGAATGGGGACAGATCAATTCCCTTTTGTATAGCCCAGATACATCCGGATTTGGGCGTGAAGATGTCGGCTCCAAATGGGGTATAAAGATAACTTCTCAGGAAGTCATTCTCTCTCTCTCTGCCGCCTCGCCTCCGTGCTCTGCCTGCAAGGAAGAACAACTCAACAAGCCTGCCCAACGAAGTGGAATACCAGCAGTTACTTTTAAATGCTGGGTTATCTCTACTTCGGGGCGATGAAGAATACAGACCGCAGGGGCACAGAGCAGGCATTTCACTGGTGAGCATAGACTTTCTGGCCCATCACAAGGCAACCTAGATAGGTATTAGGGGTGGGAATTAAGGGGAATTTTTGTTAAATTGTAATTTTAGTCAATTTTCCCTCATTGTGTCCGTTTTCTCCTCCCTGTTAAGTAAGAGTGTTGCATTAGGTAAAAGTGCTGTATTTAAGTAAAAGAGTGTTGCACTAGGTAAAAGTGCTGTATTTAAGTAAAAGAGTGTTGTACTAGGTAAAAGTGCTGTATTTAAGTAAAAGAGTGTTGCACGAGGTAAAAGTGCTATATTTAAGTAAAAGAGTGGTGCACGAGGTAAAAGTGCTGTATTTAAGTAAAAGAGTGTTGCATGAGGTAAAAGTGCTATATTTAAGTAAAAGAGTGTTGCACTAGGTAAAAGTGCTGTATTTAAGTAAAAGAGTGTTGCACTAGGTAAAAGTGCTGTATTTAAGTAAAAGAGTGTTGTACTAGGTAAAAGTGCTGTATTTAAGTAAAAGAGTGTTGTACTAGGTAAAAGTGCTGTATTTAAGTAAAAGAGTGTTGCACGAGGTGAAAGTGCTGTATTTAAGTAAAAGAGTGTTGCACGAGGTAAAAGTGCTGTATTTAAGTAAAAGAGTGTTGCACTAGGTAAAAGTGCTGTATTTAAGTAAAAGAGTGTTGCACTGGGTAAAAGTGCTGTATTTAAGTAAAAGAGTGTTGTACTAAGCAAAAGAGTGCTGTAGTAGACACAAGTGTACTGTTAAGTAAAAGTGTTGTATTAAGCATAGGTGTGTTGTATTGATTATTTTCAATTTATTTCTTTTTATTTCAATAAATACTGGTCTTCTTTGCACCCAACCACGAGTCTTGTTTTGTCTACATCGCTACTGAATAAGTCCGGCAGTCAGAACCAGGAAAGGAGCGCGATTCGAAACCGCCCGGGGCTCTGGAGCAGCTCAGATACTTCTGACTGGCCAGAGGCAACAACCTCAGTATATATAACCCCCCCCATAATTCCTACACTGCAGATAACAGTATCTATCCCCCTAACTTTACTGTCCCCTACCACTACCACATTCCTTCCTTCTCCCCCCACTTGGATGGCCCCCTGTAACATGGTGCTGTGGCCAGTTTGCCCATCCTCCCTGCCGTCCTTTTCCTCATCCATACAGGTAGCAAGTACCTCATACCTGTTGGTCAAGGTCAAGGGCTGAGGCTCCTCCATCACTATATCCTGGGTCCCCATACGTTCCTGACTCGCAGTCACACCCTCCTGTCCCTGACCATTGGCTAACTCTAAAGTACTATACAACCTAAAGGATGTGACTGCCTCCTGGAACAGTGTGTCCAGGTAACTCTCCCCCGCCCTGATGCATCGCAATGTCTGCAACTCGTACTCCAGCTCAACAATCCTGAGCTGAAATTCCGTGAGTTGCAGGCACTTACTGCAGATGTGGTTGCTCGGGATCGCAATGCTCTCCAGAAACTCCCACATGCTGCAATTATGACACACCACCTGCCCTGCCATCTCTAACTTTGTTTTATTTATTAATTAATTATTTTATTTTTATTGTTTGATTATTTTATCTGGTTTAAGTTATTAATTAAATGAGTACTGACAAGTTACAGTTTCTCAGCTCTTAATTAAACCCCTTCCCTAACTTAGAGAGCAAAAAAACCTGTAATACTGACCAACCAATCACCTACCTGCTCTCCTATGACGTCACTCTTAGATTTTTTTGTTATTTTTGAATCAGGGCCGCTGCTTTAAGTCAGCTCCGCTCTCGGGCCGCTCTTTATCCACTCGCCGCTGCCGCTGCTTTAATTCAGCTCCGTTCTCGGGCCGCTCTTTATCCACTCGCCGCTGCCGCTGCTTTAATTCAGCTCCGCTCTCGGGTCGCTCTTTATCCACTCGCCGCTGCCGCTGCTTTAATTCAGCTCCGCTCTCGGGCCGCTCTTTATCCTCTCGCCGCTGCCGCTGCTTTAATTCAGCTCCGCTCTCGGGCCGCTCTTTATCCTCTCGCCGCTGCCACTGCTTTAATTCAGCTCCGCTCTCGGGCCACTCTTTATCCTCTCGCCGCTGCCGCTGCTTTAATTCAGGCCCGCTCTCGGGCCGCTCTTTATCCTCTCGCCGCTGCCGCTGCTTTAATTCAGGTCCACTCTCGGGCCGCTCTTTATCCTCTCGCCGCTGCTGCTGCTTTAATTCAGGTCCGCTCTCGGGCCGCTCTTTATCCTCTCGCCGCTGCCGCTTCTTTAATTCAGCTCCGCTCTCGGGCCACTCTTTATCCTCTCACCGCTGCCGCTGCTTTAATTCAGCTCCGCTCTCGGGTCGCTCTTTATCCTCTCGCCGCTGCCGCTGCATTAATTCAGCTCCGCTCTCGGGCCGCTCTTTATCCTCTCGCTGCTGCCGCTTCTTTAATTCAGCTCCGCTCTCGGGCCGCTCTTTATCCTCTCACCGCTGCCGCTTCTTTAATTCAGCTCCGCTCTCGGGCCGCTCTTTATCCTCTCGCCGCTGCCGCTTCTTTAATTCAGCTCCGCTCTCGGGCCACTCTTTATCCTCTCGCCGCTGCCGCTGCATTAATTCAGCTCCGCTCTCGGGCCACTCTTTATCCTCTCGCTGCTGCCGCTGCATTAATTCAGCTCCGCTCTCAGGCCGCTCTTTATCCTCTCGCTGCTGCTTTAATTCAGGTCCGCTCTCGGGCCGCTCTTTATCCTCTCGCCGCTGCCGCTGCTTTAATTCAGCTCCGCTCTTGGGCCGCTCTTTATCCTCTCACCGCTGCCGCTGCTTTAATTCGGGGCCTCTCTTTATCCGCTCGCCGCTGCCGCTGCTTTAGTTTTGTTGTATTTGAGAGGGGAATATGTCCATTTTTTTTAAGGGGGAAAGCAGCGTAATGTATTATCACATGGTTTGTCACATGGTTTAGTATGAACATGCTCAATTCACTCTGGCATAGTAAAGCCAGCACATGGACTAGCAACTCATCCTGTCTCTGTCCTTCATTTGTTCTCCCACATATATTACACACATATTAATACACACATCACAAACATACACACAAACACACATTAACACACACAGTAACACAAACACTCACAACACACACTCAAACACACACATTAACACACACACAGTAACACACAGACAGAAACAAGCACACAGGAGATGCCCACAGTTAAATGGCTGACGTGATATGTGTTAGTATCTGTGGGGGTGACGGGGACGCAGGGTAAGGCTGTTCAAAATTAAGACACATAAAGCTAGCAGAGTGGAGCAGACACCACTGGGCCAGCAGTCTGGGAGAAGTAAATGCAGGGTCATTAAAAAATAGATGAACTGCTAAATCATTAAATTGCTATTTTGGGGGGGTGTGTCTGGCACAGAATAGCTGTTGCATTTGCCAACATAACAACACAGGCTGCATTTAAAAATGAAGAACTTTGAGACATTTTGAGGCGATGAGGTATATTTTAAATCAATTCTTTCTTATTCACAAAATTGCCTATAGACATCAGATAGATACTTCACAGAGCATTCTCTTCATTGGGAGGTTAATAAGGCAAGCTGTGTGGTCAGATGTGGTCCAGTTGACAACACTTAAACCTGAATAGGGCCAGGTGAGTTTGGATAGAAAGATATTGCATTTATACAGCGCCTTTCACATCCACAGGTCATCCCAATATGCTTCACAGCCAGTGAACTACTTCAAAGTGTAATGTAGGAAATGCGACAGCCAATTTGAACACAGCAAACTCCCACAAACACCAATGAATTAAATGATCAGATAATCTGTATTTGGTAGTGTTTGTTGAGGGATGTCTATTAACCGGGAGAACCGCCCTGCTACTCTTCAAGTAGTACCGTGAGATCTTTTATGTCTGCCAGAGAGGGCAGGCTGGACCTCAGTTTAACATCTCATCCGGCGTCTCTGACAGTGCAGCACCCCCTCAGTACTGCACTGGTGTGTCAGCCTGGCTTATGTGCTCAAGTCTCTGGAGTGGGGCTTAAACCCGCGACCTTCGGGAAAGAGTGCTGCCCATCAGTGGTAGGGAAATTATTGGAAAAAATTCTAAGGGACAGAATTAGTCTCCACTTGGAGAGGCAAGGATTAATTAGGGATAGCCAGCATGGCTTTGTCAAGGGAAGATCATGTCTGACCAATTTGATTGAATTTTTCAAGGGGGTGACTAGGTGTGTGGATGAGGGTAGTGCAGTGGATGTGGTTTACATGGATTTCAGTAAGGCTTTTGATAAAGTCCCGCATAGGACACTGGTCAGGAAGGTAAGAGCCTATGGGATCCAGGGTGCCTTGGCACATTAGATCCAAAACTGGCTTAGTGGCAGAAGGCAGAGGGTGATGGTGGAAGGTTGTTTTTGTGACTGGAAGCCTGTGTCCAGTGGGGTACCACAGGGATCGGTGCTGGGTCCCTTGCTGTTTGTGGTCTACATTAATGATTTGGATGTGAATGTAAAAGGTATGATCAGTAAGTTCGCAGATGACACGAAAATTGGTGGGGTGGTAAATAGCGAGGAGGGAAGCCTCAGGCTACAGGACGATATAGGTGGGTTGGTCAGATGGGCGGAACAGTGGCAAATGGAATTTAACCCTGAAAAGTGTGAGGTGATGCATTTTGGGAGGACTAACAAGGCAAGGGAATACACAATGAATAGTAAGACCCTAGGAAAGACAGAGGATCAGAGGGACCTTGGTGTGCATGTACATAGATCCCTGAAGGCAGCAGAACAGGTGGATAAGGTGGTTAAAAAGGCATATGGGATACTTGCCTTCATTAGCCGAGGCATAGAATATAAGAGCAGGGAGGTTATGATGGAGCTGTAAAAAACGCTGGTAAGGCCACAGCTGGAGTACTGTGTGCAGTTCTGGTCGCCACACTATAGGAAGGATGTGATTGCTTTGGAGAGGGTGCAGAGGAGATTTACCAGGATGTTACCTGGGCTGGAGCGCTTCAGCTATGAAGAAAGACTGGACAGGCTGGGGTTGTTTTCCTTGGAGCAGAGAAGGCTGAGTGGGGACCTGATTGAGGTATACAAAATTATGAGGGGCATAGATAGTGTAGATAGAAAGGAACTTTTCCCCTTAGTAGAGGGGTCAATAACCAGGGGGCATAGATTCAAGGTAAGGGGCAGGAGGTTTAGAGGGGATTTGAGGAAAAACTTTTTCACCCAGAGGGTGATTGGAATCTGGAACTCACTGCCTGAAAGGGTGGTAGAGGCAGGAACCCTCACAACATTCAAGAAGCATTTGGATGAGCACTTGAAATGCCATTGCATACAAGGCTACGGACCAAATGCTGGAAAATGGGATGAGATTAGACAGGGCTTGATGGCCGGCGTGGACGCGATGGGCCGAAGGGCCTCTTTCTGTGCTGTATAACTCTATGACTCTATCTATTGACACTGAAAATGGGCTCCCACCAAGGTCGTTCATGAGTCCTACTTGCTTGACATTGTTAGTCGCACGACAAAATGGTCCGAGCCAATCACATTTCAGCTGGCTCCGCAGGTGGGGGACGAGGGACGTGATTCGATGCACAAAGTGCCAGTCACACGAGGCAAAACGATCTATAGTGTAGGGAGCAGCCCGAATGTTGGCTGATCAGTGGCACTTGAATGGTGCAATACGGCCAGCTTGAAGCCGACATGGTGGGGAGGGGAATGGAATATGCCTTGCCAGTGGAAGTCTCTGTGGTTGGCGAATGCGGTCAGTCTGGAACGCTTTGAGATTCATCAAACTCCAGAGGATTAACAGGAGGGCCGACCCGAGCCTGCCTACAGTCCATGAGATTGGCAGCTTTGGCTCCTGCCAAGTGTGGAACAACCGGACTGTGTCGGCTACCCACATTTTTGGACCTGTGGCTACAGAGTGCAGTCTGGGAGGGTTATAAAGCTTAAAGGGCTCTTTGTGCGGAAATGTAGGAAGCTTGAAGCAATTATTTCCCTAGCAATGTGGTTTAGCGAGTCCCTAGTTTCGTAGTTTGATTTATTTTGTCCATCCCTTTCACTTCATGGTTTTTTTGGGGGGTTAAGCGATGACCACATCAGGCTCGCTGGCTGTGTCCAACAGTGCAAGCGAGATTAATTACAGTTATACTGCAGCTTAGGGCCTGACGGCTGTGATGTACTGTACTTGTTGTTCCATGCGCTCTATGATGAGCCTGGTGTCGACACGCGATGATTGCGAAGCTGTGTATGTGAAGCCCTGGGGACGTTTTACCAGGTTAAAGGCACTATATAAATGCAACTTCTTGTGTCATAGAGTCATAACGGCGCAGAAGAAGGCCATTCAGCCCATTGAGTCCGTGCCAGCTCTCTGTCGAGCAATCCAGTCAGTCCCATTCCCCCGCTCTATCCCCGCAGCCCTGCAAGTTTATTTCCCTCAAGTGCCTCAAGAAAACATTGAGTGTCTCTGCTTCTACCACTTCCATCGGCGGGTGTCAGTCAGGGCCTGCGCGGATCTCCGCAGACCAGTTGGAACTCTTTTACATTGGGAGCATAACAAGTGGGAAGGTTTACGCAAAGAACGCACCCGAATTTCCGATCCGCGTTCCCGGGGGAGGGGGTGGAGAGACACAGAGATCCACCCCCCCCACTTTCCCGAGAGCGCAAAATTCGGAAAATGACCCCCTTTTTTAATCTGTGTTTCGAGCGCGGCTAGGCAGGTGAATGTGATCTTATAATAGAGAAAGAAAGAGAGGAGTTTCACCTTGAGCTGGAGCCGGACATTAAAAAAAAAATTATAATTCGTTCACGGGATGTGGGCGTCGCTGGCAAGGCCAGCATTTATTGCCCATCCCTAATTGCCCTTGTGAAGGAGGTGGTGAGCCGTTGCCTTGAACCGCTGCAGTCCGTGTGGTGAAAGTACTCCCACAGTACTGCTGGGAAGGGGTGAAGTGGGGAAAGAGTTAAACTGACATCGCTGGCAGTTTCACTGAATAGTGTAAGGAAGACAGGGACTAACATGAAAGACCACATCCATAAAGATGTGGTCAAAGATAGCTGACCTTGGAGAGATATAAAACAATTAAATGGAGACAGGATGTCCAGCATTTCAACTGCCCATGGGAACTTTTTTACCTAGGTTACATTCCAAGGTATCTCTTAATTAGCATTCAGCAGTTTGAGTGATTGATTGAGGAGGCAGCTTATACATATTTATATTAAAATTTGTAACCAATCCGTGAAGGTGGATGCGGGCCAAGATCCAATCAGGTGGCAGGAATGAATTGTGCATGAGATGGCCATGTGTATTGTAATGTATAAAAATGTAGTGTTTGCTGTACCAATTTGGAAAGGTCTGGCTAAGACAGAGCAGACTGTTCCCCCACTGGTACAATAAAGACAACTTGACTATCGATCTAAAACCTTGTGTCGAGTGTTGGTTTAAAATACTCCACAACAAGGGGGTTCCAGGATTTTGACCCAGCGACGATGAAGGATCGGTGATATACTTCCAAGTCAGGATGGTGTGTGACTTGGAGGGGAACTTGGAGGTGGTGGTGTTCCCATGCGCCTGCTGCCCTTGTCATTTTAGGTGGTAGAGGTCGCGGGTTTGGGAGGTGCTGCCGAAGAAGCCTTGGCACGTTGCTGCAGTGTATCTTGTAGATGGTACAGACTGCAGCCACGGTACGTCGGTGGTGGAGGGAGTGAATGTTTAAGGTGGTGGATGGGGTGCCAATCAAGCGGGCTGCTTTGTCCTGGATGTTATTGAGCTTCTTGAGTGATGTTGAAGCTGCACTCATCCAGGCAAGTTTACAATTTACGAATCTCCACTTATTCTCAGAGATTATGGGGAGTATATTAAAGCAGCAGCCTTTAAGGGACAGACCAAGGTTAGCACAACCTCACAACCGTGCAGCCTGCGACTGCCTTGTGAGCAACACCACCGGTGATCCATGAGTATTTGTAATAACAGACAGAACTAACAGGTCAATGGTGTTATAAATCTCATCATCAAGAAACTACTTATGAATAACGCTGGATGGCCAGCTGGTGGCGCCGTCCAAGGAGTATAAATACTCGGGCGTGGGCTCCAGCTTTCCAGGGACATTTTGTAAGGCAATGTACTAGTGAAATACAACTAGACCTCCATGTTCTGAAACAAGTTGATTAAAGCCTTGCTTTATGCTCAAACCAAGTGCGTAGTGAGTTTTATTCCATCAAATGGTAATAGGTTTTTGGTGACTTTAAAGGAGTCTACCAAAACAAAGCAGCAGTTAGTGAGGAATTGATGCACAGAGCCAGGCTTAAAGCAAACAGGACATCTGAAGTTATGGTAAACTTGTAAGGGAGCCTTAGCCAGAGCGCACTCGGAGTACTGTGCACAGCTCTGGTCTCCATCTTCCAACAAGGACACAGAGGCACTGAAGAAGGTGCAAAAATCCATTTACACGGATGATAGCAGAATTGAGAGATTATAACTATCAGGAAATATTGAAAAGGCTGAGGCTCCTTTCTCTAGAATAGAGAAATGTAAGAAATCACACAACACCAGATTATAGTCCAACAGCTTTATTTGAAATCACAAGCTTTCGGAGCGCTGCTCCTTCATCAGGTGAAGTGGAGAAATGCATAAATCATAGAGAATCATGTCAGGTGTTTACAGGTAATCTTTCCAACTGCCATTTATCACACCTCGGCAGAGAGATAATCACAGCAATCAAAGGTGTGAATGGTGTCCAAACAGGTCAGTCAGGAAAACATTACATCAAAGAACAATGAGGTGGGGTCACAAGGGGTTAATTATTGCAGATGCTGGGGTCTGTATGAAAAACAAAAAAACAGACAAAAAACATTTTTTTTGCTGGAAATCACAGCAGGTCCGGCCGCACCTGTGTAGAGAGAACAAGCCAATGCCGACTCGAGTCTGGATGACCCTGCATCAGGTGGGGTTACATGTAACTTGACATGAACCCAAGATCTCGGTTGAGGCCGTCCTCATGGGTGCGGAACTTGGCTATCAGTTTCTGCTCGATGATTTTGCGTTGTCGTGTGTCTCGAAGGTCGCCTTGGAGAATGCTTACCCGAAGATCGGAGGCTGAATGTCCTTGACTGCTGAAGTGTTCCCCGACTGGGAGGGAACACTCCTGCCTGGTGATTGTTGCGTGGTGTCCGTTCATCCGTTGTCTCAGTGTCTGCATGGTCTCACCGATGTACCATGCTCCGGGGCATCTGCAATAATTGACCCCTTGTGACCCCACCTCATTGTTCTTTGATGTAATGTTTTCCTGACTGACCTGTTTGGACACCATTCACACCTTTGATTGCTGTGATTATCTCTCTGCCGAGGTGTGATAAATGGCAGTTGGAAATATTACCTGTAAACATCTGACATGATTCTCTGACTATATAAGCTGTGTCTTTATGCATTTCTCCACTTCACCTGATGAAGGAGCAACACTCCGAAAGCTTGTGATTTCAAATAAAGCTGTTGGACTATAACCTGGTGTTGTGTGACTTCTTACATTTGTCCACCCCAGTCCAACTCCGGCATCTCCACACCATAGAATAGAGAAGGCTGAGGGGTGACCTAATAGAGGTCTTTAAAATTATGAAGGGGTTCAATAAGGAAGACGTAGAGAAGATGTTTCCACTTGTGGGGGGAGTCCAAAACAGTGACTCCACGACAAAAGTACTGCATTGGCTGTAAAGCACTTTGAGACGTCCAGTGGTCGTGAAAGGTAGTCTAAGAAATCCAATAGGGAATTCAGAAAAACTTCTTTACCCAGAGAGTGGTGAGAATGTGGAACTCGCTACCACAGGGAGGAGTTGAAGCAAATAGAATAGATGCATTTAAGGGGAGGCTAGATAAACACATGAGGGAGAAAGGAATAGAAGGATATGCTGATAGGGTGAGATGAAATCGAATGGGAGGAGGTTCATATGGAGCATAAACACCGGCATGGGCCAGTTGGGCTGAATGAGCTGTTTCTGTACTGTACATTCGATCTAATTCTATGTAATCACCCCTGTCCTCCCCGGCCTCCATTGGCTCCTCATCCCCCAGTGTACCTTCCTAATCTGTGTCAGCCGTGGCTCAGTGGGCAGCACACTCGCCTCTGAGTCAGAAGGTTGTGGGTTTAAATCCCACTCCAGAGATTTGAGCACATAAAGCTAGGCTGACACTCCAGTGCAGTTCTTAGGGAGTGCTGCACTGTCGGAGATGCCGTCTTTAGGATATGACATTAAACCGAGGCCCCGTCTGCTCTCTCAGGTGGATGTAAAAGATCCCGTGGCACTATTTTGAAGAAGAGCAGGGGAGTTAACCCTAGTGTCCTGGACAATATTTATCCCTCAACCAACATAACAAAAACAGATTATCTGGTCATTTTCACATTGCTGTTTGTGGGTGCTTGCTGTGCGCAAATTGGCTGCTGTGTTTTCCACATTACAACAGTGACTGCTCTTCAAAAGTACTGCATTGGCTGTAAAATGCTTTGAGACATCTGGTGGTCGTGAAAGGTGCTATATAAATGCAAACCTTTCTTTTTATCTCTAATTCCCTCCATGCTCTTGCTCTGCCTTATCTCTGCAATAAGCCTATGTTCCCCCACGCACCCTTTCCTCTTCCAACTCCAACTTATCATGAGTTTTTCCCGAGCCCTCCTCTCCATCCTCAGTGGCAGAGTTTCAGTCACCAATCCTCCCATCCACACCCTGGAACTCTTTCCCTAAACCTTCACCTACTCCCTCTTTCCCCATCTCTTTCATCAAGCTTTCGTCCACCCCTGTTAACTTCTCTCCTTCTTGCCCTGGTCATCTTCAGGTACCTAAAAATCATGCAGTCATGGGGAACCCTGATTGGCAGGTCCTGGCCTCACCTGACGGAGCTTAAGGACAAACATTCAAGGCCAAAGTGGCTTTTGGGTATTTACATTATTCATTCTCAGGGAGTGGGTGATGCTGGCAAGGCCAACATTTATTGTCCAATCAGTTGCTCTGAAAAGTTGATATTCTTCGTCTTCTTAGGCAGTCCCTCGGAACCGAGGATGACTTGCTTCCACATTAAAAATGAGTTCTCGGGTGACTGATGAGTCCAATGCAGGACCTACAGTCTCTGTCACAGGTGGGGCAGACAGTGGTTGAAGGGGTGGGTGGGTGGGGTGCTTGGGTTGACGTGCGCTCCTTGCACTGCCTGCGCTTGGCTTCCGCTTGCTCCCGGCGAAGAGACTCGAGGTGTTCGGCGCCTTCTCGGATGCTTCTCCTCCACTTTGTGCGGTCTTGGGCCAGGGATTCCCAGGTGTCGGTGGGGATGTTGCACTTTTTCAAGGAGGCTTTGAGGGTGTCCTTGAAGCGTTTCCTCTGCCCACCTGGGGCTCTCTTGCCGTGTCGGAGCTCCGAGTAGAGCGTTGGGCCTTTGCTGAGTAGTGGTTTCATACAACTGAGTGGCTTGCTAGGTCACTCCTATGGTGGGTCCTTAACTTCAGAGGGCAGTTAAGAGTCAACAACATTGGTGTGGGACTGGAGTCACATATAGGCCCAAACCAGGTAAGGACAATCAGGTTTCCTTCTCTGAAGAACATTAGTGAACCAGTTGAGATTTTATAACAACTCGACAGCTTCATTGTCACTTTTACTGATATAAGCTTTTTATTTCTCTGAATCACTCCGTGCTCTTGCTCTGCCTTATCTCTGCAATCTACCACAAGCCTATGTTTCACCACGCACCGTTTCCTCTTCCAACTCCGACTTACCTAACCACCACACTACCGCACCCTTTATGTGTGACACAGCTCGTGACGTATTACGTTTGAAGATTACACCAATATGGTCATCCTTAAATTAATCTTCTAAGCATGCTCCAACTGCTCCGGCTCAACATGGGCCGTGACTTTAACCTTTTCCATCCCAGCCCTGTCTTAACTTCTCCCGTTTCACCCTGCTACAACCATGGTCTCCAATGGCATCTCCAGTTCCAGTCAGGTTAAAGGTCGCAAGAGTCAAGCGTCAGGGGGAGAGAATCCCTAATAAGATTTGCAGAAGAACCAAAGGCGACATGAGGGGAAACTTTTTTACACAACGAGCGGTTAGGATCTGGAATTCACTGCCTGAAAGGGTGGTGGAGGCAGATTCAATTGCGGCTTTCAAAAAGGAGTTGGATAAGTAGCTGAAAAAAAAACATTTGCATGGCTACGGGTAAAGGGCGGAGGAGTGGGACTGGCTGAGGTGCTCTTGCAGAGAGCCGGCACGGGCTCGATGGGCCGAATGGCCTCCTTCTGTGCTGTAACCATTCTATGATTCTGTTTTTAATGATGGTCTCTCCATGGATCCTGAGCAGTAAAGTTGCGTGAGGGGGTGGATATTTTTGCAGATAGCATTATTATCTTGTCATTTTTGATGAACGTGGATATTTGTTTACTCCTCCGTTTGATTAACAGCCGGGAATTTATTTCTTTGAAATAAAGCAAATTTGCCCATTGCCAGAGAATCGCACCGACTCTTCCTAAGAACATTCCTGCAGGCGGATTGTTCCAGTATTTATGATTAACAGCAGCTCAGAATGAAATAAGATGAGAGTGCTAGAAAGACGATAGGATAGTCGAGTTCACTAGGCGGTCAATCGAAAGATTTCGAATGATCTCAGTCCCTAAAACCGTAGACAACTTCTGTTTAATATTTTGAAGCATCGCTTTAATAGTCATTTTCCTTAAGGTGTTTGAAGAAATGTGCTGTCACCAACCGACAGACAATTTTCTAATCATGGGTAAATCCGTCCACTGTCGAGAAGGAGGATGAAGCTGGTTTATCTATATGTCAGTGCACACTTTCTCTCCACATTAAGCTGATTTCCAGAGTCACGTTTTTGATGTCAACATTTTAAAATGGCAAAACTTTCAGTCAATATTTTCGCACAGTATCAGCTGTGGATCTGTGGGTAGCATTCTCTCACCTCCTGAGTCCGAAGGTCGTGGGTTCAAGTCCCACTCCATGAAACCTGAGCATATAATCCAGGCTAACGCTCCCAGTGCCAGTGCTGAGGGAGTGCTGCACTGTCGGAGGTGCCGTCTTTTGAATGAGACGCTAAACCGAGGCTCCGTCTGCTCTCTCAGGTGAACATAAAAGATTCCAGGGCACTATTTCGAAGAAGAGCAGGGGAGTTATCCCCGGTGTCCTGGGGCCAGTATTTATCCCTCAATCAACATCACTAAAAACAGATTACCTGGGTCATTATCACATTGCTGTTTGTGGGAGCTTGCTGTGCGCAAATTTGCTGCCGCGCTTCCTACATTACAACAGTGGCTACACTTCAAAAAGTACTTCATTGGCTGTAAAGCGCTTTTGGACATCCTGAGATAGTGAAGGCAATGTATTACTGTCGTTTTTCTTTATAATGGAAAATTCCTAGTTGCCTTTCACACTCTACAGGTCTCCTGCCACTATGGCTTTACATATACAACAGCACTTTTTTTGTTTATGTCCAACTTCTACCCACCCCACCCCACCATGCCGTCTCTTCTGGGGGGATCCGCTCTATGTGTAAACGCCATCATTCAGTCCCTCAGCCAACTAGCCATTTGTCATAGAATCATAGAATGATAAAATCATAGAATGGTTACAGCACAGAAGGAGGCCATTCGGCCCGTCGAGCCCATGCCGGCTCTCTGCAAGAGCACTTCAGCTAGTCCCGCTCCCTCGCTCTTTCCCCGGAGCCCTGCAAATATTTTTGTTTCAGGTACTTATCCAACTCCCTTTTGAAAGCCACGATTGAATCTGCCTCCACCACCCTTTCAGGCAGCGCATTCCAGATCCGAACCACTCGCTGCGTAAAAAGGTTTTCCTCATGTCGCCTTTAGTTCTTCTGCCAATCACCTTAAATCTGTGTCCTCTGGTTCTCAACCCCTCCGCCAATGGGAACAGTTTCTCTCTATCTACTCTGTCTAGACCCCTCATGATTTTGAATACCTCTATCAAATCTCCTCTCAATCTTTGCTGCTCCAAGAGAACAACCCCAGTTTCTCCAGTCTATCCATGTAACTGAAGCCCCTCATCCCTGGAATCATTCTCGTAAATCTTTTCGCTAAGGCCTTCACATCCTTCCTAAAGTGCGGTGCCCAGAATTGGACACAATACTCCAGTTGAGGCCGAAGCAGTTTTTTTAATAAAGGTTCATCATAACTTTCACGCTTTTGTCATGTGTCATTAAGTGTGAGAAACACCACAACATAGCCGGATCATGTCCTCGGCATCTATACCTGTTCCACCAGGAGTCACCAGAGAGCAATTAGGAGCAAGGGATTTGCTGATTTTTTTTCCCCTCATTCCCTCCCCAGTGCGGCGTCGTCCCCTATCACCACTGCGAGTAGGATTAGCAGAAACCGGGGGATTAAACCTGGAGTCTCCTTCAACTCACCAGGATCCACACTGGGTAATGCATGAACTCACAGTGGAACAGGCTCAAGGAGCTGATTGGCCTAGTCCTTCTCCTTTATTGATCCTATATTCCACTGGGGGTCATTTGAACCGTTGACGATAATGTAAAATGGACGTTATTGGATTGAAGTCAATGGAACGAAAGCCAGGGCATGTAATAGGCAGCCGATTCACTGTTGCCTGTTTTTGCCCCATCGCCAACAGTTAAAATGACCCCCAATCAGCTGATAGGACACACAAAATTGCAGTTTATGCGCAGGGTAATGGATAAGGTGTTGTCACCCCATGAGATGCCAGTGCAGTGTCAGCTGTGGCTCAGTGGGCAGCACTCTCGCCTCTGAGTCAGAAGGTCGTGGGTTCATAGTCCCACTCCATAAGACTTGAGCACTTAAAGCTAGGCTGACACTCCAGTGCAGTGCTGAGGGAGTGCTGCATTGTCGGAGGTGCCATCTTTCGGATAGAAACATAGAAACATAAGAAGATAGGAGCAGGAGTAGGCCATTCGGCCCCTCGAGCCCGCTCCGCCATTTAATGCGATCATGGCTGATCATCCAAATTCAGTACCCTGTCCCTGCTTTCTCCCCATATACCTTTAGCCTCAGGAAATATATCCAACTCATAAGACGTTAAACCGAGGCCCCGTTTACTCTCTCAGGTGGACGTAAAAGATCCCATGGCACTATTTCGAAGAAGAGCAGGGGAGTTATCCCCGGTGTCCTGGGGCCAATATTTATCCCTCAATCAACATCACTAAAAACAGATTGTCTGGCCACTATCACATTGCTGTTTGTGGGACCATGCTGTGCGCAAATTGGCTGCCGGGTTTCCTACATTACAACAGTGACTCCACTTCAAAAGTACTTCATTGGCTGTAAGAGGCTTTGAGACATCCTGAAATCATGAAAGGTGCTATAGATATGCAAGAGTACCCTTTTTATTTTAAAAAATTGTTCTTGGGGAATTCCAGACCTTAGGGCCTGGACTGCTTAAGGCATAGCTGCCAAAGGTGAGACGACGGTAGTAGGGGATGGACAAGAGGCCAGAATTGGATGAATACAGAGATCTCCGAGGGCTGCAGGGCTGGAGGAGGTTACAGAGGTAGGGAGGGGCGCGGCCATGGAGGGATTTGAATATAAGGATGAGAATTTTAAAATCAAGGCATTGCTGGACCAAGAGCCAGTGTAGTTCAGTGAGCACAGGGGTGCTGGGTGAACAGGACTTGGTGTGAGTTAGGATACGGGCAGCCGAGTCCTGGATGAGTTTAAGTTAATGGAGGGTGGAAGATGGGGGGTCAGCCAGGAGAACCTTTACATAACAATAGCATCATAAACCCATTAGATGTGGATCTCCCTGGGGTATTAGCTCGTCCCCTTACCTAAGAAAGGATATACTTGCCACAGAGGGAGTGCAGCAAAGGTTCACCAGACTGATTCCTGGGATGGCAGGACTGTCGTATGAGGAGAGATTGGGTCGACTAGGCCTGTATTCACTAGAGTTTAGAAGAATGAGAGGGGATCTCATTGAAACGTATAAAGTGTTGACAGGGCTAGACAGACTGGATGCAGGGAGGATGTTTCCCCTGGCTGGGGGGGTCGAGAACGAGGGGTCACAGTCTCAGGATACGGGGTAGGACATTTAGGACTGAGATGAGGAGAAATTTCTTATGATACTGACCAGGTCATCTGTTTTTTATTGTTGTTGATTGAGGGATAAATATTGGCCAGGACACCGGGGAGAACTCCCCTGCTCTTCAGAAGGTGGTGAACCTGTGGAATTCTCTACCACAGAAGGCTGTCGAGGCCAAGTCACTGAATGGCCCAGAAATTCGGGTCTCCACGGGTGAGTACGCACGGGGTGCTCACTCGTAAGCCCAATGGAAGTGTCGGTATCGTGCATGCACTGCGCATGCGCGGGAAACCGAAACTTCCGTTCCCCTGAAAGAAGGGGTTCCGAAGTCGAACGCGTGCGCAGGAGAGGCTGTGCGTGCGCATCGAACTTACGTCTTTTTTTCAGGTTTTCCCGGGAGGGTAAGTCTCCAGAAGTTAGACATGTAAAAAGCAGTCACAAGGCCTGCTTTTTACAAAGTAAGTGGTGAATTAATTATAATTAAAACATTTTTTCCACAGGTTTATTATTTTTAAATACTTTAAAGAAAGGTAAGTTTATTTTTAGCCCCATTAGAAAATGTAATAAATTTTTTCAAAAATTTAAATTATTGTTTAAAATAGTTATTTCATGTAATTTATAGTTTATTTTAAAAATGTGATGTTTTTTAAAATTTATTTGAAGATTTACTGATGTTTTGGGGCTTATAGTATTTATAGGTTTGACAGGTTTCTGTCAAACTTATGAATGAAGCATTCCCTGCTACCATTGGCTTTCCATGGCCCACGTGATCCCAGGGGACGCATCGAACTAACTACGCCCCTGGGATACGCAAGCACTGCGCGCCGGCAGTTGGAGGAGGCCCAGGGTCGGAATCCCACGCGGGCCCACAGCTCAACAGCCGGCGCGGTAGGTAAGTGCAGGTCGGGGGCATGCACCCGCGGGAAGCCCCCGACCCGAATTTCTGGGCCAATATATTTAAGAAGGAGATAGATAGATTTCTAGACACAAAAGGTATCAAGGGGTATGGGGAGAGAGCGAGAATGTGCTATTGAGATAGAGGATCAGCCATGATCATATTGAAAGTTGCAGCAGGCTCGAAGGGCCGATTCCTGCTCTTATTTTTCTATGAGTTAGATCCGGGTATCTTAATGTTGTGTCCTTCAATAATCAGACCAAAGACTGCAGTGAACGATCAACAGGTGTTTACTGAATGAGGGTTCAAACTGCAACTGACTGTACAGAGCACTACTCAGGGTTTATATACAGGTGTGGTCACTGCCGGTACTACAGGATACAGGAGCTGTAAAAAGTAGTTCTCCCCCTTAAAGGTGCATACATTACAATTCCTCCCCTTTTAGATTAACAGTACCATAACACTCATTTAACAATTAAATATCAAACTAATTACAATTAACACTTTTAACATGCAACATTAACTGAAAATAGTCTCTTTATAAATTCAGTCTTTGGGGAGGCTTCCTGATTCTTTCTGGATAACGCCTGTCCCGAATGTCTCGCTCTTGGTACGGAGGCGATTCTAACACCCTGTCGTCAGTTGATTCATCAGCTTCCAATGCTATTGTTTCTGAGGTAGATGCGACCTGTACGTCGGGTTCCTCACCAGGTATGTATGGCCGAGACATGGGGTTGACTCGTTCCTGCGACTCAAGGATCTGGTCAGCATGGCGTCTCACAATGTGCTCCCCAACATCCACTGTGTACATTAGTGGCCCCTGCCGTGTGCATATTGTTCCTGGTTGCCATTTCTCTGTTCGGTAGTCGCGGGCCAAGACTGGTTGCCCTACATTGAAGCTCCTTGTCGGCTTCTCATTGATGTGCTGGAATTGCTTATTCTCAACATCTCTTCGTACATTTGGTCTGAGCAAATCCAGACGAGATCTCAACCTTCGGTTAAAGAACATCATGGCCGGGGCATGGTTGGTGACTGCATGTGTCGCATTTCTGTAGGCTAACAGGAAATTGTCCACCTTATGCTGCAGTGGAATGTCGTCATCGCACATGGCCTTTACTGCTTTTTTAGAGGTTTGTACGAACCTCTCAGCCAATCCATTTGTGGCTGGATGATACGGGGCGGATGTGTAATGCCTTACCCCATTCCTTTTAATAAATCTTCGAAACTCTTCAGACACAAACTGTGGTCTGTTATCAGAGCAAATCTGCTCTGGCAAGCCGTTCCTGGCAAAAATGGTCCGTAGGACTGCAATAGTTTTCTCCGTGGTGGTGGAGGACATTTTGATCACCTCAGGCCATTTCGAGTGCGCATCCACGGCTATTAAAAACATTGGCCTAGAAATTGAGTTTGCGCTGCGCCGGGGCTTAACGCCGGAAATTTAGCGCCGGTGCTAAGTCGCGCTGTGCGCGCCAAAAATTCACTAGTTCTGCGCCCAAACGGCTGCCGGCGCTACTGAAGGCTGTTTGCGCCTGAATACTGGCGCTACGCGCTGAATTGCGGCGCTATTCCGGCGCTGCGGCGCCCGCTGCGGTGCGGCAGGTTCGGGAAGTGCAGGCCTCCTCCTTCCCTTAAGGAGGAGCTGCCTGCACCCGGCGGCGGCCCGCGAAAATCATTGTAAAAATGAGCCCGGCACCTCGGACAAGTGCCGGGATTGCATCTGTCCCGGGGGGGGGGGGAGAAGTCCGGGGAGGGAGCTGCGGCCAGGCGGCCGGCGGGAAAGCGGCCGGCCGCCGCGGGGCCTTTAATGCGCCGGCGCAAAGTCCAGTAAGGCACCTCTGCCAGAACGTTGCTTGCGGCTGCCACGGGCGAGGCGGCCGCAAGTCAATTTCGGAGTTCGGGCGGGTTACCATGGCAACCGGGACGCTGCGCACACCGATGACGTCATCGGTGCCGGCGCAGCGCTAACGGCCTAACGCCGATTTAGGGACCCACTCAATTTCCAAACTGGCCATAACTCCGGCGCTAGGCCCTCTAGCGCCTCAAAAGCGGCGCTAAGCCTACCGAATTTCTAGGACATTGAGTCCATGAATGGACCAGCAAAATCAATATGCACCCGTTGCCATGGAGATGAGGACCACTCCCATGGGTGTAGAGGGGCATGTGGTGGTGCATTTTGGACCTTCTGGCATCCTGAGCAGCTCTTTGTCAGGTCCTCGATTTGCTGATCGATCCCCGGCCACCACACATAAGCCCTAGCAAGGCTTTTCATTTTCACCCCTCCCAGATGACCTTCGTGAGCACTCTCTCCCTTAACTTGGGTGGAATTACCACTCGGGATCCACACATCAAGGTCCCCTGGCATACTGACAGCTGTTCTCTTCTGGATGAGAATGCTGGCAACAGTGAGTCGCCATGTGCTGGCCAACCCTTCACCGTCAAATCATATACCCGAGACAGTGTCGGGCCATTTCGGGTCTCCTTCACTGTACCAGCGTTAGTTACTGGCAAGCATTCAATTATAGTCGAATGAAATATTTCGACAGGATCCACTGCTGGTGCTTCCTCCGCAGTAGGCAGTGGCAGGCGTGATAGCCCATCAGCGTTTCCATGCTGTTTCGTGCCCTTATACTCGATTTCACATTGGTGTGCCCCTAGAAAAAGGGACCATCTTTGTAGCCGTTGCGCAGTCATCACCGGAACGCCCTTCTGTGGATTAAAGATGGAGATAAGTGGTTGGTGGTCAGTCAGCAAGGTGAACTTCTGCCCGTGCAGATAGTGATTGAACTTTTTCACTCCCCACACTAGGCTGAGGGCCTCCCTGTCAATCTGGGCGTAGTTACGCTCGGCTGATGTTAGTGACTGAGACGCAAACGTTACTGGCCTCTCCGAGCCATCCGGGAATTTGTGCGACAGCACCACTCCAATGCCATAGGGTGATGCATCACACGCCAACCGAATTGGTAGTGCTGGGTTGAAATGAGCCAACACCTCTTTTGATGTGATCAATGCTTTGCTCTTCTGGAAAGCTCGTTTACATTCGTCACTCCACTTCCATGGTACCCCTGTTTGCAGTAGGCTGTTCAGTGGGTGTAGTACGGTAGACAAATTCGGCAAGAGCTTATGGTAGTAGTTCACCAGCCCAAGGAACGACCTCAGTTGTGACACATTTTCCGGTGCTGGAGCCTTGACTACTGCCTCAATCTTTTCAGGGGACTTATGTAACCCCTCTTTATCAATAACATGGCCACAATACGAGATCTGCTTCTGGAAAAACTCACATTTGTGGCGATTAGCTCGGAGCCCATATTCCTTCAATCTAGTGAGCACCTGCTCCAGGTTGGCGAGGTGATCACTGTCATTTTCACCCGTGACCAGGATGTCGTCCAAATAACACTGGGTCCCTGGAATCCCTTGCAGGACTTGATCCATTGCCCTTTGTCAAATAGCCGGAGCTGATGCTACCCCGAACACCAGCCGGTTGTATTGGTAGAGACCATTATGAGTGTTGATCATGAGGTACTGTTTTGAGGCTTCTTCTACCTCCATTTGCAGGTACGCCTGGGCCAGATCAATCTTAGTGAAGCGTTTCCCTCCAGATAGAGAGACGAAAATATCTTCAATCCGCGGAAGCGGATATTGTACAGTGTGAAGGACTGGGTTCACTGTCACCTTAAAGTCCCCGCAGATGCGAACCTTCTTTGGTTCCCCAGGTGTATTACTCAACGACCTCTTCATTACAGGAACGATGGGTGTAGCCCACTCGCTCCAGTCCACTTTCGACAGTACTCCTGAACTTTCCAAACCTTCCAGCTCTGCTTCGACGGCTGGGCGGATCGCATAAGGTACCGGTCTGGCCTTAAAAAACTTTGGGCTTGCATTTTCCTCTTTTGATCGTCGCTGTTATGCCTTTTAGTGTTCCGAGACCCTGCTGGAACACTTCTTTTGCCTCAGTTAGCATTTTTGACAGTCGTCCAGGTATGACGTCGTCATCCTTTTTGGCACCTACAGTCAGTGGTTGTATGGAATGCCAATCTAGCTGTATCTTCCGGATCCATTCACGTCCTAGTGGTGGTGGTCCTCCATCTGGCAATACATATAGGTCCATTTTTGGTGTTTCCTTGCCGTTATATATAACGTTCACCCTTATTTTTCCTTTGGGGTAGACTTTTTGCCCCGTGTACATCTTCAAGACAATCTTTGTATCTCTCAAGGGTATATGTGAGAATAGCCGCTTGTAGTCCCTTTGGTTTATGACTGTTAGGGCTGATCCTGTGTCCAATTCCATTTTCACTTGGACTCCTGCTATCTTGAGCGTGACCCAGATAGTTTGGTGATCCTCCGTTTTGATCACATTATGTAGTTTCAGACAACCCAGCTCCTTGCTTCCGGAGTCTGTATCACTTTTCTGTTCGTCTGAACTACTCTCCGTCACCTTATGTACCTTCCTGTACTTCTCCTGTGGAGATTTCTTGCTGCTGGTTTTCTTTCCCGACCTGCAGACTCTTGCTATGTGTCCTACTTTTCCACACTGTCTGCACACTTTGTCCTTGAACCAGCAATCATTATGGTCGTGTGTTGTTCTGCTGCAGCGATAGCACTTCACTGTTCCGTATGACATTTCATTTGTGCCATATTCTTGCGGTCTCCGTTGTATCTCTGCAGCGCCCCGTGCGGCTGCTTCGTGTGATACTGCAATGCTGAAAGCCTTGTCCAGCGTAAGATCCTTTTCTGATAGAAGCCGTTTCTGGGTTCCTTCACTTTGAAGCCCACACACAAACTTGTCCCTTAAAGTATCTGCTAGTCCTTTTCCAAACTAGCAGTGTTTCGATAGCTTGCACAGTTCCGTTAAATACTCAGCATTACTTTCATTTTTATGCTGGTTCCTTTTCTGAAACTTAAATCTTTCTGCTATCAGCAACGGTGTGGGGTTTAAGTGGTCCTGTAGGATTGACACTATGTTTTCAAAATCCTTTTCTACTGGCTTCTCTGGGGTTACTAGGTTTCGTAGTAAGCCATACGTTTTTGCACCCATTGAATTCAACAATACCAGCGCTTTCTTGTCATCTGGCACTTCATTCGCCTTGCAGTATACTTCTATGCGTTCAACATATGTCGTCCAATCTTCGACTTCATTGTCGAACGCTGTGATACTGCCACTCTTCGGCATTTTTGGGTGTGGTTAGACTGGCTTAAAATGGCGTCTCCCGCGCTTTCCTTTCTTCCCCGCTGCGGCTTAAAATTGCGTCTCCCGCGCTTTCCTTTCTTCCCCGCTGCGGCTTAAAATGGCGTCTCCCGTGCTGCTGCCAATGCCGCTCTTGACGGTCCTCATGGCAAATGGCGATGCCCTGTGGGTTTCGTGCGCTGCACCTGCGCTGCTGCCAATGCCGCTCTCTGCGGTCCTCGTGGCAATGGCAGTGCCTCGCATTTTCCTGCGCACCTCTCTCTCCCGTTGATGCTGCTCGGCCCTTGAACACCGGCTGCGCTCTGCTCTCTCTCGCCTCTCTCCTCCGTTGACGCTGCTCGGCCCTTGAACACCGGCTGCGCTCTGCTCTCTCTCGCCTCTCTCCCCCGTTGACGCTGCTCGGCCCTTGAACACCGGCTGCGCTCTGCTCTCTCTCACCTCTCTCCCCCGTTGATGCCGCTCAGCCCTTCAACACCAGCTGCGCCCTGTGCGCTGTGCCCTCTCTCTCTCCCCCGTCAACGCTGCTCGGCCTTTTTCTGTGCCGCTCGGTCGGCTCTAGCCACCGCTGTCCGGGAAGGGTCTGCGCAGTACCTGTTGCCAGCCCGTTTCGCTGGACCACCGTGACTGGAAAGCCAAGCCTGGCTCATGACAGTCTCCCCTGCGATGCCTGTGCTTCTGGGCTTGACCTCCTTCCACTGTTCTCCAGGAGCGAATCCCTGGGAGGTGATGCAGAGTTGCAGGTAGGTTCGAATCTTTCTCGTCGCCAATGTTAGATCCGGGCATCTTAATGTTGTGCCCGTCAATAATCAGACCAAAGACTGCAGGAAACAATCAACAGGTGTTTACTGAATGAGGGTTCAAACTGCAACTGACTGTACAGAGCACTACTCAGGGTTTATATACAGGTGTGGTCACTGCCGGTACTACAGGATACAGGAGCTATAAAAAGTAGTTCTCCCCCTTAAAGGTACATACATTACACTATGTTTCTATGTTTCTTACATAAAACTGGAGCCCAACATATCTTCAGGGACTCCCTCCTCAGTCCAAGTTTAAGAGCAAGTGAGTTCTCCCAAAACAGGCTGTTCAAGTGTGTCTATGTGAAGATCTGTTGCTCCTTGGCTGAAGCCATGAAGCAATAAGCTTCTACAAACAGCTGTGACCCCTAGCACGAGCTGGAATGGTACCATTAGTGCTAACTCTGCCCATATTTTAAGTTCACAGTGAGCTGTGAGTCTCATTAATGTTCTTCTAAATGCGAACGCAGAGCAAAAAAGATACAAAGGATTTGACGCTCTGGTAATTAGGATATTATAATTGATTAAAAGAGGAGTCTCTACTGATCTGACGGCTAATTCTAAACTAGCTCAGGTCTGGCCAGAGTCAGAATCCAGTGTGCATTTCCAAAGCACTGCATAAAAAGTCACGACATTTACTGCTGGGCTAATGTTTAGGGGACTGCTTGCAATTGCATTTTGGGCAATTTTCTCTTTCTAAAGATTTTTTTTTCCCAATTTTACAGGAACAGAGGAACAGGAGTAGATCATTTAGTCACCCGAGCCTTTTCTGTCATTGAAAGGCTTGCATTTATATAGCACCTTTCACGACCACCGGACATCCCAATGTGCTTTACAGTCAATGAAGTACTTTTTGAACTCTAGTCACTGTTGTAATGTAGGAAACACGGCAGCCAATTTGCACACAGCAAGCTCCTACAAACAGCAATATGATACTGACCAGGTCATCTGTTTTTTATTGTTGTTGATTGAGGGATAAATATTGGCCGGGACACCGGGGAGAACTCCTCTGCTCTTCTTCAAAATAGTGCCATGGGATCTTTTACATCCACCTGAGAGAGCAGACGGGGCCTCGGTTTAACGTCTCATCCGAAAGACGGCACCTCCGACAGTGCAGCACTCCCTCAGCACTGCACTGGAGTGTCAGCCTAGATTTTTGTGCTCAAGTCTCGTGGAGTGGGGACTCGATCCCACAACCTTCTGACTGAGAGCTGAGAGTGCTACCCACTGAGCTACGGCTAACAAAGGTCCTAAACTAATCCTAAACTAGCTCAGGTCTGGGCAGAGCTAGAATCCAGTGTGCATTTCCAAAGCACTGTATAAAAGGTCACGACATTTACTGCTAGCCCAACGTTTAGGGGACTCCGTGCAAATGGCTTTTGGGTAATTTTCTATTTCTAAAGATTTTTAATGGCAATTTTACAGTAACACAGGAACAGGAGTGGGCCATTTAGCCCCTCGAGCCTGTTCTGCCATTCAATGAGATCATGGCTGATCTGTGACCTAGCGAGTTCCATATTCTCACCACTCTCTGTGTAAAGAAGTTTCTTCTGAATTCCCTATTTTATTTCTTGGAGACTATCTTATTTTGATGGCCAATAGTTATGCTCTCCTCCACAAGTGGACACTCTCTCTCTGTGTCTGCTCTATCAAAACCTTTCATAATTTTATAAGACCTTTATTAGGTCACCCCTCAGCCTTGACCAACCTGTTCATCCTTTCCCGATAGATATAACCTCATTGGTTGGATCCAGGATGCAAAGAACCAAGAATGGTACAATAAGAACATGGCTTCGACAAGAAGTGACACTTATACAGAAGGTCCAAGAAAGACAACTGAGATGGGAAATTGGGAAACGTTTCGAGAATGGAAACAGCTGGAATAGCTTTCATGGGCCTGCGCACAGAGGGACATGGAACACGAAGCCCAGGACGACTAAGGAAATGTTGGTTAGACAATGTCAAGAGTGACTTGACACAGGAAGGGATACAGATGACTGAAGCGGCCAGGCTCGTTCAGAACCGACAACTGTGGAGTGAATTCATTGGGCTGCAACATCACTGCTGAGCTGACGGGCAGGAATTTAGTAATAGTAGTTGTTGAATTATAGTCACCCTAAAATGTTGGTCTTGCGCATAATGCCCATTGACCCAACTGTGTGCGGATCAGTTCTTAAGGAATAACCAGTTGTCTATAGCAGGGGTATACATCGAACTTTGAAGATTGTAGAGAGAATTAGTTGATGTGTTGTCCCATCCACTATACAGCCTCGGACACATTGCTTCTTGGGGCAGACTCTCAACGTCTCGACTTTTCCGTGTGCATACCTTCCTATCCCATGGATCAATGTTACAAATTGGCAATGCCGTGAGTCCTTACAATTGATTCCCCAGCCACTGCCAACAATGTCGTTGTTTATCAAGTATTTACAGAGTTGGTGCCTGTGCTTCAGTCCCAATGGGCTCAAGGCCTGGAGTGTGGGGGAAACTGATTGGCTGGTGTACGTACAGCCTTCAAATTGCTGGACTATCCTTGGCATACACAACATGGTAGTCACTGAAACAATTAGTACACAGTGTGTACAATACGGATACCTTCTTATCTACGTGATATAGAGACATGGAACATGGTGAGTAGCTCCACAGAGAGAGAGAGAGAGGATTCCACACTCACTGATGGCCACGGCGGACAGGGATGTTCCAAGCAGAGGCTGTAGTGTATCCCTGTGGAGGGCAACAAGGGAAAATTTGGGCCACTGGCAACCAGACAGGACATTGGCAGAGGTGGGACACCTACCTGGCACAGGTAAGAGAGTTACAATTAGCCTCACCACCCCTGAGCCCGAGAGAGGTAATACTTGGCAACTACCTGATAAAAATGTCTTCAGCTGCTGAGGCCCTAGGCTCTGGAATTCCCTCCCTAAACCTCTCCGCCTCTCTCTCCTCCTTTAAGACATTCCTTAAAACCTGCCTCTTTGACCAAGCTTTTGGTCACCTGTCCTAATATCTTCTTATGTGGCTCGGTGTCAAATTTTGTCTGATAATGCTCCTGTGAAGTGCCTTGGGATGTTTTACTAGGCAAGTTGTTGTTGATGATAAAGTTTTACCCACAATTCCCTCGAGTATAGTGGGCGAGCTAACTGAGGTGCTTAAAATGATTAAAGGATTCGATAGGGTAGAGAGAGAGAGAAACTATCTCCTCTGGTGGGGGGGAGTCCAGAACAAGGAGGCATAACCTTAAAATTAGGGTTAGGGTTAGGGCTAGGTCGTTCAGGGTTGAAATCAGGAAGCAATTCTTCACACAAAGGGCAGTGGAAATCCGGAACCTTCACCCCAAAGTGCTGTGGATGCTGAGGGTCAATTGGAGCTTTCACGGCTGAGATCGCTGGATTTTTGTTGGGTAAGGGTATTAAGAGATATGAAGCAATGGCGGGTAAATTAAGTTGAGGCGCAGATCAGCCATGATCTGATTGAATTGGCGGAACAGGCTCGAGGGGCTGAACGGCCTCCTCCAGTCTCTATGTTCTAGTTCTGCGGTACCGCCGCATCCTCCTGGCTCGGCCGCGGCTGGCTTCCCCTCTGTGCCGGAGATTTCACCGGTAGCCCATTCCCACATAGCTAATGAGCCCTGGCTCGAGAATCTGGGCCGGAGTTGTGGTGGGGGTCAGGGCGAGAGCCAGAGGCGCGGCGCCAACCCTCCTCTGACAGAAGGAAGATCTAACTCGAAAGTTGATGGGCTATTTGACCAGGGGGGTTATCTCAGCCAAGCACTTTGTCAAGAGGATTCACTGGCTAATGGTCAAGAGCAGGAACCCTGGCTAATTTTCCTTGTTCATAGCCCATGGGGCGCTCACCAAGGCTCATTGTAGCACCCCCATACTCTCTTCTCAACTGAGATCAGTTAACTCAACAATGACCAAGAAACCAGGCCAGGTTCTTCCTCCTCTCTATGTAGCATTGCCAGTTCTATTCAAGATTTACTGTTTTTGGCCTGTTGTCTTAACAGGGGTAATTCACTGGATGGGGTCGGGGGGGGGTTGGTGAGGGGTGGTAGATGAGGACGAAATGAGCGCCGACATTTCTGTTTTTTAGTGATGTTGATTGAGAGATAAATATTGGCTCCAGGACACCAGGGAGAACTCCCCCCCTGCTCTTCTTCGAAATTGTATCGTGGGATCTTTTACGCCCACCTGAGAGAGCAGACGGGGCCTCGGATTTAGCCTTTGGAGTAGGACATGAACCCACAATCTTCTGACTCGGATCAAGAGGGCTACCCACTGAGTCCACGGACTGACACTAGGTCCTGCCGAGGAAAGAGAACTGAGGGGGAGCTGAGGAGCTGTTGTGGTGGGGGTGGGGGTGTTGCGGGGAGAGGGAACAGATTTTCCATAGACCCTTGATTCCTGGCTGGTGTTTCCATTATTGCTGATGAAATCTAATCCCGTAGCAGAGCAGTTTACTGGGTTACTGGCTACAAGTACCAGAACAGCCTGGACATTAGAATGAGTTGTTAGTCACATGCACACCAGACACATCTCACAGCCTAGGATGCTTATTGCTGCCAGCTAACTGATTAAGTAACTACAGCCACAGGAATGCTTGGGTCACAGGGTGAGAGAACCATAGAAAGTGCAACACAGAAGGAACCCAAAATAACAATAGGAAATGCTAGAAGCACTCAGCAGGTCAGGCAGCATCGAGGAGAGGGAAACACTGAGATGGGAGCTGAGGAGGTGTTGTGGTGGGGGAACCCATCCTGCCTGTGCCTATATTGGTGCTAACTCTTCAAACGGGTTGGATTATCGCCCAGTTTTTGGAGATAACACGGGCAAATGATGAACGTAAGGGTGACCCTGAGCTTCCGGTCGCCTGTCACTTTAATTCTCCGCTTCACTCCCACTCTGATCTCTCTGTCCTCGGCCTATTACATTGTTCCAATGAAGCTCAGCGTAAGCTCGAGGAACAGCACCTCATCTTTTGATTAGGCACTTTACAGCCTCCTGGACTCAACACTGAGTTCAACAATTTCAGATCATAACCTCGGCCCCCATTTTTCATGCTGTATAATTTTGCCATTCCCATTTGCAACATTTTCATAGTATGTTCTTTCAATTCCTTCTCCCCTCCACCCCTCCCCCCCCCCCCCCGTCTCTGCACCTGCTTAATATCTATTACATCTCCAGCTTTTTCCAGTTCTGATGAAGGGTCCCAGACCTGAAACGTTAACTCTGTTTCTCTCTCCACAGATGCCGCCTGGCCTGCTGAGTATTTCCAGCATTTTCAGTTGTTATTTCAGATGATGAACTACTCCTTCACCTCCCGCTGTCGCTCTCGGGATTTTCCCTGGAAGTGGCCGAGAACGTTGAATACATCGGCCTATGTTTGGGCAGGTGTTACATTTTGGGGCTTATGTTTAGATATTCTGCTCATGTTCAGCATCACTGAGCATGCCTTATAAATGGACCTTACATCCCCTATGAACTGGAGTGTGCCTTTACCTGCCTAACATCTAGCTCAACAATAGCAAGGCCCACATGCTGTCATGCACTTCCCCCTTATCTTTGGTACGTGGATAGAATACATTCGCTACCAGATTTAGGCTTGGGCTGTGAACAGACAGACAATTTATTTAACATAGAACAAGTAAATGAACAGTAATCACCGCAAAACAGTGTGGCCCTGAACTTCTGAGGAATTCTCCTGATCTCCTGCTGTAACTGAAGAGGAAGATTGGCAGGAATCCAGGAAAAATAGCGTAAATTACCATTTGTATCATTTCTCCCACTGTTCGGCCAGTCACAAAATCACAGAAACCCCACAGTGCAGATAGAGGCCATTTCGGCCCATCGAGCCTGCCCGACACATATCCCACCCGATCCCCGTAACCCCTACACCAACACATATCCCACCCTATCCCTGTAACCCCACGTATTTAATCCCCCTAACACTAAGGGTCAATTTATCATAGCCAATCAACCTAACCTGCACATCTTTGGACTGTGGGAGGAAACCGGAGCACCCGGAGAAAACCCACGCAAACACGGGGAGAATGTGCAAACTCCACACAGACAGTCGCCCGAGGCCGGATTCGAACCCGGGTCTCTGGCGCTGTGAGGCAACAGTGCTAACCACTATGCCACCGTGCTCCTGTTAAGGAATCTCTCGCCTCTGAATCAGAAAGTTGTGGGTTCAAGTCCCACTCCAGAGAGTGGTGGGAGAGCTGCACTGTCGGAGGTGTTGTCTTTCGGATGAGATGTTAAACCGAGGCTGTGTCTGCCCTCTCAGGTGGACGTAAAAGATCCCACGGCCACTATTCGAAAAAAGGCAAGGGAGTTCTCCCCGGTATCCCGGCCAATATTCATCCCTTAACCGACATTGCTAAACAGATTTGTGCACAGCAGGCTCCTGCAAACAGCATAAAGGCCAGCTAATCTGTTTTAGTGCTGTTGATTGCAGGATAAACGTTGGCTAAGGCACCCTCCGTACTACACAGGAGTTCCAGGCTAGATTTTGTGCTCAAGCCTCTGAAGTGGATCGATGAACCCACAACCTTCTGACTCAGAGATGGGCCTGCTGCCCACTGAGCCACGGCTGACACCCACATTAATCGTCCTTTGTGTGGAGAACTTCCTCCTGATATCTGACTTAAATTAACTTTTCGCCAGCTCACATTCCTGATCTTTGGCGCCCACTGCTTTAAAACAATGTTCTGGATGCACTTTATCAAACCCAGATAACCGTCCAGCTCTGTCGCTGAAAACTGTTGACTGACAGAGCTTCAACTATTTCTGCAGCATCTGAAGATTTGAATTTCCTTTGGCAGGCTGTCTTATCTGCATTTCTGGTGAAATCAATCTGACTTCACATGCACTTAAAAATATGCGCGGATGCTGAAGAGGAGCTGGTGAAGATACACGGTTCGCGATGGAAGCTTTCAATTATATAACATCATAATTATCTCTACGTAACCTATTCTGGGGGTCTGCAACTTAAATAGATTAAAAGTTGCCTGTATAACAACAGAAAACACTGGAAAAACTCAGCAGGCCAGGCAACATCCGTGGAGAGAGAAATAGAGTCAACGTTTCAGGTCGAAGACCCTTCGTCAGGACTGAGAAAAAACACAGGAAATGAAACAGATTAAGAAGCAAGTTTGGGGGCTGGGAAATGGGGGACGGATGAAAGAACAAAAGGGAAGGTCTGTGGGGGGGGTGAGGAGACATTAAGAGATATTCAAGGCGAGACGAGGTGGTAATAGGACAAGTAGAGACAAAGGATGGCTCTAGATGAAGTGTGAAATGTGCTGGCAGAGTGAGAGACAGCTGCCATGTGGGAGAGAGCGAGAAAAGGAAAAGGCACAAAGTTCCCTGTATTTGGCTGCAGTTCCTGGAGCGAGGGTGGACCTGTTGTATCAAGTGACACCCTCCCAGTTTTGTTCTGTGCATGTCCCGCACTTATCATTTGAGACTATGAAGCGGCTGACCCATAAACCAGATGCTGGGGGAACTGAGCCACATCCAAAAGACTTGGGGGGGGGGGTGAAATTCGGTTTGGAGCGTTAACTTTTAACTTTTTGAAAAGTCAGCGGCTGGCGAAATCCATTGAAAAATGTTACAAAAATTGGGCGTTTTCATAATCATAATAATCATAATCAACTTTATTGTCATTGTTAGTGCACAAGTGCAGTACAATGAAATGTAGGCTTGCGGCTCCCGAGAGTGTACATTTAGATTAAGACATTTAAACATTCAACATTCATTTGGCTTGTAATACATTAACATAAACATAATAAAATGCATTGGCAGATGTGCAGGCTTTAGAGTTTATTTGTGGAGTTCAGTAGGATGACAGCCCTGGGAAAGAAGTTGTTCCTAAATCTGGTCGTTCGGGTGCGAATGCATCTGTAGCATCTCCCAGATGGCAGGGGGGTGAACAGACTGTGGCTGGGGTGGGTAGGGTCTTTGATGATGGTCAGTGACCTCCGTAAACAGTGTTTCTGGTAGATGTTCTCTATGTTCGGTAGCCGGGTGCCGGTAATGCGTTGGGCAGTTTTGACTACCCGCTGCAGGGCTTTCCGGTCATAGGAGCTACAGCTGCCAGATCATACTGTGATACAGTTCATCAGGATGCTCTCTATTGTGCAGCGGTAAAAGTTAGAGAGGATCAGGGGTGACAGGTTACATCCCTTCAGCCTCCCTAGGAAATATAGGCGCTGCTGGGCCTTCTTCACCTTCTTCACCCCAGGAGTGAAGCGGGGCGGTCAATGAGGCGCCAGCGGTCTCAGTGCGGCACTGCAGGGGGCGCTATTGTCAGGGCGCTACCCAGTTTCAGCTCACTTGCGTTCGGCAATCAGCCTTCAAGCCTCAACTCCAGCTTATTCCAGCTCTTACAGGGGAGGTCATTTCAAGCTGCAGCTGCTCATGATCAGCATTGCGAGCTCTCAGTGTCAGCTGTGGCTCAGTGGGCAGCGCCCTCGCCTCTGAGTCTGAAGGTTGTGGATTCAAGTCCCACTCCAGAGACTTGAGCACATAAAGGTTGGCTGACATTTCAGTGCAGTGCTGAGGGAGTGCTGCACTGTCGGAGGTGCCGTCTTTCGAATGAGACATTAAACCGAGGCCCCGTCTGCCCTCTCAGGTGGACGTAAAAGATCCCATGGCACTATTTCGAAAAAGAGGAAAGGAGTTCTCCCTAGTGCCCTGGCCAATATTTATCCCTCAATCAACATCACTAAAACAGCTTATCTGGTCATTATCACATTGCTGTTTGTGGGGGCTTGCTGTGCGCAAATTGACTGCCGCGTTTCCCACATTACAACAGTGACTACACTTCAAAATAGTACTTCGTTGGCTGTAAAGCGCTTTGGTTGTGAAAGGCGCTATAGAAATGCAAGTCTTTCTTTATGGCTGCTGCAAGGGAGAGGGAGAGAGCTGCTGGATTCGGCGATGTGGAATTGAAGATGTTCAGCAGCTTGTCTGGCAACGTCTCAGCAGAGTTATGGCCGACAAAAAAGTTTCCCCAAGATGGCGCCTTTAAAGAGCGCGCGGAGCCGACTCCTGACTGCAACTCGACAGCTGAGGCTGTCATTGTTAGCGCCAGGTGGTAAGTGAGGGGGCGGGGCCCAATTTTGCATCTGGGGCGCTGCGCACAGCCATGACGTCATCATCGTCGGGCGTGGTCGAGCGGGGCGGCATCTACAGGAGCGGGGCGCTAACTCTTAGCGCCTCCGCAAAAAACCCGGCCAATTTAACACCGGGCGTTAATAGCGCTGCGCCCCGTTAATGTCAGCCGCAAAGCAGCCAAATTTCGCGCCCTGGGATCCCTGCTGTTCTCCTTGATGAATGCAAGGCCTGGTTTTCTTTATTTTTGCACACTTTTTTTTCCAAATTGTTATTTTGTCTTTTTGTATTGTGCAGGATGAAGATGTGCCAGTAAAAACTACTCTCTGTTCAAAAGGGGTTTTGAAAAAAAATCTCTTAAGTGGGGAGGCCAGGAGTTCAACTCCTTCGAGCTTCAGTCATCAGGAAAGCCTAAGCTGCCAGTTTCAGGCCTGCTTTGCTGCTTGAACTTTATTTGGAGTGGATTTCCATCGGTTCCCTCGGGCAGGTTACCAGACGGATGATCCTGAGGGATTCTACTGAGACTGGGGATGTGGGGGAAGGGGAGAAGTGAGGTGGGGGAGCATAAGAATTAGGAGCAGGAGTCAGCCATTCAGCCCCTCGAGCCTACTCCGCCATTCAATAAGATCATGGCTGATCTTCGACCTCAACTCCACCTTCCCGCACGATCCCCATATCCCTTGATTCTCCTAGTATCCAAAAATCGATCACTCTCAGTCTTAAATATACTCAATGACTGAGCCTCCACAGCCCTCTGGGGTAGAGAATTCCAAACATTCACAACCCTCTGAGTGCAGAAATTTCTCCTCATCTCAGTCATAAATGGCCGACCCCTTATTCTGAGACTGTGACCCCTGGTTCGAGACTCCCCAGCCCAGGAGGAAACATCCTCCCTGCATCTACCCTGTCGAGCCCTGTAAGAATTTTACATGTTTCAATGAGGGGAGGGGAGGGCAGGCAGTGACTGACTGAGGAGGAAACCTAGCTTGAATTGCATCACCTGCTGCCTTAATTATTAATTACAAGTTTTCACGGAATGGCTGTTGGGAACGTATAGACTGGCACAATGGGAGTAAAAGGAAGTCGAGCGAAAGACAAGGGGAACATAGGAACAGGAGTAGATCATTCAGCCCCTTGAGCCTTTTGAAGTGCAGTCGCTGTTGTAGGAAAGCAGGGGGAGTTCCCCCCGATGTCCTGGTCTATATTTATCCCTCAACCAACATCACTAACAACAGATTATCTGGTCATTGTCTCATTGCTGTTTGTGGGAGCTTGCTGTGCGCAAATTTGGCTGCCGCTTTTACTGCATTACAACAGTGACTACGCTTCAAAAAGTACTTCATTGGCTGTAAAGCCCATTAGACCCCCGCACTAAGTCCCTGGGACTCAGCAGCCCTGAGACACGAGTCACATTGGCCTAAGAGGCTGATGATACCACAGGACAGCCTATCGCCACTGGAGTCCCCAGTCCTCAGGTGGAGGCTCAGTCTGACACCGGGATAGGTTTAGACCGCAGGGAGCAGCAGCAGGAATAGGCATGATTGTAGTAAGAAGCATTTGCTGTAAATAGATCTGTGCATAGTGAAAACACTTTGTGATATGAAGCCTAATGTTTCAAAGTAATGTTTTTTTCTGTGTTTGAGAAGCTGTTTGGAGGGCAGTTTGCAATGGGAAATAGTGTTCCTTCTACGCCTCCTCACTTAGCCAGCACTGCCTCACAGAACCATTGCCTCCTTAAGCAAAGCTCTTCTGAGACACCATTGAGCGAGTGGCATGGTCTATAGACTTGGTGGCAGGGTAGCTCCCAATTAACCTTCTTCTCCTTTGGTGTAGCCCTGACCTGTGTAACTCTGATATTCCCTCCTGTTACCTCTAGACTTGACGATTCTAACGCTCCCCTGGCCGGCCTCCCATGTTCCACCCTCCATAAACTTGAGCTCATCCAAAATTCTGCTGCCCGTGTCCTAACTCGCACCAAGCCCCGTTCACCCATCGCCCCCTGTGCTCGCTGCCCCGTGTCCTAACTCACACCAAGCCCCGTTCACCCATCTCCCCCTGTGCTCACTGCCCCGTGTCCTAACTCGCACCAAGCCCCGTTCACCCATCGCCCCCTGTGCTCGTTGCCCCGTGTCCTAAGTCGCACCAAGTCCCATTCACCCATCACCCCCTGTGCTCGCTGACCCGTGTCCTAGATCGCACCGAGTCCCGTTCACCCATCACCCCCTGTGCTCGCTGACCCGTGTCCTAACTCACACCAAGCCCCGTTCACCCATCGCCCCCTGTGCTCACTGCCCCGTGTCCTAACTCGCACCAGGTCCCGTTCACCCATCACCCCCTGTGCTCACTGCCCCGTGTCCTAACTCGCACCCAGTCCCGTTCACCCATCACCCCGTGCTCACTGCCCCGTGTCCTAACTCGCACCGAGTCCTGTTCACCCATCGCCCCCTGTGCTCACTGCCCCGTGTCCTAACTCGCACCAAGTCCCGTTCACCCATCACCCCGTGCTCACTGCCCTGTGTCCTAACTCGCACAGAGTCCCGTTCACCCATCGCCCCCTGTGCTCACTGCCCCGTGTCCTAATTCGCACCAAGCCCCGTTCACCCATCGCCCCCTGTGCTCACTGCCCCGTGTACTAACTCAAACCGAGTCCCGTTCACCCATCACCCCCTGTGCTCATTGCCTCGTGTCCTAACTCGCACCGAGTCCCGTTCACCCATCACCCCTTGTGCTCACTGACCCGTGTCCTAACTCGCACCAAGCCCCGCTCACCAATCACCCCCTGTGCTCACTGCCCCGTGTCCTAACTCAAACCGAGTCCCGTTCACCCATCACCCCCTGTGCTCATTGCCTCGTGTCCTAACTCGCACCGAGTCCCGTTCACCCATCACCCCCTGTGCTCACTGACCCGTGTCCTAACTCGCACCAAGTCCCGTTCACCCATCACCCCCTGTGCTCGCTGCCCCGTGTCCTAACTCACACCCAGCCCCGTTCACCCATCACCCCCTGTGCTCACTGCCCCGTGTTCTAACTCACACCCAGTCCCGTTCACCCGTGACCCCCTGTGCTCACTGCCCCGTGTCCTAACTCGCACCAAGCCCCGATCACCCATCTCCCCCTGTGCTCACTGCCCCGTGTCCTAACTCGCACCAAGCCCCGTTCACCCATCAGCCCCTGTGCTCACTGCCCCGTGTCATAACTCGCACCGAGTCCCGTTCACCCATCACCCCCTGTGCTCACTGCCCCGTGTCCTAACTCGCACCAAGCCCCGTTCACCCATCGCCCCCTGTGCTCACTGCACAGTGTCCTAACTCGCACCGAGTCCAGTTCACCCATCACCCCCTGTGCTCACTGCCCCGTGTCCTAACTCACACCAAGCCCCGTTCACCCATCGCCCCCTGTGCTCACTGCCCCGTGTCCTATCTCGCACCAAGCCCCGTTCACCCATCACCCCCTGTGCTCACTGCCCCGTGTCCTAACTCACACCAAGTTCCGTTCACCCATCGCCCCCTGTGCTCACTGCCCCGTGTCCTAACTCACACCAAGTCCCGTTCACCCATCACCCCCTGTGCTCACTGCCCCATGTCCTAACTCGCACCAAGTCCCGTTCACCCATAACCCCGTGCTCACTGCCCCGTGTCCTAACTTGCACCAAGTCCCGTTCACCCATCGCCCCCTCTGCTCACTGCCCCGTGTCCTAACTCGCACCAAGCCCCGTTCACCCATCGCCCCCTGTGCTCACTGCCCCGTGTCCTAACTCGCCCCAAGTCCCGTTCACCCATCACCCCCTGTGCTCACTGCCCCGTGTCCTAACTCACACCAAGTCCCGTTCACCCATCACCCCCTGTGCTCACTGCGCCGTGTCCTAACTCACACCAAGTCCCGTTCACCCATCACCCCCTGTGCTCACTGCCCCGTGTCCTAACTCGCACCAAGTCCCGTTCACCCATAACCCCGTGCTCACTGCCCCGTGTCATAACTCGCACCGAGTCCCGTTCACCCATCACCCCCTGTGCTCACTGCCCCGTGTCCTAACTCGCACCAAGCCCCGTTCACCCATCGCCCCCTGTGCTCACTGCCCCGTGTACTAACTCAAACCGAGTCCCGTTCACCCATCACCCCCTGTGCTCGCTGCCCCGTGTCCGAACACACACCGAGTCCCGTTCACCCATCACCCCCTTTGCTCACTGACCCGTGTCCTAACTCGCACCAAGCCCCGCTCACCCATCACCCCCTGTGCTCACTGCCCCGTGTCCTAACTCGCACCAAGTCCCGTTCACCCATCACCCCCTGTGCTCACTGCCTCGTGTCCTAACTCACACCAAGTCCCGTTCACCCATCACCCCCTGTGCTCACTGCCCCGTGTCCTAACTCACACCAAGTCCCGTTCACCCATCACCCCCTGTGCTCGCTGCCCCGTGTCCTAACTCACACCCAGTCCCGTTCACCCATCACCCCCTGTGCTCATTGCCTCGTGTCCTAACTCGCACCAAGTCCCGTTCACCCATCACCCCCTGTGCTCACTGCCCCGTGTCCTAACTCACACCGAGTCCCGTTCACCCATCACCCGCTGTGCTCACTGGCCCGTGTCCTAACTCGCACCGAGTCCCGTTCACCCATCACCCCCTGTGCTCACTGCCCCGTGTCCTAACTCACACCGAGTCCCGTTCACCCATCACCCCCTGTGCTCACTGACCCGTGTCCTAACTCGCACCGAGTCCCGTTCACCCATCACCCCCTGTGCTCACTGCCCCGTGTCCTAACTCACACCGAGTCCCGTTCACCCATCGCCCCCTGTGCTCACTGCCCCGTGTCCTAACTTGCACCAAGTCCCATCCCCCCATCACCCCCTGTGCTCACTGCCCGTGTCCTAACTCGCACCAAGCCCCATTCACCCATCGCCCCCTGTGCTCACTGCCCCGTGTCCTAACTTGCATCAAGCCCCGTTCACCCATCGCCCCCTGTGCTCACTGCCCCGTGTCCTAACTCGCACCAAGCCCCGTTCACCCATCGCCCCCTGTGCTCACTGCCCCGTGTCCTAACTCGCACCAAGCCCCGTTCACCCATCGCCCCCCGTGCTCGCTGACCCGTGTCCTAACTCGCACCAAGCCCCGTTCACCCATCGCCCCCTGTGCTCACTGCCCCGTGTCCTAACTCGCACCGAGTCCCGTTCACCCATCGCCCCCTGTGCTCGCTGGCCTACATTGACTCCCGATTAAGCAACGCCTCGATTTCAAAATTCTCATCCTTGTTTTCATATCCCTCCATAGTGTAGGAATTAACTAGCGGGGTTGGGGTTATTGTCTCTGGCCAGTCAGAAGCCTCTGAGCTGCTCCAGGGACCCCCGTGCGGTTTCGAATCGCTCCCCTATTCCTGGTTCTGACCGCCGGACTTAGTCGGTAGCGATGTAGACAGAAAAATACCGAGACTAGTGGTTGGGTGCAAAACAGACCAGTATTTATTGAAACAATAAAAAAACAAATTGAAAATAAACAATACAGCACACCTATGCTGAAATACAGCACTTTACTTAACTCAGTACACTTTCTGTCCACTAAAGCACTCTCTCGCTTAGTGCAACACCCTTTTTACTTAAATGCAGCACTTTACTTTTCACAGTACACTTTAGTGCCTACGACAACACTGTTTGCTTAATAGAACACTGTTACTTAAATATAGCACTTTTAATACAGTACACCTTGCTCACTACAGCACCTTTTGCTTGGTGGCTTTTAATACAGGACACTTTGCGCACTACAGCACCTTTTGCTTAGTGGCTTTTACTTAAATACAGCACCTTTAACTAGTGCAACACACTTTTAATACAGTACACTTTGCTCACTACAGCACCTTTTGCTTAGTGGCTTTTACTTAAATACAGCACCTTTAACTAGTGCAACACACTTTTAATACAGTACACTTTGCTCACTACAGCACCTTTTGCTTAGTGGCTTTTACTTAAATACAGCACTTTTAATACAGCTACTTAGTGTTCACTACAGCACTTTTCTGCTTAGTGCATTACTGTTACTTCAATAGGGGAGGAGAAAATGGACACAATGAGGGAAAATTGACTAAAATTACAGTTTTAACAAGATTCCCCTTAATTCCCACCCCTTAATACCTATTCTAAGTTGCCTTGTAATGGGCCAGAAAAGGTATGCTCACCAGTGAAACGCCTGCTCCGTGCCCTTGAGGTCTTAGATTCTTCACCACCCTGAAAATGGAAATACCCCAGTGTTTAAAAGTCACTGCTGGTATTCCACTCGCTTGGGCGGCTCCTCAGTTGTAGATGGGGCACAGAGGTGAGGCTGCAGAGAGAGAGAGAGGCTTCCTGAAAAGTTATCTTATACCCCATTTGGAGCCGAAATCTTCCCGTCCAAATCCGGATGCATCTGGGCTAAACAAAAGGGATCCGATGTCCCCATTAACTGTGATGGGTTTTGGATGAATTACCCACTTCCTGGTGATGGGTTTTTGAATGTATTCCCATTCATCGTGATGGGTTTGAATAGAGCTGCCTTGGTTTGAAAGAAAACATGCCTATTTCCTTAATTGCTGACAAACAACCCTTTTAATGTTAATGTAAACAAAGCCATTGTCCTGTGGTCAACTGGAACTGCAATTGATCGGCAGTCTCAAGTGGTTAATCCTTTGTGTCAACATTGTAGCAGTTTAGTGTAAACAAACATCGATTGTCCTGCAGGGAGGGAAACTCCCTGAACTGCCTTTGATTGACAGTTTAACTACTCCATTGCTTCAGGGCTGGTTTTTTTTTCTAAATCCTTTGTCAGCCATCTTTGATTTCCCCTTTTCATATGCACTTTTGCCACGAGGTTGGACAGCCATCTTTGATTATCCATTTTCACAGACACACACAGGCTGCCTTTCAGTCCTCTTTTTTTTTAGCCCATGCTTTGAAGAGAGATTGTCATTTTGTCTTCTGCCACGAGGTCTGATGGCTATTTTGATCCCTGGATTTTTTAAGGTATATTCAACCCAGGTATTCTTTAATCAAAAATCAATCTTCGGAACTGTAGAAAATTTTGAAATTATTGCGAAATCCTACAATGACCTCGCCCCCTCCCTATCTCTATAATCTCCTCCAGTCCCACAACCCCCAGAGATATCTGCGCTCCTCTAATTCTGGCCCCTTGAGCAACCCTGATTTTAATCACTCCACCATTGGTGGCTGTGCATTCAGCTCTGGAATTCCCTCCCTAAACCTTTCCCTCTCTCTAACTCTCTTTCCTCCTTTAAGGAGCTCTTACTTCTTTGGCCAAGATTTAGGTCATCTGCCCTAATATCTCCTTATGTGGCTCGGTGTCAAATTTTGTTTGGTAACGCTCCTGTGAAGCACCTTGGAAAAATTCGCTACGTTAAAGGTGCTATATAAATACAAGTTATTGTTGTTATTCCTTCTCCTGCTCTGCCTCCATTATAAAGACAGATAGAGGAAGGTCCAAAGTGAACTCCCTGGTAAGGTCTCCATGACAGAAGGGTGGGAAGGCAATTTTTCAAAAACTTCCTTCATAGGACAGCAGAGAACATAATTTTCCAATCGCTTCGGTGAAAGCTGGAGTTTCAGGCAAAATGGGGGCGGTGGGGGGAGGGGGGTGCCAGTCAGAGCCAGGGAGCTCAACCACCTCCTGGTTTGACAGGTTGTGTGGGTAATTATCCCACTTATCTACAGGTGAGATTCTGGAGCAAATGGTGGAGTTAGTGGGACAGCAATTAGTGTCCTCGTTAGCCCCCCTCATTTGCATACCCGTATCAATTGGGGTAGTTAATTCGACCAGAATTTGGGATGTAACTCTAGCGTATCTAACTTACGCCCCAAATTCTGCACCCCTACTCCTGAACCACAGCCCCAGAAAAATCACGGAATTTCAGGGCCCACGTTTAACCTTGTTTTTAAAAGCCCCGCCCGCTCTGGGTTTATTCCACGTTCCGTTAGATCAAACGTTCAGCTGCTTGAGGCCAGACATGGGCAGAGAGGCTGAGTGCTTCTTTAATGACTGTTCCCCCTCAGGTTCGCACAGGCGGGGTTTCTCTTTCACCGTGCATCCTGTCCCTAAGATTCATTGTCAGAAACAGCTTCTACAGCTGTGAAGCATCTCGGAGAATCTAAATTCCCCGAAGCTTCCTCAGACACACATCGAACATGCGGAGTGCATGTTAAACCTTGGACCCCCCGAGAAAAGCAAAAACCAAAAATGATTGCGCACTTCTAATTAATAGCAGCAGCCAGAATATGTTACTGCATATGCAATCCGCCCAGGAGATGTACCAAAGATGGTCATTTTGCAGATTGATGAGGGTGGAGGGAAATCCAATTAAAAAAAAAAAGAAATAGTGCTTTACTCTTCAGGGAACCTATTATTAAAAGAGAATTAGCTTGGATAAGCAGTACATGTGAGAGTGCAGCTCCTGTGGGGATCGACAGATACACATACACAGCATCATGAGGTGATTCACAGCGGACTAGCTATAACATAGGAACAGGAGCAGCCCATTCAGCCTCTTGAGCCTGTTCCGCCATTCAATTAAACATAGAAACATAGAAGATAGGAGCAGGAGTAGGCCATCCGGCCCTTCGAGCCTGCTCCGCCATTCAACGAGATCATGGCTGATCATCCAAACCCTAGCACCCGGTCCCTACACCGACAGCCATCCCACCCAAGCCCTATCCCCGTAACCCCGTAACCCCACGTATTTAATCCCCCCTAACACTAAGGGTCAATTTATCATAGCCAATCAACCTAACCCGCACATCTTTGGACTGTGTGAGGAAACCGGAGCACCCGGAGGAAACCCACGTAAACACGGGGAGAATGTGCAAACTCCACACAGACAGTCACCCGAGGCCGGATTCGAACCCAGGTCCCTGGCGCTGTGAGGCAACAGTGCTAACCACTATGCCACCAATACAGATCATGGCTGATCTGTATCTTAACTCCATCCACCCGCCTTGGTTCCGTAACCCGTAATACGCTTACCTAACAAAAAATCTAGCAATCCCAGTTTTGAAAATTTCAATTGACCCCCCAGCATTCCACAGCCTTTTGGGGGGCGAGAGCTCCAGATTTCCATGACGTTTTGTGTGAAGAAGTGCTTCCTGACATCACCCCTGAACGGCCTTGCTCTAATTTTAAGGTTGTGCCCGTTTGTTCTGGACGCTCCCACACCAGAGGAAATAGCTTCTCTCTATCGCCCCTGTCAAATCCTTTACTCATCTGACAATCAGGTGTCAGCTGTGGCTCAGTGGGCGGCACTCTCACCTCTGAGTCAGAAGGTTGTGGGTTCTAAGCCCCACTCCAGGGACTTGAGCACAAAAATCGAGGCTAACACTCCAGTGCAGTGCTGAGGGAGTGCTGCACTGTCGGAGGGGCCGTCTTTCAGGAGAAACACTAAACCGAGGCCCCCGTCTGCTCTCTCAAGTGGGCATAAAAGCTCCCACGGCACTATTCCGAAGAAGCGCAAGGGGATTTATCCCTGGCGTCCCAGACAATATTTATTCCTCAATCAACATCCTGAAATAAAAAAAACCCAGATTATCTGGTCATTATCACATTGCTGTTTGGGGGAGCTTGCTGTGCGCAGATTTGAGCCAAGTGACTGGTTTCCGTGATTTGGTGGCATGGTGCAAAAGCTATCAGGCAGTTGCTCCACTTGCTGAGAGGTAAATTCCCTGTCTTTGGGGTTATGGAGACTACGGAAGTCCTGGATTCAATCCCCAGGATTGTGCTGAACTGGCTACTCCAGGCTGGTTAACACCAGGGCTGCTCTGGTTGGCCATAGGGTGCGGTCAGGAAAAATAAACAGCTGGAGCTTCTGCCTTGTGAGCCCGACTGGAATGTACTGGTGTTGAGACCAGGGGCAGACAGGATCTGGCCTGGCTGTCATGTCAACCCCGCCCACAGGGTTAACAGTATGCCAGTATTCACCACATCAGACAAGTGGCAGCCCAGGTGAGATTGCCACCATTGAGTGAGGAAGAAAGAAGGGGTGGAGACAAAGTTGCCATTTTTCTCAACATGTCTTAAGGCTAAAGGGATCAAGGGATATGGGGAGAAGGCAGGGACCGGGTACTGAATTTGGATGATCAGCCATGATCGCATTGAATGGCGGAGCAGGCTCGAGGGGCCGAATGGCCTACTCCTGCTCCTATCTTCTATGTTTCTATGTCAACATTTCTAGTGAGAAGTGGGGTGTTAGAACTTGCTTCGGTGTCCGGTGTCCCATCATACCTCTAGGCCATTGTCCGATTAGGATATGCTAATATTGGAAGAGAGTGTTTGAAGACCAGGACCGCAAACCCAACACTAAGCTCATGGTCTACAGAGCAGCAGTGATACCCGCTCTGCTGTATGCCTCAGAGACATGGACCATGTACAGCAGGCACCTCAAAGCACTGGAGAGGTACCACCAATGCTGCCTACGCAAGATCCTGCAAATCCATTGGCAGGATAGGCGCACCAACGTCAGTGTTCTTGCTCAGGCCAACATCCCCAGCATCGAAGCTCTTGTAGGGGTTCGCAAAAATCCCCTAAATCCCTGATGATCGGAAAATATTGGTCCACATCGTGGCGAAGAATTGCATGATTTGAATTGTCTCAACATCAGGACTTTAAGATTAAAATGGTACCTTTGAGTTTCGAACTGTGTCTATTGCAAAGAGGTTTGAAAATGGCCGTCAGAAAGGCATGGCCAAAAGACAAAAGAGAAGCAGCTCGTAGTGTCTGTGTAAGTGGGAGGATCAAGCAGTGGCAGTCAGACCTGTCAATCACCCTGTAGTACAAGACGTTTGATTATAGAAACTGCAGAGACGATCGATTGATACTGCTGCCTTATTGACATAAAGGATTAGCTGCGGTTACTCTAAACTGCAGAACAAAGGGCTCTGTTTACACAGCAATCCAGCCCATTGAAAACCCCTTACACACACAATGAAACACATCGAAACTCCGGAAAAAGGACTTTTGAAAGAGAACAGTTTGGAATGAATGGGTTTTGAATCACCCATTATTCAGGTGTGTCCCCTTTGGTTAACCCATTAAACTCCGGATGTAGGCGGGAACACTTCGGCCCCAGAATGTAGACACATTCAAACCACTCCAAGCTTTATTTGAATCAGCCAATCACAGCCTTTCTCTTGTGTATTCGAACTTTGGGCGCGAATTTTGCACACAGACCCTTTCAGCGCAAAACAGCAGGAGCTGGAAGGATATAAAGATAGCTCCTGAGAAGCTATCTCTCTCTCTCTCTCTTACTTCCTTGGACCACAGGTGAGCAGGTTTCTGACTCCTCAGCAAAGCAATCTAGTAAGGAGTGAAAGGGGGGGGTTAATTTAAGCAAAATTGCTAAGATTGTTTAATTAACATTGTAGCCATTTATCCCTCATTTTTGCCATCTGTCTTCCCCCATTTAAGCAATTGTACAGTGATTACTAAAATCGTGTGGTGTGGTTTTCTTTAGTGTAATGAAAGTGATTTTCTCACATCCAGACCAGTTGTCCGTTTTTAATATATCATTAATTATAAGTCCTCCAGTCCGAACTGGAAGGTGCGGTTTAGCGATTCGAAACCGCTGTTTGGGATTGGTCAGAGGTGCAGTGGCAAAAAGCTGCTTGACCAGGTAAATTACCGTAAACCAGGTAAAGGAAGGTAAATTACCGTAAACCCCAAAAAAGATGCCCCCTACACTCTGACCACGCTCGATCAGCTCTGATGGACGGGTCACATCATCCGCATGCCCGATATGAGACTCCCAAAACAAGCGCTCTACTCGGAGCTCCGATACGGCAAGAAAGTCCCAGATAGGCAGAGGAAACTAGTTTCTATGTTTCTAAACACTTCAAGGACACCCTCAAAGCCTCCTTGAAAAAGTGCAACATCCCCACCAACACCTGGGAACCCCTGGCCCAAGTCCGCACAAAGTGGAGGAGAAGCATCCGGGAAGGCTCCGAACACCTCGAATCTCTTCGCCAGTAGCAAGCGGAAGCGAAGCGCAAACAGCGCAAGGAGCGCACATCAACCCAAGCACCCCAGCCACCCACCCCTTCAACCACCGTCTGCCCCACCTGTGACAGAGACTGTAGGTCCCACATTGGACTCATCAGTCACCTGAGAACTCATTTTTAATGTGGAAGCAAGTCATCCTCGGTTCCGAGGGACTGCCTAAGAAGGGAGAAGATTGTAGATTAGTCAGGACAATGGAAGTAGCAATTAGCAGACATGTTGGCTACATCCCATGTGAGGTGCGAGTATCAGGTATTGACCAGAACAATGGAAGCACCCAAGCAGTGTCACATTAACTATCTAGGATTGTCTAGGTGGTCCCGTTCCTCTTGTAATGTTATGGCAGGATGTCAGGTTGAACTGATTAACAGTTAAACCATCAAGATGGCTATTATAAATAAAAGCAGAAAATGCTGGAGATACTCAGCAGGTCAGGCAGCATCTGCGAAGAGAGAAACAGAGTTAACGTTTCAGGTCGATGGCCTTTCGTCAGAACTCATGGCTGAACTCAAGATGGCTACTATGTCAAGTCTGGAGGTTTGGCGAGAAGGAACCTCACTTCAATATACATTCTGAGCAACATGTGGTAGGACTCACATTAAAGGGGGAGGGTACTTTAAAGATGTCTGGAAGGTTTTTGAACATGTGACAGATGACAAAAGAGGGATACAAAAGCCTTCTTGAGTTAGAGCTCACGGCACGGTTGGAAGTCCAACACCTACGTAGACCAAGTTTGATCACCTCGGGTCTGCAGGAAACCAGGTTATAGAGTTATAGGGCTGGATTTTACCAGCCCTGAGGAGGCAGGTCTGGAGGTGGGACTGCTGGGAAAATCAAAAAGAATGGGACCGGGTCCTGAATCCGCTCCCAACCCGCTTCCAACCAACCTTCCCGGGAGTCGGGTCCCCGATTTGCGCAGGGACCCGACTCCTAGCAACGGGAAGAGGATTATAGCCACTTAACTGCCTGTGGACGGGTAGTTAACAGGCAGTTAAGAGGCTTTTTCCCATTTTCAGACTTCTGCTGCAGGCTTCCCGATGTCGGGGAACCCCACCAGGGTAAGTGAGGCATGCTGCGTGCCTGTTGTAATGTTTGTGTATAGATGACAGCTGCAGAACTGGTGTGAAGGATGCAATGGGACACTGGTGAGTATCAGAGGTAAGGAAATGTTGGTAAGGTCATTTTTAATGTGTTTAGATTTTTCTGTAGGTGACAAGCTTTGAAGTGTTTGTGTGGCCTCACCTCATTGGGAGAAGTGAAGATCGCTTCTGTAACCTCACCTGCAGCTGCCTTCCGTTTTATCCTAAGGCAAATGTCATTGGAGAGCCTGCAATGCTGTCAAACACTGAAAAATCATCTCTCAAACAAAAATGAGCGTGTCCCCTTTAAGAAAACCGGCAGATGACGCATCATCAACTGACATCATCTGACACCAGCTTTCCCTTAATTGGCCGGCAAGCCCGCAGGGTGGGCTTAACAAGGCCAATCAGGGGAAAATAGCGTCTGTGCGCCAGACATCCCTGGGGCCAGGACTAGAACCCGGAAGGCAGCAGTCCCACCCCAACCCGTCTCGGCAGGTAAAATCCAGCCCATAGAGTCATAACGGCACAGAAGGAGGCCATTCGGCCCATCGAGTCCGTGCCGGCTCTCTGTAGCACCAGTCAGTCCCATTCCCCCGCTCTATCCCCGTAGCCCTGCAAGTTTATTTCCCTCAAGAGCCTGTCCAGTCTCCCCTTGAAAACATTGAGTGTCTCCGCTTCCACCACTTCCATCGGCAGCGAGTTCCAGGTCCTCACCACTCGCTGCATAAAAAATGCCTTCTGCCTCACATCCCCCCTGTATCTCTTGCCCAAAACCTTAAATCTGTGTCCCCTAGTCCTTGTACCGTCAACTAGTGGGAACAGCCTTTCCCCGTCTAGCCTATCCAAACCCATCATAATCTTGTACACCTCTATCAAATCACCCCTCAACCTCCTTTGCTCTAATGAAAACAAATCCAGCTTCTCCAACCTATCCTTGTAGCTGAGGTCCCCCATCCCCGGAACCATTCTGGTAAATCTCCTCTGCACCCTGTCAAGGGCCTTCACATCCTTCCTAAAGTGCGGTGACCAGAACTGGACGCAATACTCCAGTTGTGGCCTAACCAGCGCTTTATAAAGGTTCAGCATAACTTCGCTACTTTTGTACTCAATACCTCTATTTGTGAAGCCCAAGATCCCATATGCTTTGTTAACCACTCTCTCACGATGTCCTACCACCTTCAGGGACCTATGAACATTAACTCCCAGGTCCCTCTGTCCCTCTGTCAGTCTATTGTATAACCGTAATAGTTATTATACTATTGGTGTCTGAATAATAAACTTACATTTGCACACTCCGCTCGAGCCTGAATCATGAGGAATCATTTAATTTTTTTTTAGAGATTTCCTTACATGGGGTTAATTCTGAGAATAACCAGGAATTCCCAGCTCTAGAAATTCCATTTGGAACCCACATGCTGGGAAACCTCATTAGATGTGATATTTCTTAAAGGGGGTGTTTTAAATTCTGAATGGAAAGTGGTGTATATCATTATATAGAGAAACTATACATCATGACTGGCTGTGCTGCATTATCATGAATGAGAGTGTTGCATATCCTGAATGGGAAGCATTGTATGTCTTAAATATAAAGGATTAAAAGTGGAGTGCTGTAGATAATGATTAGAGGTGCAGAGCACAAATGAATGGGGAGTGCTGTAAATTGTGACTGGAGAGTGCTGTAAATTGTGAATGGGGAGTGCTGTAAATTGTGAATGGAGAGTGCTGTAAATTGTGAATGGGGAGTGCTGTAAATTGTGAATGGGGAGTGCTGTAAATTGTGAATAGGGAGTGCTGTAAATTGTGAATGGAGAGTGCTGTAAATTGTGAATGGGGAGTGCTGTAAATTGTGAATGGAGAGTGCTGTAAATTGTGAATGGGGAGTGCTGTAAATTGTGAATAGGGAGTGCTGTAAATTGTGAATGGGGAGTGCTGTAAATTGTAAATTGTGAATGGGGAGTGCTGTAAATTGTGAATGGGGAGTGCTGTAAATTGTGAATGGGGACTGCTGTAAATTGTGAATGGGGACTGCTGTAAATTGTGAATGGGGAGTGCTGTAAATTGTGAATGGGGTGTGCTGTAAATTGTGAATGGGGAGTGCTGTAAATTGTGAATGGGGAGTGCTGTAAATTGTGAATGGAGAGTGTTGTAAATTGTGAATGGGGAGTGCTGTAAATTGTGAATGGGGAGTGCTGTAAATTGTGAATGGGGAGTGCTGTAAATTGTGAATGGGGAGTGCTGTAAATTGTGAATGGAGAGTGCTGTAAATTGTGAATGGAGAGAGCTGTAAATTGTGAATGGGGAGTGCTGTAAATTGTGAATGGAGAGTGCTGTAAATTGTGAATGGGGAGTGCTGCAAATTGTGAATGGGGAGTGCTGTAAATTGTGAATGGGGAGTGCTGTAAATTGTGAATGGGGAGTGCTGTAAATTGTGAGTGGGGAGTGCTGTAAATTGTGAATGGGGAGTGCTGTAAATTGTGAATGGAGAGTGCTGTAAATTGTGAATGGGGTGTGCTGTAAATTGTGAATGGGGACTGCTGTAAATTGTGAATGGGGAGTGCTGTAAATTGTGAATGGAGAGTGTTGTAAATTGTGAATGGGGAGTGCTGTAAATTGTGAATGGGGAGTGCTGTAAATTGTGAATGGGGAGGTGCTGTAAATTGTGAATGGGGAGTGCTGTAAATTGTGAATGGGGAATGTTGTAAATTGTGAATGGATAGTGCTGTAAATTGTGAATGGAGAGTGCTGTAAATTGTGAATGGGGTGTGCTGTAAATTGTGAATGGGGAGTGCTGTAAATTGTGCATGGAGAGTGCTGTAAATTGTGAATGGATAGTGCTGTAAATTGTGAATGGGGTGTGCTGTAAATTGTGAATGGGGACTGCTGTAAATTGTGAATGGGGACTGCTGTAAATTGTGAATGGAGAGTGCTGTAAATTGTGAATGGGGTGTGCTGTAAATTGTGAATGGGGAGTGCTGTAAATTGTGAATGGAGAGTGCTGTAAATTGTGAATGGATAGTGCTGTAAATTGTGAATGGGGTGTGCTGTAAATTGTGAATGGGGACTGCTGTAAATTGTGAATGGGGACTGCTGTAAATTGTGAATGGGGAGTGCTGTAAATTGTGAATGGGGTGTGCTGTAAATTGTGAATGGAGAGTGCTGTAAATTCTGAATGGGGAGTGCTGTAAATTGTGAATGGGGTGTGCTGTAAATTGTGAATGGGGAGTGCTGTAAATTGTGAATGGGGACTGCTGAAAATTGTGAATGGGGAGTGCTGTAAATTGTGAATGGGGTGTGCTGTAAATTGTGAATGGAGAGTGCTGTAAATTGTGAATGGGGAGTGCTGTAAATTGTGAATGGGGAGTGCTGTAAATTGTGAATGGAGAGTGCTGTAAATTGTGAATGGGGAGTGTTGTAAATTGTGAATGGGGAGTGCTGTAAATTGTGAATGGGGCTTGCTGTAAATTGTGAATGGGGAGTGCTGTAAATTGTGAATGGGGAGTGCTGTAAATTGTGAATGGGGAGTGCTGTAAATTGTGAATGGGGAGTGCTGGAAATTGTGAATGGGGAGTGCTGTAAATTGTGAATGGAGAGTGCTGTAAATTGTGAATGGAGAGTGCTGTAAATTGTGAATGGAGAGTGCTGTAAATTGTGAATGGGGTGTGCTGTAAATTGTGAATGGGGACTGCTGTAAATTGTGAATGGGGAGTGCTGTAAATTGTGAATGGGGACTGCTGTAAATTGTGAATGGGGAGTGCTGTAAATTATGAATGGGGAGTGCTGTAAATTGTGAATGGGGAGTGCTGTAAATTGTGAATGGAGAGTGTTGTAAATTGTGAATGGGGAGTGCTGTAAATTGTGAATGGGGAGTGCTGTAAATTGTGAATGGGGAGTGCTGTAAATTGTGAATGGGGAATGTTGTAAATTGTGAATGGGGAGTGCTGTAAATTGTGAATGGAGAGTGCTGTAAATTGTGAATGGAGAGTGCTGTAAATTGTGAATGGAAAGTGCTGTAAATTGTGAATGGAGAGTGCTGTAAATTGTGAATGGGGTGTGCTGTAAATTGTGAATGGAGAGTGCTGTAAATTGTGAATGGAGAGTGCTGTAAATTGTGAATGGGGAGTGCTGTAAATTGTGAATGGATAGTGTTGTAAATTGTGAATGGGGAGTGCTGTAAATTGTGAATGGAGAGTGTTGTAAATTGTGAATGGAGAGTGTTGTAAATTGTGAATGGAGAGTGCTGTAAATTGTGAATGGGGAGTGCTGTAAATTGTGAATGGGGAGTGCTGTAAATTGTGAATGGAGAGTGCTGTAAATTGTGAATGGAGAGTGCTGAAAATTGTGAATGGGGAGTGCTGTAAATTGTGAATGGATAGTGTTGTAAATTGTGAATGGGGAGTGCTGTAAATTGTGAATGGAGAGTGTTGTAAATTGTGAATGGAGAGTGTTGTAAATTGGGAATGGAGAGTGCTGTAAATTGTGAATGGAGAGTGCTGTAAATTGTGAATGGGGAGTGCTGTAATTTGTGAATGGATAGTGCTGTAAATTGTGAATGGGGAGTGCTGTAAATTGTGAATGGAGAGTGCTGTAAATTGTGAATGGGGAGTGCTTTAAATTGTGAATGGGGAGTGCTGTAAATTGTGAATGGGGAGCGCTGTAAATTGTGAATGGAGAGTGTTGTAAATTGTGAATGGGGAGTGCTGTAAATTGTGAATGGGGAGTGCTGTAAATTGGGAATGGGGAGTGCTGTAAATTGTGAATGGGGAATGTTGTAAATTTTGAATGGGGAGTGGTGTAAATTGTGAATGGAGAGTGCTGTAAATTGTGAATGGAGAGTGCTGTAAATTGTGAATGGAGAGTGCTGTAAATTGTGAATGGAGAGTGCTGTAAATTGTGAATGGGGCGTGCTGTAAATTGTGAATGGAGAGTGCTGTAAATTGTGAATGGAGAGTGCTGTAAATTGTGAATGGGGAGTGCTGTAAATTGTGAATGGATAGTGTTGTACATTGTGAATGGGGAGTGCTGTAAATTGTGAATGGAGGGTGTTGTAAATTGTGAATGGAGAGTGTTGTAAATTGTGAATGGAGAGTGCTGTAAATTGTGAATGGGGAGTGCTGTAAATTGTGAATGGGGAGTGCTGTTAATTGTGAATGGAGAGTGCTGTAAATTGTGAATGGAGAGTGCTGTAAATTGTGAATGGGGAGTGCTGTAAATTGTGAATGGATAGTGTTGTAAATTGTGAATGGGGAGTGCTGTAAATTGTGAATGGAGAGTGTTGTAAATTGTATATGGAGAGTGTTGTAAATTGTGAATGGAGAGTGCTGTAAATTGTGAATGGAGAGTGCTGTAAATTGTGAATGGGGAGTACTGTAAATTGTGAATGGATAGTGCTGTAAATTGTGAATGGGGAGTGCTGTAAATTGGGAATGGAGAGTGCTGTAAATTGTGAATGGAGAGTGCTGTAAATTGTGAATGGAGAGTGCTGTAAATTGTGAATGGGGAGTGCTGTAAATTGTGAATGGAGAGTGTTGTAAATTGTGAATGGAGAGTGTTGTAAATTGTGAATGGAGAGTGCTGTACATTGTGAATGGAGAGTGCTGTAAATTGTGAATGGGGCGTGCTGTAAATTGTGAATGGATAGTGCTGTAAATTGTGAATGGGGAGTGCTGTAAATTGTGAATGGGGACTGCTGTAAATTGTGAATGGAGAGTGCTGTAAATTGTGAATGGATAGTGCTGTAAATTGTGAATGGGGAGTGCTGTAAATTGTGAATGGAGAGTGCTGTAAATTGTGAATGGACAGTGCTGTAAATTGTGAATGGGGAGTGCTGTAAATTGTGAATGGATAGTGCTGTAAATTGTGAATGCGGAGTGCTGTAAATTGTGAATGGGGTGTGCTGTAAATTGTGAATAGAGAGTGTTGTAAATTGTGAATGGGGTGTGCTGTAAATTGTGAATGGGGAGTGCTGTAAATTGTGAATGGGGGTGCTGTAAATTGTGAATGGGGAGTGCTATAAATTGTGAATGGGGACTGCTGTAAATTGTGAATGGAGAGTGCTGTAAATTGCGAATGGATAGTGCTGTAAATTGTGAATGGGGAGTGCTGTAAATTGTGAATGGAGAGTGCTGTAAATTGTGAATGGGGAGTGCTGTAAATTGTGAATGGATAGTGCTGTAAATTGTGAATGGGAAGTGTTGTAAATTGTGAATGGGGAGTGCAGTAAATTGTGAATGGAGAGTGCTGTAAATTGTGAATGGGGAGTGCTGTAAATTGTGAATGGATAGTGCTGTAAATTGTGAATGGGGAGTGCTGTAATTTGTGAATGGGGAGTGCTGTAAATTGTGAATGGAGAATGCTGTAAATTGTGAATGGGGTGTGCTGTAAATTGTGAATGGGGAGTGCTGTAAATTGTGAATGGGGAGTGCTGTAAATTGTGAATGGGGAGTGCTGTAAATTGTGAATGGGGAGTACTGTAAATTGTGAATGGGGAGTGCTGTAAATTGTGAATGGGGAGTGCTGTAAATTGTGAATGGGGAGTGCTGTAAATTGTGAATGGGGAGTGCTGTTAATTGTGAATGGGGAGTGCTGTAAATTGTGAATGGGGAGTGCTGTAAATTGTGAATGGGGAGTGCTGTAAATTGTGAATGGAGAGTGCTGTAAATTGTGAATGGGGAGTGCTGTAAATTGTGAATGGAGAGTGCTGTAAATTGTGAATGGGGAGTGGTGTAAATTGTGAATGGGGAGTACTGTAAATTGTGAATGGAGAGTGCTGTAAATTGTGAATGGGGAGTGCTGTAAACTGTGAATGTGGAGTGCTGTAAATTCTGAATGGGGACTGCTGTAAATTGTGAATGTGGAGTGCTGTAAATTGTGAATGGGGAGTGCTGTAAATTGTGAATGGAGAGTGCTGTAAATTGTGAATGGAGAGTGCTGTAAATTGTGAATGGGGAGTGCTGTAAATTGTGAATGGGGAGTGCTGTAAATTGTGAATGGGGAGTGCTGTAAATTGTGAATGGGGAGTGCTGTAAATTGTGAATGGGGAGTGCTGTAAATTGTGATTGGAGACTGCTGTAAATTGTGAATGGGGAGTGCTGTAAATTGTGAATGGCGAGTGCTGTAAATTGTGAATGGAGATTGCTGTAAATTGTGAATGGAGAGTGCTGTAAATTGTGAATGGAGAGTGCTGTAAATTGTGAATGGATAGTGCTGCAAATTGTGAATGGGGACTGCTGTAAATTGTGAATGGGGACTGCTGTAAATTGTGAATGGGGAGTGCTGTAAATTGTGAATGGGGAGTGCTGTAAATTGTGAATGGAGAGTGCTGTAAATTGTGAATGGGGAGTGCTGTAAATTGTGAATGGAGAGTGCTGTAAATTGTGAATGGATAGTGCTGTAAATTGTGAATGGAGAGTGCTGTAAATTGTGAATGGGGAGTGCTGTAAATTGTGAATGGGGACTGCTGTAAATTGTGAATGGGGAGTACTGTAAATTGTGAATGGGGAGTGCTGTAAATTGTGAATGGAGAGTGCTGTAAATTGTGAATGGAGAGTGCTGTAAATTGTGAATGGGGAGTGCTGTAAATTGTGAATGGGGACTGCTGTAAATTGTGAATGGGGAGTGCTGTAAATTGTGAATGGAGAGTGCTGTAAATTGTGAATGGGTAGTGCTGTAAATTGTGAATGGGGAGTGCTGTAAATTGTGAATGGATAGTGCTGTAAATTGTGAATGGAGAGTGCTGTAAATTGTGAATGGATAGTGCTGTAAATTGTGAATGGGGAGCGCTGTAAATTGTGAATGGGGACTGCTGTAAATTGTGAATGGGGAGTGCTGTAAATTGTGAATCGGGAGTGCTGTAAATTGTGAATGGAGAGTGCTGTAAATTGTGAATGGAGAGTGCTGTAAATTGTGAATGGAGAGTGCTGTAAATTGTGAATGGAGAGTGCTGTAAATTGTGAATGGAGAGTGCTGTAAATTGTGAATGGGGACTGCTGTAAATTGTGAATGGGGACTGCTGTAAATTGTGAATGGGGACTGCTGTAAATTGTGAATGGAGAGTGCTGTAAATTGTGAATGGGGAGTGCTGTAAATTGTGAATGGGGACTGCTGTATATTGTGAATGGGGACTGCTGTAAATTGTGAATGGGGACTGCTGTAAGTTGTGAATGGGGAGTGCTGTAAATTGTGAATGGGGAGTGCTGTAAATTGTGAATGGGGAGTACTGTAAATTGTGAATGGGGAGTGCTGTAAATTGTGAATGGGGACTGCTGTAAATTGTGAATGGGGAGTGCTGTAAATTGTGAATGGTGAGTGCTGTAAATTGTGAATGGAGAGTGCTGTAAATTGTGAATGGGGAGTGCTGTAAATTGTGAATGGATAGTGCTGTAAATTGTGAATGGAGAGTGCTGTAAATTGTGAATGGATAGTGCTGTAAATTGTGAATGGGGAGTGCTGTAAATTGTGAATGGGGACTGCTGTAAATTGTGAATGGGGAGTGCTGTAAATTGTGAATGGGGAGTACTGTAAATTGTGAATGGGGATTGCTGTAAATTGTGAATGGGGAGTGCTGTAAATTGTGAATGGGGAGTGCTGTAAATTGTGAATGGAGTTGTGCTGTAAATTGTGAATGGGGAGTGCTGTAAATTGTGAATGGGGTTGTGCTGTAAATTGTGAATGGGGAGTGTTCGTAAAGGTGGACGTAAACGATCCCATGGCACTATTACAAAGAAGAGCAGGGAAGTTGTCCCCGGTGTCCTGGCCAATATTTATCCCTCAATCAAGATCACTAAAACAGATTATCTGGTCATTATCACATTGCTGTTTGTGGGAGCTTGCTGTTTCTGCTATTATATACATGATATAGTCTGTAGCAAGGTTTTCAATATATATATGTTTTATATTTTCACTGTTTTCAGGGCTTAGCGAGTTACATTATGAGAAGAGTGTTTATAAACTTGGCTTGTATTCCCTTGAGTATTGAGGGCTGATCTGATCGAGGTGTTTAAAATGTTAAAAGGATTTGATAGATTAGATACGGAGAAACTATGGCCTAGAAATTCAATTGGCTGCGCCAGCCGTTAGCGCCTTAGGAGGAGTAGATCTCGAGCGCTAGGCGCTTAGCGCCCGGACGCAGCGCGATCTGCGCCTCGCCCCAACTTCAGTCATTGTGCGTGCTCATCTGCGCGCGCAGATCATGACGTCATTTCGTCGTGCAACGCCCTTTGTGCGCCCGGAACCGGAACTTCACTCGCGCCGCCCCATTGTGCGCCTGGCGGCCCTAGCGACTGTTGAGTCGAACGGTGCTCAGCCGATGCGGGCCACGGGGAGCGCAAATTAAAGGGCACTCCTGCAGTAGAAAAGGCAGCTGTTTTGCAACACTCCTTCTTTTGGTGGTGGTGGAGGAGGAGGAGGAGGAGGAGGTGGAGGAGACGGAGACGACCGGTACCACATAACAAACTGATGGAGAGAAGCCCTCCCCAAAAACACAAATACACTAGTCTCGGCCTTTCAAAAAAACAAATCCACCCTCCCCCTTTAAGAGCTCACCGGAGCCAGAGTTGTAGTGTATGTACCCGTCTACCTTTAAGAGAACTATTGTATGTAACCGTTCACCTTTAAGAGAACTATTTTAGGTTTGACACTACTTTGTTTGGCTTCTGTATACTGTAATACCGACGGTGACCACACCAGTATATAAGTGTTGTGTCAGGATTTATTGGGCAGATTCGCCCTGACCTTCGAATAGTAAAGTCCTGTTTTAAGTTACACTTGGAGTCTGTGTATTAATTAACTAAACAACCCACAGACTTTACAGTGGCGACGAGTCCGATCGTACCCTGCGGCAACAATACTTCCGAAGCAGTTAACGAGCGTCAAGAAGAGGCGACCGCCCTCGTCATTCTGCTGGGAGAAAACTCGAGTCTGCAGAGCTGGAAAGGAGGAAGAATTCAGAGACAAAGGCTTCCATCAGCAACAGGCACTGACTGTCCCTTCTGCCACGGTGAGGAGTGAGCCGATCAGCACGAGAAGCAAGGCGGCCACGGTGACTGTGAGTAAGGGAAAGCAAAAAGAATAACCGGAGGATAAGGGCGGTGCATTCGACCACGGTCGGGGGGAAAGGAGCCGGACAGAAGTCGGGTCCAGAGGCGCTGAGACTGGGGCAGCGTGGAGCAAGGAAGCCGCGGTACAGACAGGCTGGGGGACGCAACGGCGTCGTGAGACAGCTAGACCGCGACCGGCGAAAAAGGCCGGGCAGCGACGGAAGCCACGAAGCGCTGCGACCGGGAACGTAGGCGCGGGAAGAGATAAACTCAGCCGCAGCCGGGGAGGGAAGCACCGGACTGCGAGAGGGCTGGGAGGCGCGATTGGGAGCCGAGCGAGCGGGAGAGGCAGAGCCGACCAAGGGAGACTGAGCGAGAGCCAGTCCAGCGGCTGAAACTGTTCTCCGTCAACGGGGTGTACCCAGCGCCGGTAGAGCCGAGCGAGCGGGAGAGAGACAGAGCCCGAGCAAGGGAGACTGAGCGAGAGCCAGTCCAGCGGCTGAAACTGTTCTCCGTCAACGGGGTGTACCCAGCGCCGGTAGAGCCGAGCGAGCGGGAGAGAGACAGAGCCCGACCAAGGGGAACTGAGCGAGAGCCAGCCCAGCGGCTGAAACTGTTCGCCATCAACGGGGTGTACCCAGCGCCGGTTGCCCTGCCGAGAAAAGGGAAACCACTGAAGCCGACGCGCAGGCTGTGAACCTGAAAGCCAGCGGCCGTCGCCCGTGGGGAAAGTGTACCCCTCCCGCCAGGGAAGAAACGCGGGAAGCCGCCATTAGGCGGGGAAGAAGATAAGCGCGGGAAACCGCCATTTTCGCGGGAACCGCCATCTTGGAAAAAAAAATAAAAGAAAATTTAAAGAAATAATTCGTGGTGTTATCAGGAAGAGAGGAAGATGCCTAAGCGTGGTAACATCAATGATTTTAATTCCGAGGTAGAAGACTGGGCCACATATGTGGAACGCATTGAGATCTATTGTGAGGCCAATAAAATAGAAGAAGATGACAAAGCTATAACCTTGCTAAACTCGATGGGCGCGAAGACATACGGGCTCTTGAAGCATCTACTAGCACCAGCTAAACAGGTGGATCAGACTTTCGATGATATTGTGACTGTTCTGAAGGATCACTTGAACCCCACACCGTTGATGTTGGCAGAACGATTCAAATTCTATGCGAGAACGCAACGGAAAGACGAAAGCAACGCAGAATACTTGGTCGAACTGCGTAGACTAGCGAAATACTGCCAGTTTGGAGGGAATCTGACAGAGGCATTGCGAGACAAGTTCGTGTGCAGATTGGCAAAGGAAGGAACGCAAAAGCGACTACTCGAAGAGAACGACCTTACACTTGACAGGGCTGTCCTTATTGCAGCATCGCATGAAGCCGCAGCGAAGGGAACTGCGGAAATGCAGCTAAAGACAGCGGCACTCAGTGTGGATCAAATTACCTCGACAACAACAAAATGTTATCGTTGTGGGAAGACAACACACGACCAGAACCAATGCTGGTTTAAGAACCAGGAATGTAGGAAATGTGGCAAACTGGGTCACATAGCTAAGGTATGCCAGTCAGGGAAGAAGACCAACAACCAAAGGACCAACAACCAAAGGAAGCCATCACAGGAAAAGTACAACAAGGTACACAAGGTGGCTGAGAAGAGTTCAGACGAACAGAATTCGGACTCAGACCCAAACGGCCAGGAGCTGGGTAGTCTGAGAATTCACAATGTGAGTAAGGAAGCTGACCTACAAACTATCTGGGTCATGCTAAAAATAGCTGGAGTCCAAGTGAAAATGGAGTTGGACACTGGATCAGCTCTATCAGTCATAAATCGAAGGGATTACCACCAGCTATTCTCACATATACCCTTAAGAGATACCAAGTTCGTATTGCAGACATACACGGGGCATAAAGTATACCCCATGGGAAAGATAAGAGTCAAGGTGAGAGATAGGGGTAAAGAACACCCAAGAATGAACTTATACGTACTACCTGAGGGAGGACCACCACTTCTAGGATGGGAGTGGATCAAGAAAATAGACATGGAATGGCCCTATCTAAAAGCCACAACGAGTGAGGACTCGGTGCAGACAATCAGCTCAGATTCTGAATCAGATGACGATAAGACCAACCCAAATGTGAAAGGCAAGGCTAAAATGGACTTGCCGACTAAGGTTGGAAAAATGAAGGCATGCAGAAAGGCTTATGCTCCAGAGAAGAACAAAGTTTCAGAACAGATCTCCACCGAACAACGACAACATAGTTTGACAGAGAATTCTGAGTCTGTTCAGTTTAAGAACATATCCATGACGGAAGAACACCGAGCTCGGACTCAACTTTATTTCAAATTACGACAACAATTAGAACAATTGAGTTACCGTCTCGTACAAGAGATGAAAACAATGAAAAAGTTCTATGACACCGAATGGGAGAATCTGGAAAGACAACAGAAGCAGCTAGCTCAAGCAGAGAGCGACCATAGAGCCATCGTGACCAATCACCGATCACATCTCCCTTATGATGTTCAGGAGTTAGAATATTTGCAGAAAGAAGCAAATGAAGAGGAATCTTCAGGAAGCCAGGATTTTATTCCAGTTCTTCTCTACGACTCCTTACAAGCAGAGTTTGAGAAGTTGAAGGAACAGTATGAACAGGCCCAGGCTACAATCCTGGAGGGGGTTAACTCGGCAACCTCCGAAAAGCTAGTTTCAGTGGAAGCTTATGAGCAACTAAAGGTTGAACATGAGCAAGAAGTCCAAAGGCTGCAGGAAATTCTTGATGAGCTCAAGGCCAAGACAGACTCATCGGTAGAAGTTCCATCCATAGATGAGAAATTAGAGGTGAAAGACATGGCAGAACATGAAAGTCAAGATGTCCAAGAACTCATAAAAATATTGCAGGAAACCCAAGACAAATATGAGGCGGCAATGACCGAGGTTCAACAACTTGAAGAACAGATTCAACTGGGAATTCTTTCAGTGAAAGAAAAGGCAACTGTAAGAAACACAGAGACTGTAAGAATGGCCCCTGAACATGAGCTAGAGAGCATCAAGGCGCAACTTCTCCGAGCGCTTAAAGCCAAAGAACAAGAGGAAAAAAAGGTGGAAGCATTGGAGGAAAAGGTGGATGAAATGGAGAAGACTCTGATCCACAGGGTCCCCGTGGAAGAGTTAACGGTCAGCCAACTCCTTCATATGCTGAGAGACAAGACTCTGCAATGGGAACCATTTGAACACGAGCTTCAATCTTCAAAGGGAAGGGGTTCGGAGCTCTCAAAAGTTTGGGGAATAGTTGAGGTTGCAACACAGATTTTACGGGGCTGCCGAAAGTACGCTGAATCACGTCAATGTGAACTACAGAATGTTGAAACAGCTGCTCCAGTAGAAGGATTGAATAGCCCGATCAATCAATCCCCGATGGAAGGGGAAGTATTGGAATCACAAATGAGGGCATTAGTGAAGGATTGGCAGGAAACCCAGGAAGAGCGGGATGAATATGAACGCATGAAGAAGTCTCTTCAGGAAAGATGTCTAGGGAGGGAACAACAGTCGGCTAACGTCCAGTTGGGTAAGGAAGAAGTAGCAGGCCCTCTCGCTAGACTAGCTCAGGACGACACCGAATATTACCATGACCTGTTGAGTGACACGGAATATTACGATGACTTGGTCTGCCCAGCTTGTGATGAAAACTCCCAAAGTGCAGAAATCAGGATGAAGCACTTAAAGTCTAAGGAACATAGGGAGATGGTGGCGCTACAGCTGGCAGCGGATATGGGAGCCCCGAGAGTCTCCAAGAAGCAGAAAAGAAAAAGACGAAGCAGAAGACGATAACCATCTAAATCATTATCACTTCTATCAGATCATGCATGTGGGCCCTATGAAGGGGGCCAAATCAGTTGGAAAGTAGGAAAAATTACCAAGGCAGCCCAGCTGTTTGTAAAAGTCAGCACTGCTGGTTCAGCAGGACGGAAGTTCAAGCTGTTAAGCCAAGGGAAAGACTATTGGATGAGTCACGCTAGAAATGTGAACCGGCTACACCACAGAGATGTTGTTCGGACTGAGTCAAGACCAGAGACTGAATCTGTGAACTGTTCCCGCAGAGACTGAATCTGTGAACTGTTTCCCGCAGAGACTATACCTGTGAATTGTTTTACATGACGTTGATTATATGTTATGTTTAATGGGGAATAAGTATGTTGTAAGCTAAAAAGGGAGGATTGTAGTGTATGTACCCGTCTACCTTTAAGAGAACTATTGTATGTAACCGTTCACCTTTAAGAGAACTATTTTAGGTATGGCACTACTTTGTTTGGCTTCTGTATACTGTAATACCGACGGTGACCACACCAGTATATAAGTGTTGTGTCAGGATTTATTGGGCAGATTCGCCCTGACCTTCGAATAGTAAAGTCCTGTTTTAAGTTACTCTTGGAGTCTGTGTATTAATTAACTAAACAACCCACAGACTTTACAAGAGTGTCTGCCGGCAATCAGCAGCTCGGCCGCACCTGCCCTGCGCCCAACTTCCGGTGTTAGCGCCCCGGGCTGCCGGCTTAGCGCCTAATGATAGTCGTGCATCGCCTGTTTTAGCGCAGCAGCAACCTCTTAGGGCGATGCAACTGAATATCGGCGAAGGGGGCTCGACTTTGCGTCGGGCGCAAACTTTAGCGGCCGCCCGACTTTACCGCCCCAAAAGTGGCTATACTGAATTTCTAGGCCTATTTCTTTTGGTGAGGGGAATCAAATTCGAGCCAGGCCGTTCAGGGGTGAAATCAGCAAGCACCTGTTCACACAAAGGGTGGTGGAAATCTGGAACTCTCCTCCCCAATAAGCTGTGGGTGCTGGGGGTTAATTAGAGCTTTCAAGACCGAGATCAATAGAAATTTGCTGGGTAATGGTAGCAAGGGATAGGGAGCAAAAGCGGGTAAATGGAGTTAAGGTTCCCTATATCAACTGAACTAAAGATGAACACCTTTCAGAAGCTGAATTAACTGAGTTCCATATGCCAACACTCGATACAATTATTGGGGGGCAATTTTAACCGAAGTCGCCGAACAGGAATCCCATGGGATCGAGTTCAATGGCGGTTTTACACCGTGCCCAATATTCCTCTCCATTGAATTCAAGGGAGGGTAAAATAGGGCTGGGCACAAAACCAGCGTTGGACCCGATCCAGCCTACTTCCCAATGGGCGGGATAGGTTACCTTTTACCCCCCACTCTTTTGGACGGGAATCACTTTGCAAGCGGAAAAGATGGAAAGGCAGGAGTGCGAGGCATCTACAGCGGGAGATTGGCAGAAGCCCAGCGGAATTTCTGGCCAACAGTGACCATCAGAATCCCAAAGTATTCACTCACTTCTAGGCTACTAGCCAAGGGATCAAACACTAAGCCTAATATGGCATCTGTCCCTAGGCAGCAACCGATTACACCTGAAATCATCTCCACTTATATCCCTCCCTTTGGATAGTCTTTGCTCTATCCACTTTATCTCTGGTGTACTCAAACTCACATATTATCACATATACAACTTTCCGCCAAAAAAAACCTGGGCCAATGAACAACAGAAAGAACTTGCATTTATAGAGTGCCTTTAACGTAATAAAACATCCCAAAGACACTTCACAGGAGCGATTATCAGACAAAAGTTTGACACTGAGCCACATATTAGGGCAGGTGACCAAAAGCTTGGTCAAAGAGGTAGGTTTTAAGGAGCATCTTAAAGGAGGAGAGAGAGGTGGAGAGGTTTAGGCAGGGAATTCCAGAGCTCAGGGCCCAGGCAGCTGAAGGCAGAGCCGCCAGTGGTGGAGCGATGAAGATCAGGTGGTCAGAATTGGAGGAGCGCGGAGAATGTCGCATGGTTGTAGGGCCAGAGGAAATTATGGAGATGGGGAGGGGGGGCGAGGCCAGAAGTCCGGTAACAGGACAACATCCCGTCTTCTGGAAGCTTCCTCAACACGGGGTGGGGGTCACGGCAATGCCAGTCAATGCCAGTCAATGCCACTCGGCAGCGATGAATTCAGGCGGAGTTTCCGCTCTTCTTGGATCTCAGAGTCGCACAGAATCCAGCTTTCTCTGTACGCCCAAGGAGCAGAAACACAATTTCGTGTCCAAGTCGTAAAAGAAAATGGTCCTTTATGTGCAAGTGCTCCTGAATGAAAGGTGTCTTTGATCAAGCGTTGGGCGGGGGTATTGTGGGTGGCGGGGGGAGATTGTACTGAGTATAAAAGTCTGGAAAGCCCTGGGCGTGAATCTGTGCCTATCATTTGATAGTTTTCTATCGCTGCCTGGGCTTGCTGTTGTCCTCACAGCTCTGCAGGATTACAATATATTATTTTTTTTGCGCCATGTAAAATGACTTCTTGAGGAGATTTTTTTTTTTTACTACTATCTGTTTTCCATTACAGATCCTGACGCTATCTTGGAGCCTTACTGCTCAATGATGGGGAATTTTTCCCCCTCCCTCCCTTGTTACTAAAGAAAAGGTTCAGCAATTTGTTTCAGATTAATTTTATGACCTAACTGTTGAGTGACCAAAACACCGTGGAAAACACAAAACCGCAGGTGTCCCCTCGCTATTATTACCACGCCAGGGTAATAAACCAACAAAAGCATAGCTAATCTCACCTGGGACTCCTTCAGAGCAATTCTTAAGCAGTGACAGAATATCCTGTGAGCGCGCTTTCTTTTCCCAATGCAGGAGTAGCCAGCTCCCTATTCATCTTCATCAAACAATCGCCTGCTATCTCCCTTCCCCATGCCCAGTGGAAGCGTACGCAAGCGTTAAACAGAGACTGTTATTTGCACTACTTCCTTAACTTCAGGCAGTAAGAACATTGGGCGTTTTAGAAATAGCAGGTCCAATAAGCAAACTCCTTTTTGGCACATCCCTCAATCCCTTCTCCTCCCTGAAGTGGGTCTGGAACCCATTGACACCACCTGTTTTCAAAGATCTTCCCTTGCAGCTTATATCGGAATTCTAGTACCCCTTGCTGAGAAAGGTCTCACTGGCTTCCCTTCTTCTTAAACCCTTAACTTCCCATTTGTTAACCTGCAGCATCTGGTACTTTAATCTTTCCCCGTAACGCATTTATCTAGTGCCTTTCGCGCCATCCCAAAGCGTTTTACAGCCAATGAAGCACTTTTTGAAGTGTAGTCACTGTTGTAATGTAGGAAATACAGCATCCAATTTGTGCACAGCAAGCTCCCACACGCAGCAATGAGATAATGACCCAGATCATCTGTTTTTAATTTTTTGTTTTATTCGTTCATGGGGTGTGGGCGTTGCTGGCATGACCAGCATTTATTGCCCATCCCAAATTGCCCTTGAGAAGGTTTTTTGTAGCGGTCTGGTACAACTGAGTGGCTTGCTCAGCCATTTCAGAGGGCAGTTAAGAGTCAAACAGATTGCTGTGGGTCTGGATTCATATATAGGCCAGACCAGGTAAGGGTGGTAGATTGCCTTCTCTAAAGGACTTTAGTGAACCAGTTGGATTTTTACGAAAATCCAGTAGTTTCATGGTCACCATTACTGATACTAGCTTTTTAATTCCAGATATATTTAACTAACTGAATTTAAATTCCCCAACTGCCATAGTGAGATGTGAACTCATGTCTCTGGATCATTAGTTCAGGCCTTTGGATTACTAGTATTAGTATACTGTATTTGCTGCTCACTCACGATGTGGTCTCCTCTATACTGGGGAGACCAAACGTAGATTGGGTGACCGCTATGTGGAACACCTCCGTTCAGTCCGTAAGGGTGACCCTGAGTTTCCGGTCGCCTGTCACTTTAATTCCCCGCTCCACTCCCACTCGGACCTCTCCGTACTTGGCCTCTTACACTGTTCCAATGAAGCTCAACGTAAGCTCGAGGAACAGCACCTCATCTTTCGATTAGGAACTTTACAGCCTTCTGGACTCAACATTGAATTCAACAATTTTAGACCATAACCTCTGCCCCCATTTTTTCACATGGCAGCTGTTAATCATTCTCCCATTCCCATTTACACCTCATTTAGAGTCAGCTTTTGTTTCTTTACTTGTCCCATTACCATCTCCTTTTGCTTTGCACCATCATCCCTTTTGCCTCTCAATCTCTCCTGCCTTCCATCCTATGACAGACCTTCCCTTTTGTTCTTTCCTCCCCTCCCCCCTTTTCCTGCCCCTGCACTTGCTTAAAATCTGTTACATCTTTAACTTTTTCCAGTTCTGTCGAAGGGTCATCGACCTGAAACGTTAACTCTGTTTCTCTCTCCACAGGTGCTGCCTGACCTGCTGAGTGTTTCCAACATTTTCTGTTTTTGTTTGCTCTGGATTACTCCAGTAACGTTATTCCAGTAACGTTACTCCAGTAACATAACCACTGAACCACCGTACCCAGTCGTAATGATGTTGGTTGAGGGATGAATATTGGTCAGGATGCGAAGGAGAACTCCACTGCTCTTCTTTAAAATAGTGCCATGGGCTCTTTTAAGTTCACCTGAAAGGGCAGACAGGGCCTCAGTTTAACGTCTCATCCAAAAGACGGTGCAGCACTCCCTCAGTACTGCACTGGAGTGTCAGCCTGAATTATGTGCTCAAGTCCCTGGAGTGGTGCATGAATCTTTTGACCCAAAGGCAAGAGTGCCACCCATTGAACATAAGAACATAAGAACATAAGAAATAGGAGCAGGAGTAGGCCAATCGGCCCCTCGAGTCTGCTCCACCATTCAATAAGATCATGGCTGATCTGATCCTAACCTCAAATCTTCTATCACTCTCCATCCCACCCGAACCCATGTGATCTCCCGGGAGAGGCGAAAAACCAGATAAAAAACACAATGGCCAATTTGGGAGAAAAAATCTGGGAAATTCCTCTCCGACCCATCTAGGCGATCGAAACTCTTCCAGGAGATCACTCTGTCCCTATATTTTCTACGGTACTTACCTTCTGTAAAGGCGATCTCCACCCCAGCCAGGAACAGGAATAAAACCATCTCCTGAAATCTAACACAGAATTAGAACACAAGAAGTAGGAGCAGAACCAGGCTACATGGCCCCTGGGCCATGAGTCATGGCTGATGCAAATACTTGTAGTTATCTATGCTGTTAATATGTTTTATTGTATACCATAGCCTAGAAATTACTGTTGCCAATACTGGCGGACGAATGTTCAATGCCTTTATATGGAATTATCAATTAAAGCTAAATGGGTTAATCCTGCGTTAAACTAGCAGACAAAGGAATGTCTATCGTTGGTTTGAGGCCCCCATGCACCGGCATTAAATGTTCCTCTGCCGACGCCATTAGTAGTTTTTTTCTGGGCTTACAAGGATTCTCAAGATATAATTATCTGGCAGCTGGCCCATTTTATTTTAATGAGGTCCGATTCCCAAAAATCGATCAGGCTTCCCGTTGTTAATAATATCCCTCCGCCCAGCGTAGATCCGTCATTGGAAATGGCGCCCCGTTATGTTTGACTCTGTGTTGTCTTAAAACAGCATTCTGGTGTTTACTTGAATAGTAATGAATTCAGTCTACTGGTTATAATCATTTTATTCTTTGTATTGTGTGCAGTTTTGGTCACCTTACCTGAGGAAAGAAGTTCTTGCCATGGAGGGAGTGCAGCGAAGATTCACCAGGCTGATACCTGGGATGGCAGGAATGACGTATGAGGAGAGATTGTGTCGATTGGGCTTATACTCACTGGAGTTTAGAAGATTGAGAGGGGATCTCATCGAAACCTATAAAATTCTATCAGGTCTGGACAGACTAGATGCAGGAAGGATGTTTCTGATGGCCGGGGAGTCCAGAACCAGGGGTCATTGTCTAAGGGTAAGGGGTAAGCCATTTAGGACTGAAATGAGGAGGAATTCCTCCGGGTGCTCCGGTTTCCTCCCACAGTCCAAAGATGTGCAGGTTAGGTTGATTGGCCATGATAAAAAATTGGCCCTTAGTGTTAGGGGGGATTAAATATGTGGGGTTACGGGGTTACGGGGATAGGGCTTGGGTGGGATGGCTGTCGGTGTAGGGACCGGGTGCTAGGGTTTGGATGATCAGCCATGATCTCGTTGAATGGCGGAGCAGGCTCGAAGGGCCGAATGGCCTACTCCTGCTCCTAGTTTCTATGTTTCTATGTTTCTATGAATTTCTTCACCCAGAGAGTGGTGAACCTGTGGAATTCTCTGCCACAGAGGGCGGTGGAGGCCAGTTCATTAAATATATTCAAGAAAAAGTTGGATATATTTCTTGAGGCTAAAGGGATCAAGGGGTATGGGGAGAAGGCAGGGACAGGGTACTGAATTTGGATGATCAGCCATGATCACATTGAATGGTGGAGCAGGCTCGAAGGGCCGAATGGCCTACTCCTGCTCCTATCTTCTATGTTTCTATGTTAACTTTAACTTCAGCATAGAAAGCAATGTACAAATAGAGTATAGTCACAGATAAAACACGCGGACCTGGGCATGGGCCCCTTCTCGTGCTGCTTGAACAAAGGAAAAATCTTATACACTGTTTTCTTATCAAACTGGAACAGGCATTGCCCAATATCGTAGTCTCTGGCTACTGCACGGTCCAGAGACACAAGTCTACATTTTCTTCAACATACATCAACAATGTTAGAAGCACGTAAAAACACTGTGGCCTTGTTGTGGTAAGCATAAACCTTCTAGTCTCTAGACTTTCTTATTACTCCATTACATTTCAAATCTAAACATTCTATTATGAAAATATCCAAGGATGTAAACACCAGCTGTTCCTACGTGAAATCTCTCTCTCTCTCCAATGGTACCAACCAAATGTTTTCCCTATATCAATTGAACTAAACATGAACACCTTTCAGATGCTGAATTAACCGAGTTCCATATACTAACACTCGGTACAATTATTAACCAACTCGCCAAATGGGAATGCCATGGGATCAGGTGCAATGGCGGTTTTACACCACACCCAATATTGCTCTTCATTGAATTCGAGGGAGAGTAAAATAGGGCTGGGCGTAAAGCCAGCATTGCACCTGATCCAGCCTGCTTCCCGGCGGGCAGGATAGGTTACCATTTACCCCCCACTCTTTCGGACAGGAATCACTTTGCAAGTGGAAAAGATGGAAAGGCAGGAGTGCGAGGCATCTACAGCGGGAGATTGGCAGAAGCCCAGCGAAATTTCTGGCCAACAGTGACCATCAGAATCCCAAAATACTCACTCACTTCTAGGCTACTAGCCAAGGGATCAAACACTAAGCCTAATATGGCATCTGTCCCTAGGCAGCAACCGATTACCCCTGAAATCATCTCCACTTATATCCCTCCCTTTGGATAGTCTTTGTTCTATCCACTTTATCTCTGGTGTACTCAAACTCACATATTATCACATATACAACTTCCCACCAAAAAAAAAAATCTGGGCCAATGAACAACAGAAAGAACTAGCATTTATAGAGTGCCTTTAACATAATAAAACATCCCAAAGACACTTCACAGGAGCGATTATCAGACAAAAGTTAGACACTGTGCCACATAAAGAGATATTAGGATGGTGGACCAAAAGCTTGGTCAAAGAGGTAGGTTTTAAGGAGCGTCTTAAAGGAGGAGATAGAGATGGAGAGGCTTAGGGATTGAATTCCAGAGCTTAGGGCCGAGGCAGCTGAAGGCAAGGCCGGCAATGGGGCAGCGATTAAAATTGGGTGTGTGCAAGAGGCCAGAATTGGTGTTCATTGACTAAGGGAAGCACTTGGAGGGATATTTGACAAAGTTGATGCAGGTTATGCCAGGTGTAGATCGCCAGTGAGGCGTCCTTTGGACTATTGCATGCACTGATATATTGGAGAGAGCCCAGGACTAGCAAGAAAGATGAGAACAGGACTTAGGGCTTCAAGTAATGAGTCAAACTTGTTTCAATTTTAAGAAAAGGTGGGTGGCAGTGGAGGGGGGGGGTGCGGCGGGGGGGGGGGGGGCGGGCAGTGACATAATGCAGGGAATAGAATTTCCAAGAGGTTTGCCTGATCCCTGAGGTAATGACAGGAAATTGGAAGAATCCTCGTGGAAGTTACTGGCATGGGTCCTTAAAATGCCGAGGGACAGAGATACACTTGGGCTGGATTTTGTCAATGGGGAGCTTTTGGAGGCGGGTCTCCCACTTTTTGGGTTGTAGTCCTGCCTCCATCGACTTGTGGCCAACCCACACTATTTTCCCTTGATTGACCTTGTTAAGCCCGCCCAGCAGGCTCAGCAGGCCAATTAAGGGAAAGCCAGTTACAGGTGACATCAGCGAGTGCCGTTTCATCTGTCAAGAGCTTTTGACAGATGAAATGTCATCGTTTGACAGCTCTGTGCAGCGGTCAAACACTGACAATCTGTCTTCTAAGCTGAGTCTTTACTCAAGACTCAATTAGAAAGCCTTCCTGACCAGAGAGCAGAATGCTGCAGCTTTTGACAGTTCAGCGGCCATTCTGCTTTCTGTGCCGATGAGCTGAGGGACTCCCGAGACCTGAAGGGAGGAAGTCTGCAGGAAGAAGTAAAGGTAAGTAAAACTTATTAAAACACTTTACACACACCTCACACACTTACCTCTGCACACATGCACCCATTACTCACCTGCACACCGGACATCTCGGCCCCTCCGACCCCCGCAGACCGACGGCCCGCCTCGCTGACCCTGGCGAGATTCGGAGCCGCCTGGAAGCCCACACTTCAGGGCTCAAAATAGGGATTAGCAAAAAAACTGCCTTTTAACTACCTGTTCACAGGCAGTTAATTGGCATTAATCCCCTTCCCGCCTCGAGGAGGTGGGACCCGGCGCGGGCCGGCTACCCACCTCCTGGCAAGATGGCATGGAGGCGGGTTGGGCACCCGCCCCCAAATTCTGCCATTTTCCAGGCAGCCCCGCCTCCAAACCCGCCTCCCCAGGGCTGGGAAAATTCAGCCCAAGGAGTTCTTCTGAGGAACCATCCTTCACAGGTCTGTGGGTTTAGGTCTGCTGTCAGCACCTACCTTTGATAACAGAGCCTCCACACTGACTGAACCTCAGTTGTAAAGAGATGTGCACCTCTGTCTGCAGGTGCGGGGTGTGGGGTGTGGGGTTACTGGCAGGTGGGTCTGCCTGGCATCTTCCCAGTTAATCTACTCTGGAGAATCCCATTAATGAATCTCTACAAAAAAACCACATCAGAGTAATTGCCCTCAAGACTCCTGTAAACCTAAGTGGCGGCAGAATGAAAAAAATGGTGTAGATACAGTTTGGAAATTGCTCACTGACTCTCCTTACTAGGCCCTTTAAGCTTACTACAAATTCCAAGTATTTCATAGTCCCTGTACCTATCCCAGGTATTCTGCTGTACCTGTACCTATTCCGTGTGCAGTTCCTGTATTTATCCAGGTATTCTGCACTTCCTGTATCTATCCTTTATGCACTGTCTGTAACTGTCCCATGTACAGTTTTGCATCTATCCTATTTGCTGTTCTTCTAACTATTCTACTTGTTCTGCAGTTCCTTTTCCCATCCCCTTTTATTCAGCAGTAAGACTCTGCCTGTCTGTATCTGTCCCATTCCTACATTTGAAATACTTGTGACTTTTAATCAATACTCACAACTGAATCATGAAGTGACAAGCTTGTGTTTGACTTTTAACTGCCCTCTGAAATGGCCGAGCAAGCCATTCGGTTGTACCAAACTGCTGTGAAACTTATAAAATTCTAACAGGACTAGACAGACTAGATGCAGATCAATTTTTCCGGCCAGTTACTTAGACCGTGTTGCTCATAACAACATAATAGCCTGCTTCAGCTCCGCATCAGAAGCTTGTTTCTTACTTTTACGATTTCTGTAATATTCTTAACATGCAAAATCCAGACTTTACAGAATAAAATCCACACAAAATGTCACGAGGAAATTATTTTTCTGATACCATTGTTGATTTTCATTCATGTCAAACACTCCTGCACCCTGCAGGAATTCAGAGCTGGGGATTGCCTATGAAGTCAGCCTAAAAATTAATATGCTGTGTCTATATGCATCTCTTCACTTCACCTGACGAAGGGGCAGCGTTCTGAAAGCTTGTGATTTCAAATAAAGCTGTTGGACTATAACCTGGTGTTGAGTGACTTCTCAAATTTGTCCACCCCAGTCCAACACTGGCATCTCCACATCATAGATGCAGGAAGGATGTTCCCGATGGCGGAGAGTCCAGAACCAGGGGTCACAGTCTAAGGATAAGGGGTAAGCCATTTAGGACAGAAATGAGGAGGAATTACTTCACCCAGAGAGTGGTGAACCTGTGGAATTCTCTACCACACAAGGCAGTTGAGGCCAATTCATTAAATATATTCAAGAAGGAGTTAGATATATTTCTTAAGGCTAAAGGGATCAAGGGATATGGGAGAAAGCAGGGACAGGGTACTGAATTTGGATGAGCAGCCATGATCTCATTGAATGGCAGAGCAGGCTCGAGGGGCCGAATGGCCTACTCCTGCTCCTATCTTCTATGTTTCTATGTGACAAAGTCAGCACTGTGGGAGTACATTCACCACACGGACTGCAGTGGTTCAAGAAGGCGGCTCACCGCCACCTTTTGAAGGGGCAACTAGGGCTGGGCAAAAAATGCTGGCTTCGCCAGCGACGCCCACATCCCATGAATGAATAAATAAAAAATAAAAAATGTCCTGAGAGGCACTTTCCTGCCAACTTTGACCGCTAGCTTGCCCACTAATGGTCTCCATTATATGCATGACGTGAGGTGACCAAGAAGGGATGATGGTGCAAAGGATGTCTTTCCCAGACACAAAGAAATAGGAATGGTCTACTTATCCCAGCAGGATTTTCATCAGCAAGTTGCTCTGAAGGCAGCAGCTATCAGAAACTCTACAGAAAGTCAGTGTCATAGAACAAGTCGTTTTATTGAATTTATGACTGAAGGTTAAATCTAAGCAACAGATGAATGACGAAACAGGAATTTGCAATTGAGAACTGTTCTGTTAACACGGATTAATGCCGGGCATGGATAGCAGGAACATTTCCTAGCCAATTCGCTATTTCAAGACAGTACCCTGTTCCAGTGACACTTTGAGCCGTACCAGAGTGATTTCTCTGCTTCTGTGTATTGCTTATACATGACCCCTACTCATAAAGTGCAATCTTTTCTGAGAAGGTAGTGGTGCTGACTGATTGTTGAGCTGCAGACAATCCAGTATCCATACAGATAGAAAGATTTGTGTTTCAATACCATCTTTCACAACCATCGGACGTCCCAAAGCACTTTACAGCCAATGACGTACTTTATGAAGTGTAGTCACTGTTCTAATGTAGGAAACACAGCAGCCAATTTGCGCACAGCAAGATCCCACAAACAGCAATGAGAGAATGACCAGATAATCTGTTTTTAGTGATGTTGATTGCAGGATAAATATAGAAACATAGAAGATAGGAGCAGGAGTAGGCCATTCGGCCCCTCGAGCCTGCTCCGCCATTCAATGCGATCATGGCTGATCATTCAAACTCAGTACCCTGTCCCTGCTTTCTCCCCATATCCCTTGATCCCCTTAGCCTTAAGAAATATATCCAACTCCTTCTCGAATATATTAATGAATTGGCCTCCACTGCCTTCTGTGGTTGAGAATTCCACAGGTTCACCACTCTCTGGGTGAAGAAATTCCTCCTCATTTCTGTCCTAAATGGCAAACCCTTTATCCTTAGACTGTGACCCTTGGTTCTGTACTCCCCGACCATCGGGAACATCCTTCCTGCATCTAGTCTGTCCAGTCCTGTCAGAATTTTATAAGTTTCAATGAGATCCCCTCTCATTCTTCTAAACTCCAGCGAGTACAGGCCCAATCGACCCAATCGCTCCTCATACGTCATACCTGCCATCCCAGGTATCAGCCTGGTGAATCTTCGCTGAACTCCTTCCATGGCAAGAACATCCTTCCTCAGATACAGCAACCAAAACTGCACACAATAGCCAAGATGTGGTCTCACCAAGGCCCTGTACAACTGCAGCAAGACATCCTTTTTCCTGTACTCAAAGCCTCTCGCTACGAAGGCCAATATACCATTTGCCTTCTTAACCACCTGCTGCACCTGCATGCTTACCTTCAGCGACTGGTGCACAAGGACACCCAGGTCTCGTTGCACTTCCCCTTCGCCCAAACTATTGCCATTCAGATAATAATCTGCCTTCCTGTTTTTGCCACCAAAGTGGATAACCTCACATTTATCCACGTTATATTGCACCTGCCATGCTTCTGCCGAATCATCCAACCTGTCCAATTCATCCTGGAGTTTCTCGGCATCCTCCTCATAGCACACACGCCCACCCAGCTTTGTGTCGTCTGCAAATTTGGAGATATTACATCTAGTTCCCTCGTCTAGATCATTAATATATATTGTGAATAGCTGGGGTCCAAGGACCGATCCCTGCTCTACCCCACTAGTCACTGCCTGCCACTCAGAAAAAGACCCGTTTATTCCAAAACTTTGTTTTCTGTCTGCCAACCAGTTTTCTATCCAAGTCAATACCTTGCCCCCAATCCCATGTGACTTAACTTTACACGCTAACCTCTTATGCAGGACCTTATCGAAAGCCTTCTGAAAGTCCAAATATACCACATCCACTGGTTCTCCCTTATCTAGTTTACCAGATACATCCTCAAAAAATTCCAGTAGATTAGTCAAGCATGATTGACCTTTTGTAAATCCATGTTGACTTTGTCCGACCCTGTCACTGTTTTCCAAGTGCTCAGCTATTACATCCTTTATAATGGACTCGAGCATTGTCCCCACTACCGATGTCAGGCTTACCGGTCTGTAATTCCCCGTTTTCTCCCTACCACCTTTTTTGAATAGTGGGGTAACATTAGCTACCCTTCAACCCATGGGTACTGTTCCAGATTCCATCGAATGTTGGAAGATGATCAGCAATGCATCTACTAGTTCTAGGGCCACTTCCTTAAGTACCCTAGGATGTAGATTATCAGGCCCTGGGGATTAATCGGCCTGCAGTCCCATCAATTTCCTTAACACCATTTCCTTACAAATACTGATTTCTTTCAGTTCCTCCCCTTCATCAGACCCTATGTTCCCCAACATCTCTGGGAGGTTATTTGTGTCCTCCTTTGTGAAGACAGAACCAAAATATGTATTTAATTGGTCTGCCATTTCTTTGTTCCACATTATAAATTCCCCTGATTCTGACTGCAAGGGACCTACGTTTGACTTCACCAATCTTTTTCTCTTCACATATCTATAAAAGCTTTTACAGTCAGTTTTTATGTTCCCTGAAAGCTTACTCTCATATTCTATTTCCCCTTCTTAATTAATCCCTTTGTCCTCCTTTGTTGAATCCTTAACTGCTCCCAATCCTCAGGTTTACTGCTTTTTCTGGCCAATTTATATGTCCTCTCCTTGGATCTTATGCTATCCCTAATTTCCCTTGTTAGCCACGGTTGAGTCACCTTTTTGTTTTATTTTATTTTGTAGGAAACACAGCAGCCAATTTGCGCACAGCAAGCTCCCACAAACAGCAATGAGATAATGACCAGATAATCTTTTTTTTAGTGATGTTGTTTGAGGGATAAATATAGAAACATAGAAACATAGAAGATAGGAGCAGGAGTAGGCCATTCAGCCCCTCGAGCCTGCTCCGCCATTCAATGTGATCATGGCTAATCATCCAAATTCAGTACCCTGTCCCTGCTTTCTCCCCATATCCCTTGATCCCTTTAGCCTTAAGAAATATATCCAACTCCTTCTCGAGCATATTTAATGAATTGGCCTCAACTGTCTTCTGTGGTAGAGAATTCCACAGTTTCACCACTCTCTGTGTGAAGAAATTACTCCTCATCTCAATCCTAAATGGCTTACCCCTTATCCTTAGACTGTGACCCCTGGTTCTGGACTCCCCTGGCATCGGGAACATCCTTCCTGCATCTAGCCTGTCGAGTCCTGTTAGAATTTTATAAGTTTCAATGAGATCCCCTCTCATTCTTCTAAACTCCAGCGAATATAAGCCTAATCGATCTAATCTCTCTTCATAAGTCATTCCTGCCGTCCCAGGTATCAGTCTGGTGAATCTTCGCTGCACTACCTCCATGGCAGGAACATCCTTCCTCAGATAAGGCGACCAAAACTGCACACAATACTCAAGGTGTGGTCTCACCAAGGCCCTGTACAACTGCAGCAAGACATCCTTGCTCCTGTACTTAATCCTCTCACTATGAAGGCAAGCATACCATTTGCCTTCTTAACCGCCTGCTGCATCTGCATGCTTACCTTCAGCGACTGGTGCACAAGGACACCCAGGTCTCGTTGCACTTCCCCTTTTCCCAATCTATTGCCGTTCAGATAATAATCTGCCTTCCTGTTTTTGCTACCAAAGTGGATAACCTCACATTTATCCACATTTTGCTGCATTTGCCATGCATCTGCCCAATCGCCCAACCTGTCCAAATCATACTGGAGTTTCTCTGCATCCTCTGCATCCTCCTCACAGCACACACACCCACCAAGCTTTGTGTCATCTGCAAACTTGGAGATGTTACATCTCGTTCCCTCGTCTAGATCATTAATATATATTGTGAATAGCTGGGGTCCTATCACCGATCCATGCGGTACCCCAGTAGTCACTGCCTTCCACTCAGAAGTAGACCCGTTTATTCCAACTCTTTGCTTCTTGTTTGCCAACCAGTTTTCTAACCAAGTCAGTACCTTACCCGCAATCCCATGTGCTTTAACTTTGCACGCTAGTCTCTTATGCGGGACCTTATCGAAAGCCTTCTGAAAGTCCAAATACACCACATCCACTGGTTCTCCCTTATCTATTCTACCAGTTACATCCTCAAAAAATTCCAGTAGATTAGTCAAGCATGATTTACCTTTTGTAAGTCCATGTTGACTTTGTCCGAAATGTCACTGTTTTCCAAGTGCTCTGCTATTATATCTTTTATAATGAACTCTAGCATTTTCCCCACTACCGATGTCAGGCTTACCGGTCTATAATTCCCTGTTTTTTCTCTGCCACCTTTTTTAAATAGTGGGGTTACATTAGCTAACCTCCAATCCATGGGTACTGTTTGATCCGTGTGTTAATGGAGACACGGAATGCAGGAGTTGATTTAACAAGTGTTTACTGAACAAAGTCTGGAGGTGAACTAACAACACAAGACGCTACACAGGCTTATATATCTGAGTGGTCACTACTGGTACTACAGTATACAGGGGCTTCAAAAACATAGTTCCTCTTAAAGGTACATACACTACAGGTACTGTTCCAGAGTCTATAGAATTTTGGAAGATGACCAGCAATGCATCTACTATTTCTAGGGCCACTTCCTTAAGTACCCTAGGATGTAGATTATCAGGCCCTGGGGATTTATCGGCCTTCAATCCCATCAATTTCCCTAACACCATTTCCCTTCAAATACTGATTTCTATCAGTTCCTCCCTTTCATCAGACCCTATTTTCCCCGACATCTCTGGGAGTTTATTTGTGTCCTCCTTTGTGAAGACAGAACCAAAGTATGTATTTAATTGGTCTGCCATGTCTTTGTTCCCCATTATAAATTCCCCTGATTCTTACTGCAAGGGACCTACGCTTGACCTTACCAATCTTTTTCTCTTCACATATCTATAGAAGTTTTTACAGTCAGTTTTTATGTTCCCTGCAAGCTTACTCTCATACTCTATTTCCCCCTCTTATTGAATCCCTTTGTCCTCCTTTGCTGAAGCCTAAACTGCTCCCAATCCTCAGGTTTGCTGCTTTTTCTGGCCAATTTATATGTCCTCTCCTTGGATCTTATGCGATCCCAATTTCCGTTGTTAGGCCAGGACACCGGAGATAACTCACCTACTCTTTTTTTAAATAGTGCCATGGGATCTTTTACATCCACCAGAGAGAGCAGATGGGGCCTCGGTTTAATGTCTCATCTGAAAGACGGCACCTCCAACAGCGCAGCACTCCCTCAGCACTGCTCTGGAGTATCAGCCTAGATTTTTGCGTTCAAGTCTTATGGAGTGGGACTTGAACCCATGACCTTCTGACATGGAGGTGAGGGTGCTACCCACTTTTTTTAAGGTACTTTATTGAACATTAATAACATTTACGACATCGTGATCATTTCATTGTATCATACAAATCAATTCTGCCGCTCTGCACAGCCATTCCACCACCACATTTTAACATCAATACCTGAAGTTTAATTTGTCTCCTGCAACATATATTAATCAATTGTACTTTAAAAATTGATTGTAAAATACTCGAAGGTGCTACCCAGTGAGCTGCAGCTGACACCATGTTTGCTAGAGTCCTTGTAACTACCCCTGTACAGTCCCTGTACCTAGCCCATGTATTCTGTAGTCCCTGTACCTACTCCTGTACCTTCCTCATGTGCAGTCCCTGTACCTAGCCCATGTATTCTGTAGTCTCTGTACCTACTCCTGTACCTTCCTCATGTACAGTCCCTGTACCTAGCCCATGTATTCTGTAGTCCCTGTACCTACTCCTGTACCTTCCTCATGTACAGTCCCTGTACCTAGCCCATGTATTCTGTAGTCCCTGTACCTACTCCTGTGCCTTCCTCATGTACAGTCCCTGTACCTAGCCCATGTATTCTGTAGTCTCTGTACCTACTCCTGTACCTTCCTCATGTACAGTCCCTGTACCTAGCCCATGTATTCTGTAGTCTCTGTACCTACTCCTGTACCTTCCTCATGTACAGTCCCTGTACCTAGTCCATGTATTCTGTAGTCCCTGTACCTACTCCTGTACCTTCCTCATGTACAGTCCCTGTACCTAGCCCATGTATTCTGTAGTCTCTGTACCTACTCCTGTACCTTCCTCATGTAGAGTCCCTGTACCTAGCCCATGTATTCTGTAGTCCCTGTACCTACTCCTGTACCTTCCTCATGTACAGTCCCTGTACCTAGCCCATGTATTCTGTAGTCTCTGTACCTACTCCTGTACCTTCCTCATGTACAGTCCCTGTACCTAGCCCATGTATTCTGTAGTTTCTGTACCTACTCCTGTACCTTCCTCATGTACAGTCCCTGTACCTAGCCCATGTATTCTGTAGTCCCTGTACCTACTCCTGTACCTTCCTCATGTACAGTCCCTGTAACTAGCCCATGTATTCTGTAGTCCCTGTACCTACTCCTGTACCTTCCTCATGTACAGTCCCTGTACCTAGCCCATGTATTCTGTAGTCCCTGTACCTACTCCTGTACCTTCCTCATGTACAGTCCCTGTACCTAGCCCATGTATTCTGTAGTCTCTGTACCTACTCCTGTACCTTCCTCATGTACAGTCGCTGTACCTAGCCCATGTATTCTGTAGTCCCTGTACCTACTCCTGTACCTTCCTCATGTACAGTCCCTGTACCTAGCCCATGTATTCTGTAGTCTCTGTACCTACTCCTGTACCTTCCTCATGTACAGTCCCTGTACCTAGCCCATGTATTCTGTAGTCCCTGTACCTACTCCTGTACCTTCCTCATGTACAGTCCCTGTACCTAGCCCATGTATTCTGTAGTCCCTGTACCTACTCCTGTACCTTCCTCATGTACAGTCCCTGTACCTAGCCCATGTATTCTGTAGTCTCTGTACCTACTCCTGTACCTTCCTCATGTACAGTCCCTGTACCTAGCCCATGTATTCTGTAGTCTCTGTACCTACTCCTGTACCTTCCTCATGTACAGTCCCTGCACCTAGCCCATGTATTCTGTAGTCCCTGTACCTACTCCTGTACCTTCCTCATGTACAGTCCCTGCACCAAGCCCATGTATTCTGTAGTCCCTGTACGTACTCCTGTACCTTCCTCATGTACAGTCCCTGTACCTAGCCCATGTATTCTGTAGTCCCTGTACGTACTCCTGTACCTTCCTCATGTACAGTCCCTGTACCTAGCCCATGTATTCTGTAGTCCCTGTACCTACTCCTGTACTTTCCTCATGTACAGTCCCTGTACCTAGCCCATGTATTCTGTAGTCTCTGTACCTACTCCTGTACCTTCCTCATGTACAGTCCCTGTACCTAGCCCATGTATTCTGTAGTCCCTGTACCTACTCCTGTACCTTCCTCATGTACAGTCCCTGTACCTAGCCCATGTATTCTGTAGTCCCTGTACCTACTCCTGTACCTTCCTCATGTACAGTCCCTGTGCCTAGCCCATGTATTCTGTAGTCTCTGTACCTACTCCTGTACCTTCCTCATGTACAGTCCCTGTACCTAGCCCATGTATTCTGTAGTCTCTGTACCTACTCCTGTACCTTCCTCATGTACAGTCCCTGTACCTAGCCCATGTATTCTGTAGTCCCTGTACCTACTCCTGTATCTTCCTCATGTACAGTCCCTGTGCCTAGCCCATGTATTCTGTAGTCCCGGTATCTACTCCTGTACCTTCCTCATGTACAGTCCCTGTACCTAGCCCATGTATTCTGTAGTCCCTGTACCTACTCCTGTACTTTCCTCATGTACAGTCCCTGTACCTAGCCCATGTATTCTGTAGTCTCTGTACCTACTCCTGTACCTTCCTCATGTACAGTCCCTGTACCTAGCCCATGTATTCTGTAGTCCCTGTACCTACTCCTGTACTTTCCTCATGTACAGTCCCTGTACCTAGCCCATGTATTCTGTAGTCTCTGTACCTACTCCTGTACCTTCCTCATGTACAGTCCCTGTACCTAGCCCATGTATTCTGTAGTCTCTGTACGTACTCCTGTACCTTCCTCATGTACAGTCCCTGTACCTAGCCCATGTATTCTGTAGTCCCTGTACCTACTCCTGTACCTTCCTCATGTACAGTCCCTGTACCTAGCCCATGTATTCTGTAGTCCCTGTACCTACTCCTGTACTTTCCTCATGTACAGTCCCTGTACCTAGCCCATGTATTCTGTAGTCCCTGTACCTACTCCTGTACCTTCCTCATGTACAGTCCCTGTACCTAGCCCATGTATTCTGTAGTCTCTGTACCTACTCCTGTACCTTCCTCATGTACAGTCCCTGTACCTAGCCCATGTATTCTGTAGTCTCTTTACCTACTCCTGTACCTTCCTCATGTACAGTCCCTGTACCTAGCCCATGTATTCTGTAGTCCCGGTATCTACTCCTGTACCTTCCTTATGTACAGTCCCTGTACCTAGCCCATGTATTCTGTAGTCTCTTTACCTACTCCTGTACCTTCCTCATGTACAGTCCCTGTACCTAGCCCATGTATTCTGTAGTCCCGGTATCTACGCATACATACAGTGGTGGAATCTTTTCATTGTCTGAGAAAGCAGATGTATGTCTCTGTGGGATGACCTGCTCCCTTGTTATGATTGAATTGATGCTCAACTGACACCTGAATAAATCTTCACTCAACGACCAATTTGTTCTCTGTTCATTTATTAACCTGCCCTTGCTCCATAAAGTGTTAGTATGGCTCAATTGATTGCTCTCTCACCTCTGACTAAAGGTTGTGAGTTCAAGCCCTATTCCAGGATTTAGGCACATAATCCAGGTGGACACTTCCGTGTAGTACTGAGAGATGGTTGCATTGTCGGGGCGGGAGGGAGGTGGCAGATCTGTTAGGTGGAACGTTAGACTGATGCCCCCCAGGTAGATGTTAAAGAGCTTATGGTGCTTTTAGAAGACTAGGAAGTTCAGCATCTGGTCCTTCTACTCGGTGTTGTTTGTAAGATCCTATTATATGCAAATTGGCAACTGCTACTTTTACCTAGCAGTGGTCACACTTCAGAAGCAACTCATTGTATATGCAGCACTGTGAGAGACGTGCTAATATGTGGAATAAATGCAAGTCATGTAATCAGCAGTGCAGTCCAAAGGGAGGGCTGCACTGTTTTTTTAAATTCGTTTATGGGATGTGGGCGTCACTGGCAAGCCCAGCATTTATTGCCCATCCCTAATTGCCCTTGAGAAGGTCATGGTGAGCCACCTTCTTGAACCGCTGCAGTCCGTGTGGTGAATGTACTCCCACAGTGCTGTTAGGGAGGGAGTTCCAGGATTTTGACCCAGCGACAATGAAGGAACGGCGATATACTTCCAAGTCAGGATGGTGTGTGACTTGGAGGGGAACTTGGAGGTGGTGGTGTTCCCGTGTGCCTGCCGCCCTTGTCCTTCTAGGTGGAAGAGGTCGCGGGTTTGGGAGGTGCTGCCGAAGAAGCCTTGGCGAGTTGCTGCAGTGCATCTTGTAGATGGTACACACTGCAGTGTTGAAGCTGCTATCGTTCAGATGAGGCATTAAACCGAGGCCCTCTCTGCCTGTTCAGGTGGACCTAAGAGCTAGGGAATTATTCCGGTCTCCTCGCCAACATTTATCCCGACCATAGAACATATATATCAGAAACGCTGCCTACGGAGGGCACGGTCCATCATCAAAGACCCTACCCACCCTAGCCACAGTCTGTTCGCCCTCCTACCATCTGGAAGACGCTACAGATGCATTCGCACCCGTACGACCAGATTTAGGAACAGCTTCTTTCCCAGGGCTGTCACCCTACTGAACTCCACAAATAAACACTAAAGCCTGCACATCTGCCGATGCACTTTATTATGGTCATATTTATGCTAATATATATGTACAAATGTATGTTGAAATGTTTAAGTGTCCTAATCCAAATTGTACACTCTCGGGAGCCGCAAGCCTACGTTTCGTTGTACTGCACTTGTGCACTAACAATGACAATAAAAGTTGATTTGATTTGATTTGATTTGATTTGTAATCAACACCACTAAAAAAAACAATTAGCTGGTCATTTATCTCATTGCTGTGTACAGATTGGATGCTGTGTTTTCCTGTATGGCAACAGTACTTCAAAAGTACTTCATTGGCTGTGAAGCACTTTGGGACGTCCTGAGGGTGTGAAAGGGGAAAAATCAAGGCAACAACAACAACCTGCATTTATATAGGCCCTTTAATCTATTAAAATGTCCCAAGATGCCAAGGCTGCAAACAGTAAAGTTCAACCTGAGACTGTGGCCAGAATCAGTGGCCAGGTTACGAAGTTTGTGGCGGAGGCTAAAGACGATGGCTTCGGTCTTCCCAATGTTTAACTGGAGGTAATTGTGGCTCATCTAAGACTGGATGCCGGACAAGCATTCCAACAGCACAGAGGCTGTGGAGGGGTCGAGCAAGGTGGTGGTGGTGAGGTAGAGGTAGAGCTGGGTGTCGTCAGCGTATATGTGAAACCAGACCCCCCTGTCTTCCGATGATGTCGCCAAGCGGCAGCATGTAGATGAGCAAGAAGAGGAGGAGGCCAAGGATTTGGGCTTTCCAGAGGCAATGGTGCCGGGACTGGGAGAGAAGCCAATGCAGGAGATGCTCTCGGTACAATTGGATAGGTAAGAGCGGAATTAAACAAAAGCCGTCCCACTGAGCGGAACAATGAAGGAGAGGCAACATTGGAGGAGGATGGTGTGGTCAACCAAGGCAAAGGCTGCAGAGAGGTCAAGAAAGACATTGAAAACGCACCATGGTTACAAGTCACAGAGGATGTCTTTGGTAACTTTGGTCTTGTGGCAGGGGCAGAAACCTGATTGGAGAGATTCAAACCTGATTGGAGTTGTGGGAAAGATGGGCACAGATTGTCCCAGGGAGGTGACAACACGTTCAAGAACTTTGAAGAACATAAGAAATAATAGCAGGAGTCGGCCATACGGCCCCTCGAGCCTGCTCCGCCATTCAATAAGATCATGGTTGATCTTCGACCTCAACTCCGCTTTCTCACCCGATCTCCATATCCTTTGATTCCCCTAGAGTCCAAAAATCTTTTGATCTCAGCCTTGAATAGACACAGACTCAGCATTCACAGCAACAACAGAAAATGCTGGAAAAACTCAGCAGGCCAGGCAACATCCGTGGAGAGAGAAATAGAGTCAACGTTTCAGGTCGAAACCCTTTTTCAAAACTGGAAAGGAAATGAAATAGATCGAAAGGCCGGGCTGGGAGAGAACAAAAGAAGTGAAGAGACATTAAGAGGCATTCAAAACGAGACGAGATGGTGATAGGACTAGTAAAGAGACAAAAGACGGCTCTAGATTAGGTGTGAAATATACTGGCAGAATGAGAGACAGCTGCCATGTAAAAAAAAGAGATGGTGGGGGAGGGGAAACCCAAAACAAAGGGGTGGAAAAAAAAAATATAAGTAAAAATGTGATAGGGGCCGAGGTTATGATCTGAAATTGTTGAACTCGATATTGAGTCCGGAAGGCTGCAAAGTGCCTCATTGGAAGATGAGGCACTTTGGATTTCCAGCATCTGTTGTTTCGGATTTCCAGCATCTGCAGTATTTTGCTATCGTATCAGCATCCACAGCCCCCTGGGGCAGAGAATTCCAAAGGTTCACAACCCTCTGAGAGAAGAAATTCCTCCTCATCTCAGTCTTAAATGGCCGACCCCTTATCCTCAGACTATGCCCCCTCGTTCTAGACTCTCCAGCCAGGGGAAACAGCCTCTCAGCATCTAACTTGTCAACCCCCCTCAGAATCTTGTATGTTCCAACAAGATCACCTCTCATTCTACTAAACTCCAGAGGGGAGCACAGAAAAAAGGGAGGTTGGCAGTGGGGTGGCAGCTTGCAAGGAAAAAGGGGCCGAGTTTGGGTTTTTTTTCGATGAGGGGGTTGATGATGGTGGTTTTCAAAAGGGTGGAGGAAAGTACCTGAGAAGAGGGAACCATTTACAGTGTCAGTTAGCAAAATCTTTCTGCTTTCTTAGAAGTGTGAATGAACAAGGTACTTCTCTTCCCTCCTTCTGATGATAATAACAGAAGGAAACTATGTAAATTGCTGCTCTTGACGCAACCCCGAATGCCTCCGATTTACAGGGATGCACTCATTGGAATGACATGTTCCAAAAGGAGAAATATTTATCCTCTTACTTTAATGCATCTGAACATATTTTCACCAGTTAATGTTTCAAGGAACTCCACATTCACACAATATCGCATGTACAGCGAAGCAATTAATAGAGTGCCACTATGTACCAGGAAGCTGAAGGGCTCTAGTCGCACTTCTCCGAAGGAGATTAGCTCCAGGCAGGCTGTCTCTCCAACAATTTGTTCTTCATCCACTAAGTGCATGGGGAATGTCATGGATCCCAGCTCAGGTAGCATCAAGCCTCCCATCCCCTTGAAGAACGGGGTAGCTGTCACTGTTTAACTACCTTATCTTGGCACCACGCGTAAAATCCAGAGCAGTCGAGAACATCTGCGAGAGCACAATGTAGGAATTTCTGTTTGTAAATCACAATGGACATTGAGTGGGGGGGGGGAATGCCAGGAGTGGGGTTAGGGGGGACGGTTAACTCCTGGATGGGAAAGCGGTCGAGAGAGAGCGACAGAGAGAGAGAGAGGCCAGACCCATCCGGGAGTGGCAATGGGAGGCCCAGCTGATTGTAATGGCCGGAACTCATTGACATGCCGCTGGCCGACTTCACCCACCTAAACAGTAAGAGAGTCGGCGCCAAGCAGCGGTTAAAATCAGGGTGTCTCGGTGCCTGCCAGCCAGGCCCAAGGTAAGGGCTGGGGGGCAGGGGATAGACGGGAATTCCTGGGAAGGAGGCCTGCACTTCCCTTACCTAATGCCTATTTCGAGCAAGATATTTCTCCATCGTCTTTCTACTGAGTTTATTGGCACAGCTTTATCTGGGAGTCCATTCCATGCATCCAGAGCTCTGTCAGGCAATCATTTCCTGCTCTAATCTCAAGCCTTCCTTGAGGCTTGTTAACTTTATGCTGATGTCTTCGAGTCCAAATTATAGACCTCATGGAATTCACATTAGCCTTTCATTTTTTAAAGGCTGGTTCAAGTCCCATCTCAATCTTCTTTCCTCCAGTGAAAACAACTTCAGTTCTATGAGGTCGCTCCTCATAAGTTAGAACCCTAAGGCCTAGAAATTGAGTTTGCGCTGCGCCGGGGCTTAATGCCGGAAATTTAGCGCCGGTGCTAAGTCGCGCTGTGCGCGCCAAAAATTCAGTAGCGCCGCGCCCAAACGGCTGCCGGCGCTACTGAAGGCTGTTTGCGCCTGAAAACTGGTGCTACGTGCCGCATTGCGGCGTTATTCCGGCGCTGCGGCACCCGATGCGGTGCGGCAGGCTCGGGAAGTGCAGGCCTCCTCCTTCAGTTAAGGAGGAGCTGCCTGCACCCGCCCGCTGGCCGGTTAAATCGCCACAAAAATGAGCCCGGCACCTCGGGGAAGTGCCGGGCTCGCAGCCGAGAAGCATCTGTTCCGCGGGGGGGCGGTGGGGGAGTCCGGGGAGGGAGGTGCGGGCAGGCGGCCGGCGGGAAAGCGGCCGGCCGCCGCTCCACCTTTATGCGCCGGCGCAAAGTCGTGTAAGACTCTGTTGCCAGAGTCTTAGTTGCGGCTGCCACGGGCGAGGCGGCCGCAACTGAATTTCGGCATTGGGGCCCGTCACCACGGCAACCGGGACGCTGCGCACACCGATGGCGTCATCGGTGCCGGCGCAGCGCTACCGGTGTAACGCCGATGTTGGGCCCTAGTCAATTTCAAAACCGGCTGTAAGTCCAGCGCAATGCCCTCTAGCGCCGCAAAATGGGCGCTAAGCCCACTCAATTTCTAGGCCTAAGTTTCTGAATCATCTTGGTTGTTCATTCTCTGGGCCCGCTCCAATACATTGATGTCAAACCTCCAAATCTGGCCTCACCATTGATCTACACATGATTTTGACTGGTAGTCAAGTACTGGAGCCCAGTAGAACTTTTAAGTGTTGGTTTGGCTATAGTCGCGGCTTCAGTAGTTATCAATAGTCTTCCTGGCAGGTTGTTGATGCAGTGGAGGATACGCCTATGTCATCAACAACAACAACTCCCATTTATATAGCGCCTTTATCGTGGTAAAATCGGAGGTGGTATCTGCGTTGGCGGGACATAAAGGAGAGAGCGGGGGAACAGCGCGGACCTAATCGGAGGCAGCGGGACATAAAGGAGCGAGCGGAGGAACAACGCGATCCTAATCGGAGGCAGCGAGACATAAAGGAGCGAGCGGAGGAACAGCGCGGACCTAATCGGAGGCAGCGGGACATAAAGGAGCAAGCGGAGGAACAGCGCGGACCTAATCGGAGGCAGCAGGACATAAAGGAGAGAGCGGAGGAACCGCGCGGACCTAATCAGAGGCAGCGGGACATAAAGGAGCGAGCGGAGGAACAGCACGGACCTAATCGGAGGCAGCGGGACATAAAGGAGAGAGCGGGGGAACAGCGCGGACCTAATCGAAGGCAGCGGGACATAAAGGAGAGAGCGGAGGAACAGCACGGACCTAATCGGAGGCAGAGAGACATAAAGGAGAGAGCGGGGGAAGAGCGCGGACCTAATCGGAGGCAGAGAGACAAAAAGGAGAGAGCGGAGGAACAGCACGGACCTAATCGAAGGCAGCGAGGCATAAAGGAGAGAGCGGAGGAACAGCACGGACCTAATCGAAGGCAGCGAGACATAAAGGAGAGAGCGGGGAAACAGCACGGACCTAATCGAAGGCAGCGAGACATAAAGGAGAGAGCGGAGGAACAGCGCGAACCTAATCGAAGGCAGCGGGACATAAAGGAGAGAGCGGAGGAACAGCACGGACCTAATCTAAGGCAGCGAGACATAAAGGAGCGAGCGGGGAAACAGCACGGACCTAATCGGAGGCAGCGGGACATAAAGGAGAGAGCGGAGGAACAGCACGGACCTAATCGAAGGCAGCGGGACATAAAGGAGAGAGCGGGGGAACAGCGTGGACCTAATCGGAGGCAGCGGGACATAAAGGAGAGAGCGGAGGAACAGCGCAGACATAATCACAGGTAGCGGGACATAAAGGAGAGAGCGGGGGAACAGCACGGACCTAATCGGAGGCAACGAGACATAAAGGAAAGAGCGGAGGAACAGCACGGACCTAATCGGAGGCAGCGAGACATAAAGGAGAGAGCGGGGGAACAGCGCGGACCTAATCGAAGGCAGCGGGACATAAAGGAGAGAGCGGAGGAACAGCACGGACCTAATCGGAGGTAGCGAGACATAAAGGAGAGAGCGGAGGAACAGCACGGACCTAATCGAAGGCAGCGGGACATAAAGGAGAGAGCGGAGGAACAGCACGGACCTAAGCGGAGGCAGCGAGACATAAAGGAGAGAGCGGAGGAACAGCACGGGCCTAATCGGAGGCAGCGAGACATAAAGGAGAGAGCGGGGGAACAGCACGGACCTAATCGGAGGCAGCGAGACATAAAGGAGAGAGCGGAGGAACAGCACGGACCTAATCGGAGGCAGCGAGACATAAAGGAGAGAGCGGAGGAACAGCGCGGACCTAATCGGAGGCAGCGAGACATAAAGGAGAGAGCGGAGGAACAGCACGGACCTAATCGGAGGCAGCGAGACATAAAGTAGAGAGCGGAGGAACAGCACGGACCTAATCGGAGGCAGTGGGACATAAAGGAGAGAGCGGAGGAACAGCGCGGACCTAATCGGAGGCAGCGAGACATAAAGGAGAGAGCGGAGGAACAGCACGGACCTAATCGGAGGCAGCGAGACATAAAGGAGAGAGCGGGGGAACAGCGCGGACCTAATCGAAGGCAGCGGGACATAAAGGAGAGAGCGGAGGAACAGCACGGACCTAATCGGAGGCAGCGGGACATAAAGGAGAGAGCGGGGGAACAGCGTGGACCTAATCGGAGGCAGCGGGACATAAAGGAGATAGCGGAGGAACAGCGCGGACCTAATCGAAGGCAGCGAGACATAAAGGAGATAGCGGAGGAACAGCGCGGACCTAATCGGAGGCAGCGAGACAGAAAGGAGAGAGCGGGGGAACAGCGCGGACCTAATCGAAGGCAGCGAGACATAAAGGAGATAGCGGAGGAACAGCGCGGACCTAATCGGAGGCAGCGAGACAGAAAGGAGAGAGCGGGGGAACAGCACGGACCGAATCGAAGGCAGCGAGACATAAAGGAGATAGCGGAGGAACAGCGCGGACCTAATCGGAGGCAGCGAGACATAAAGGAGAGAGCGGAGGAACAGCACGGACCTAATCGGAGGTAGCGGGACATAAAGGAGAGAGCGGAGGAACAGCGTGGACCTAATCGGAGGCAGCGAGGCATAAAGGAGAGAGCGGGGGAACAGCACGGACCTAATCGGAGGTAGCGGGACATGAAGGAGAGAGCGGAGGAACAGCACGGACCTAATCGAAGGCAGCGGGACATAAAGGAGAGAGCGGAGGAACAGCACGGACCTAATCGAAGGTAGCGGGACATAAAGGAGCGAGCGGGGAAACAGCACGGACCTAATCGGAGGCAGCGGGACATAAAGGAGAGAGCGGAGGAACAGCACGGACCTAATCGGTGGCAGCGAGACATAAAGGAGAGAGCGGGGGAACAGCACGGACCTAATCGGAGGCAGCGGGACATAAAGGAGAGAGCGGAGGAACAGCGCGGACCTAATCGGAGGCAGCGGGACATAAAGGAGAGAGCGGGGGAACAGCACGGACCTAATCGGAGGCAGCGGGACATAAAGGAGAGAGCGGGGGAACAGCGCGGACCTAATCGGAGGTAGCGAGACATAAAGGAGAGAGCGGAGGAACAGGGCGCAACTAATCGAAGGCAGCGAGACATAAAGGAGAGAGCGGGGGAACAGCGCGGACCTAATCGGAGGTAGCGAGACATAAAGGAGAGAGCGGAGGAACAGCACGGACCTAATCGGAGGCAGCGAGACATAAAGGAGAGAGCGGAGGAACAGCACGGACCTAATCGGAGGCAGCGGGACATAAAGGAGAGAGCGGGGGAACAGCGCGGACCTAATCGAAGGCAGCGGGACATAAAGGAGAGAGCGGAGGAACAGCGCGGACCTAATCGGAGGTAGCGAGACATAAAGGAGAGAGCGGGGGAACAGCACGGACCTAATCGGAGGCAGCGGGACATAAAGGAGAGAGCGGGGGAACAGCGCGGACCTAATCGGAGGTAGCGAGACATAAAGGAGAGAGCGGAGGAACAGCGCGGAACTAATCGAAGGCAGCGAGACATAAAGGAGAGAGCGGGGGAACAGCGCGGACCTAATCGGAGGTAGCGAGACATAAAGGAGAGCGCGGAGGAACAGCACGGACCTAATCGGAGGCAGCGAGACATAAAGGAGAGAGCGGAGGAACAGCACGGACCTAATCGGAGGTAGCGGGACATAAAGGAGAGAGCGGGGGAACAGCGCGGACCTAATCGAAGGCAGCGGGACATAAAGGAGAGAGCGGAGGAACAGCGCGGACCTAATCGGAGGTAGCGAGACATAAAGGAGAGAGCGGGGGAACAGCACGGACCTAATCGAAGGCAGCGGGACATAAAGGAGAGAGCGGGGGGACAGCACGGACCTAATCGAAGGCAGCGGGACATAAAGGAGAGAGCGGAGGAACAGCGTGGACCTAATCGAAGGCAGCGAGACATAAAGGAGAGAGCGGAGGAACAGCACGGACCTAATCGGAGGTAGCGGGACATAAAGGAGAGAGCGGGGGAACAGCACGGACCTAATCGAAGGCAGCGAGGCATAAAGGAGAGAGCGGAGGAACAGCGCGGACCTAATCGGAGGCAGCGGGACATAAAGGAGAGAGCGGAGGAACAGCGCGGACCTAATCGGAGGTAGCGGGACATAAAGGAGAGAGCGGAGGAACAGCACAGACCTAATTGGAGGTAGCGGGACATAAAGGAGAGAGCGGAGGAACAGCGCGGACCTAATCGGAGGCAGCGGGACATAAAAGAGAGAGCGGGGGAACAGCACGGACCTAATCGAAGGCAGCGAGACATAAAGGAGAGAGCGGAGGAACAGCGTGGACCTAATCGGAGGTAGCGGGACATAAAGGAGCGAGCGGAGGAACAGCGCGGACATAATCGGAGGCAGCGGGACATAAAGGAGCGAGCGGGGGAACAGCGCGGACCAAATCGGAGGCAGCGGGACATAAAGGAGAGAGCGGAGGAACAGCACGGAACTAATTGGAGGCAGCGAGACATAAAGGAGAGAGCGGAGGAACAGCACGGACCTAATCGGAGGCAGCGAGACATAAAGGAGAGAGCGGGGGAACAGCACGGACCTAATCGGAGGCAGCGGGACGTAAAGTAGCGAGCGGAGGAACAGCACGGACCTAATCGAAGGCAGCGAGACATAAAGGAGAGAGCGGAGGAGCAGCACGGACCTCATCGGAGCCAGCGAGACATAAAGGAGAGAGCGGAGGAACAGCACGGACCTAATCGGAGGTAGCGAGACATAAAGGAGAGAGCGGAGGAACAGCGCGGACCTAATCGGAGGCAGCGAGACATAAAGGAGAGAGCGGAGGAACAGCGCGGACCTAATCGAAGGCAGCGAGACATAAAGGAGAGAGCGGAGGAATAGCGCGGACCAAATCGAAGGCAGCGGGACATAAAGGAGAGAGTGGGGGAACAGCGCGGACCTAATCGGAGGTAGCGAGACATAAAGGAGAGAGCGGGGGAACAACACGGACCTAATCGGAGGCAGCGAGACACAAAGGAGAGAGCGGAGGAACAGCACGGACCTAATCGGAGGCAGCGAGACATAAAGGAGAGACCGGGGGAACAGCGCGGACCTAATCGAAGGCAGCGGGACATAAAGGAGAGAGCGGAGGAACAGCACGGACCTAATCGAAGGCAGCGGGACATAAAGGAGAGAGCGGGGGAACAGCGCGGACCTAATCGGAGGCAGCGGGACATAAAGGAGAGAGCGGAGGAACAGCACGGACCTAATCGGAGGCAGCGAGACATAAAGGAGAGAGCGGGGGAACAGCGCGGACCTAATCGGAGGCAGCGAGACATAAAGGAGAGAGCGGAGGAACAGCACGGACCTAATCGAAGGCAGCGGGACATAAAGGAGAGAGCGGAGGAACAGCACGGACCTAATCGAAGGCAGCGGGACATAAAGGAGAGAGCGGGGGAACAGCGCGGACCTAATCGGAGGTAGCGGGACATAAAGGAGAGAACGGAGGAACAGCACAGACCTAATCGGAGGCAGCGGGACATAAAGGAGAGAGCGGGGGAACAGCGCGGACCTAATCGAAGGCAGCGGGACATAAAGGAGAGAGCGGAGGAACAGCGCAGACCTAATCGGAGGTAGCGAGACATAAAGGAGAGAGCCGGGGAACAGCACGGACCTAATCGAAGGCAGCAGGACATAAAGGAGAGAGCGGGGGAACAGCGTGGACCTAATCGAAGGCAGCGAGACATAAAGGAGAGAGCGGAGGAACAGCACGGACCTAATCGGAGGTAGCGGGACATAAAGGAGAGAGCGGGGGAACAGCACGGACCTGATCGAAGGCAGCGAGACATAAAGGAGAGAGCGGAGGAACAGCGCGGACCTAATCGGAGGCAGCGGGACATAAAGGAGAGAGCGGAGGAACAGCGCGGACCTAATCGGAGGCAGCGGGACATAAAGGAGAGAGCGGAGGAACAGCACGGACCTAATCGGAGGCAGCGATACATAAAGGAGAGAGCGGAGGAACAGCACGGACCTAATCGAAGGCAGCGGGACATAAAGGAGAGAGCGGAGGAACAGCACAGACCTAATTGGAGGTAGCGGGACATAAAGGAGAGAGCGGAGGAGCAGCGCGGACCTAATCGGAGGCAGCGGGACATAAAGGAGAGAGCGGAGGAACAGCACGGACCTAATCGAAGGCAGCGAGACATAAAGGAGAGAGCGGAGGAACAGCGTGGACCTAATCGGAGGTAGCGGGACATAAAGGAGCGAGCGGAGGAACAGCGCGGACCTAATCGGAGGCAGCGGGACATAAAGGAGAGAGCGGGGGAACAGCGCGGACCTAATCGAAGGCAGCGAGACATAACGGAGAGAGCGGGGGAACAGCGCGGACCTAATCGGAGGCAGCGGGACATAAAGGAGAGAGCGGGGGAACAGCGCGGACCTAATCGAAGGCAGCGGGACATAAAGGAGCGAGCGGAGGAACAGCGCGGACCTAATCGGAGGCAGCGGGACATAAAGGAGAGAGCGGAGGAACAGCACGGACCTAATCGAAGGCAGCGAGACATAACGGAGAGAGCGGGGAACAGCGCGGACCTAATCGGAGGCAGCGGGACATAAAGGAGAGAGCGGAGGAACAGCGTGGACCTAATCGGAGGCAGCGAGACATAACGGAGAGAGCGGGGGAACAGCGCGGACCTAATCGGAGGCAGCGGGACATAAAGGAGAGAGCGGAGGAACAGCACGGACCTAATCGAAGGCAGCGAGACATAAAGGAGAGAGCGGAGGAACAGCGCGGACCTAATCGGAGGCAGCGAGACATAAAGGAGAGAGCGGGGGGACAGCACGGACCTAATCGGAGATGGCGGGACATAAAGGAGAGTGCGGAGGAACAGCGCGGACCTAATCGGAGGCAGCGAGACATAAAGGAGAGGGCGGGGGAACAGCGCGGACCTAATCGGAGGCAGCGAGACATAAAGGAGAGAGCGGAGGAACAGCGCGGACCTAATCGAAGGCAGCGAGACATAAAGGAGAGAGCGGGGAAACAGCACAGACTTAATCGGCGGCAGCGAGACATAAAGGAGAGAGCGGGGGAACAGCGCGGACCTAATCGAAGGCAGCGGGACATAAAGGAGAGAGCGGGGAAACAGCACGGACCTAATCGGAGGCAGCGGGACATAAAGGAGAGAGCGGAGGAACAGCACGGACCTAATCGAAGGCAGCGGGACATAAAGGAGAGAGCGGAGGAACAGCACGGACCTAATCGAAGGCAGCGGGACATAAAGGAGAGAGCGGAGGAACAGCACGGACGTAATCGGAGGCAGCGAGACATAAAGGAGAGAGCGGAGGAACAGCACGGACCTAATCGAAGGTAGCGGGACATAAAGGAGAGAGCGGAGGAACAGCACGGACCTAATCGAAGGCAGCGGGACATAAAGGAGAGTGCGGAGGAACAGCACGGACCTAATCGAAGGCAGCGGGACATAAAGGAGAGAGCGGAGGAACAGTGCGGACCTAATCGGAGGCAGCGGGACATAAAGGAGAGAGCGGAGGAACAGCGCGGACCTAATCGAAGGCAGCGAGACATAAAGGAGAGAGCGGAGGAACAGCGCGGACCTAATCGAAGGCAGCGAGACATAAAGGAGAGAGCGGAGGAACAGCACGGACCTAATCAGAGGCAGCGAGACATAAAGGAGAGAGCGGAGGAACAGCACGGACCTAATCGAAGGCAGCGGGACATAAAGGAGAGAGCGGAGGAACAGCGCGGACCTAATCGAAGATAGCGGGACATAAAGGAGAGAGCGGAGGAACAGCACGGACCTAATCGGAGGTAGCGGGACATAAAGGAGAGAGCGGAGGAACAGCACGGACCTAATCGGAGGCAGCGGGACATAAAGGAGAGAGCGGAGGAACAGCACGGACCTAATCGAAGGCAGCGAGGCATAAAGGAGAGAGCGGGGAAACAGCACGGACCTAATCGGAGGTAGCGGGACATAAAGGAGAGAGCGGGGGAACAGCACGGACCTAATCGAAGGCAGCGAGGCATAAAGGAGAGAGCGGGGAAACAGCACGGACCTAATCGGAGGCAGCGGGACATAAAGGAGAGAGCGGAGGAACAGCACGGACCTAATCGGAGGCAGCGGGACATAAAGGAGAGAGCGGAGGAACAGCACGGACCTAATCGAAGGCAGCGAGGCATAAAGGAGAGAGCGGGGAAACAGCACGGACCTAATCGGAGCAGCGGGACATAAAGGAGAGAGCGGGGGAACAGCGCGGACCTAATCGGAGGCAGCGAGACATAAAGGAGAGAGCGGGGAAACAGCACGGACCTAATCGGAGGCAGCGGGACATAAAGGAGAGAGCGGGGGAACAGCGCGGACCTAATCGGAGGCAGCGAGACATAAAGGAGAGAGCGGGGAAACAGCATGGACCTAATCGGAGGCAGCGGGACATAAAGGAGAGAGCGGAGGAACAGCACGGACCTAATCGAAGGCAGCGGGACATAAAGGAGAGAGCGGGGGAACAGCGTGGACCTAATCGGAGGCAGCGGGACATAAAGGAGAGAGAGGAGGAACAGCGCAGACGTAATCACTGGTAGCGGGACATAAAGGAGAGAGCGGGGGAACAGCACGGACCTAATCGGAGGCAGCGAGACATAAAGGAGAGAGCGGAGGAACAGCACGGACCTAATCGAAGGCAGCGGGACATAAAGGAGAGAGCGGAGGAACAGCACGGACCTAATCGGAGGCAGCGAGACATAAAGGAGAGAACGGAGGAACAGCGCGGACCTAATCGGAGGCAGCGAGACATAAAGGAGAGAGCAGAGGAACAGCGCGGACCTAATCGAAGGCAGCGGGACATAAAGGAGAGAGCGGAGGAACAGCACGGACCTAATCGGAGGCAGCGGGACATAAAGGAGAGAGCGGTGGAACAGCACGGACCTAATCGGAGGCAGCGAGACATAAAGGAGAGAGCGGGGGAACAGCGCGGACCTAATCGAAGGCAGCGGGACATAAAGGAGAGAGCGGAGGAACAGCACGGACCTAATCGGAGGCAGCGGGACATAAAGGAGAGAGCGGGGGAACAGCGCGGACCTAATCGAAGGCAGCGAGACATAAAGGAGAGAGCGGGGGAACAGCGCGGACGTAATCGAAGGCAGCGAGACATAAAGGAGCGAGCGGAGGAACAGCGCGGACCTAATCGGAGGCAGCGAGACATAAAGGAGAGAGCGGGGGAACAGCGCGGACCTAATCGAAGGCAGCGAGGCATAAAGGAGATAGCGGAGGAACAGCGCGGACCTAATCGGAGGCAGCGAGACATAAAGGAGAGAGCGGAGGAACAGCACGGACCTAATCGGAGGTAGCGGGACATAAAGGAGAGAGCGGAGGAACAGCGTGGACCTAATCGGAGGTAGCGGGACATAAAGGAGAGAGCGGGGGAACAGCACGGACCTAATCGAAGGTAGCGGGACATAAAGGAGCGAGCGGGGAAACAGCACGGACCTAATCGGAGGCAGCGGGACATAAAGGAGAGAGCGGAGGAACAGCACGGACCTAATCGGAGGCAGCGAGACATAAAGGAGAGAGCGGGGGAACAGCGCGGACCTAATCGGAGGTAGCGGGACATAAAGGAGAGAGCGGAGGAACAGCGCGGACCTAATCGAAGGTAGCGGGACATAAAGGAGAGAGCGGAGGAACAGCACGGACCTAATCGGAGGTAGCGGGACATAAAGGAGAGAGCGGAGGAACAGCACGGACCTAATCGGAGGCAGCGGGACATAAAGGAGAGAGCGGAGGAACAGCACGGACCTAATCGAAGGCAGCGAGGCATAAAGGAGAGAGCGGGGTAACAGCACGGACCTAATCGGAGGCAGCGGGACATAAAGGAGAGAGCGGAGGAACAGCACGGACCTAATCGGAGGTAGCGGGACATAAAGGAGCGAGCGGAGGAACAGCACGGACCTAATCGGAGGTAGCGGGACATAAAGGAGAGAGCGGGGGAACAGCACGGACCTAATCGAAGGCAGCGAGGCATAAAGGAGAGAGCGGGGAAACAGCACGGACCTAATCGAAGGCAGCGGGACATAAAGGAGAGAGCGGAGGAACAGCACGGACCTAATCGGAGGCAGCGGGACATAAAGGAGAGAGCGGAGGAACAGCACGGACCTAATCGAAGGCAGCGAGGCATAAAGGAGAGAGCGGGGAAACAGCACGGACCTAATCGGAGCAGCGGGACATAAAGGAGAGAGCGGGGGAACAGCGCGGACCTAATCGGAGGCAGCGAGACATAAAGGAGAGAGCGGGGAAACAGCACGGACCTAATCGGAGGCAGCGGGACATAAAGGAGAGAGCGGGGGAACAGCGCGGACCTAATCGGAGGCAGCGAGACATAAAGGAGAGAGCGGGGAAACAGCATGGACCTAATCGGAGGCAGCGGGACATAAAGGAGAGAGCGGAGGAACAGCACGGACCTAATCGAAGGCAGCGGGACATAAAGGAGAGAGCGGGGGAACAGCGTGGACCTAATCGGAGGCAGCGGGACATAAAGGAGAGAGCGGAGGAACAGCGCAGACCTAATCGGAGGCAGCGAGACATAAAGGAGAGAGCGGAGGAACAGCACGGACCTAATCGAAGGCAGCGGGACATAAAGGAGAGAGCGGAGGAACAGCACGGACCTAATCGGAGGCAGCGAGACATAAAGGAGAGAACGGAGGAACAGCGCGGACCTAATCGGAGGCAGCGAGACATAAAGGAGAGAGCAGAGGAACAGCGCGGACCTAATCGAAGGCAGCGGGACATAAAGGAGAGAGCGGAGGAACAGCACGGACCTAATCGGAGGCAGCGGGACATAAAGGAGAGAGCGGAGGAACAGCACGGACCTAATCGGAGGTAGCGGGACATAAAGGACAGAGCGGGGGAACAGCACGGACCTAATCGGAGGCAGCGAGACATAAAGGAGAGAGCGGAGGAACAGCACGGACCTAATCGAAGGCAGCGGGACATAAAGGAGAGAGCGGAGGAACAGCACGGACCTAATCGGAGGCAGCGAGACATAAAGGAGAGAACGGAGGAACAGCGCGGACCTAATCGGAGGCAGCGAGACATAAAGGAGAGAGCAGAGGAACAGCGCGGACCTAATCGAAGGCAGCGGGACATAAAGGAGAGAGCGGAGGAACAGCACGGACCTAATCGGAGGCAGCGGGACATAAAGGAGAGAGCGGAGGAACAGCACGGACCTAATCGGAGGCAGCGAGACATAAAGGAGAGAGCGGGGGAACAGCGCGGACCTAATCGAAGGCAGCGGGACATAAAGGAGAGAGCGGAGGAACAGCACGGACCTAATCGGAGGCAGCGGGACATAAAGGAGAGAGCGGGGGAACAGCGCGGTCCTAATCGAAGGCAGCGAGACATAAAGGAGAGAGCGGGGGAACAGCGCGGACCTAATCGAAGGCAGCGAGACATAAAGGAGCGAGCGGAGGAACAGCGCGGACCTAATCGGAGGCAGCGAGACATAAAGGAGAGAGCGGGGGAACAGCGCGGACCTAATCGAAGGCAGCGAGGCATAAAGGAGATAGCGGAGGAACAGCGCGGACCTAATCGGAGGCAGCGAGACATAAAGGAGAGAGCGGAGGAACAGCACGGACCTCATCGGAGGTAGCGGGACATAAAGGAGAGAGCGGAGGAACAGCACGGACCTAATCGGAGGTAGCGGGACATAAAGGACAGAGCGGGGGAACAGCACGGACCTAATCGGAGGCAGCGAGACATAAAGGAGAGAGCGGAGGAACAGCACGGACCTAATCGAAGGCAGCGGGACATAAAGGAGAGAGCGGAGGAACAGCACGGACCTAATCGGAGGCAGCGAGACATAAAGGAGAGAACGGAGGAACAGCGCGGACCTAATCGGAGGCAGCGAGACATAAAGGAGAGAGCAGAGGAACAGCGCGGACCTAATCGAAGGCAGCGGGACATAAAGGAGAGAGCGGAGGAACAGCACGGACCTAATCGGAGGCAGCGGGACATAAAGGAGAGAGCGGAGGAACAGCACGGACCTAATCGGAGGCAGCGAGACATAAAGGAGAGAGCGGGGGAACAGCGCGGACCTAATCGAAGGCAGCGGGACATAAAGGAGAGAGCGGAGGAACAGCACGGACCTAATCGGAGGCAGCGGGACATAAAGGAGAGAGCGGGGGAACAGCGCGGACCTAATCGAAGGCAGCGAGACATAAAGGAGAGAGCGGGGGAACAGCGCGGACCTAATCGAAGGCAGCGAGACATAAAGGAGCGAGCGGAGGAACAGCGCGGACCTAATCGGAGGCAGCGAGACATAAAGGAGAGAGCGGGGGAACAGCGCGGACCTAATCGAAGGCAGCGAGGCATAAAGGAGATAGCGGAGGAACAGCGCGGACCTAATCGGAGGCAGCGAGACATAAAGGAGAGAGCGGAGGAACAGCACGGACCTCATCGGAGGTAGCGGGACATAAAGGAGAGAGCGGAGGAACAGCGTGGACCTAATCGGAGGTAGCGGGACATAAAGGAGAGAGCGGGGGAACAGCACGGACCTAATCGAAGGTAGCGGGACATAAAGGAGCGAGCGGGGAAACAGCACGGACCTAATCGGAGGCAGCGGGACATAAAGGAGAGAGCGGAGGAACAGCACGGACCTAATCGGAGGTAGCGGGACATAAAGGAGAGAGCGGAGGAACAGCGCGGACCTAATCGGAGGCAGCGGGACATAAAGGAGAGAGCGGGTGAACAGCGTGGACCTAATCGGAGGCAGCGGGACATAAAGGAGAGAGCGGAGGAACAGCGCGGACCTAATCGGAGGCAGCGGGACATAAAGGAGAGAGCGGGGGAACAGCGTTGACCTAATCGGAGGTAGCGGGACATAAAGGAGAGAGCGGAGGAACAGCGCGGACCTAATCGAAGGCAGCGGGACATAAAGGAGCGAGCGGTGGAACAGCGCGGACCTAATCGGAGGCAGCGAGACATAACGGAGAGAGCGGGGGAACAGCACGGACCTAATCGGAGGTAGCGAGTCATAAAGGAGAGAGCGGGGGAACAGCACGGACGTAATCGGAGGCAGCGGGACATAAAGGAGAGAGCGGAGGAACAGCGCGGAACTAATCGAAGGCAGCGAGACATAAAGGAGAGAGCGGGGGAACAACGCGGACCTAATCGAAGGCAGTGGGACATAAAGGAGAGAGCGGGGGAACAGCGCGGACCTAACCGGAGGTAGCGAGACATAAAGGAGAGAGCGGAGGAACAGCGCGAAACTAATCGAAGGCAGCGGGACATAAAGGAGAGAGCGGGGAAAGAGCGTGGGCCTAATCGGAGGTAGCGAGACATAAAGGAGAGAGCGGAGGAACAGCACGGACCTAATCGGAGGTAGCGGGACATAAAGGAGAGAGTGGGGGAACAGCACGGACCTAATCGAAGGCAGCGAGACATAAAGGAGAGAGCGGAGGAACAGCGCGGACCTAATCGGAGGCAGCGGGACATAAAGGAGAGAGCGGAGGAACAGCGCGGACCTAATCGGAGGTAGCGGTACATAAAGGAGAGAGCGGGGAAACAGCACGGACCTAATCGGAGGCAGCGGGACATAAAGGAGAGAGCGGGGGAACAGCACGGACCTAATCGAAGGCAGCGATACATAAAGGAGAGAGCGGGGGAACAGCGTGGACCTAATCGGAGGTAGCGGGACATAAAGGAGCGAGCGGGGCAACAGCGCGGACCTAATCGGAGGCAGCGGGACATAAAGGAGAGAGCGGGGGAACAGCGCGGACCTAATCGGAGGCAGCGGGACATAAAGGAGCGAGCGGGGGAACAGCGCGGACCTAATCGGAGGCAGCGAGACATAAAGGAGAGAGCGGAGGAACAGCGCGGACCTAATCGGAGGCAGCGGGACATAAAGGAGAGAGCGGAGGAACAGCACGGACCTAATCGAAGGCAGCGAGACATAACGGAGAGAGCGGGGCACAGCGCGGACCTAATCGGAGGCAGCGGGACATAAAGGAGAGAGCGGAGGAACAGCACGGACCTAATCGAAGGCAGCGAGACATAAAGGAGAGAGCGGAGGAACAGCGCGGAACTAATCGGAGGCAGCGAGACATAAAGGAGAGAGCGGAGGAACAGCACGGACCTAATCGGAGGCAGCGAGACATAAAGGAGAGAGCGGAGGAACAGCACGGACCTAATCGGAGGCAGCGAGACATAAAGGAGAGAGCGGGGGAACAGCACGGACCTAATCGGAGGCAGCGAGACATAAAGGAGAGAGCGGGGGAACAGCACGGACCTAATCGGAGGCAGCGGGACATAAAGGAGAGAGCGGGGAAACAGCACGGACCTAATCGGAGGCAGCGGGACATAACGGAGAGAGCGGGGCACAGCGCGCACCTAATCGGAGGCAGCGGGACATAAAGGAGAGAGCGGAGGAACAGCACGGACCTAATCGGAGGCAGCGAGATATAAAGGAGAGAGCGGGGCACAGCGCGGACCTAATCGGAGGCAGCGGGACATAAAGGAGAGAGCGGAGGAACAGCGTGGACCTAATCGAAGGCAGCGAGACAAAAAGGAGAGAGCGGGGGAACAGCGCGGACCTCATCGGAGCCAGCGAGACATAAAGGAGAGAGCGGAGGAACAGCACGGGCCTAATCGGAGGCAGCGAGACATAACGGAGAGAGCGGGGCACAGCGCGGACCTAATCGGAGGCAGCGGGACATAAAGGAGAGAGCGGAGGAACAGCACGGACCTAATCGAAGGCAGCGAGACATAAAGGAGAGAGCGGAGGAACAGCGCGGACCTAATCGGAGGCAGCGAGACATAAAGGAGAGAGCGGAGGAACAGCACGGACCTAATCGGAGGCAGCGAGACATAAAGGAGAGAGCGGAGGAACAGCACGGACCTAATCAGAGGCAGCGGGACATAAAGGAGAGAGCGGGGGAACAGCACGGACCTAATCGGAGGCAGCGAGACATAAAGGAGAGAGCGGGGGAACAGCACGGACCTAATCGGAGGCAGCGAGACATAAAGGAGAGAGCGGGGGAACAGCGCGGACCTAATCGGAGGCAGCGGGACATAAAGGAGCGAGCGGAGGAACAGCACGGGCCTAATCGGAGGCAGCGGGACATAAAGGAGAGAGCGGGGAAACAGCACGGACCTAATCGGAGGCAGCGGGACATAAAGGAGCGAGCGGAGGAACAGCACGGGCCTAATCGGAGGCAGCGAGACATAAAGGAGAGAGCGGAGGAACAGCACGGACCTAATCGAAGGCAGCGAGACATAAAGGAGAGAGCGGGGGAGCAGCACGGACCTCATCGGAGCCAGCGAGACATAAAGGAGAGAGCGGAGGAACAGCACGGACCTAATCGGAGGTAGCGAGACATAAAGGAGAGAGCGGAGGAACAGTGCGGACCTAATCGGAGGCAGCGAGACATAAAGGAGAGAGCGGAGGAACAGCGCGGACCTAATCGAAGGCAGCGAGACATAAAGGAGATTGCGGAGGAACAGCACGGACCTAATCGAAGGCAGCGGGACATAAAGGAGAGAGCGGAGGAACAGCGCGGACCTAATCGAAGGCAGCGAGACATAAAGGAGAGTGCGGAGGAACAGCGCGGACCTAATCGGAGGCAGCGGGACATAAAGGAGAGAGCGGAGGAACAGCGCGGACGTAATCGAAGGCAGCGAGACATAAAGGAGAGAGCGGAGGAACAGCACGGACCTAATCGGAGGCAGCGGGACATAAAGGAGAGAGCGGAGGAACAGCGTGGACCTAATCGAAGGCAGCGAGACATAAAGGAGAGAGCGGGGAAACAGCATGGACCTAATCAGAGGCAGCGAGACATAAAGGAGAGAGCGGAGGAACAGCACGGACCTAATCGAAGGCAGCGGGACATAAAGGAGCGAGCGGAGGAACAGCACGGACCTAATCGAAGGCAGCGGGAGATAAAGGAGCGAGCGGAGGAACAGCACGGACCTAATCGAAGGTAGCGGGACATAAAGGGGAGAGCGGAGGAATAGCACGGACCTAATCGGTGGTAGCGGGACATACAGGAGCGAGCGGAGGAACAGCACGGACCTAATCGGAGGCAGCGGGACATAAAGGAGAGAGCGGAGGAACAGCACGGACCTAATCGAAGGCAGCGAGGCATAAAGGAGATAGCGGGGGAACAGCGTGGACCTAATCGGAGGCAGCGAGACATAAAGGAGAGAGCGGAGGAACAGCACGGACCTAATCGAAGGCAGCGGGACATAAAGGAGAGAGCGGAGGAACAGCGCGGACCTAATCGGTGGTAGCGAGACATAAAGGAGAGAGCGGAGGAACAGCACGGACCTAATCGAAGGCAGCGGGACATAAAGGAGCGAGCGGAGGAACAGCACGGACCTAATCGAAGGCAGCGGGACATAAAGGAGTGAGTGGAGGAACAGCACGGACCTAATCGAAGGCAGCGGGACATAAAGGAGCGAGCGGAGGAACAGCACGGACCTAATCGGAGGCAGCGGGACATAAAGGAGAGAGCGGGGGAACAGCACGGACCTAATCGGAGGCAGCGGGACATAATGGAGAGAGCGGAGGAACAGCACGGACCTAATCGAAGGCAGTGAGACATAAAGGAGAGAGCGGAGGAACAGCACGGACCTAATCGGAGGTAGCGAGACATAAAGGAGAGAGCGGGGGAACAGCGTCGACCGAATCGAAGGCAGCGGGACATAAAGGAGCGAGCGGAGGAACAGCGCGGACCTAATCGGAGGCTGCGAGACATAACGGAGAGAGCGGAGGAACAGCACGGACCTAATCGGAGGCAGCGAGACATAAAGGAGAGAGCGGGGGAACAGCGCGGACCTAATCGGAGGCAGCGAGACATAAAGGAGAGAGCGGAGGAACAGCACGGACCTAATCGAAGGCAGCGAGACATAAAGGAGAGAGCGGAGGAACAGCGCGGAACTAATCGAAGGCAGCGAGACATAAAGGAGAGAGCGGGGGAACAACGCGGACCTAATCGAAGGCAGCGGGACATAAAGGAGAGAGCGGGGGAACAGCGCGGACCTAACCGGAGGTAGCGAGACATAAAGGAGAGAGCGGAGGAACAGCGCGGAACTAATCGAAGGCAGCGGGACATAAAGGAGAGAGCGGGGAAACAGCGTGGACCTAATCGGAGGCAGCGGGACATAAAGGAGCGAGCGGGGGAACAGCGCGGACCTAATCGGAGGCAGCGAGACATAAAGGAGAGAGCGGAGGAACAGCGCGGACCTAATCGGAGGCAGCGGGACATAAAGGAGAGAGCGGAGGAACAGCACGGACCTAATCGAAGGCAGCGAGACATAACGGAGAGAGCGGGGCACAGCGCGGACCTAATCGGAGGCAGCGGGACATAAAGGAGAGAGCGGAGGAACAGCACGGACCTAATCGAAGGCAGCGAGACATAAAGGAGAGAGCGGAGGAACAGCGCGGAACTAATCGGAGGCAGCGAGACATAAAGGAGAGAGCGGAGGAACAGCACGGACCTAATCGGAGGCAGCGAGACATAAAGGAGAGAGCGGAGGAACAGCACGGACCTAATCGGAGGCAGCGAGACATAAAGGAGAGAGCGGGGGAACAGCACGGACCTAATCGGAGGCAGCGAGACATAAAGGAGAGAGCGGGGGAACAGCACGGACCTAATCGGAGGCAGCGGGACATAAAGGAGAGAGCGGGGAAACAGCACGGACCTAATCGGAGGCAGCGGGACATAACGGAGAGAGCGGGGCACAGCGCGCACCTAATCGGAGGCAGCGGGACATAAAGGAGAGAGCGGAGGAACAGCACGGACCTAATCGGAGGCAGCGAGATATAAAGGAGAGAGCGGGGCACAGCGCGGACCTAATCGGAGGCAGCGGGACATAAAGGAGAGAGCGGAGGAACAGCGTGGACCTAATCGAAGGCAGCGAGACAAAAAGGAGAGAGCGGGGGAACAGCGCGGACCTCATCGGAGCCAGCGAGACATAAAGGAGAGAGCGGAGGAACAGCACGGGCCTAATCGGAGGCAGCGAGACATAACGGAGAGAGCGGAGGAACAGCGCGGACCTAATCGGAGGCAGCGAGACATAAAGGAGAGAGCGGAGGAACAGCACGGACCTAATCGGAGGCAGCGAGACATAAAGGAGAGAGCGGAGGAACAGCACGGACCTAATCAGAGGCAGCGGGACATAAAGGAGAGAGCGGGGGAACAGCACGGACCTAATCGGAGGCAGCGAGACATAAAGGAGAGAGCGGGGGAACAGCACGGACCTAATCGGAGGCAGCGAGACATAAAGGAGAGAGCGGGGGAACAGCGCGGACCTAATCGGAGGCAGCGGGACATAAAGGAGCGAGCGGAGGAACAGCACGGGCCTAATCGGAGGCAGCGGGACATAAAGGAGAGAGCGGGGAAACAGCACGGACCTAATCGGAGGCAGCGGGACATAAAGGAGCGAGCGGAGGAACAGCACGGGCCTAATCGGAGGCAGCGAGACATAAAGGAGAGAGCGGAGGAACAGCACGGACCTAATCGAAGGCAGCGAGACATAAAGGAGAGAGCGGGGGAGCAGCACGGACCTCATCGGAGCCAGCGAGACATAAAGGAGAGAGCGGAGGAACAGCACGGACCTAATCGGAGGTAGCGAGACATAAAGGAGAGAGCGGAGGAACAGTGCGGACCTAATCGGAGGCAGCGAGACATAAAGGAGAGAGCGGAGGAACAGCGCGGACCTAATCGAAGGCAGCGAGACATAAAGGAGATTGCGGAGGAACAGCACGGACCTAATCGAAGGCAGCGGGACATAAAGGAGAGAGCGGAGGAACAGCGCGGACCTAATCGAAGGCAGCGAGACATAAAGGAGAGTGCGGAGGAACAGCGCGGACCTAATCGGAGGCAGCGGGACATAAAGGAGAGAGCGGAGGAACAGCGCGGACGTAATCGAAGGCAGCGAGACATAAAGGAGAGAGCGGAGGAACAGCACGGACCTAATCGGAGGCAGCGGGACATAAAGGAGAGAGCGGAGGAACAGCGTGGACCTAATCGAAGGCAGCGAGACATAAAGGAGAGAGCGGGGAAACAGCATGGACCTAATCAGAGGCAGCGAGACATAAAGGAGAGAGCGGAGGAACAGCACGGACCTAATCGAAGGCAGCGGGACATAAAGGAGCGAGCGGAGGAACAGCACGGACCTAATCGAAGGCAGCGGGAGATAAAGGAGCGAGCGGAGGAACAGCACGGACCTAATCGAAGGTAGCGGGACATAAAGGGGAGAGCGGAGGAATAGCACGGACCTAATCGGTGGTAGCGGGACATAAAGGAGCGAGCGGAGGAACAGCACGGACCTAATCGGAGGCAGCGGGACATAAAGGAGAGAGCGGAGGAACAGCACGGACCTAATCGAAGGCAGCGAGGCATAAAGGAGATAGCGGGGGAACAGCGTGGACCTAATCGGAGGCAGCGAGACATAAAGGAGAGAGCGGAGGAACAGCACGGACCTAATCGAAGGCAGCGGGACATAAAGGAGAGAGCGGAGGAACAGCGCGGACCTAATCGGTGGTAGCGAGACATAAAGGAGAGAGCGGAGGAACAGCACGGACCTAATCGAAGGCAGCGGGACATAAAGGAGCGAGCGGAGGAACAGCACGGACCTAATCGAAGGCAGCGGGACATAAAGGAGTGAGTGGAGGAACAGCACGGACCTAATCGAAGGCAGCGGGACATAAAGGAGCGAGCGGAGGAACAGCACGGACCTAATCGGAGGCAGCGGGACATAAAGGAGAGAGCGGGGGAACAGCACGGACCTAATCGGAGGCAGCGGGACATAATGGAGAGAGCGGAGGAACAGCACGGACCTAATCGAAGGCAGTGAGACATAAAGGAGAGAGCGGAGGAACAGCACGGACCTAATCGGAGGTAGCGAGACATAAAGGAGAGAGCGGGGGAACAGCGTCGACCGAATCGAAGGCAGCGGGACATAAAGGAGCGAGCGGAGGAACAGCGCGGACCTAATCGGAGGCTGCGAGACATAACGGAGAGAGCGGAGGAACAGCACGGACCTAATCGGAGGCAGCGAGACATAAAGGAGAGAGCGGGGGAACAGCGCGGACCTAATCGGAGGCAGCGAGACATAAAGGAGAGAGCGGAGGAACAGCACGGACCTAATCGAAGGCAGCGAGACATAAAGGAGAGAGCGGAGGAACAGCGCGGAACTAATCGAAGGCAGCGAGACATAAAGGAGAGAGCGGGGGAACAACGCGGACCTAATCGAAGGCAGCGGGACATAAAGGAGAGAGCGGGGGAACAGCGCGGACCTAACCGGAGGTAGCGAGACATAAAGGAGAGAGCGGAGGAACAGCGCGGAACTAATCGAAGGCAGCGGGACATAAAGGAGAGAGCGGGGAAACAGCGTGGACCTAATCGGAGGCAGCGGGACATAAAGGAGAGAGCGGAGGAACAGCGCGGACCTAATCGGAGGTAGCGGGACATAAAGGAGAGAGCGGGGAAACAGCACGGACCTAATCGGAGGCAGCGGGACATAAAGGAGAGAGCGGGGGAACATCACGGACCTAATCGAAGGCAGCGATACATAAAGGAGAGAGCGGGGGAACAGCGTGGACCTAATCGGAGGTAGCGGGACATAAAGGAGCGAGCGGGGCAACAGCGCGGACCTAATCGGAGGCAGCGGGACATAAAGGAGAGAGCGGGGGAACAGCGCGGACCTAATCGGAGGCAGCGGGACATAAAGGAGCGAGCGGGGGAACAGCGCGGACCTAATCGGAGGCAGCGAGACATAAAGGAGAGAGCGGAGGAACAGCGCAGACCTAATCGGAGGCAGCGGGACATAAAGGAGAGAGCGGAGGAACAGCACGGACCTAATCGAAGGCAGCGAGACATAACGGAGAGAGCGGGGCACAGCGCGGACCTAATCGAAGGCAGCGGGACATAAAGGAGAGAGCGGAGGAACAGCACGGACCTAATCGAAGGCAGCGAGACATAAAGGAGAGAGCGGAGGAACAGCGCGGAACTAATCGGAGGCAGCGAGACATAAAGGAGAGAGCGGAGGAACAGCACGGACCTAATCGGAGGCAGCGAGACATAAAGGAGAGAGCGGAGGAACAGCACGGACCTAATCGGAGGCAGCGAGACATAAAGGAGAGAGCGGGGGAACAGCACGGACCTAATCGGAGGCAGCGGGACATAAAGGAGAGAGCGGAGGAACAGCACGGACCTAATCGAAGGCAGCGAGGCATAAAGGAGATAGCGGGGGAACAGCGTGGACCTAATCGGAGGCAGCGAGACATAAAGGAGAGAGCGGGGGAACAGCACGGACCTAATCGAAGGCAGCGGGACATAAAGGAGAGAGCGGAGGAACAGCGCGGACCTAATCGGTGGTAGCGAGACATAAAGGAGAGAGCGGAGGAACCGCGCGGTCCTAATCGAAGGCAGCGGGACATAAAGGAGCGAGCGGAGGAACAGCACAGACCTAATCGAAGGCAGCGGGACATAAAGGAGTGAGTGGAGGAACAGCACGGACCTAATCGAAGGCAGCGGGACATAAAGGAGCGAGCGGAGGAAGAGCACGGACCTAATCGGAGGCAGCGAGACATAAAGGAGAGAGCGGGGGAACAGCGCGGACCTAATCGGAGGCAGCGAGACATAAAGGAGAGAGCGGAGGAACAGCACGGACCTAATCGGAGGTAGCGGGACATAAAGGAGAGAGCGGAGGAACAGCGCGGACCTAATCGAAGGCAGCGGGACATAAAGGAGAGAGCGGGGGAACAGCACGGACCTTATCGGTGGTAGCGGGACATAAAGGAGAGAGCGGAGGAACAGCGCGGACCTAATCGGAGGCAGCGGGACATAAAGGAGAGAGCGGGGGAACAGCACGGACCTAATCGGAGGTAGCGGGAAATAAAGGAGAGAGCGGAGGAACAGCGCGGACCTAATCGGAGGCAGCGAGACATAAAGGAGTGAGCGGGGGAACAGCGCGGACCTAATCGGAGGCAGCGAGATATAAAGGAGAGAGCGGAGGAACAGCGCGGACCTAATCGAAGGCAGCGAGACACAAAGGAGAGAGCGGGGAAACAGCACAGACCTAATCGGAGGCAGCGAGACATAAAGGAGAGAGCGGGGGAACAGCGCGGACCTAATCGAAGGCAGCGGGACATAAAGGAGAGAGCGGAGGAACAGCACGGACCTAATCGAAGGCAGCGAGACATAAAGGAGAGAGCGGAGGAACAGCACGGACCTAATCGAAGGCAGCGGGACATAAAGGAGAGAGCGGAGGAACAGCACGGACCTAATCGAAGGCAGCGGGACATAAAGGAGAGAGCGGAGGAACAGCACGGACGTAATCGGAGGCAGCGAGACATAAAGGAGAGAGCGGAGGAACAGCACGGACCTAATCGAAGGTAGCGGGACATAAAGGAGAGAGCGGAGGAACAGCACGCACCTAATCGAAGGCAGCGGGACATAAAGGTGAGAGCGGAGGAACAGCACGGACCTAATCGGAGGCAGCGAGACATAAAGGAGAGTGCGGAGGAACAGCGCGGACCTAATCGAAGGCAGCGACACATAAAGGAGAGAGCGGAGGAACAGCACGGACCTAATCGAAGGCAGCGGGACATAAAGGAGAGAGCGGAGGAACAGCACGGACCTAATCGGAGGCAGCGAGACATAAAGGAGAGAGCGGAGGAACAGCGTGGACCTAATCGGAGGCAGCGGGACATAAAGGAGAGAGCGGAGGAACAGCGCGGACATAATCGGAGGCAGCGGGACATAAAGGAGAGAGCGGAGGAACAGTGCGGACCTAATCGAAGGCAGCGGGACATAAAGGAGAGAGCGGAGGAACAGCACGGACCTAATCGGAGGCAGTGGGACATAAAGGTGCGAGCGGGGGAACAGCACGAACCTAATCGAAGGCAGCGGGACATAAAGGAGAGAGCGGAGGAACAGCACGGACCTAATCGGAGGCAGCGAGACATAAAGGAGAGAGCGGAGGAACAGCACGGACCTAATCGAAGGCAGCGGGACATAAAGGAGAGAGCGGGGGAACAGCACGGACCTAATCGGATGCAGCGAGACATAAAGGAGAGAGCGGAGGAACAGCACGGACCTAATCGAAGGCAGCGGGACATAAAGGAGAGTGCGGAGGAACAGCACGGACCTAATCGAAGGCAGCGGGACATAAAGGAGAGAGCGGAGGAACAGTGCGGACCTAATCGGAGGCAGCGGGACATAAAGGAGAGAGCGGAGGAACAGCGCGGACGTAATCGAAGGCAGCGAGACATAAAGGAGAGAGCGGAGGAACAGCACGGACCTAATCGGAGGCAGCGGGACATAAAGGAGAGAGCGGAGGAACAGCGCGGACCTAATCGAAGGCAGCGAGACATAAAGGAGAGAGCGGGGAAACAGCACGGACCTCATCAGAGGCAGCGAGACATAAAGGAGAGAGCGGAGGAACAGCACGGACCTAATCGAAGGGAGCGGGACATAATGGAGCGAGCGGAGGAACAGCACGGACCTAATCGAAGGCAGCGGGACATAAAGGAGCGAGCGGAGGAACAGCACGGACCTAATCGAAGGTAGCGGGACATAAAGGAGAGAGCGGAGGAACAGCGCGGACCTAATCGGAGGCAGCGGGACATAAAGGAGAGAGCGGGGGAACAGCGTGGACCTAATCGAAGGCAGCGGGACATAAAGGAGAGAGCGGGGGAACAGCGTGGACCTAATCGGAGGTAGCGGGACATAAAGGAGAGAGCGGAGGAACAGCGCGGACCTAATCGAAGGCAGCGGGACATAAAGGAGAGAGCGGAGGAACAGCACGGACCTAATCGAAGGCAGCGGGACATAAAGGAGCGAGCGGTGGAACAGCGCGGACCTAATCGGAGGCAGCGAGACATAACGGAGAGAGCGGGGGAACAGCACGGACCTAATCGGAGGTAGCGAGTCATAAAGGAGAGAGCGGGGGAACAGCACGGACCTAATCGGAGGCAGCGGGACATAAAGGAGAGAGCGGAGGAACAGCGCGGAACTAATCGAAGGCAGCGAGACATAAAGGAGAGAGCGGGGGAACAGCGTGGACCTAATCGAAGGCAGCGGGACATAAAGGAGAGAGCGGAGGAACAGCGCGGACCTAATCGGAGGTAGCGAGACATAAAGGAGAGAGCGGAGGAACAGCGCGGAACTAATCGAAGGCAGCGGGACATAAAGGAGAGAGCGGGGGAACAGCGCGGACCTAATCGAAGGCAGCGGGACATAAAGGAGAGAGCGGGGAAACTTCGTGGGCCTAATCGGAGGTAGCGAGACATAAAGGAGAGAGCGGAGGAACAGCACGGACCTAATCGGAGGTAGCGGGACATAAAGGAGAGAGCGGAGGAACAGCACGGACCAAATCGAAGGCAGCGAGACATAAAGGAGAGAGCGGAGGAACAGCGCGGACCTAATCGGAGGCAGCGGGACATAAAGGAGAGAGCGGAGGAACAGCGCGGACCTAATCGGAGGTAGCGGGACATAAAGGAGAGAGCGGAGGAACAGCACAGACCTAATTGGAGGTAGCGGGACATAAAGGAGAGAGCGGAGGAACAGCGCGGACCTAATCGGAGGCAGCGGGACATAAAGGAGAGAGCGGGGGAACAGCACGGACCTAATCGAAGGCAGCGATACATAAAGGAGAGAGCGGAGGAACAGCGTGGACCTAATCGGAGGTAGCGGGACATAAAGGAGCGAGCGGGGGAACAGCGCGGACCTAATCGAAGGCAGCGGGACATAAAGGAGCGAGCGGAGGAACAGCGCGGACCTAATCGGAGGCAGCGGGACATAACGGAGAGAGCGGAGGAACAGCACGGACCTAATCGGAGGCAGCGAGACATAAAGGAGAGAGCGGGGGAACAGCGCGGACCTAATCGGAGGCAGCGAGACATAAAGGAGAGAGCGGAGGAACAGCACGGACCTAATCGAAGGCAGCGAGACATAAAGGAGAGAGCGGAGGAACAGCCCGGACCTAATCGGAGGCAGCGAGACATAAAGGAGAGAGCGGGGGAACAGCGCGGACCTAATCGGAGGCAGCGGGACATAAAGGAGAGAGCGGGGGAACAGCGCGGACCTAATCGAAGGCAGCGGGACATAAAGGAGAGAGCGGGGAAACAGCGCGGACCTAATCGGAGGCAGCGAGACATAAAGGAGAGAGCGGAGGAACAGCGCGGACCTAATCGAAGGCAGCGGGACATAAAGGAGAGAGCGGAGGTACAGCGCGGACCTAATCGAAGGCAGCGGGACATAAAGGAGAGAGCGGGGGAACAGCGCGGACCTAATCGGAGGCAGCGGGACACAAAGGAGAGAGCGGAGGAACAGCGCGGATCTAATCGAAGGCAGCGGGACATAAAGGAGAGAGCGGAGGAACAGCGCGGACCTAATCGAAGGCAGCGGGACATAAAGGAGAGAGTGGGGGAACAGCACGGACCTTATCGGAGGTAGCGGGACATAAAGGAGAGAGTGGGGGAACAGCACGGACCTTATCGGAGGTAGCGGGACATAAAGGAGAGAGCGGAGGAACAGCGCGGACCTAATCGGAGGCAGCGGGACATAAAGGAGAGAGCGGGGGAACAGCACGGACCTAATCGGAGGTAGCGGGAAATAAAGGAGAGAGCGGAGGAACAGCGCGGACCTAATCGGAGGCAGCGAGACATAAAGGAGTGAGCGGGGGAACAGCGCGGACCTAATCGGAGGCAGCGAGATATAAAGGAGAGAGCGGAGGAACAGCGCGGACCTAATCGAAGGCAGCGAGACACAAAGGAGAGAGCGGGGAAACAGCACAGACCTAATCGGAGGCAGCGAGACATAAAGGAGAGAGCGGGGGAACAGCGCGGACCTAATCGAAGGCAGCGGGACATAAAGGAGAGAGCGGAGGAACAGCACGGACCTAATCGAAGGCAGCGAGACATAAAGGAGAGAGCGGAGGAACAGCGCGGACCTAATCGAAGGCAGCGGGACATAAAGGTGAGAGCGGAGGAACAGCACGGACCTAATCGAAGGCAGCGGGACATAAAGGAGCGAGCGGTGGAACAGCGCGGACCTAATCGGAGGCAGCGAGACATAACGGAGAGAGCGGGGGAACAGCACGGACCTAATCGGAGGTAGCGAGTCATAAAGGAGAGAGCGGGGGAACAGCACGGACCTAATCGGAGGCAGCGGGACATAAAGGAGAGAGCGGAGGAACAGCGCGGAACTAATCGAAGGCAGCGAGACATAAAGGAGAGAGCGGGGGAACAGCGCGGACCTAATCGAAGGCAGCGGGACATAAAGGAGAGAGCGGAGGAACAGCGCCGACCTAATCGGAGGTAGCGAGACATAAAGGAGAGAGCGGAGGAACAGCGCGGAACTAATCGAATGCAGCGAGACATAAAGGAGAGAGCGGGGGAACAGCGCGGACCTAATCGAAGGCAGCGGGACATAAAGGAGAGAGCGGGGAAACAGCGTGGGCCTAATCGGAGGTAGCGAGACATAAAGGAGAGAGCGGAGGAACAGCACGGACCTAATCGGAGGTAGCGGGACATAAAGGAGAGAGCGGAGGAACAGCACGGACCAAATCGAAGGCAGCGAGACATAAAGGAGAGAGCGGAGGAACAGCGCGGACCTAATCGGAGGCAGCGGGACATAAAGGAGAGAGCGGAGGAACAGCGCGGACCTAATCGGAGGTAGCGGGACATAAAGGAGAGAGCGGAGGAACAGCACGGACCTAATTGGAGGTAGCGGGACATAAAGGAGAGAGCGGAGGAACAGCGCGGACCTAATCGGAGGCAGCGGAACATAAAGGAGAGAGCGGGGGAACAGCACGGACCTAATCGAAGGCAGCGATACATAAAGGAGAGAGCGGAGGAACAGCGTGGACCTAATCGGAGGTAGCGGGACATAAAGGAGAGAGCGGAGGAACAGCACGGACCTAATCGAAGGCAGCGGGACATAAAGGAGCGAGCGGAGGAACAGCGCGGACCTAATCGGAGGCAGCGGGACATAACGGAGAGAGCGGAGGAACAGCACGGACCTAATCGGAGGCAGCGAGACATAAAGGAGAGAGCGGGGGAACAGCGCGGACCTAATCGGAGGCAGCGAGACATAAAGGAGAGAGCGGAGGAACAGCACGGACCTAATCGAAGGCAGCGAGACATAAAGGAGAGAGCGGAGGAACAGCACGGACCTAATCGGAGGCAGCGAGACATAAAGGAGAGAGCGGGGGAACAGCGCGGACCTAATCGAAGGCAGCGGGACATAAAGGAGAGAGCGGGGAAACAGCTCGGACCTAATCGGAGGCAGCGAGACATAAAGGAGAGAGCGGAGGAACAGCGCGGACCTAATCGAAGGCAGCGGGACATAAAGGAGAGAGCGGAGGAACAGCGCGGACCTAATCGAAGGCAGCGGGACATAAAGGAGAGAGCGGGGGAACAGCGCGGACCTAATCGGAGGCAGCGGGACACAAAGGAGAGAGCGGAGGAACAGCGCGGATCTAATCGAAGGCAGCGGGACATAAAGGAGAGAGCGGGGAAACAGCGCGGACCTAATCGGAGGCAGCGAGACATAAAGGAGAGAGCGGAGGAACAGCGCGGACCTAATCGAAGGCAGCGGGACATAAAGGAGAGAGCGGAGGAACAGCGCGGACCTAATCGGAGGCAGCGGGACCTAAAGGAGCGAGCGGAGGAACAGCGCGGACCTAATCGAAGGCAGTGGGACATGAAGGAGAGAGCGGAGGAACAGCACGGACCTAATCGGAGGCAGCGGGACATAAAGGAGAGAGCGGAGGAACAGTGCGGACATAATCGAAGGCAGCGGGACATAAAGGAGAGAGCGGAGGAACAGCACGGACCTAATCGGAGGCAGCGAGACATAAAGGAGAGAGCGGAGGAACAGCACGGACCTAATCGAAGGCAGCGAGACATAAAGGAGAGAGCGGGGGAACAGCGCGGACCTAATCGAAGGCAGCGGGACATAAAGGAGAGAGCGGGGAAACAGCGTGGGCCTAATCGGAGGTAGCGAGACATAAAGGAGAGAGCGGAGGAACAGCACGGACCTAATCGGAGGTAGCGGGACATAAAGGAGAGAGCGGAGGAACAGCACGGACCAAATCGAAGGCAGCGAGACATAAAGGAGAGAGCGGAGGAACAGCGCGGACCTAATCGGAGGCAGCGGGACATAAAGGAGAGAGCGGAGGAACAGCGCGGACCTAATCGGAGGTAGCGGGACATAAAGGAGAGAGCGGAGGAACAGCACAGACCTAATTGGAGGTAGCGGGACATAAAGGAGAGAGCGGAGGAACAGCGCGGACCTAATCGGAGGCAGCGGGACATAAAGGAGAGACCGGGGGAACAGCACGGACCTAATCGAAGGCAGCGATACATAAAGGAGAGAGCGGAGGAACAGCGTGGACCTAATCGGAGGTAGCGGGACATAAAGGAGCGAGCGGGGGAACAGCGCGGACCTAATCGAAGGCAGCGGGACATAAAGGAGCGAGCGGAGGAACAGCGCGGACCTAATCGGAGGCAGCGGGTCATAACGGAGAGAGCGGAGGAACAGCACGGACCTAATCGGAGGCAGCGAGACATAAAGGAGAGAGCGGGGGAACAGCGCGGACCTAATCGGAGGCAGCGAGACATAAAGGAGAGAGCGGAGGAACAGCACGGACCTAATCGAAGGCAGCGAGACATAAAGGAGAGAGCGGAGGAACAGCCCGGACCTAATCGGAGGCAGCGAGACATAAAGGAGAGAGCGGGGGAACAGCGCGGACCTAATCGGAGGCAGCGGGACATAAAGGAGAGAGCGGGGGAACAGCGCGGACCTAATCGAAGGCAGCGGGACATAAAGGAGAGAGCGGGGAAACAGCGCGGACCTAATCGGAGGCAGCGAGACATAAAGGAGAGAGCGGAGGAACAGCGCGGACCTAATCGAAGGCAGCGGGACATAAAGGAGAGAGCGGAGGAACAGCGCGGACCTAATCGAAGGCAGCGGGACATAAAGGAGAGAGCGGGGGAACAGCGCGGACCTAATCGGAGGCAGCGGGACACAAAGGAGAGAGCGGAGGAACAGCGCGGATCTAATCGAAGGCAGCGGGACATAAAGGAGAGAGCGGGGAAACAGCGCGGACCTAATCGGAGGCAGCGAGACATAAAGGAGAGAGCGGAGGAACAGCGCGGACCTAATCGAAGGCAGCGGGACATAAAGGAGAGAGCGGAGGAACAGCGCGGACCTAATCGGAGGCAGCGGGACCTAAAGGAGCGAGCGGAGGAACAGCGCGGACCTAATCGAAGGCAGTGGGACATGAAGGAGAGAGCGGAGGAACAGCACGGACCTAATCGGAGGCAGCGGGACATAAAGGAGAGAGCGGAGGAACAGTGCGGACATAATCGAAGGCAGCGGGACATAAAGGAGAGAGCGGAGGAACAGCACGGACCTAATCGGAGGCAGCGAGACATAAAGGAGAGAGCGGAGGAACAGCACGGACCTAATCGAAGGCAGCGAGACATAAAGGAGAGAGCGGGGGAACAGCGCGGACCTAATCGAAGGAGGCGGGACATAAATGAGAGAGCGGAGGAACAGCACGGACCTAATCGGAGGCAGCGAGACATAAAGGAGAGAGCGGAGGAACAGCACGGACCTAATCGGAGGCAGCGAGACATAAAGGAGAGAGCGGGGGAACAGCGCGGACCTAATCGAAGGCAGCGGGACATAAAGGAGAGAGCGGAGGAACAGCACGGACTTAATCGGAGGCAGCGAGACATAAAGGAGAGAGCGGAGGAACAGCACGGACCTAATCGGAGGTAGCGGGACATAAAGGAGAGAGCGGAGGAACAGCGCGGACCTAATCGAAGGCAGCGGGACATAAAGGAGAGAGTGGGGGTACAGCACGGACCTTATCGGAGGTAGCGGGACATAAAGGAGAGAGCGGAGGAACAGCGCGGACCTAATCGGAGGCAGCGGGACATAAAGGAGAGAGCGGGGGAACAGCACGGACCTAATCGGAGGGAGCGGGAAATAAAGGAGAAAGCGGAGGAACAGCGCGGACCTAATCGGAGGCAGCGAGACATAAAGGAGTGAGCGGGGGAACAGCGCGGACCTAATCGGAGGCAGCGAGATATAAAGGAGAGAGCGGAGGAACAGCGCGGACCTAATCGAAGGCAGCGAGACACAAAGGAGAGAGCGGGGAAACAGCACAGACCTAATCGGAGGCAGCGAGACATAAAGGAGAGAGCGGGGGAACAGCGCGGACCTAATCGAAGGCAGCGGGACATAAAGGAGAGAGCGGAGGAACAGCACGGACCTAATCGAAGGCAGCGAGACATAAAGGAGAGAGCGGAGGAACAGCGCGGACCTAATCGAAGGCAGCGGGACATAAAGGTGAGAGCGGAGGAACAGCACGGACCTAATCGAAGGCAGCGGGACATAAAGGAGCGAGCGGTGGAACAGCGCGGACCTAATCGGAGGCAGCGAGACATAACGGAGAGAGCGGGGGAACAGCACGGACCTAATCGGAGGTAGCGAGTCATAAAGGAGAGAGCGGGGGAACAGCACGGACCTAATCGGAGGCAGCGGGACATAAAGGAGAGAGCGGAGGAACAGCGCGGAACTAATCGAAGGCAGCGAGACATAAAGGAGAGAGCGGGGGAACAGCGCGGACCTAATCGAAGGCAGCGGGACATAAAGGAGAGAGCGGAGGAACAGCGCGGACCTAATCGGAGGTAGCGAGACATAAAGGAGAGAGCGGGGAAACAGCGTGGGCCTAATCGGAGGTAGCGAGACATAAAGGAGAGAGCGGAGGAACAGCACGGACCTAATCGGAGGTAGCGGGACATAAAGGAGAGAGCGGAGGAACAGCACGGACCAAATCGAAGGCAGCGAGACATAAAGGAGAGAGCGGAGGAACAGCGCGGACCTAATCGGAGGCAGCGGGACATAAAGGAGAGAGCGGAGGAACAGCGCGGACCTAATCGGAGGTAGCGGGACATAAAGGAGAGAGCGGAGGAACAGCACAGACCTAATTGGAGGTAGCGGGACATAAAGGAGAGAGCGGAGGAACAGCGCGGACCTAATCGGAGGCAGCGGGACATAAAGGAGAGAGCGGGGGAACAGCACGGACCTAATCGAAGGCAGCGATACATAAAGGAGAGAGCGGAGGAACAGCGTGGACCTAATCGGAGGTAGCGGGACATAAAGGAGCAAGTGGGGGAACAGCGCAGACCTAATCGAAGGCAGCGGGACATAAAGGAGCGAGCGGAGGAACAGCGCGGACCTAATCGGAGGCAGCGGGACATAACGGAGAGAGCGGAGGAACAGCACGGACCTAATCGGAGGCAGCGAGACATAAAGGAGAGAGCGGGGGAACAGCGCGGACCTAATCGGAGGCAGCGAGACATAAAGGAGAGAGCGGAGGAACAGCACGGACCTAATCGAAGGCAGCGAGACATAAAGGAGAGAGCCGAGGAACAGCACGGACCTAATCGGAGGCAGCGAGACATAAAGGAGAGAGCGGGGGAACAGCGCGGACCTAATCGGAGGCAGCGGGACATAAAGGAGAGAGCCGGGGAACAGCGCGGACCTAATCGAAGGCAGCGGGACATAAAGGAGAGAGCGGGGAAACAGCGCGGACCTAATCGGAGGCAGCGAGACATAAAGGAGAGAGCGGAGGAACAGCGCGGACCTAATCGAAGGCAGCGGGACATAAAGGAGAGAGCGGAGGAACAGCGCGGACCTAATCGAAGGCAGCGGGACATAAAGGAGAGAGCGGGGGAACAGCGCGGACCTAATCGGAGGCAGCGGGACACAAAGGAGAGAGCGGAGGAACAGCGCGGATCTAATCGAAGGCAGCGGGACATAAAGGAGAGAGCGGGGAAACAGCGCGGACCTAATCGGAGGCAGCGAGACATAAAGGAGAGAGCGGAGGAACAGCGCGGACCTAATCGAAGGCAGCGGGACATAAAGGAGAGAGCGGAGGAACAGCGCGGACCTAATCGGAGGCAGCGGGACCTAAAGGAGCGAGCGGAGGAACAGCGCGGACCTAATCGAAGGCAGTGGGACATGAAGGAGAGAGCGGAGGAACAGCACGGACCTAATCGGAGGCAGCGGGACATAAAGGAGAGAGCGGAGGAACAGTGCGGACATAATCGAAGGCAGCGGGACATAAAGGAGAGAGCGGAGGAACAGCACGGACCTAATCGGAGGCAGCGAGACATAAAGGAGAGAGCGGAGGAACAGCACGGACCTAATCGAAGGCAGCGAGACATAAAGGAGAGAGCGGGGGAACAGCGCGGACCTAATCGAAGGCAGCGGGACATAAAGGAGAGAGCGGAGGAACAGCACGGACCTAATCGGAGGCAGCGAGACATAAAGGAGAGAGCGGAGGAACAGCACGGACCTAATCGGAGGCAGCGAGACATAAAGGAGAGAGCGGGGGAACAGCGCGGACCTAATCAAAGGCAGCGGGACATAAAGGAGAGAGCGGAGGAACAGCACGGACCTAATCGGAGGCAGCGAGACATAAAGGAGAGAGCGGAGGAACAGCACGGACCTAATCGGAGGTAGCGGGACATAAAGGAGAGAGCGGAGGAACAGCGCGGACCTAATCGAAGGCAGCGGGACATAAAGGAGAGAGTGGGGGAACAGCACGGACCTTATCGGAGGTAGCGGGACATAAAGGAGAGAGCGGAGGAACAGCGCGGACCTAATCGGAGGCAGCGGGACATAAAGGAGAGAGCGGGGGAACAGCACGGACCTAATCGGAGGTAGCGGGAAATAAAGGAGAGAGCGGAGGAACAGCGCGGACCTAATCGGAGGCAGCGAGACATAAAGGAGTGAGCGGGGGAACAGCGCGGACCTAATCGGAGGCAGCGAGATATAAAGGAGAGAGCGGAGGAACAGCGCGGACCTAATCGAAGGCAGCGAGACACAAAGGAGAGAGCGGGGAAACAGCACAGACCTAATCGGAGGCAGCGAGACATAAAGGAGGGAGCGGGGGAATAGCGCGGACCTAATCGAAGGCAGCGGGACATAAAGGAGAGAGCGGAGGAACAGCACGGACCTAATCGAAGGCAGCGAGACATAAAGGAGAGAGCGGAGGAACAGCACGGACCTAATCGAAGGCAGCGGGACATAAAGGAGAGAGCGGAGGAACAGCACGGACCTAATCGAAGGCAGCGGGACATAAAGGAGAGAGCGGAGGAACAGCACGGACCTAATCGAAGGCAGCGAGACATAAAGGAGAGAGCGGAGGAACAGCGCGGATATAATCGAAGGCAGCGGGACATAAAGGAGAGAGCGGAGGAATAGCACGGACCTAATCGAAGGCAGCGAGACATAAAGGAGAGAGCGGAGGAACAGCACGGACCTAATCGAAGGCAGCGGGACATAAAGGAGAGAGCGGAGGAACAGCACGGACGTAATCGGAGGCAGCGAGACATAAAGGAGAGAGCGGAGGAACAGCACGGACCTAATCGAAGGTAGCGGGACATAAAGGAGAGAGCGGAGGAACAGCACGGACCTAATCGAATGCAGCGGGACATAAAGGAGAGAGCGGAGGAACAGCATGGACCTAATCGGAGGCAGCGAGACATAAAGGAGAGAGCGGAGGAACAGCGCGGACCTAATCGAAGGCAGCGACACATAAAGGAGAGAGCGGAGGAACAGCACGGACCTAATCGAAGGCAGCGGGACATAAAGGAGAGAGCGGGGGAACAGCGCGGACCTAATCGGAGGCAGCGGGACATAAAGGAGAGAGCCGGGGAACAGCGCGGACCTAATCGAAGGCAGCGGGACATAAAGGAGAGAGCGGGGAAACAGCGCGGACCTAATCGGAGGCAGCGAGACATAAAGGAGAGAGCGGAGGAACAGCGCGGACCTAATCGAAGGCAGCGGGACATAAAGGAGAGAGCGGAGGAACAGCGCGGACCTAATCGAAGGCAGCGGGACATAAAGGAGAGAGCGGGGGAACAGCGCGGACCTAATCGGAGGCAGCGGGACACAAAGGAGAGAGCGGAGGAACAGCGCGGATCTAATCGAAGGCAGCGGGACATAAAGGAGAGAGCGGGGAAACAGCGCGGACCTAATCGGAGGCAGCGAGACATAAAGGAGAGAGCGGAGGAACAGCGCGGACCTAATCGAAGGCAGCGGGACATAAAGGAGAGAGCGGAGGAACAGCGCGGACCTAATCGGAGGCAGCGGGACCTAAAGGAGCGAGCGGAGGAACAGCGCGGACCTAATCGAAGGCAGTGGGACATGAAGGAGAGAGCGGAGGAACAGCACGGACCTAATCGGAGGCAGCGGGACATAAAGGAGAGAGCGGAGGAACAGTGCGGACATAATCGAAGGCAGCGGGACATAAAGGAGAGAGCGGAGGAACAGCACGGACCTAATCGGAGGCAGCGAGACATAAAGGAGAGAGCGGAGGAACAGCACGGACCTAATCGAAGGCAGCGAGACATAAAGGAGAGAGCGGGGGAACAGCGCGGACCTAATCGAAGGCAGCGGGACATAAAGGAGAGAGCGGAGGAACAGCACGGACCTAATCGGAGGCAGCGAGACATAAAGGAGAGAGCGGAGGAACAGCACGGACCTAATCGGAGGCAGCGAGACATAAAGGAGAGAGCGGGGGAACAGCGCGGACCTAATCAAAGGCAGCGGGACATAAAGGAGAGAGCGGAGGAACAGCACGGACCTAATCGGAGGCAGCGAGACATAAAGGAGAGAGCGGAGGAACAGCACGGACCTAATCGGAGGTAGCGGGACATAAAGGAGAGAGCGGAGGAACAGCGCGGACCTAATCGAAGGCAGCGGGACATAAAGGAGAGAGTGGGGGAACAGCACGGACCTTATCGGAGGTAGCGGGACATAAAGGAGAGAGCGGAGGAACAGCGCGGACCTAATCGGAGGCAGCGGGACATAAAGGAGAGAGCGGGGGAACAGCACGGACCTAATCGGAGGTAGCGGGAAATAAAGGAGAGAGCGGAGGAACAGCGCGGACCTAATCGGAGGCAGCGAGACATAAAGGAGTGAGCGGGGGAACAGCGCGGACCTAATCGGAGGCAGCGAGATATAAAGGAGAGAGCGGAGGAACAGCGCGGACCTAATCGAAGGCAGCGAGACACAAAGGAGAGAGCGGGGAAACAGCACAGACCTAATCGGAGGCAGCGAGACATAAAGGAGGGAGCGGGGGAACAGCGCGGACCTAATCGAAGGCAGCGGGACATAAAGGAGAGAGCGGAGGAACAGCACGGACCTAATCGAAGGCAGCGAGACATAAAGGAGAGAGCGGAGGAACAGCACGGACCTAATCGAAGGCAGCGGGACATAAAGGAGAGAGCGGAGGAACAGCACGGACCTAATCGAAGGCAGCGGGACATAAAGGAGAGAGCGGAGGAACAGCACGGACCTAATCGAAGGCAGCGAGACATAAAGGAGAGAGCGGAGGAACAGCGCGGATATAATCGAAGGCAGCGGGACATAAAGGAGAGAGCGGAGGAATAGCACGGACCTAATCGAAGGCAGCGAGACATAAAGGAGAGAGCGGAGGAACAGCACGGACCTAATCGAAGGCAGCGGGACATAAAGGAGAGAGCGGAGGAACAGCACGGACGTAATCGGAGGCAGCGAGACATAAAGGAGAGAGCGGAGGAACAGCACGGACCTAATCGAAGGTAGCGGGACATAAAGGAGAGAGCGGAGTAACAGCACGGACCTAATCGAATGCAGCGGGACATAAAGGAGAGAGCGGAGGAACAGCATGGACCTAATCGGAGGCAGCGAGACATAAAGGAGAGAGCGGAGGAACAGCGCGGACCTAATCGAAGGCAGCGACACATAAAGGAGAGAGCGGAGGAACAGCACGGACCTAATCGAAGGCAGCGGGACATAAAGGAGAGAGCGGAGGAACAGCACGGACCTAATCGGAGGCAGCGAGACATAAAGGAGAGAGCGGAGGAACAGCGTGGACCTAATCGGAGGCAGCGGGACATAAAGGAGAGTGCGGAGGAACAGCGCGGACCTAATCGGAGGCAGCGGGACATAAAAGAGAGAGCGGAGGAACAGTGCGGACCTAATCGAAGGCAGCGGGACATAAAGGAGAGAGCGGAGGAACAGCACGGACCTAATCGGAGGCAGCGGGACATAAAGGTGCGAGCGGGGGAACAGCACGAACCTAATCGAAGGCAGCGGGACATAAAGGAGAGAGCGGAGGAACATCACGGACCTAATCGAAGGCAGCGGGACATAAAGGAGAGAGCGGGGGAACAGCACGGACCTAATCGGATGCAGCGAGACATAAAGGAGAGAGCGGAGGAACAGCACGGACCTAATCGAAGGCAGCGGGACATAAAGGAGAGTGCGGAGGAACAACACGGACCTAATCGAAGGCAGCGGGACATAAAGGAGAGAGCGGAGGAACAGTGCGGACCTAATCGGAGGCAGCGGGACATAAAGGAGAGAGCGGAGGAACAGCGCGGACGTAATCGAAGGCAGCGAGACAGAAAGGAGAGAGCGGAGGAACAGTACGGACCTAATCGGAGGCAGCGGGACATAAAGGAGAGAGCGGAGGAACAGCGCGTACCTAATCGAAGGCAGCGAGACATAAAGGAGAGAGCGGGGAAACAGCACGGACCTCATCAGAGGCAGCGAGACATAAAGGAGAGAGCGGAGGAACAGCACGGACCTAATCGAAGGGGGCGGGACATAAAGGAGTGAGCGGAGGAACAGCACGGACCTAATCGAAGGCAGCGGGACATAAAGGAGCGAGCGGAGGAACAGCACGGACCTAATCGAAGGTAGCGGGACATAAAGGAGAGAGCGGAGGAACAGCGCGGACCTAATCGGAGGCAGCGGGACATAAAGGAGAGAGCGGGGGAACAGCGTGGACCTAATCGAAGGCAGCGGGACATAAAGGAGAGAGCGGGGGAACAGCGTGGACCTAATCGGAGGTAGCGGGACATAAAGGAGAGAGCGGAGAAACAGCGCGGACCTAATCGAAGGCAGCGGGACATAAAGGAGAGAGCGGAGGAACAGCACGGACCTAATCGAAGGCAGCGGGACATAAAGGAGCGAGCGGTGGAACAGCGCGGACCTAATCGGAGGCAGCGAGACATAACGGAGAGAGCGGGGGAACAGCACGGACCTAATCGGAGGTAGCGAGTCATAAAGGAGAGAGCGGGGGAACAGCACGGACCTAATCGGAGGCAGCGGGACATAAAGGAGAGGACGGAGGAACAGCGCGGAACTAATCGAAGGCAGCGAGACATAAAGGAGAGAGCGGGGGAACAGCGCGGACCTAATCGAAGGCAGCGGGACATAAAGGAGAGAGCGGAGGAACAGCGCGGATCTAATCGGAGGTAGCGAGACATAAAGGAGAGAGCGGAGGAACAGCGCGGAACTAATCGAATGCAGCGAGACATAAAGGAGAGAGCGGGGGAACAGCGCGGACCTAATCGAAGGCAGCGGGACATAAAGGAGAGAGCGGGGAAACAGCGTGGGCCTAATCGGAGGTAGCGAGACATAAAGGAGAGAGCGGAGGAACAGCACGGACCTAATCGGAGGTAGCGGGACATAAAGGAGAGAGCGGAGGAACAGCACGGACCAAATCGAAGGCAGCGAGACATAAAGGAGAGAGCGGAGGAACAGTGCGGACCTAATCGGAGGCAGCGGGACATAAAGGAGAGAGCGGAGGAACAGCGCGGACCTAATCGGAGGTAGCGGGACATAAAGGAGAGAGCGGAGGAACAGCACAGACCTAATTGGAGGTAGCGGGACATAAAGGAGAGAGCGGAGGAACAGCGCGGACCTAATCGGAGGCAGCGGGACATAAAGGAGAGAGCGGGGGAACAGCACGGACCTAATCGAAGGCAGCGATACATAAAGGAGAGAGCGGAGGAACAGCGTGGACCTAATCGGAGGTAGCGGGACATAAAGGAGCGAGCGGGGGAACAGCGCGGACCTAATCGGAGGCAGCGGGACATAAAGGAGCGAGCGGGGGAACAGCGCGGACCTAATCGGAGGCAGCGGGACATAGTAACATAGTAACATAGAGATAGGAACAGGAGTAGGCCATTCGGCCCTTCGAGCCTGCTCCGCCATTCAATGAGATCATGGCTGATCCTCGTCTGAGATCATAGCTGATCTTACCAGTTCAGTACCCCGTCCCCGCCTTTTCTCCGTAACCCTTAATCCCCTTAGCCTTCAGAAATATATCCAATTCTCTCTTGAAAATATTTATTGAATTAGCCTTCACAGCCCTCTGTGGCAGGGAATTCCACAGGCTCACCACTCTTTGAGTGAAGAAATTCTTCCTCATCTCTGTTTTAAATGATTTGCCCGCTATTTTTAGACTGTGGCCCCTGGTTCTGTGCTCCCTGGCCATTGGAAACATTCTCTCTGAATTCAGCCTGTCCAGGCCTGCCATAATTTTATATGTTTCGATGAGATCCCCTCTCAATCTTCTAAACTCCAGTGAGTACAAGCCCAAACTATTTAATCTCTCTTCGTAGGTCATTCCCGCCATTCCAGGTATCAGCCTGGTGAATCGCCGTTGCACTCTTTCCATGGCAAGAACATCCTTCCGCAGATGGGGCGACCAAAACTGTACACAATACTCCAGATGCGGTCTCACCAGCACCTTGTACAGCTGTAGTAAGGTATCCCTATTCCTATACTCGAACCCCCTTGATATGAAGGCCAACATACCATTTGCCTTCTTAATCGCCTGTTGCACCTGCATGCTCTCCTTCAGTGACTGGTGCACAAGAACCCCCAGGTCCCTCTGCACTTCCCCATCTCCCAATCTATTGCCATTTAGATAATAATCTACCCTCCTGTTTTTACCCCCAAAGTGGATAACCTCGCATTTATCCACATTATAGTGCATCTGCCACGTATCCGCCCATTCCCCCAACCTGTCCAAATCGCACTGTAGCCTCCTGACATCCTCATCAGAGCCCACCCCTCTTCCTAGTTTAGTGTCGTCAGCGAATTTGGAAATATTGCATCCAATTCCCTGATCCAGATCATTTATATATATTGTGAACAGCTGGGGTCCCAGGACAGATCCTTGCGGCACCCCGCTGGTCACTGCCTGCCACTCTGAAAACGAGCCGTTTATTCCAACTCTCTGTTTTCTATCCGCCAGCCAGTTCTCTATCCACATTAATACTTTGCCCCCAATCCCATGAGCCTTAATTTTGCATGACAATCTTTTGTGTGGAACCTTATCGAAGGCTTTCTGGAAGTCAAGGTACACCACATCCACTGGCTCTCCCCCATCTATTTTACCAGTTACTTCCTCAAAAAATTCCAGCAGATTAGTCAAACACGATTTACCCTTTGTAAATCCATGTTGACTCTGTCCGATCCTTTCCCCATTTGTCAAGTGCTCCGCTATTTTATCCTTAATAATGGACTCTAGCATTTTGCCCACAACCGATGTAAGGCTTACTGGTCTATAATTCCCTGCTTTCTCTCTACCCCCCTTTTTAAATATTGGGGTAACATTAGCTACCCTCCAATCCACGGGTACTGTTCCCGAGTCAATGGAGTTCCGGAAGATGATCCTTAGAGCATCTGCTATCTCCAGGGCCACCTCCTTAAGTACCCTAGGATGTAGTTTATCAGGCCCCGGGGATTTGTCGGCCTTCAGTCCCCTCAACTTACCCAACACCATATCCCTAGAGATACTAATTTCTGTCAGCTCCTCCCTCTCATTAGTCCCTATGTTTGCCGATATTCCTGGGAGGTTATTTGTGTCCTCCTTTGTGAATACAGAACCAAAGTATGAGTTTAATTGGTCTGCCATTTCCTTATTCTCCATTATATATTCTCCCGAATCGGACTGCAGGGGACCGACTTGGGATTTTACCAGTCTTTTCCTCCTGATATACCGATAAAAGCTTTTGCAGTCTGTCTTTATTTTTGCTGCAAGTTTACTTTCGTATTCTATTTTCCCCTTCCTGATTAATCCCTTTGTCCTCTTCTGCTGTATCCTGTACTGCCCCCAATCTTCCGGTCTGGTGCTTTTTTTTGCCAGTTGATATGCCCTTTTTTTTGATTTTATACTGTCCCTAATTTCCCTCGTTATCCACGGTTGAGTCACCTTTTTAGGTTTATTTTTATGCCAAACCGATATAAACATGTTCTGGAATTCTTCCATTCTATCTTTGAATGCTTGCCATTGTCTATCCACTGTCAATCCCCCCAGAAACACCACCCAATCAATCTTACCCAATTCCCGTCTCATACCCTCGTAATTCCCTTTATTTAAGTTCTGGACCTTAGTCTCTGATTCAATTTCCTCACTCTCCATCTCGACTGAGAGCTCGATCATATTATGATCGCTCTGACCCAAGGGGCCTCGTACAAGAAGATTGGTGATAAGTCCCTTCTCATTGCACAATACCCAGTCTAAAATGGCCTGATCTCGAGTCGGCTCCTCGACATATTGGTCCAGATAACCGTCCCGAAAACATTCCAGGAATTCCTCCTCCTCAGAATTTTTACTAATTTGGGTAGTCCAATCAATATGTAAATTAAAGTCACCCATGATGACAGCTGTGCTCTTATCGCACGCTTCTCTAATTTCCCTTTTTATGCCTTCCCTCACCTCCATATTACTATTTGGAGGCCTATATATCACACCCACTAACGTTTTTCTCCCCTTGCTATTTCTCATTTCTACCCATACAGATTCCGTTTCATCCGAGTTAATATCCTTCCTTTCCATTGCATTAATCCCCTCCTTTACCAGCAATGCTACCCAACCTCCCCTACCTTTTTGCCGATCCTTCCTAAAGGAGAGAGCGGGGGAACAGCGCGGACCTAATCGAAGGCAGCGGGACATAAAGGAGCGAGCGGAGGAACAGCGTGGACCTAATCGAAGGCAGCGAGACATAACGGAGAGAGCGGGGCACAGCGCGGACCTAATCGGAGGCAGCGGGACATAAAGGAGAGAGCGGAGGAACAGCACGGACCTAATCGAAGGCAGCGAGACATAAAGGAGAGAGCGGAGGAACAGCACGGACCTAATCGGAGGCAGCGAGACATAAAGGAGAGAGCGGGGGAACAGCATGGACCTAATCGGAGGCAGCGGGACATAAAGGAGCGAGCGGAGGAACAGCACGGGCCTAATCGGAGGCAGCGAGACATAAAGGAGAGAGCGGAGGAACAGCACGGACCTAATCGAAGGCAGCGAGACATAAAGGAGAGAGCGGGTGAGCAGCACGGACCTCATCGGAGCCAGCGAGACATAAAGGAGAGAGCGGAGGAACAGCACGGACCTAATCGGAGGTAGCGAGACATAAAGGAGAGAGCGGTGGATAAGTGCGGACCTAATCGGAGGCAGCGAGACATAAAGGAGAGAGCGGAGGAACAGCGCGGACCTAATCGAAGGCAGCGAGACATAAAGGAGATTGCGGAGGAACAGCACGGACCTAATCGAAGGCAGCGGGACATAAAGGAGAGGGCGGAGGAACAGCGCGGACCTAATCGAAGGCAGCGAGACATAAAGCAGAGTGCGGAGGAACAGCGCGGACCTAATCGGAGGTAGCGGGATATAAAGGAGAGAGCGGGGGAACAGCACGGACCTTATCGGAGGTAGCGGGACATAAAGGAGAGAGCGGGGAAACAGCACGGACCTAATCGAAGGCAGCGAGACATAAAGGAGAGAGCGGGGGAACAGCACGGACCTCATCGGAGGTAGCGGAACATAAAGGAGAGAGCGGAGGAACAGCGCGGACCTAATCGGAGGCAGCGAGACATAAAGGAGTGAGCGGAGGAACAGCGCGGACCTAATCGAAGGCAGCGAGACAGAAAGGAGAGAGCGGGGGAACAGCGCGGACCTAATCGAAGGCAGCGGGACATAAAGGAGAGAGCGGAGGAACAGCACGGACCTAATCGAAGGCAGCGAGACATAAAGGAGAGAGCGGAGGAACAGCACGGACCTAATCGAAGCCAGCGAGACATAAAGGAGAGAGCGGAGGAACAGCACGGACGTAATCGGAGGCAGCGAGACATAAAGGAGAGAGCGGAGGAACAGCACGGACCTAATCGAAGGTAGCGGGACATAAAAGAGAGAGCGGAGGAACAGCACGGACCTAATCGAAGGCAGCGGGACATAAAGGAGAGAGCGGAGGAACAGCACGGACCTAATCGGAGGCAGCGAGACATAATGGAGAGAGCGGAGGAACAGCGCGGACCTAATCGAAGGCAGCGACACATAAAGGAGAGAGCGGAGGAACAGCACGGACCTAATCGAAGGCAGCGGGACATAAAGGAGAGAGCGGAGGAACAGCATGGACCTAATCGGAGGCAGCGAGACATAAAGGAGAGAGCGGAGGAACAGCGTGGACCTAATCGGAAACAGCGGGACATAAAGGAGAGAGCGGAGGAACAGCGCGGACCTAATCGGAGGCAGCGGGACATAAAGGAGAGAGCGGAGGAACAGCGCGGGCCTAATCGAAGGCAGCGAGACATAAAGGAGATTGCGGAGGAACAGCACGGACCTAATCGAAGGCAGCGGGACATAAAGGAGAGAGCGGAGGAACAGCGCGGACCTAATCGAAGGCAGCGAGACATAAAGCAGAGTGCGGAGGAACAGCGCGGACCTAATCGGAGGTAGCGGGATATAAAGGAGAGAGCGGGGGAACAGCACGGACCTTATCGGAGGTAGCGGGACATAAAGGAGAGAGCGGGGAAACAGCACGGACCTAATCGAAGGCAGCGAGACATAAAGGAGAGAGCGGCGGAACAGCACGGACCTCATCGGAGGTAGCGGAACATAAAGGAGAGAGCGGAGGAACAGCGCGGACCTAATCGGAGGCAGCGAGACATAAAGGAGTGAGCGGGGGAACAGCGCGGACCTAATCGGAGGCAGCGAGACATAAAGGAGAGAGCGGAGGAACAGCGCGGACCTAATCGAAGGCAGCGAGACAGAAAGGAGAGAGCGGGGGAACAGCGCGGACCTAATCGAAGGCAGCGGGACATAAAGGAGAGAGCGGAGGAACAGCACGGACCTAATCGAAGGCAGCGAGACATAAAGGAGAGAGCGGAGGAACAGCACGGACCTAATCGAAGCCAGCGAGACATAAAGGAGAGAGCAGAGGAACAGCACGGACGTAATCGGAGGCAGCGAGACATAAAGGAGAGAGCGGAGGAACAGCACGGACCTAATCGGAGGCAGCGAGACATAAAGGAGAGAGCGGAGGAACAGCGCGGACCTAATCGAAGGCAGCGACACATAAAGGAGAGAGCGGAGGAACAGCACGGACCTAATCGAAGGCAGCGGGACATAAAGGAGAGAGCGGAGGAACAGCATGGACCTAATCGGAGGCAGCGAGACATAAAGGAGAGAGCGGAGGAACAGCGTGGACCTAATCGGAAACAGCGGGACATAAAGGAGAGAGCGGAGGAACAGCGCGGACCTAATCGGAGGCAGCGGGACATAAAGGAGAGAGCGGAGGAACAGCGCGGGCCTAATCGAAGGCAGCGAGACATAAAGGAGATTGCGGAGGAACAGCACGGACCTAATCGAAGGCAGCGGGACATAAAGGAGAGAGCGGAGGAACAGCGCGGACCTAATCGAAGGCAGCGAGACATAAAGCAGAGTGCGGAGGAACAGCGCGGACCTAATCGGAGGTAGCGGGATATAAAGGAGAGAGCGGGGGAACAGCACGGACCTTATCGGAGGTAGCGGGACATAAAGGAGAGAGCGGGGAAACAGCACGGACCTAATCGAAGGCAGCGAGACATAAAGGAGAGAGCGGGGGAACAGCACGGACCTCATCGGAGGTAGCGGAACATAAAGGAGAGAGCGGAGGAACAGCGCGGACCTAATCGGAGGCAGCGAGACATAAAGGAGTGAGCGGGGGAACAGCGCGGACCTAATCGGAGGCAGCGAGACATAAAGGAGAGAGCGGAGGAACAGCGCGGACCTAATCGAAGGCAGCGAGACAGAAAGGAGAGAGCGGGGGAACAGCGCGGACCTAATCGAAGGCAGCGGGACATAAAGGAGAGAGCGGAGGAACAGCACGGACCTAATCGAAGGCAGCGAGACATAAAGGAGAGAGCGGAGGAACAGCACGGACCTAATCGAAGCCAGCGAGACATAAAGGAGAGAGCGGAGGAACAGCACGGACGTAATCGGAGGCAGCGAGACATAAAGGAGAGAGCGGAGGAACAGCACGGACCTAATCGAAGGTAGCGGGACATAAAAGAGAGTGCGGAGGAACAGCACGGACCTAACCGAAGGCAGCGGGACATAAAGGAGAGAGCGGAGGAACAGCACGGACCTAATCGGAGGCAGCGAGACATAAAGGAGAGAGCGGAGGAACAGCGCGGACCTAATCGAAGGCAGCGACACATAAAGGAGAGAGCGGAGGAACAGCACGGAACTAATCGAAGGCAGCGGGACATAAAGGAGAGAGCGGAGGAACAGCACGGACCTAATCGGAGGCAGCGAGATATAAAGGAGAGAGCGGAGGAACAGCGTGGACCTAATCGGAAACAGCGGGACATAAAGGAGAGAGCGGAGGAACAGCGCGGACCTAATCGGAGGCAGCAGGACATAAAGGAGAGAGCGGAGGAACAGTGCGGACCTAATCGAAGGCAACGGGACATAAAGGAGAGAGCGGAGGAACAGCACGGACCTAATCGGAGGCAGCGGGACATAAAGGTGCGAGCGGGGGAACAGCGTGGACCTAATCGGAAACAGCGGGACATAAAGGAGAGAGCGGAGGAACAGCGCGGACCTAATCGGAGGCAGCGGGACATAAAGGAGAGAGCGGAGGAACAGTGCGGACCTAATCGAAGGCAGCGGGACATAAAGGAGAGAGCGGAGGAACAGCACGGACCTAATCGGAGGCAGCGAGACATAAAGGAGAGAGCGGAGGAACAGCACGGACCTAATTGGAGGCAGCGAGACATAAAGGAGAGAGCGGGGGAACAGCGCGGACCTAATCGGAGGCAGCGGGACATAAAGGAGAGAGCGGAGGAACAGCGCGGACCTAATCGAAGGCAGCGGGACATAAAGGAGAGAGCGGGGAAACAGCGCGGACCTAATCGGAGGCAGCGAGACATAAAGGAGAGAGCGGAGGAACAGCGCGGACCTAATCGAAGGCAGCGGGACATAAAGGAGAGAGCGGAGGAACAGCGCGGACCTAATCGGAGGCAGCGGGACCTAAAGGAGCGAGCGGAGGAACAGCGCGGACCTAATCGAAGGCAGTGGGACATAAAGGAGAGAGCGGAGGAACAGCACGGACCTAATCGGAGGCAGCGGGACATAAAGGAGAGAGCGGAGGAACAGTGCGGACATAATCGAAGGCAGCGGGACATAAAGGAGAGAGCGGAGGAACAGCACGGACCTAATCGGAGGCAGCGAGACATAAAGGAGAGAGCGGAGGAACAGCACGGACCTAATCGAAGGCAGCGAGACATAAAGGAGAGAGCGGGGGAACAGCGCGGACCTAATCGAAGGCAGCGGGACATAAAGGAGAGAGCGGAGGAACAGCACGGACCTAATCGGAGGCAGCGAGACATAAAAGAGAGAGCGGAGGAACAGCACGGACCTAATCGGAGGCAGCGAGACATAAAGGAGAGAGCGGGGGAACAGCGCGGACCTAATCGAAGGCAGCGGGACATAAAGGAGAGAGCGGAGGAACAGCACGGACCTAATCGGAGGCAGCGAGACATAAAGGAGAGAGCGGAGGAACAGCACGGACCTAATCGGAGGTAGCGGGACATAAAGGAGAGAGCGGAGGAACAGCGCGGACCTAATCGAAGGCAGCGGGACATAAAGGAGAGAGCGGGGGAACAGCACGGACCTTATCGGAGGTAGCGGGACATAAAGGAGAGAGCGGAGGAACAGCGCGGACCTAATCGGAGGCAGCGGGACATAAAGGAGAGAGCGGGGGAGCAGCACGGACCTAATCGGAGGTAGCGGGAAATAAAGGAGAGAGCGGAGGAACAGCGCGGACCTAATCGGAGGCAGCGAGACATAAAGGAGTGAGCGGGGGAACAGCGCGGACCTAATCGGAGGCAGCGAGATATAAAGGAGAGAGCGGAGGAACAGCGCGGACCTAATCGAAGGAGCGAGACACAAAGGAGAGAGCGGGGAAACAGCACAGACCTAATCGGAGGCAGCGAGACATAAAGGAGAGAGCGGGGGAACAGCGCGGACCTAATCGAAGGCAGCGGGACAAAAAGGAGAGAGCGGAGGAACAGCATGGACCTAATCGAAGGCAGCGAGACATAAAGGAGAGAGCGGAGGAACAGCACGGACCTAATCGAAGGCAGCGGGACATAAAGGAGAGAGCGGAGGAACAGCACGGACCTAATCGAAGGCAGCGGGACATAAAGGAGAGAGCGGAGGAACAGCACGGACCTAATCGAAGGCAGCGAGACATAAAGGAGAGAGAGCAGGAACAGCGCGGACCTAATCGAAGGCAGCGGGACATAAAGGAGAGAGCGGAGGAATAGCACGGACCTAATCGAAGGCAGCGAGACATAAAGGAGAGAGCGGAGGAACAGCACGGACCTAATCGAAGGCAGCGGGACATAAAGGAGAGAGCGGAGGAACAGCACGGACGTAATCGGAGGCAGCGAGACATAAAGGAGAGAGCGGAGGAACAGCACGGACCTAATCGAAGGTAGCGGGACATAAAGGAGAGAGCGGAGGAACAGCACGGACCTAATCGAAGGCAGCGGGACATAAAGGAGAGAGCGGAGGAACAGCACGGACCTAATCGGAGGCAGCGAGACATAAAGGAGAGAGCGGAGGAACAGCGCGGACCTAATCGAAGGCAGCGACACATAAAGGAGAGAGCGGAGGAACAGCACGGACCTAATCGAAGGCAGCGGGACATAAAGGAGAGAGCGGAGGAACAGCACGGACCTAATCGGAGGCAGCGAGACATAAAGGAGAGAGCGGAGGAACAGCGTGGACCTAATCGGAGGCAGCGGGACATAAAGGAGAGAGCGGAGGAACAGCGCGGACCTAATCGGAGGCAGCGGGACATAAAGGAGAGAGCGGAGGAACAGTGCGGACCTAATCGAAGGCAGCGGGACATAAAGGAGAGAGCGGAGGAACAGCACGGACCTAATCGGAGGCAGCGGGACATAAAGGTGCGAGCGGGGGAACAGCACGAACCTAATCGAAGGCAGCGGGACATAAAGGAGAGAGCGGAGGAACAGCGCGGACCTAATCGGAGGCAGCGAGACATAAAGGAGAGAGCGGAGGAACAGCACGGACCTAATCGAAGGCAGCGGGACATAAAGGAGAGAGCGGGGGAACAGCACGGACCTAATCGGATGCAGCGAGACATAAAGGAGAGAGCGGAGGAACAGCACGGACCTAATCGAAGGCAGCGGGACATAAAGGAGAGTGCGGAGGAACAGCACGGACCTAATCGAAGGCAGCGGGACATAAAGGAGAGAGCGGAGGAACAGTGCGGACCTACTCGGAGGCAGCGGGACATAAAGGAGAGAGCGGAGGAACAGCGCGGACGTAATCGAAGGCAGCGAGACATAAAGGAGAGAGCGGAGGAACAGCACGGACATAATCGGAGGCAGCGGGACATAAAGGAGAGAGCGGAGGAACAGCGCGGACCTAATCGAAGGCAGCGAGACATAAAGGAGAGAGCGGGGAAACAGCACGGACCTCATCAGAGGCAGCGAGACATAAAGGAGAGAGCGGAGGAACAGCACGGACCTAATCGAAGGGAGCGGGACATAAAGGAGCGAGCGGAGGAACAGCACGGACCTAATCGAAGGCAGCGGGACATAAAGGAGCGAGCGGAGGAACAGCACGGACCTAATCGAAGGTAGCGGGATATAAAGGAGAGAGCAGAGGAACAGCGCGGACCTAATCGGAGGCAGCGGGACATAAAGGAGAGAGCGGGGGAACAGCGTGGACCTAATCGAAGGCAGCGGGACATAAAGGAGAGAGCGGGGGAACAGCGTGGACCTAATCGGAGGTAGCGGGACATAAAGGAGAGAGCGGAGGAACAGCGCGGACCTAATCGAAGGCAGCGGGACATAATGGAGAGAGCGGAGGAACAGCACGGACCTAATCGAAGGCAGCGGGACATAAAGGAGCGAGCGGTGGAACAGCGCGGACCTAATCGGAGGCAGCGAGACATAACGGAGAGAGCGGGGGAACAGCACGGACCTAATCGGAGGTAGCGAGTCATAAAGGAGAGAGCGGGGGAACAGCACGGACCTAATCGGAGGCAGCGGGACATAAAGGAGAGAGCGGAGGAACAGCGCGGAACTAATCGAAGGCAGCGAGACATAAAGGAGAGAGCGGGGGAACAGCGCGGACCTAATCGAAGACAGCGGGACATAAAGGAGAGAGCGGAGGAACAGCGCGGACCTAATCGGAGGTAGCGAGACATAAAGGAGAGAGCGGAGGAACAGCGCGGAACTAATCGAATGCAGCGAGACATAAAGGAGAGAGCGGGGGAACAGCGCGGACCTAATCGAAGGCAGCGGGACATAAAGGAGAGAGCGGGGAAACAGCGTGGGCCTAATCGGAGGTAGCGAGACATAAAGGAGAGAGCGGAGGAACAGCACGGACCTAATCGGAGGTAGCGGGACATAAAGGAGAGAGCGGGGGAACAGCACGGACCTAATCGAAGGCAGCGAGACATAAAGGAGAGAGCGGAGGAACAGCGCGGACCTAATCGGAGGCAGCGGGACATAAAGGAGAGAGCGGAGGAACAGCGCGGACCTAATCGGAGGTAGCGGGACATAAAGGAGAGAGCGGAGGAACAGCACAGACCTAATTGGAGGTAGCGGGACATAAAGGAGAGAGCGGAGGAACAGCGCGGACCTAATCGGAGGCAGCGGGACATAAAGGAGAGAGCGGGGGAACAGCACGGACCTAATCGAAGGCAGCGATACATAAAGGAGAGAGCGGAGGAACAGCGTGGACCTAATCGGAGGCAGCGGGACATAAAGGAGCGAGCGGGGGAACAGCGCGGACCTAATCGGAGGCAGCAGGACATAAAGGAGAGAGCGGGGGAGCAGCGCGGACCTAATCGGAGGCAGCGGGACATAACGGAGAGAGCGGGGCACAGCGCGGACCTAATCGGAGGCAGCGGGACATAAAGGAGAGAGCGGAGGAACAGCACGGACCTAATCGAAGGCAGCGAGACATAAAGGAGAGAGCGGAGGAACAGCGCCGGCCTAATCGGAGGCAGCGAGACATAAAGGAGAGAGCGGAGGAACAGCACGGACCTAATCGGAGGCAGCGAGACATAAAGGAGAGAGCGGGGGAACAGCACGGACCTAATCGGAGGCAGCGAGACATAAAGGAGAGAGCGGGGGAACAGCACGGACCTAATCGGAGGCAGCGGGACATAAAGGAGAGAGCGGGGAAACAGCACGGACCTAATCGGAGGCAGCGGGACATAAAGGAGCGAGCGGAGGAACAGCACGGGCCTAATCGGAGGCAGCGAGACATAAAGGAGAGAGCGGAGGAACAGCACGGACCTAATCGAAGGCAGCGAGACATAAAGGAGAGAGCGGGGGAGCAGCACGGACCTCATCGGAGCCAGCGAGACATAAAGGAGAGAGCGGAGGAACAGCACGGACCTAATCGGAGGTAGCGAGACATAAAGGAGAGAGCGGTGGAACAGCACGGACCTAATCGGAGGCAGCTAGACATAAAGGAGAGAGCGGAGGAACAGCGCGGACCTAATCGGAGGCAGCTAGACATAAAGGAGAGAGCGGAGGAACAGCGCGGACCTAATCGAAGGCAGCGAGACATAAAGGAGATTGCGGAGGAACAGCACGGACCTAATCGAAGGCAGCGGGACATAAAGGAGAGAGCGGAGGAACAGCGCGGACCTAATCGAAGGCAGCGAGACATAAAGCAGAGTGCGGAGGAACAGCGCGGACCTAATCGGAGGTAGCGGGATATAAAGGAGAGAGCGGGGGAACAGCACGGACCTTATCGGAGGTAGCGGGACATAAAGGAGAGAGCGGGGAAACAGCACGGACCGAATCGAAGGCAGCGAGACATAAAGGAGAGAGCGGGGGAACAGCACGGACCTAATCGGAGGTAGCGGAACATAAAGGAGAGAGCGGAGGAACAGCGCGGACCTAATCGGAGGCAGCGAGACATAAAGGAGTGAGCGGGGGAACAGCGCGGACCTAATCGGAGGCAGCGAGACATAAAGGAGAGAGCGGAGGAACAGCGCGGACCTAATCGAAGGCAGCGAGACAGAAAGGAGAGAGCGGGGGAACAGCGCGGACCTAATCGAAGGCAGCGGGACATAAAGGAGAGAGCGGAGGAACAGCACGGACCTAATCGAAGGCAGCGAGACATAAAGGAGAGAGCGGAGGAACAGCACGGACCTAATCGAAGCCAGCGAGACATAAAGGAGAGAGCGGAGGAACAGCACGGACGTAATCGGAGGCAGCGAGACATAAAGGAGAGAGCGGAGGAACAGCACGGACCTAATCGAAGGTAGCGGGACATAAAAGAGAGAGCGGAGGAACAGCACGGACCTAATCGAAGGCAGCGGGACATAAAGGAGAGAGCGGAGGAACAGCACGGACCTAATCGGAGGCAGCGAGACATAAAGGAGAGAGCGGAGGAACAGCGCGGACCTAATCGAAGGCAGCGACACATAAAGGAGAGAGCGGAGGAACAGCACGGACCTAATCGAAGGCAGCGGGACATAAAGGAGAGAGCGGAGGAACAGCACGGACCTAATCGGAGGCAGCGAGACATAAAGGAGAGAGCGGAGGAACAGCGTGGACCTAATCGGAAACAGCGGGACATAAAGGAGAGAGCGGAGGAACAGCGCGGACCTAATCGGAGGCAGCGGGACATAAAGGAGAGAGCGGAGGAACAGTGCGGACCTAATCGAAGGCAGCGGGACATAAAGGAGAGAGCGGAGGAACAGCACGGACCTAATCGGAGGCAGCGGGACATAAAGGTGCGAGCGGGGGAACAGCACGGACCTAATCGAAGGCAGCGGGACATAAAGGAGAGAGCGGAGGAACAGCGCGGACCTAATCGGAGGCAGCGAGACATAAAGGAGAGAGCGGAGGAACAGCACGGACCTAATTGAAGGCAGCGGGACATAAAGGAGAGAGCGGGGGAACAGCACGGACCTAATCGGATGCAGCGGGACATAAAGGAGAGAGCGGAGGAACAGCACGGACCTAATCGAAGGCAGCGGGACATAAAGGAGAGAGCGGAGGAACAGCACGGACCTAATCGAAGGCAGCGGGACATAAATGAGAGAGCGGAGGAACAGTGCGGACCTAATCGGAGGCAGCGGGACATAAAGGAGAGAGCGGAGGAACAGCGCGGACGTAATCGAAGTCAGCGAGACATAAAGGAGAGAGCGGAGGAACAGCACGGACCTAATCGGAGGCAGCGGGACATAAAGGAGAGAGCGGAGGAACAGCGCGGACCTAATCGAAGGCAGCGAGACATAAAGGAGAGAGCGGGGAAACAGCACGGACCTAATCAGAGGCAGCGAGACATAAAGGAGAGAGCGGAGGAACAGCACGGACCTAATCGAAGGCAGCGGGACATAAAGGAGCGAGCGGAGGAACAGCACGGACCTAATCGAAGGTAGCGGGACATAAAGGGGAGAGCGGAGGAATAGCACGGACCTAATCGGTGGTAGCGGGACATAAAGGAGCGAGCGGAGGAACAGCACGGACCTAATCGGAGGCAGCGGGACATAAAGGAGAGAGCGGAGGAACAGCACGGACCTAATCGAAGGCAGCGAGGCATAAAGGAGATAGCGGGGGAACAGCGTGGACCTAATCGGAGGCAGCGAGACATAAAGGAGAGAGCGGGGGAACAGCACGGACCTAATCGAAGGCAACGGGACATAAAGGAGAGAGCGGAGGAACAGCGTGGACCTAATCGAAGGCAGCGGGACATAAAGGAGAGAGCGGAGGAACAGCACGGACCTAATCGGAGGCAGCGATACATAAAGGAGAGAGCGGAGGAACAGCGCGGACCTAATCGGTGGTAGCGAGACATAAAGGAGAGAGCGGAGGAACCGCGCGGACCTAATCGAAGGCAGCGGGACATAAAGGAGCGAGCGGAGGAACAGCACGGACCTAATCGAAGGCAGCGGGACATAAAGGAGTGAGCGGAGGAACAGCACGGACCTAATCGAAGGCAGCGGGACATAAAGGAGCGAGCGGAGGAACAGCACGGACCTAATCGGAGGTAGCGGGACATAAAGGAGAGAGCGGAGGAACAGCGCGGACCTAATCGGAGGCAGCGGGACATAAAGGAGAGAGCGGGGGAACAGCACGGACCTAATCGAAGGCAGCGATACATAAAGGAGAGAGCGGAGGAACAGCGTGGACCTAATCGGAGGCAGCGGGACATAAAGGAGCGAGCGGGGGAACAGCGCGGACCTAATCGGAGGCAGCAGGACATAAAGGAGAGAGCGGGGGAGCAGCGCGGACCTAATCGGAGGCAGCGGGACATAACGGAGAGAGCGGGGCACAGCGCGGACCTAATCGGAGGCAGCGGGACATAAAGGAGAGAGCGGAGGAACAGCACGGACCTAATCGAAGGCAGCGAGACATAAAGGAGAGAGCGGAGGAACAGCGCGGACCTAATCGGAGGCAGCGAGACATAAAGGAGAGAGCGGAGGAACAGCACGGACCTAATCGGAGGCAGCGAGACATAAAGGAGAGAGCGGGGGAACAGCACGGACCTAATCGGAGGCAGCGAGACATAAAGGAGAGAGCGGGGGAACAGCACGGACCTAATCGGAGGCAGCGGGACATAAAGGAGAGAGCGGGGAAACAGCACGGACCTAATCGGAGGCAGCGGGACATAAAGGAGCGAGCGGAGGAACAGCACGGGCCTAATCGGAGGCAGCGAGACATAAAGGAGAGAGCGGAGGAACAGCACGGACCTAATCGAAGGCAGCGAGACATAAAGGAGAGAGCGGGGGAGCAGCACGGACCTCATCGGAGCCAGCGAGACATAAAGGAGAGAGCGGAGGAACAGCACGGACCTAATCGGAGGTAGCGAGACATAAAGGAGAGAGCGGTGGATAAGTGCGGACCTAATCGGAGGCAGCTAGACATAAAGGAGAGAGCGGAGGAACAGCGCGGACCTAATCGAAGGCAGCGAGACATAAAGGAGATTGCGGAGGAACAGCACGGACCTAATCGAAGGCAGCGGGACATAAAGGAGAGAGCGGAGGAACAGCGCGGACCTAATCGAAGGCAGCGAGACATAAAGCAGAGTGCGGAGGAACAGCGCGGACCTAATCGGAGGTAGCGGGATATAAAGGAGAGAGCGGGGGAACAGCACGGACCTTATCGGAGGTAGCGGGACATAAAGGAGAGAGCGGGGAAACAGCACGGACCGAATCGAAGGCAGCGAGACATAAAGGAGAGAGCGGGGGAACAGCACGGACCTAATCGGAGGTAGCGGAACATAAAGGAGAGAGCGGAGGAACAGCGCGGACCTAATCGGAGGCAGCGAGACATAAAGGAGTGAGCGGGGGAACAGCGCGGACCTAATCGGAGGCAGCGAGACATAAAGGAGAGAGCGGAGGAACAGCGCGGACCTAATCGAAGGCAGCGAGACAGAAAGGAGAGAGCGGGGGAACAGCGCGGACCTAATCGAAGGCAGCGGGACATAAAGGAGAGAGCGGAGGAACAGCACGGACCTAATCGAAGGCAGCGAGACATAAAGGAGAGAGCGGAGGAACAGCACGGACCTAATCGAAGCCAGCGAGACATAAAGGAGAGAGCGGAGGAACAGCACGGACGTAATCGGAGGCAGCGAGACATAAAGGAGAGAGCGGAGGAACAGCACGGACCTAATCGAAGGTAGCGGGACATAAAAGAGAGAGCGGAGGAACAGCACGGACCTAATCGAAGGCAGCGGGACATAAAGGAGAGAGCGGAGGAACAGCACGGACCTAATCGGAGGCAGCGAGACATAAAGGAGAGAGCGGAGGAACAGCGCGGACCTAATCGAAGGCAGCGACACATAAAGGAGAGAGCGGAGGAACAGCACGGACCTAATCGAAGGCAGCGGGACATAAAGGAGAGAGCGGAGGAACAGCACGGACCTAATCGGAGGCAGCGAGACATAAAGGAGAGAGCGGAGGAACAGCGTGGACCTAATCGGAAACAGCGGGACATAAAGGAGAGAGCGGAGGAACAGCGCGGACCTAATCGGAGGCAGCGGGACATAAAGGAGAGAGCGGAGGAACAGTGCGGACCTAATCGAAGGCAGCGGGACATAAAGGAGAGAGCGGAGGAACAGCACGGACCTAATCGGAGGCAGCGGGACATAAAGGTGCGAGCGGGGGAACAGCACGGACCTAATCGAAGGCAGCGGGACATAAAGGAGAGAGCGGAGGAACAGCGCGGACCTAATCGGAGGCAGCGAGACATAAAGGAGAGAGCGGAGGAACAGCACGGACCTAATTGAAGGCAGCGGGACATAAAGGAGAGAGCGGGGGAACAGCACGGACCTAATCGGATGCAGCGGGACATAAAGGAGAGAGCGGAGGAACAGCACGGACCTAATCGAAGGCAGCGGGACATAAAGGAGAGAGCGGAGGAACAGCACGGACCTAATCGAAGGCAGCGGGACATAAATGAGAGAGCGGAGGAACAGTGCGGACCTAATCGGAGGCAGCGGGACATAAAGGAGAGAGCGGAGGAACAGCGCGGACGTAATCGAAGTCAGCGAGACATAAAGGAGAGAGCGGAGGAACAGCACGGACCTAATCGGAGGCAGCGGGACATAAAGGAGAGAGCGGAGGAACAGCGCGGACCTAATCGAAGGCAGCGAGACATAAAGGAGAGAGCGGGGAAACAGCACGGACCTAATCAGAGGCAGCGAGACATAAAGGAGAGAGCGGAGGAACAGCACGGACCTAATCGAAGGCAGCGGGACATAAAGGAGCGAGCGGAGGAACAGCACGGACCTAATCGAAGGTAGCGGGACATAAAGGGGAGAGCGGAGGAATAGCACGGACCTAATCGGTGGTAGCGGGACATAAAGGAGCGAGCGGAGGAACAGCACGGACCTAATCGGAGGCAGCGGGACATAAAGGAGAGAGCGGAGGAACAGCACGGACCTAATCGAATGCAGCGAGACATAAAGGAGAGAGCGGGGGAACAGCGCGGACCTAATCGAAGGCAGCGGGACATAAAGGAGAGAGCGGGGAAACTTCGTGGGCCTAATCGGAGGTAGCGAGACATAAAGGAGAGAGCGGAGGAACAGCACGGACCTAATCGGAGGTAGCGGGACATAAAGGAGAGAGCGGAGGAACAGCACGGACCTAATCGAAGGCAGCGAGGCATAAAGGAGATAGCGGGGGAACAGCGTGGACCTAATCGGAGGCAGCGAGACATAAAGGAGAGAGCGGGGGAACAGCACGGACCTAATCGAAGGCAACGGGACATAAAGGAGAGAGCGGAGGAACAGCGTGGACCTAATCGAAGGCAGCGGGACATAAAGGAGAGAGCGGAGGAACAGCACGGACCTAATCGGAGGCAGCGATACATAAAGGAGAGAGCGGAGGAACAGCGCGGACCTAATCGGTGGTAGCGAGACATAAAGGAGAAAGCGGAGGAACCGCGCGGACCTAATCGAAGGCAGCGGGACATAAAGGAGCGAGCGGAGGAACAGCACGGACCTAATCGAAGGCAGCGGGACATAAAGGAGTGAGCGGAGGAACAGCACGGACCTAATCGAAGGCAGCGGGACATAAAGGAGCGAGCGGAGGAACAGCACGGACCTAATCGGAGGTAGCGGGACATAAAGGAGAGAGCGGAGGAACAGCGCGGACCTAATCGGAGGCAGCGGGACATAAAGGAGAGAGCGGAGGAACAGCGTGGACCTAATCGGAGGCAGCGGGACATAAAGGAGCGAGCGGGGGAACAGCGCGGACCTAATCGGAGGCAGCAGGACATAAAGGAGAGAGCGGGGGAGCAGCGCGGACCTAATCGGAGGCAGCGGGACATAACGGAGAGAGCGGGGCACAGCGCGGACCTAATCGGAGGCAGCGGGACATAAAGGAGAGAGCGGAGGAACAGCACGGACCTAATCGAAGGCAGCGAGACATAAAGGAGAGAGCGGAGGAACAGCGCGGACCTAATCGGAGGCAGCGAGACATAAAGGAGAGAGCGGAGGAACAGCGCGGACCTAATCGGAGGCAGCGAGACATAAAGGAGAGAGCGGAGGAACAGCACGGACCTAATCGGAGGCAGCGGGACAAAAAGGAGAGAGCGGAGGAACAGCATGGACCTAATCGAAGGCAGCGAGACATAAAGGAGAGAGCGGAGGAACAGCACGGACCTAATCGAAGGCAGCGGGACATAAAGGAGAGAGCGGAGGAACAGCACGGACCTAATCGAAGGCAGCGGGACATAAAGGAGAGAGCGGAGGAACAGCACGGACCTAATCGAAGGCAGCGAGACATAAAGGAGAGAGAGCAGGAACAGCGCGGACCTAATCGAAGGCAGCGGGACATAAAGGAGAGAGCGGAGGAATAGCACGGACCTAATCGAAGGCAGCGAGACATAAAGGAGAGAGCGGAGGAACAGCACGGACCTAATCGAAGGCAGCGGGACATAAAGGAGAGAGCGGAGGAACAGCACGGACGTAATCGGAGGCAGCGAGACATAAAGGAGAGAGCGGAGGAACAGCACGGACCTAATCGAAGGTAGCGGGACATAAAGGAGAGAGCGGAGGAACAGCACGGACCTAATCGAAGGCAGCGGGACATAAAGGAGAGAGCGGAGGAACAGCACGGACCTAATCGGAGGCAGCGAGACATAAAGGAGAGAGCGGAGGAACAGCGCGGACCTAATCGAAGGCAGCGACACATAAAGGAGAGAGCGGAGGAACAGCACGGACCTAATCGAAGGCAGCGGGACATAAAGGAGAGAGCGGAGGAACAGCACGGACCTAATCGGAGGCAGCGAGACATAAAGGAGAGAGCGGAGGAACAGCGTGGACCTAATCGGAGGCAGCGGGACATAAAGGAGAGAGCGGAGGAACAGCGCGGACCTAATCGGAGGCAGCGGGACATAAAGGAGAGAGCGGAGGAACAGTGCGGACCTAATCGAAGGCAGCGGGACATAAAGGAGAGAGCGGAGGAACAGCACGGACCTAATCGGAGGCAGCGGGACATAAAGGTGCGAGCGGGGGAACAGCATGAACCTAATCGAAGGCAGCGGGACATAAAGGAGAGAGCGGAGGAACAGCGCGGACCTAATCGGAGGCAGCGAGACATAAAGGAGAGAGCGGAGGAACAGAACGGACCTAATCGAAGGCAGCGGGACATAAAGGAGAGAGCGGGGGAACAGCACGGACCTAATCGGATGCAGCGAGACATAAAGGAGAGAGCGGAGGAACAGCACGGACCTAATCGAAGGCAGCGGGACATAAAGGAGAGTGCGGAGGAACAGCACGGACCTAATCGAAGGCAGCGGGACATAAAGGAGAGAGCGGAGGAACAGTGCGGACCTACTCGGAGGCAGCGGGACATAAAGGAGAGAGCGGAGGAACAGCGCGGACGTAATCGAAGGCAGCGAGACATAAAGGAGAGAGCGGAGGAACAGCACGGACATAATCGGAGGCAGCGGGACATAAAGGAGAGAGCGGAGGAACAGCGCGGACCTAATCGAAGGCAGCGAGACATAAAGGAGAGAGCGGGGAAACAGCACGGACCTCATCAGAGGCAGCGAGACATAAAGGAGAGAGCGGAGGAACAGCACGGACCTAATCGAAGGGAGCGGGACATAAAGGAGCGAGCGGAGGAACAGCACGGACCTAATCGAAGGCAGCGGGACATAAAGGAGCGAGCGGAGGAACAGCACGGACCTAATCGAAGGTAGCGGGATATAAAGGAGAGAGCAGAGGAACAGCGCGGACCTAATCGGAGGCAGCGGGACATAAAGGAGAGAGCGGGGGAACAGCGTGGACCTAATCGAAGGCAGCGGGACATAAAGGAGAGAGCGGGGGAACAGCGTGGACCTAATCGGAGGTAGCGGGACATAAAGGAGAGAGCGGAGGAACAGCGCGGACCTAATCGAAGGCAGCGGGACATAATGGAGAGAGCGGAGGAACAGCACGGACCTAATCGAAGGCAGCGGGACATAAAGGAGAGAGCGGAGGAACAGCGTGGACCTAATCGAAGGCAGCGGGACATAAAGGAGAGAGCGGAGGAACAGCGTGGACCTAATCGAAGGCAGCGGGACATAAAGGAGAGAGCGGAGGAACAGCACGGACCTAATCGGAGGCAGCGATACATAAAGGAGAGAGCGGAGGAACAGCGCGGACCTAATCGGTGGTAGCGAGACATAAAGGAGAAAGCGGAGGAACCGCGCGGACCTAATCGAAGGCAGCGGGACATAAAGGAGCGAGCGGAGGAACAGCACGGACCTAATCGAAGGCAGCGGGACATAAAGGAGTGAGCGGAGGAACAGCACGGACCTAATCGAAGGCAGCGGGACATAAAGGAGCGAGCGGAGGAACAGCACGGACCTAATCGGAGGTAGCGGGACATAAAGGAGAGAGCGGAGGAACAGCGCGGACCTAATCGGAGGCAGCGGGACATAAAGGAGAGAGCGGAGGAACAGCGTGGACCTAATCGGAGGCAGCGGGACATAAAGGAGCGAGCGGGGGAACAGCGCGGACCTAATCGGAGGCAGCAGGACATAAAGGAGAGAGCGGGGGAGCAGCGCGGACCTAATCGGAGGCAGCGGGACATAACGGAGAGAGCGGGGCACAGCGCGGACCTAATCGGAGGCAGCGGGACATAAAGGAGAGAGCGGAGGAACAGCACGGACCTAATCGAAGGCAGCGAGACATAAAGGAGAGAGCGGAGGAACAGCGCGGACCTAATCGGAGGCAGCGAGACATAAAGGAGAGAGCGGAGGAACAGCGCGGACCTAATCGGAGGCAGCGAGACATAAAGGAGAGAGCGGAGGAACAGCACGGACCTAATCGGAGGCAGCGGGACAAAAAGGAGAGAGCGGAGGAACAGCATGGACCTAATCGAAGGCAGCGAGACATAAAGGAGAGAGCGGAGGAACAGCACGGACCTAATCGAAGGCAGCGGGACATAAAGGAGAGAGCGGAGGAACAGCACGGACCTAATCGAAGGCAGCGGGACATAAAGGAGAGAGCGGAGGAACAGCACGGACCTAATCGAAGGCAGCGAGACATAAAGGAGAGAGAGCAGGAACAGCGCGGACCTAATCGAAGGCAGCGGGACATAAAGGAGAGAGCGGAGGAATAGCACGGACCTAATCGAAGGCAGCGAGACATAAAGGAGAGAGCGGAGGAACAGCACGGACCTAATCGAAGGCAGCGGGACATAAAGGAGAGAGCGGAGGAACAGCACGGACGTAATCGGAGGCAGCGAGACATAAAGGAGAGAGCGGAGGAACAGCACGGACCTAATCGAAGGTAGCGGGACATAAAGGAGAGAGCGGAGGAACAGCACGGACCTAATCGAAGGCAGCGGGACATAAAGGAGAGAGCGGAGGAACAGCACGGACCTAATCGGAGGCAGCGAGACATAAAGGAGAGAGCGGAGGAACAGCGCGGACCTAATCGAAGGCAGCGACACATAAAGGAGAGAGCGGAGGAACAGCACGGACCTAATCGAAGGCAGCGGGACATAAAGGAGAGAGCGGAGGAACAGCACGGACCTAATCGGAGGCAGCGAGACATAAAGGAGAGAGCGGAGGAACAGCGTGGACCTAATCGGAGGCAGCGGGACATAAAGGAGAGAGCGGAGGAACAGCGCGGACCTAATCGGAGGCAGCGGGACATAAAGGAGAGAGCGGAGGAACAGTGCGGACCTAATCGAAGGCAGCGGGACATAAAGGAGAGAGCGGAGGAACAGCACGGACCTAATCGGAGGCAGCGGGACATAAAGGTGCGAGCGGGGGAACAGCATGAACCTAATCGAAGGCAGCGGGACATAAAGGAGAGAGCGGAGGAACAGCGCGGACCTAATCGGAGGCAGCGAGACATAAAGGAGAGAGCGGAGGAACAGAACGGACCTAATCGAAGGCAGCGGGACATAAAGGAGAGAGCGGGGGAACAGCACGGACCTAATCGGATGCAGCGAGACATAAAGGAGAGAGCGGAGGAACAGCACGGACCTAATCGAAGGCAGCGGGACATAAAGGAGAGTGCGGAGGAACAGCACGGACCTAATCGAAGGCAGCGGGACATAAAGGAGAGAGCGGAGGAACAGTGCGGACCTACTCGGAGGCAGCGGGACATAAAGGAGAGAGCGGAGGAACAGCGCGGACGTAATCGAAGGCAGCGAGACATAAAGGAGAGAGCGGAGGAACAGCACGGACATAATCGGAGGCAGCGGGACATAAAGGAGAGAGCGGAGGAACAGCGCGGACCTAATCGAAGGCAGCGAGACATAAAGGAGAGAGCGGGGAAACAGCACGGACCTCATCAGAGGCAGCGAGACATAAAGGAGAGAGCGGAGGAACAGCACGGACCTAATCGAAGGGAGCGGGACATAAAGGAGCGAGCGGAGGAACAGCACGGACCTAATCGAAGGCAGCGGGACATAAAGGAGCGAGCGGAGGAACAGCACGGACCTAATCGAAGGTAGCGGGATATAAAGGAGAGAGCAGAGGAACAGCGCGGACCTAATCGGAGGCAGCGGGACATAAAGGAGAGAGCGGGGGAACAGCGTGGACCTAATCGAAGGCAGCGGGACATAAAGGAGAGAGCGGGGGAACAGCGTGGACCTAATCGGAGGTAGCGGGACATAAAGGAGAGAGCGGAGGAACAGCGCGGACCTAATCGAAGGCAGCGGGACATAATGGAGAGAGCGGAGGAACAGCACGGACCTAATCGAAGGCAGCGGGACATAAAGGAGCGAGCGGTGGAACAGCGCGGACCTAATCGGAGGCAGCGAGACATAACGGAGAGAGCGGGGGAACAGCACGGACCTAATCGGAGGTAGCGAGTCATAAAGGAGAGAGCGGGGGAACAGCACGGACCTAATCGGAGGCAGCGGGACATAAAGGAGAGAGCGGAGGAACAGCGCGGAACTAATCGAAGGCAGCGAGACATAAAGGAGAGAGCGGGGGAACAGCGCGGACCTAATCGAAGACAGCGGGACATAAAGGAGAGAGCGGAGGAACAGCGCGGACCTAATCGGAGGTAGCGAGACATAAAGGAGAGAGCGGAGGAACAGCGCGGAACTAATCGAATGCAGCGAGACATAAAGGAGAGAGCGGGGGAACAGCGCGGACCTAATCGAAGGCAGCGGGACATAAAGGAGAGAGCGGGGAAACAGCGTGGGCCTAATCGGAGGTAGCGAGACATAAAGGAGAGAGCGGAGGAACAGCACGGACCTAATCGGAGGTAGCGGGACATAAAGGAGAGAGCGGGGGAACAGCACGGACCTAATCGAAGGCAGCGAGACATAAAGGAGAGAGCGGAGGAACAGCGCGGACCTAATCGGAGGCAGCGGGACATAAAGGAGAGAGCGGAGGAACAGCGCGGACCTAATCGGAGGTAGCGGGACATAAAGGAGAGAGCGGAGGAACAGCACAGACCTAATTGGAGGTAGCGGGACATAAAGGAGAGAGCGGAGGAACAGCGCGGACCTAATCGGAGGCAGCGGGACATAAAGGAGAGAGCGGGGGAACAGCACGGACCTAATCGAAGGCAGCGATACATAAAGGAGAGAGCGGAGGAACAGCGTGGACCTAATCGGAGGCAGCGGGACATAAAGGAGCGAGCGGGGGAACAGCGCGGACCTAATCGGAGGCAGCAGGACATAAAGGAGAGAGCGGGGGAGCAGCGCGGACCTAATCGGAGGCAGCGGGACATAACGGAGAGAGCGGGGCACAGCGCGGACCTAATCGGAGGCAGCGGGACATAAAGGAGAGAGCGGAGGAACAGCACGGACCTAATCGAAGGCAGCGAGACATAAAGGAGAGAGCGGAGGAACAGCGCGGACCTAATCGGAGGCAGCGAGACATAAAGGAGAGAGCGGAGGAACAGCACGGACCTAATCGGAGGCAGCGAGACATAAAGGAGAGAGCGGAGGAACAGCACGGACCTAATCGGAGGCAGCGAGACATAAAGGAGAGAGCGGGGGAACAGCACGGACCTAATCGGAGGCAGCGGGACATAAAGGAGAGAGCGGGGAAACAGCACGGACCTAATCGGAGGCAGCGGGACATAAAGGAGCGAGCGGAGGAACAGCACGGGCCTAATCGGAGGCAGCGAGACATAAAGGAGAGAGCGGAGGAACAGCACGGACCTAATCGAAGGCAGCGAGACATAAAGGAGAGAGCGGGGGAGCAGCACGGACCTCATCGGAGCCAGCGGGATATAAAGGAGAGAGCGGGGGAACAGCACGGACCTTATCGGAGGTAGCGGGACATAAAGGAGAGAGCGGGGAAACAGCACGGACCGAATCGAAGGCAGCGAGACATAAAGGAGAGAGCGGGGGAACAGCACGGACCTAATCGGAGGTAGCGGAACATAAAGGAGAGAGCGGAGGAACAGCGCGGACCTAATCGGAGGCAGCGAGACATAAAGGAGTGAGCGGGGGAACAGCGCGGACCTAATCGGAGGCAGCGAGACATAAAGGAGAGAGCGGAGGAACAGCGCGGACCTAATCGAAGGCAGCGAGACAGAAAGGAGAGAGCGGGGGAACAGCGTGGACCTAATCGAAGGCAGCGGGACATAAAGGAGAGAGCGGAGGAACAGCACGGACCTAATCGAAGGCAGCGAGACATAAAGGAGAGAGCGGAGGAACAGCACGGACCTAATCGAAGCCAGCGAGACATAAAGGAGAGAGCGGAGGAACAGCACGGACGTAATCGGAGGCAGCGAGACATAAAGGAGAGAGCGGAGGAACAGCACGGACCTAATCGAAGGTAGCGGGACATAAAAGAGAGAGCGGAGGAACAGCACGGACCTAATCGAAGGCAGCGGGACATAAAGGAGAGAGCGGAGGAACAGCACGGACCTAATCGGAGGCAGCGAGACATAAAGGAGAGAGCGGAGGAACAGCGCGGACCTAATCGAAGGCAGCGACACATAAAGGAGAGAGCGGAGGAACAGCACGGACCTAATCGAAGGCAGCGGGACATAAAGGAGAGAGCGGAGGAACAGCACGGACCTAATCGGAGGCAGCGAGACATAAAGGAGAGAGCGGAGGAACAGCGTGGACCTAATCGGAAACAGCGGGACATAAAGGAGAGAGCGGAGGAACAGCGCGGACCTAATCGGAGGCAGCGGGACATAAAGGAGAGAGCGGAGGAACAGTGCGGACCTAATCGAAGGCAGCGGGACATAAAGGAGAGAGCGGAGGAACAGCACGGACCTAATCGGAGGCAGCGGGACATAAAGGTGCGAGCGGGGGAACAGCACGGACCTAATCGAAGGCAGCGGGACATAAAGGAGAGAGCGGAGGAACAGCGCGGACCTAATCGGAGGCAGCGAGACATAAAGGAGAGAGCGGAGGAACAGCACGGACCTAATTGAAGGCAGCGGGACATAAAGGAGAGAGCGGGGGAACAGCACGGACCTAATCGGATGCAGCGGGACATAAAGGAGAGAGCGGAGGAACAGCACGGACCTAATCGAAGGCAGCGGGACATAAAGGAGAGAGCGGAGGAACAGCACGGACCTAATCGAAGGCAGCGGGACATAAATGAGAGAGCGGAGGAACAGTGCGGACCTAATCGGAGGCAGCGGGACATAAAGGAGAGAGCGGAGGAACAGCGCGGACGTAATCGAAGTCAGCGAGACATAAAGGAGAGAGCGGAGGAACAGCACGGACCTAATCGGAGGCAGCGGGACATAAAGGAGAGAGCGGAGGAACAGCGCGGACCTAATCGAAGGCAGCGAGACATAAAGGAGAGAGCGGGGAAACAGCACGGACCTAATCAGAGGCAGCGAGACATAAAGGAGAGAGCGGAGGAACAGCACGGACCTAATCGAAGGCAGCGGGACATAAAGGAGCGAGCGGAGGAACAGCACGGACCTAATCGAAGGTAGCGGGACATAAAGGGGAGAGCGGAGGAATAGCACGGACCTAATCGGTGGTAGCGGGACATAAAGGAGCGAGCGGAGGAACAGCACGGACCTAATCGGAGGCAGCGGGACATAAAGGAGAGAGCGGAGGAACAGCACGGACCTAATCGAAGGCAGCGAGGCATAAAGGAGATAGCGGGGGAACAGCGTGGACCTAATCGGAGGCAGCGAGACATAAAGGAGAGAGCGGGGGAACAGCACGGACCTAATCGAAGGCAACGGGACATAAAGGAGAGAGCGGAGGAACAGCGTGGACCTAATCGAAGGCAGCGGGACATAAAGGAGAGAGCGGAGGAACAGCACGGACCTAATCGGAGGCAGCGATACATAAAGGAGAGAGCGGAGGAACAGCGCGGACCTAATCGGTGGTAGCGAGACATAAAGGAGAGAGCGGAGGAACCGCGCGGACCTAATCGAAGGCAGCGGGACATAAAGGAGCGAGCGGAGGAACAGCACGGACCTAATCGAAGGCAGCGGGACATAAAGGAGTGAGCGGAGGAACAGCACGGACCTAATCGAAGGCAGCGGGACATAAAGGAGCGAGCGGAGGAACAGCACGGACCTAATCGGAGGTAGCGGGACATAAAGGAGAGAGCGGAGGAACAGCGCGGACCTAATCGGAGGCAGCGGGACATAAAGGAGAGAGCGGGGGAACAGCACGGACCTAATCGAAGGCAGCGATACATAAAGGAGAGAGCGGAGGAACAGCGTGGACCTAATCGGAGGCAGCGGGACATAAAGGAGCGAGCGGGGGAACAGCGCGGACCTAATCGGAGGCAGCAGGACATAAAGGAGAGAGCGGGGGAGCAGCGCGGACCTAATCGGAGGCAGCGGGACATAACGGAGAGAGCGGGGCACAGCGCGGACCTAATCGGAGGCAGCGGGACATAAAGGAGAGAGCGGAGGAACAGCACGGACCTAATCGAAGGCAGCGAGACATAAAGGAGAGAGCGGAGGAACAGCGCGGACCTAATCGGAGGCAGCGAGACATAAAGGAGAGAGCGGAGGAACAGCACGGACCTAATCGGAGGCAGCGAGACATAAAGGAGAGAGCGGGGGAACAGCACGGACCTAATCGGAGGCAGCGAGACATAAAGGAGAGAGCGGGGGAACAGCACGGACCTAATCGGAGGCAGCGGGACATAAAGGAGAGAGCGGGGAAACAGCACGGACCTAATCGGAGGCAGCGGGACATAAAGGAGCGAGCGGAGGAACAGCACGGGCCTAATCGGAGGCAGCGAGACATAAAGGAGAGAGCGGAGGAACAGCACGGACCTAATCGAAGGCAGCGAGACATAAAGGAGAGAGCGGGGGAGCAGCACGGACCTCATCGGAGCCAGCGAGACATAAAGGAGAGAGCGGAGGAACAGCACGGACCTAATCGGAGGTAGCGAGACATAAAGGAGAGAGCGGTGGATAAGTGCGGACCTAATCGGAGGCAGCTAGACATAAAGGAGAGAGCGGAGGAACAGCGCGGACCTAATCGAAGGCAGCGAGACATAAAGGAGATTGCGGAGGAACAGCACGGACCTAATCGAAGGCAGCGGGACATAAAGGAGAGAGCGGAGGAACAGCGCGGACCTAATCGAAGGCAGCGAGACATAAAGCAGAGTGCGGAGGAACAGCGCGGACCTAATCGGAGGTAGCGGGATATAAAGGAGAGAGCGGGGGAACAGCACGGACCTTATCGGAGGTAGCGGGACATAAAGGAGAGAGCGGGGAAACAGCACGGACCGAATCGAAGGCAGCGAGACATAAAGGAGAGAGCGGGGGAACAGCACGGACCTAATCGGAGGTAGCGGAACATAAAGGAGAGAGCGGAGGAACAGCGCGGACCTAATCGGAGGCAGCGAGACATAAAGGAGTGAGCGGGGGAACAGCGCGGACCTAATCGGAGGCAGCGAGACATAAAGGAGAGAGCGGAGGAACAGCGCGGACCTAATCGAAGGCAGCGAGACAGAAAGGAGAGAGCGGGGGAACAGCGCGGACCTAATCGAAGGCAGCGGGACATAAAGGAGAGAGCGGAGGAACAGCACGGACCTAATCGAAGGCAGCGAGACATAAAGGAGAGAGCGGAGGAACAGCACGGACCTAATCGAAGCCAGCGAGACATAAAGGAGAGAGCGGAGGAACAGCACGGACGTAATCGGAGGCAGCGAGACATAAAGGAGAGAGCGGAGGAACAGCACGGACCTAATCGAAGGTAGCGGGACATAAAAGAGAGAGCGGAGGAACAGCACGGACCTAATCGAAGGCAGCGGGACATAAAGGAGAGAGCGGAGGAACAGCACGGACCTAATCGGAGGCAGCGAGACATAAAGGAGAGAGCGGAGGAACAGCGCGGACCTAATCGAAGGCAGCGACACATAAAGGAGAGAGCGGAGGAACAGCACGGACCTAATCGAAGGCAGCGGGACATAAAGGAGAGAGCGGAGGAACAGCACGGACCTAATCGGAGGCAGCGAGACATAAAGGAGAGAGCGGAGGAACAGCGTGGACCTAATCGGAAACAGCGGGACATAAAGGAGAGAGCGGAGGAACAGCGCGGACCTAATCGGAGGCAGCGGGACATAAAGGAGAGAGCGGAGGAACAGTGCGGACCTAATCGAAGGCAGCGGGACATAAAGGAGAGAGCGGAGGAACAGCACGGACCTAATCGGAGGCAGCGGGACATAAAGGTGCGAGCGGGGGAACAGCACGGACCTAATCGAAGGCAGCGGGACATAAAGGAGAGAGCGGAGGAACAGCGCGGACCTAATCGGAGGCAGCGAGACATAAAGGAGAGAGCGGAGGAACAGCACGGACCTAATTGAAGGCAGCGGGACATAAAGGAGAGAGCGGGGGAACAGCACGGACCTAATCGGATGCAGCGGGACATAAAGGAGAGAGCGGAGGAACAGCACGGACCTAATCGAAGGCAGCGGGACATAAAGGAGAGAGCGGAGGAACAGCACGGACCTAATCGAAGGCAGCGGGACATAAATGAGAGAGCGGAGGAACAGTGCGGACCTAATCGGAGGCAGCGGGACATAAAGGAGAGAGCGGAGGAACAGCGCGGACGTAATCGAAGTCAGCGAGACATAAAGGAGAGAGCGGAGGAACAGCACGGACCTAATCGGAGGCAGCGGGACATAAAGGAGAGAGCGGAGGAACAGCGCGGACCTAATCGAAGGCAGCGAGACATAAAGGAGAGAGCGGGGAAACAGCACGGACCTAATCAGAGGCAGCGAGACATAAAGGAGAGAGCGGAGGAACAGCACGGACCTAATCGAAGGCAGCGGGACATAAAGGAGCGAGCGGAGGAACAGCACGGACCTAATCGAAGGTAGCGGGACATAAAGGGGAGAGCGGAGGAATAGCACGGACCTAATCGGTGGTAGCGGGACATAAAGGAGCGAGCGGAGGAACAGCACGGACCTAATCGGAGGCAGCGGGACATAAAGGAGAGAGCGGAGGAACAGCACGGACCTAATCGAATGTAGCGAGACATAAAGGAGAGAGCGGGGGAACAGCGCGGACCTAATCGAAGGCAGCGGGACATAAAGGAGAGAGCGGGGAAACTTCGTGGGCCTAATCGGAGGTAGCGAGACATAAAGGAGAGAGCGGAGGAACAGCACGGACCTAATCGGAGGTAGCGGGACATAAAGGAGAGAGCGGAGGAACAGCACGGACCTAATCGAAGGCAGCGAGGCATAAAGGAGATAGCGGGGGAACAGCGTGGACCTAATCGGAGGCAGCGAGACATAAAGGAGAGAGCGGGGGAACAGCACGGACCTAATCGAAGGCAACGGGACATAAAGGAGAGAGCGGAGGAACAGCGTGGACCTAATCGAAGGCAGCGGGACATAAAGGAGCGAGCGGAGGAACAGCACGGACCTAATCGGAGGCAGCGGGACATAAAGGAGAGAGCGGAGGAACAGCACGGACCTAATCGAAGGCAGCGAGGCATAAAGGAGATAGCGGGGGAACAGCGTGGACCTAATCGGAGGCAGCGAGACATAAAGGAGAGAGCGGGGGAACAGCACGGACCTAATCGAAGGCAACGGGACATAAAGGAGAGAGCGGAGGAACAGCGTGGACCTAATCGAAGGCAGCGGGACATAAAGGAGAGAGCGGAGGAACAGCACGGACCTAATCGGAGGCAGCGATACATAAAGGAGAGAGCGGAGGAACAGCGCGGACCTAATCGGTGGTAGCGAGACATAAAGGAGAGAGCGGAGGAACCGCGCGGACCTAATCGAAGGCAGCGGGACATAAAGGAGCGAGCGGAGGAACAGCACGGACCTAATCGAAGGCAGCGGGACATAAAGGAGTGAGCGGAGGAACAGCACGGACCTAATCGAAGGCAGCGGGACATAAAGGAGCGAGCGGAGGAACAGCACGGACCTAATCGGAGGTAGCGGGACATAAAGGAGAGAGCGGAGGAACAGCGCGGACCTAATCGGAGGCAGCGGGACATAAAGGAGAGAGCGGGGGAACAGCACGGACCTAATCGAAGGCAGCGATACATAAAGGAGAGAGCGGAGGAACAGCGTGGACCTAATCGGAGGCAGCGGGACATAAAGGAGCGAGCGGGGGAACAGCGCGGACCTAATCGGAGGCAGCAGGACATAAAGGAGAGAGCGGGGGAGCAGCGCGGACCTAATCGGAGGCAGCGGGACATAACGGAGAGAGCGGGGCACAGCGCGGACCTAATCGGAGGCAGCGGGACATAAAGGAGAGAGCGGAGGAACAGCACGGACCTAATCGAAGGCAGCGAGACATAAAGGAGAGAGCGGAGGAACAGCGCGGACCTAATCGGAGGCAGCGAGACATAAAGGAGAGAGCGGAGGAACAGCACGGACCTAATCGGAGGCAGCGAGACATAAAGGAGAGAGCGGGGGAACAGCACGGACCTAATCGGAGGCAGCGAGACATAAAGGAGAGAGCGGGGGAACAGCACGGACCTAATCGGAGGCAGCGGGACATAAAGGAGAGAGCGGGGAAACAGCACGGACCTAATCGGAGGCAGCGGGACATAAAGGAGCGAGCGGAGGAACAGCACGGGCCTAATCGGAGGCAGCGAGACATAAAGGAGAGAGCGGAGGAACAGCACGGACCTAATCGAAGGCAGCGAGACATAAAGGAGAGAGCGGGGGAGCAGCACGGACCTCATCGGAGCCAGCGAGACATAAAGGAGAGAGCGGAGGAACAGCACGGACCTAATCGGAGGTAGCGAGACATAAAGGAGAGAGCGGTGGATAAGTGCGGACCTAATCGGAGGCAGCTAGACATAAAGGAGAGAGCGGAGGAACAGCGCGGACCTAATCGAAGGCAGCGAGACATAAAGGAGATTGCGGAGGAACAGCACGGACCTAATCGAAGGCAGCGGGACATAAAGGAGAGAGCGGAGGAACAGCGCGGACCTAATCGAAGGCAGCGAGACATAAAGCAGAGTGCGGAGGAACAGCGCGGACCTAATCGGAGGTAGCGGGATATAAAGGAGAGAGCGGGGGAACAGCACGGACCTTATCGGAGGTAGCGGGACATAAAGGAGAGAGCGGGGAAACAGCACGGACCGAATCGAAGGCAGCGAGACATAAAGGAGAGAGCGGGGGAACAGCACGGACCTAATCGGAGGTAGCGGAACATAAAGGAGAGAGCGGAGGAACAGCGCGGACCTAATCGGAGGCAGCGAGACATAAAGGAGTGAGCGGGGGAACAGCGCGGACCTAATCGGAGGCAGCGAGACATAAAGGAGAGAGCGGAGGAACAGCGCGGACCTAATCGAAGGCAGCGAGACAGAAAGGAGAGAGCGGGGGAACAGCGCGGACCTAATCGAAGGCAGCGGGACATAAAGGAGAGAGCGGAGGAACAGCACGGACCTAATCGAAGGCAGCGAGACATAAAGGAGAGAGCGGAGGAACAGCACGGACCTAATCGAAGCCAGCGAGACATAAAGGAGAGAGCGGAGGAACAGCACGGACGTAATCGGAGGCAGCGAGACATAAAGGAGAGAGCGGAGGAACAGCACGGACCTAATCGAAGGTAGCGGGACATAAAAGAGAGAGCGGAGGAACAGCACGGACCTAATCGAAGGCAGCGGGACATAAAGGAGAGAGCGGAGGAACAGCACGGACCTAATCGGAGGCAGCGAGACATAAAGGAGAGAGCGGAGGAACAGCGCGGACCTAATCGAAGGCAGCGACACATAAAGGAGAGAGCGGAGGAACAGCACGGACCTAATCGAAGGCAGCGGGACATAAAGGAGAGAGCGGAGGAACAGCACGGACCTAATCGGAGGCAGCGAGACATAAAGGAGAGAGCGGAGGAACAGCGTGGACCTAATCGGAAACAGCGGGACATAAAGGAGAGAGCGGAGGAACAGCGCGGACCTAATCGGAGGCAGCGGGACATAAAGGAGAGAGCGGAGGAACAGTGCGGACCTAATCGAAGGCAGCGGGACATAAAGGAGAGAGCGGAGGAACAGCACGGACCTAATCGGAGGCAGCGGGACATAAAGGTGCGAGCGGGGGAACAGCACGGACCTAATCGAAGGCAGCGGGACATAAAGGAGAGAGCGGAGGAACAGCGCGGACCTAATCGGAGGCAGCGAGACATAAAGGAGAGAGCGGAGGAACAGCACGGACCTAATTGAAGGCAGCGGGACATAAAGGAGAGAGCGGGGGAACAGCACGGACCTAATCGGATGCAGCGGGACATAAAGGAGAGAGCGGAGGAACAGCACGGACCTAATCGAAGGCAGCGGGACATAAAGGAGAGAGCGGAGGAACAGCACGGACCTAATCGAAGGCAGCGGGACATAAATGAGAGAGCGGAGGAACAGTGCGGACCTAATCGGAGGCAGCGGGACATAAAGGAGAGAGCGGAGGAACAGCGCGGACGTAATCGAAGTCAGCGAGACATAAAGGAGAGAGCGGAGGAACAGCACGGACCTAATCGGAGGCAGCGGGACATAAAGGAGAGAGCGGAGGAACAGCGCGGACCTAATCGAAGGCAGCGAGACATAAAGGAGAGAGCGGGGAAACAGCACGGACCTAATCAGAGGCAGCGAGACATAAAGGAGAGAGCGGAGGAACAGCACGGACCTAATCGAAGGCAGCGGGACATAAAGGAGCGAGCGGAGGAACAGCACGGACCTAATCGAAGGTAGCGGGACATAAAGGGGAGAGCGGAGGAATAGCACGGACCTAATCGGTGGTAGCGGGACATAAAGGAGCGAGCGGAGGAACAGCACGGACCTAATCGGAGGCAGCGGGACATAAAGGAGAGAGCGGAGGAACAGCACGGACCTAATCGAAGGCAGCGAGGCATAAAGGAGATAGCGGGGGAACAGCGTGGACCTAATCGGAGGCAGCGAGACATAAAGGAGAGAGCGGGGGAACAGCACGGACCTAATCGAAGGCAACGGGACATAAAGGAGAGAGCGGAGGAACAGCGTGGACCTAATCGAAGGCAGCGGGACATAAAGGAGAGAGCGGAGGAACAGCACGGACCTAATCGGAGGCAGCGATACATAAAGGAGAGAGCGGAGGAACAGCGCGGACCTAATCGGTGGTAGCGAGACATAAAGGAGAGAGCGGAGGAACCGCGCGGACCTAATCGAAGGCAGCGGGACATAAAGGAGCGAGCGGAGGAACAGCACGGACCTAATCGAAGGCAGCGGGACATAAAGGAGTGAGCGGAGGAACAGCACGGACCTAATCGAAGGCAGCGGGACATAAAGGAGCGAGCGGAGGAACAGCACGGACCTAATCGGAGGTAGCGGGACATAAAGGAGAGAGCGGAGGAACAGCGCGGACCTAATCGGAGGCAGCGGGACATAAAGGAGAGAGCGGGGGAACAGCACGGACCTAATCGAAGGCAGCGATACATAAAGGAGAGAGCGGAGGAACAGCGTGGACCTAATCGGAGGCAGCGGGACATAAAGGAGCGAGCGGGGGAACAGCGCGGACCTAATCGGAGGCAGCAGGACATAAAGGAGAGAGCGGGGGAGCAGCGCGGACCTAATCGGAGGCAGCGGGACATAACGGAGAGAGCGGGGCACAGCGCGGACCTAATCGGAGGCAGCGGGACATAAAGGAGAGAGCGGAGGAACAGCACGGACCTAATCGAAGGCAGCGAGACATAAAGGAGAGAGCGGAGGAACAGCGCGGACCTAATCGGAGGCAGCGAGACATAAAGGAGAGAGCGGAGGAACAGCACGGACCTAATCGGAGGCAGCGAGACATAAAGGAGAGAGCGGGGGAACAGCACGGACCTAATCGGAGGCAGCGAGACATAAAGGAGAGAGCGGGGGAACAGCACGGACCTAATCGGAGGCAGCGGGACATAAAGGAGAGAGCGGGGAAACAGCACGGACCTAATCGGAGGCAGCGGGACATAAAGGAGCGAGCGGAGGAACAGCACGGGCCTAATCGGAGGCAGCGAGACATAAAGGAGAGAGCGGAGGAACAGCACGGACCTAATCGAAGGCAGCGAGACATAAAGGAGAGAGCGGGGGAGCAGCACGGACCTCATCGGAGCCAGCGAGACATAAAGGAGAGAGCGGAGGAACAGCACGGACCTAATCGGAGGTAGCGAGACATAAAGGAGAGAGCGGTGGATAAGTGCGGACCTAATCGGAGGCAGCTAGACATAAAGGAGAGAGCGGAGGAACAGCGCGGACCTAATCGAAGGCAGCGAGACATAAAGGAGATTGCGGAGGAACAGCACGGACCTAATCGAAGGCAGCGGGACATAAAGGAGAGAGCGGAGGAACAGCGCGGACCTAATCGAAGGCAGCGAGACATAAAGCAGAGTGCGGAGGAACAGCGCGGACCTAATCGGAGGTAGCGGGATATAAAGGAGAGAGCGGGGGAACAGCACGGACCTTATCGGAGGTAGCGGGACATAAAGGAGAGAGCGGGGAAACAGCACGGACCGAATCGAAGGCAGCGAGACATAAAGGAGAGAGCGGGGGAACAGCACGGACCTAATCGGAGGTAGCGGAACATAAAGGAGAGAGCGGAGGAACAGCGCGGACCTAATCGGAGGCAGCGAGACATAAAGGAGTGAGCGGGGGAACAGCGCGGACCTAATCGGAGGCAGCGAGACATAAAGGAGAGAGCGGAGGAACAGCGCGGACCTAATCGAAGGCAGCGAGACAGAAAGGAGAGAGCGGGGGAACAGCGCGGACCTAATCGAAGGCAGCGGGACATAAAGGAGAGAGCGGAGGAACAGCACGGACCTAATCGAAGGCAGCGAGACATAAAGGAGAGAGCGGAGGAACAGCACGGACCTAATCGAAGCCAGCGAGACATAAAGGAGAGAGCGGAGGAACAGCACGGACGTAATCGGAGGCAGCGAGACATAAAGGAGAGAGCGGAGGAACAGCACGGACCTAATCGAAGGTAGCGGGACATAAAAGAGAGAGCGGAGGAACAGCACGGACCTAATCGAAGGCAGCGGGACATAAAGGAGAGAGCGGAGGAACAGCACGGACCTAATCGGAGGCAGCGAGACATAAAGGAGAGAGCGGAGGAACAGCGCGGACCTAATCGAAGGCAGCGACACATAAAGGAGAGAGCGGAGGAACAGCACGGACCTAATCGAAGGCAGCGGGACATAAAGGAGAGAGCGGAGGAACAGCACGGACCTAATCGGAGGCAGCGAGACATAAAGGATAGAGCGGAGGAACAGCGTGGACCTAATCGGAAACAGCGGGACATAAAGGAGAGAGCGGAGGAACAGCGCGGACCTAATCGGAGGCAGCGGGACATAAAGGAGAGAGCGGAGGAACAGTGCGGACCTAATCGAAGGCAGCGGGACATAAAGGAGAGAGCGGAGGAACAGCACGGACCTAATCGGAGGCAGCGGGACATAAAGGTGCGAGCGGGGGAACAGCACGGACCTAATCGAAGGCAGCGGGACATAAAGGAGAGAGCGGAGGAACAGCGCGGACCTAATCGGAGGCAGCGAGACATAAAGGAGAGAGCGGAGGAACAGCACGGACCTAATTGAAGGCAGCGGGACATAAAGGAGAGAGCGGGGGAACAGCACGGACCTAATCGGATGCAGCGGGACATAAAGGAGAGAGCGGAGGAACAGCACGGACCTAATCGAAGGCAGCGGGACATAAAGGAGAGAGCGGAGGAACAGCACGGACCTAATCGAAGGCAGCGGGACATAAATGAGAGAGCGGAGGAACAGTGCGGACCTAATCGGAGGCAGCGGGACATAAAGGAGAGAGCGGAGGAACAGCGCGGACGTAATCGAAGTCAGCGAGACATAAAGGAGAGAGCGGAGGAACAGCACGGACCTAATCGGAGGCAGCGGGACATAAAGGAGAGAGCGGAGGAACAGCGCGGACCTAATCGAAGGCAGCGAGACATAAAGGAGAGAGCGGGGAAACAGCACGGACCTAATCAGAGGCAGCGAGACATAAAGGAGAGAGCGGAGGAACAGCACGGACCTAATCGAAGGCAGCGGGACATAAAGGAGCGAGCGGAGGAACAGCACGGACCTAATCGAAGGTAGCGGGACATAAAGGGGAGAGCGGAGGAATAGCACGGACCTAATCGGTGGTAGCGGGACATAAAGGAGCGAGCGGAGGAACAGCACGGACCTAATCGGAGGCAGCGGGACATAAAGGAGAGAGCGGAGGAACAGCACGGACCTAATCGAAGGCAGCGAGGCATAAAGGAGATAGCGGGGGAACAGCGTGGACCTAATCGGAGGCAGCGAGACATAAAGGAGAGAGCGGGGGAACAGCACGGACCTAATCGAAGGCAACGGGACATAAAGGAGAGAGCGGAGGAACAGCGTGGACCTAATCGAAGGCAGCGGGACATAAAGGAGAGAGCGGAGGAACAGCACGGACCTAATCGGAGGCAGCGATACATAAAGGAGAGAGCGGAGGAACAGCGCGGACCTAATCGGTGGTAGCGAGACATAAAGGAGAGAGCGGAGGAACCGCGCGGACCTAATCGAAGGCAGCGGGACATAAAGGAGCGAGCGGAGGAACAGCACGGACCTAATCGAAGGCAGCGGGACATAAAGGAGTGAGCGGAGGAACAGCACGGACCTAATCGAAGGCAGCGGGACATAAAGGAGCGAGCGGAGGAACAGCACGGACCTAATCGGAGGTAGCGGGACATAAAGGAGAGAGCGGAGGAACAGCGCGGACCTAATCGGAGGCAGCGGGACATAAAGGAGAGAGCGGGGGAACAGCACGGACCTAATCGAAGGCAGCGATACATAAAGGAGAGAGCGGAGGAACAGCGTGGACCTAATCGGAGGCAGCGGGACATAAAGGAGCGAGCGGGGGAACAGCGCGGACCTAATCGGAGGCAGCAGGACATAAAGGAGAGAGCGGGGGAGCAGCGCGGACCTAATCGGAGGCAGCGGGACATAACGGAGAGAGCGGGGCACAGCGCGGACCTAATCGGAGGCAGCGGGACATAAAGGAGAGAGCGGAGGAACAGCACGGACCTAATCGAAGGCAGCGAGACATAAAGGAGAGAGCGGAGGAACAGCGCGGACCTAATCGGAGGCAGCGAGACATAAAGGAGAGAGCGGAGGAACAGCACGGACCTAATCGGAGGCAGCGAGACATAAAGGAGAGAGCGGGGGAACAGCACGGACCTAATCGGAGGCAGCGAGACATAAAGGAGAGAGCGGGGGAACAGCACGGACCTAATCGGAGGCAGCGGGACATAAAGGAGAGAGCGGGGAAACAGCACGGACCTAATCGGAGGCAGCGGGACATAAAGGAGCGAGCGGAGGAACAGCACGGGCCTAATCGGAGGCAGCGAGACATAAAGGAGAGAGCGGAGGAACAGCACGGACCTAATCGAAGGCAGCGAGACATAAAGGAGAGAGCGGGGGAGCAGCACGGACCTCATCGGAGCCAGCGAGACATAAAGGAGAGAGCGGAGGAACAGCACGGACATAATCGGAGGTAGCGAGACATAAAGGAGAGAGCGGTGGATAAGTGCGGACCTAATCGGAGGCAGCTAGACATAAAGGAGAGAGCGGAGGAACAGCGCGGACCTAATCGAAGGCAGCGAGACATAAAGGAGATTGCGGAGGAACAGCACGGACCTAATCGAAGGCAGCGGGACATAAAGGAGAGAGCGGAGGAACAGCGCGGACCTAATCGAAGGCAGCGAGACATAAAGCAGAGTGCGGAGGAACAGCGCGGACCTAATCGGAGGTAGCGGGATATAAAGGAGAGAGCGGGGGAACAGCACGGACCTTATCGGAGGTAGCGGGACATAAAGGAGAGAGCGGGGAAACAGCACGGACCGAATCGAAGGCAGCGAGACATAAAGGAGAGAGCGGGGGAACAGCACGGACCTAATCGGAGGTAGCGGAATATAAAGGAGAGAGCGGAGGAACAGCGCGGACCTAATCGGAGGCAGCGAGACATAAAGGAGTGAGCGGGGGAACAGCGCGGACCTAATCGGAGGCAGCGAGACATAAAGGAGAGAGCGGAGGAACAGCGCGGACCTAATCGAAGGCAGCGAGACAGAAAGGAGAGAGCGGGGGAACAGCGCGGACCTAATCGAAGGCAGCGGGACATAAAGGAGAGAGCGGAGGAACAGCACGGACCTAATCGAAGGCAGCGAGACATAAAGGAGAGAGCGGAGGAACAGCACGGACCTAATCGAAGCCAGCGAGACATAAAGGAGAGAGCGGAGGAACAGCACGGACGTAATCGGAGGCAGCGAGACATAAAGGAGAGAGCGGAGGAACAGCACGGACCTAATCGAAGGTAGCGGGACATAAAAGAGAGAGCGGAGGAACAGCACGGACCTAATCGAAGGCAGCGGGACATAAAGGAGAGAGCGGAGGAACAGCACGGACCTAATCGGAGGCAGCGAGACATAAAGGAGAGAGCGGAGGAACAGCGCGGACCTAATCGAAGGCAGCGACACATAAAGGAGAGAGCGGAGGAACAGCACGGACCTAATCGAAGGCAGCGGGACATAAAGGAGAGAGCGGAGGAACAGCACGGACCTAATCGGAGGCAGCGAGACATAAAGGAGAGAGCGGAGGAACAGCGTGGACCTAATCGGAAACAGCGGGACATAAAGGAGAGAGCGGAGGAACAGCGCGGACCTAATCGGAGGCAGCGGGACATAAAGGAGAGAGCGGAGGAACAGTGCGGACCTAATCGAAGGCAGCGGGACATAAAGGAGAGAGCGGAGGAACAGCACGGACCTAATCGGAGGCAGCGGGACATAAAGGTGCGAGCGGGGGAACAGCACGGACCTAATCGAAGGCAGCGGGACATAAAGGAGAGAGCGGAGGAACAGCGCGGACCTAATCGGAGGCAGCGAGACATAAAGGAGAGAGCGGAGGAACAGCACGGACCTAATTGAAGGCAGCGGGACATAAAGGAGAGAGCGGGGGAACAGCACGGACCTAATCGGATGCAGCGGGAAATAAAGGAGAGAGCGGAGGAACAGCACGGACCTAATCGAAGGCAGCGGGACATAAAGGAGAGAGCGGAGGAACAGCACGGACCTAATCGAAGGCAGCGGGACATAAATGAGAGAGCGGAGGAACAGTGCGGACCTAATCGGAGGCAGCGGGACATAAAGGAGAGAGCGGAGGAACAGCGCGGACGTAATCGAAGTCAGCGAGACATAAAGGAGAGAGCGGAGGAACAGCACGGACCTAATCGGAGGCAGCGGGACATAAAGGAGAGAGCGGAGGAACAGCGCGGACCTAATCGAAGGCAGCGAGACATAAAGGAGAGAGCGGGGAAACAGCACGGACCTAATCAGAGGCAGCGAGACATAAAGGAGAGAGCGGAGGAACAGCACGGACCTAATCGAAGGCAGCGGGACATAAAGGAGCGAGCGGAGGAACAGCACGGACCTAATCGAAGGTAGCGGGACATAAAGGGGAGAGCGGAGGAATAGCACGGACCTAATCGGTGGTAGCGGGACATAAAGGAGCGAGCGGAGGAACAGCACGGACCTAATCGGAGGCAGCGGGACATAAAGGAGAGAGCGGAGGAACAGCACGGACCTAATCGAAGGCAGCGAGGCATAAAGGAGATAGCGGGGGAACAGCGTGGACCTAATCGGAGGCAGCGAGACATAAAGGAGAGAGCGGGGGAACAGCACGGACCTAATCGAAGGCAACGGGACATAAAGGAGAGAGCGGAGGAACAGCGTGGACCTAATCGAAGGCAGCGGGACATAAAGGAGAGAGCGGAGGAACAGCACGGACCTAATCGGAGGCAGCGATACATAAAGGAGAGAGCGGAGGAACAGCGCGGACCTAATCGGTGGTAGCGAGACATAAAGGAGAGAGCGGAGGAACCGCGCGGACCTAATCGAAGGCAGCGGGACATAAAGGAGCGAGCGGAGGAACAGCACGGACCTAATCGAAGGCAGCGGGACATAAAGGAGTGAGCGGAGGAACAGCACGGACCTAATCGAAGGCAGCGGGACATAAAGGAGCGAGCGGAGGAACAGCACGGACCTAATCGGAGGTAGCGGGACATAAAGGAGAGAGCGGAGGAACAGCGCGGACCTAATCGGAGGCAGCGGGACATAAAGGAGAGAGCGGGGGAACAGCACGGACCTAATCGAAGGCAGCGATACATAAAGGAGAGAGCGGAGGAACAGCGTGGACCTAATCGGAGGCAGCGGGACATAAAGGAGCGAGCGGGGGAACAGCGCGGACCTAATCGGAGGCAGCAGGACATAAAGGAGAGAGCGGGGGAGCAGCGCGGACCTAATCGGAGGCAGCGGGACATAACGGAGAGAGCGGGGCACAGCGCGGACCTAATCGGAGGCAGCGGGACATAAAGGAGAGAGCGGAGGAACAGCACGGACCTAATCGAAGGCAGCGAGACATAAAGGAGAGAGCGGAGGAACAGCGCGGACCTAATCGGAGGCAGCGAGACATAAAGGAGAGAGCGGAGGAACAGCACGGACCTAATCGGAGGCAGCGAGACATAAAAGAGAGAGCGGGGGAACAGCACGGACCTAATCGGAGGCAGCGAGACATAAAGGAGAGAGCGGGGGAACAGCACGGACCTAATCGGAGGCAGCGGGACATAAAGGAGAGAGCGGGGAAACAGCACGGACCTAATCGGAGGCAGCGGGACATAAAGGAGCGAGCGGAGGAACAGCACGGGCCTAATCGGAGGCAGCGAGACATAAAGGAGAGAGCGGAGGAACAGCACGGACCTAATCGAAGGCAGCGAGACATAAAGGAGAGAGCGGGGGAGCAGCACGGACCTCATCGGAGCCAGCGAGACATAAAGGAGAGAGCGGAGGAACAGCACGGACCTAATCGGAGGTAGCGAGACATAAAGGAGAGAGCGGTGGATAAGTGCGGACCTAATCGGAGGCAGCTAGACATAAAGGAGAGAGCGGAGGAACAGCGCGGACCTAATCGAAGGCAGCGAGACATAAAGGAGATTGCGGAGGAACAGCACGGACCTAATCGAAGGCAGCGGGACATAAAGGAGAGAGCGGAGGAACAGCGCGGACCTAATCGAAGGCAGCGAGACATAAAGCAGAGTGCGGAGGAACAGCGCGGACCTAATCGGAGGTAGCGGGATATAAAGGAGAGAGCGGGGGAACAGCACGGACCTTATCGGAGGTAGCGGGACATAAAGGAGAGAGCGGGGAAACAGCACGGACCGAATCGAAGGCAGCGAGACATAAAGGAGAGAGCGGGGGAACAGCACGGACCTAATCGGAGGTAGCGGAACATAAAGGAGAGAGCGGAGGAACAGCGCGGACCTAATCGGAGGCAGCGAGACATAAAGGAGTGAGCGGGGGAACAGCGCGGACCTAATCGGAGGCAGCGAGACATAAAGGAGAGAGCGGAGGAACAGCGCGGACCTAATCGAAGGCAGCGAGACAGAAAGGAGAGAGCGGGGGAACAGCGCGGACCTAATCGAAGGCAGCGGGACATAAAGGAGAGAGCGGAGGAACAGCACGGACCTAATCGAAGGCAGCGAGACATAAAGGAGAGAGCGGAGGAACAGCACGGACCTAATCGAAGCCAGCGAGACATAAAGGAGAGAGCGGAGGAACAGCACGGACGTAATCGGAGGCAGCGAGACATAAAGGAGAGAGCGGAGGAACAGCACGGACCTAATCGAAGGTAGCGGGACATAAAAGAGAGAGCGGAGGAACAGCACGGACCTAATCGAAGGCAGCGGGACATAAAGGAGAGAGCGGAGGAACAGCACGGACCTAATCGGAGGCAGCGAGACATAAAGGAGAGAGCGGAGGAACAGCGCGGACCTAATCGAAGGCAGCGACACATAAAGGAGAGAGCGGAGGAACAGCACGGACCTAATCGAAGGCAGCGGGACATAAAGGAGAGAGCGGAGGAACAGCACGGACCTAATCGGAGGCAGCGAGACATAAAGGAGAGAGCGGAGGAACAGCGTGGACCTAATCGGAAACAGCGGGACATAAAGGAGAGAGCGGAGGAACAGCGCGGACCTAATCGGAGGCAGCGGGACATAAAGGAGAGAGCGGAGGAACAGTGCGGACCTAATCGAAGGCAGCGGGACATAAAGGAGAGAGCGGAGGAACAGCACGGACCTAATCGGAGGCAGCGGGACATAAAGGTGCGAGCGGGGGAACAGCACGGACCTAATCGAAGGCAGCGGGACATAAAGGAGAGAGCGGAGGAACAGCGCGGACCTAATCGGAGGCAGCGAGACATAAAGGAGAGAGCGGAGGAACAGCACGGACCTAATTGAAGGCAGCGGGACATAAAGGAGAGAGCGGGGGAACAGCACGGACCTAATCGGATGCAGCGGGACATAAAGGAGAGAGCGGAGGAACAGCACGGACCTAATCGAAGGCAGCGGGACATAAAGGAGAGAGCGGAGGAACAGCACGGACCTAATCGAAGGCAGCGGGACATAAATGAGAGAGCGGAGGAACAGTGCGGACCTAATCGGAGGCAGCGGGACATAAAGGAGAGAGCGGAGGAACAGCGCGGACGTAATCGAAGTCAGCGAGACATAAAGGAGAGAGCGGAGGAACAGCACAGACCTAATCGGAGGCAGCGGGACATAAAGGAGAGAGCGGAGGAACAGCGCGGACCTAATCGAAGGCAGCGAGACATAAAGGAGAGAGCGGGGAAACAGCACGGACCTAATCAGAGGCAGCGAGACATAAAGGAGAGAGCGGAGGAACAGCACGGACCTAATCGAAGGCAGCGGGACATAAAGGAGCGAGCGGAGGAACAGCACGGACCTAATCGAAGGTAGCGGGACATAAAGGGGAGAGCGGAGGAATAGCACGGACCTAATCGGTGGTAGCGGGACATAAAGGAGCGAGCGGAGGAACAGCACGGACCTAATCGGAGGCAGCGGGACATAAAGGAGAGAGCGGAGGAACAGCACGGACCTAATCGAAGGCAGCGAGGCATAAAGGAGATAGCGGGGGAACAGCGTGGACCTAATCGGAGGCAGCGAGACATAAAGGAGAGAGCGGGGGAACAGCACGGACCTAATCGAAGGCAACGGGACATAAAGGAGAGAGCGGAGGAACAGCGTGGACCTAATCGAAGGCAGCGGGACATAAAGGAGAGAGCGGAGGAACAGCACGGACCTAATCGGAGGCAGCGATACATAAAGGAGAGAGCGGAGGAACAGCGCGGACCTAATCGGTGGTAGCGAGACATAAAGGAGAGAGCGGAGGAACCGCGCGGACCTAATCGAAGGCAGCGGGACATAAAGGAGCGAGCGGAGGAACAGCACGGACCTAATCGAAGGCAGCGGGACATAAAGGAGTGAGCGGAGGAACAGCACGGACCTAATCGAAGGCAGCGGGACATAAAGGAGCGAGCGGAGGAACAGCACGGACCTAATCGGAGGCAGCGGGACATAAAGGAGAGAGCGGGGGAACAGCACGGACCTAATCGGAGGCAGCGGGACATAATGGAGAGAGCGGAGGAACAGCACGGACCTAATCGAAGGCAGCGAGACATAAAGGAGAGAGCGGAGGAACAGCACGGACCTAATCGGAGGTAGCGAGACATAAAGGAGAGAGCGGGGGAACAGCGTGGACCTAATCGAAGGCAGCGGGACATAAAGGAGCGAGCGGAGGAACAGCGCGGACCTAATCGGAGGCTGCGAGACATAACGGAGAGAGCGGAGGAACAGCACGGACCTAATCGGAGGCAGCGAGACATAAAGGAGAGAGCGGGGGAACAGCGCGGACCTAATCGGAGGCAGCGAGACATAAAGGAGAGAGCGGAGGAACAGCACGGACCTAATCGAAGGCAGCGAGACATAAAGGAGAGAGCGGAGGAACAGCACGGACCTAATCGGAGGCAGCGAGACATAAAGGAGAGAGCGGGGGAACAGCGCGGACCTAATCGGAGGCAGCGGGACATAAAGGAGAGAGCGGAGGAACAGCGCGGACCTAATCGAAGGCAGCGGGACATAAAGGAGAGAGCGGGGAAACAGCGCGGACCTAATCGGAGGCAGCGAGACATAAAGGAGAGAGCGGAGGAACAGCGCGGACCTAATCGAAGGCAGCGGGACATAAAGGAGAGAGCGGAGGAACAGCGCGGACCTAATCGGAGGCAGCGGGACCTAAAGGAGCGAGCGGAGGAACAGCGCGGACCTAATCGAAGGCAGCGGGACATAAAGGAGAGAGCGGGGGAACAGCGCGGACCTAATCGAAGGCAGCGGGACATAAAGGAGAGAGCGGAGGAACAGCACGGACTTAATCGGAGGCAGCGAGACATAAAGGAGAGAGCGGAGGAACAGCACGGACCTAATCGGAGGTAGCGGGACAGAAAGGAGAGAGCGGAGGAACAGCGCGGACCTAATCGAAGGCAGCGGGACATAAAGGAGAGAGCGGGGGAACAGCACGGACCTTATCGGAGGTAGCGGGACATAAAGGAGAGAGCGGGGAAACAGCACGGACCTAATCGAAGGCAGCGAGACATAAAGGAGAGAGCGGGGGAACAGCACGGACCTAATCGGAGGTAGCGGGAAATAAAGGAGAGAGCGGAGGAACAGCGCGGACCTAATCGGAGGCAGCGAGACATAAAGGAGTGAGCGGGGGAACAGCGCGGACCTAATCGGAGGCAGCGAGATATAAAGGAGAGAGCGGAGGAACAGCGCGGACCTAATCGAAGGCAGCGAGACATAAAGTAGAGAGCGGGGAAACAGCACAGTCCTAATCGGAGGCAGCGGGACATAAAGGAGAGAGCGGGGGAACAGCGCGGACCTAATCGAAGGCAGCGGGACATAAAGGAGAGAGCGGAGGAACAGCACGGACCTAATCGAAGGCAGCGAGACATAAAGGAGAGAGCGGGGGAACAGCACGGACCTAATCGAAGGCAGCGAGACAGAAAGGAGAGAGCGGGGGAACAGCGCGGACCTAATCGAAGGCAGCGAGACATAAAGGAGAGAGCGGAGGAACAGCACGGACCTAATCGAAGGCAGCGGGACATAAAGGAGAGAGCGGGGGAACAGCGCGGACCTAATCGAAGGCAGCGGGACATAAAGGAGAGAGCGGAGGAACAGCACGGACCTAATCGAAGGCAGCGGGACATAAAGGAGAGAGCGGAGGAACAGCACGGACCTAATCGAAGGCAGCGGGACATAAAGGAGAGAGCGGAGGAACAGCACGGACCTAATCGAAGGCAGCGAGACATAAAGGAGAGAGCGGAGGAACAGCGCGGACCTAATCGAAGGCAGCGAGACATAAAGGAGAGAGCGGAGGAACAGCACGGACATAATCGAAGGCAGCGAGACATAAAGGAGAGAGCGGAGGAACAGCACGGACCTAATCGAAGGCAGCGGGACATAAAGGAGAGAGCGGAGGAACAGCACGGACGTAATCGGAGGCAGCGAGACATAAAGGAGAGAGCGGAGGAACAGCACGGACCTAATCGAAGGAAGCGGGACATAAAGGAGAGAGCGGAGGAACAGCACGGACCTAATCGAAGGCAGCGGGACATAAAGGAGAGAGCGGAGGAACAGCACGGACCTAATCGGAGGCAGCGAGACATAAAGGAGAGAGCGGAGGAACAGCGCGGACCTAATCGAAGGCAGCGACACATAAAGGAGAGAGCGGAGGAACAGCACGGACCTAATCGAAGGCAGCGGGACATAAAGGAGAGAGCGGAGGAACAGCACGGACCTAATCGGAGGCAGCGGGACATAAAGGAGAGAGCGGAGGAACAGCACGGACCTAATCGGAGGCAGCGGGACATAAAGGAGAGAGCGGAGGAACAGCGCGGACCTAATCGAAGGCAGCGGGACATAAAGGAGAGAGCGGAGGAACAGCACGGACCTAATCGAAGGCAGCGGGACATAAAGGAGAGAGCGGAGGAACAGCACGGACCTAATCGGAGGCAGCGGGACATAAAGGTGCGAGCGGGGGAACAGCACGGACCTAATCGAAGGCAGCGGGACATAAAGGAGAGAGCGGAGGAACAGCGCGGACCTAATCGGAGGCAGCGAGACATAAAGGAGAGAGCGGAGGAACAGCACGGACCTAATCGAAGGCAGCGGGACATAAAGGAGAGAGCGGGGGAACAGCACGGACCTAATCGGATGCAGCGGGACATAAAGGAGAGAGCGGAGGAACAGCACGGACCTAATCGAAGGCAGCGGGACATAAAGGAGAGTGCGGAGGAACAGCACGGACCTAATCGAAGGCAGCGCGACATAAAGGAGAGAGCGGAGGAACAGTGCGGACCTAATCGGAGGCAGCGGGACATAAAGGAGAGAGCGGAGGAACTGCGCGGACGTAATCGAAGGCAGCGAGACATAAAGGAGAGAGCGGAGGAACAGCACGGACCTAATCGGAGGCAGCGGGACATAAAGGAGCGAGCGGAGGAACAGCACGGACCTAATCGAAGGCAGCGGGACATAAAGGAGCGAGCGGAGGAACAGCACGGACCTAATCGAAGGTAGCGGGACATAAAGGAGAGAGCGGAGGAACAGCACGGACCTAATCGGAGGTAGCGGGACATAAAGGAGCGAGCGGAGGAACAGCACGGACCTAATCGGAGGCAGCGGGACATAAAGGAGAGAGCGGAGGAACAGCACGGACCTAATCGAAGGCAGCGAGGCATAAAGGAGATAGCGGGGGAACAGCGTGGACCTAATCGGAGGCAGCGAGACATAAATGAGAGAGCGGGGGAACAGCACGGACCTAATCGAAGGCAGCGGGACATAAAGGAGAGAGCGGAGGAACAGCGTGGACCTAATCGAAGGCAGCGGGAAATAAAGGAGAGAGCGGAGGAACAGCGCGGACCTAATCGGAGGTAGCGAGACATAAAGGAGAGAGCGGAGGAACCGCGCGGACCTAATCGAAGGCAGCAGGACATAAAGGAGCGAGCGGAGGAACAGCACGGACCTAATCGAAGGCAGCGGGACATAAAGGAGTGAGCGGAGGAACAGCACGGACCTAGTCGGAGGCAGCGGGACATAAAGGAGCGAGCGGAGGAACAGCACGGACCTAATCGGAGGCAGCGGGACATAAAGGAGAGAGCGGGGGAACAGCACGGACCTAATCGGAGGCAGCGGGACATAATGAAGAGAGCGGAGGAACAGCACGGACCAAATCGAAGGCAGCGAGACATAAAGGAGAGAACGGAGGAACAGCACGGACCTAATCGGAGGTAGCGAGACATAAAGGAGAGAGCGGGGGAACAGCGTGGACCTAATCGAAGGCAGCGGGACATAAAGGAGCGAGCGGAGGAACAGCGCGGACCTAATCGGAGGCAGCGAGACATAACGGAGAGAGCGGAGGAACAGCACGGACCTAATCGGAGGCAGCGAGACATAAAGGAGAGAGCGGGGGAACAGCGCGGACCTAATCGGAGGTAGCGAGACATAAAGGAGAGAGCGGAGGAACAGCACGGACCTAATCGGAGGCAGCGAGACATAAAGGAGAGAGCGGAGGAACAGCACGGACCTAATCGGAGGCAGCGATACATAAAGGAGAGAGCGGAGGAACAGCGCGGACCTAATCGGTGGTAGCGAGACATAAAGGAGAGAGCGGAGGAACCGCGCGGACCTAATCGAAGGCAGCGGGACATAAAGGAGCGAGCGGAGGAACAGCACGGACCTAATCGAAGGCAGCGGGACATAAAGGAGTGAGCGGAGGAACAGCACGGACCTAATCGAAGGCAGCGGGACATAAAGGAGCAAGCGGAGGAACAGCACGGACCTAATCGGAGGCAGCGGGACATAAAGGAGAGAGCGGGGGAACAGCACGGACCTAATCGGAGGCAGCGGGACATAATGGAGAGAGCGGAGGAACAGCACGGACCTAATCGAAGGCAGTGAGACATAAAGGAGAGAGCGGAGGAACAGCACGGACCTAATCGGAGGTAGCGAGACATAAAGGAGAGAGCGGGGGAACAGCGTGGACCTAATCGAAGGCAGCGGGACATAAAGGAGCGAGCGGAGGAACAGCGCGGACCTAATCGGAAGCTGCGAGACATAACGGAGAGAGCGGAGGAACAGCACGGACCTAATCGGAGGCAGCGAGACATAAAGGAGAGAGCGGGGGAAGAGCGCGGACCTAATCGGAGGCAGCGAGACATAAAGGAGAGAGCGGAGGAACAGCACGGACCTAATCGAAGGCAGCGAGACATAAAGGAGAGAGCGGAGGAACAGCACGGACCTAATCGGAGGCAGCGAGACATAAAGGAGAGAGCGGGGGAACAGCGCGGACCTAATCGGAGGCAGCGGGACATAAAGGAGAGAGCGGAGGAACAGCGCGGACCTAATCGAAGGCAGCGGGACATAAAGGAGAGAGCGGGGAAACAGCGCGGACCTAATCGGAGGCAGCGAGACATAAAGGAGAGAGCGGAGGAACAGCGCGGACCTAATCGAAGGCAGCGGGACATAAAGGAGAGAGCGGAGGAACAGCGCGGACCTAATCGGAGGCAGCGGGACCTAAAGGAGCGAGCGGAGGAACAGCGCGGACCTAATCGAAGGCAGCGGGACATAAAGGAGAGAGCGGGGGAACAGCGCGGACCTAATCGAAGGCAGTGGGACATAAAGGAGAGAGCGGAGGAACAGCACGGACCTAATCGGAGGCAGCGAGACATAAAGGAGAGAGCGGAGGAACAGCACGGACCTAATCGGAGGTAGCGGGACAGAAAGGAGAGAGCGGAGGAACAGCGCGGACCTAATCGAAGGCAGCGGGACATAAAGGAGAGAGCGGGGGAACAGCACGGACCTTATCGGAGGTAGCGGGACATAAAGGAGAGAGCGGGGAAACAGCACGGACCTAATCGAAGGCAGCGAGACATAAAGGAGAGAGCGGGGGAACAGCACGGACCTAATCGGAGGTAGCGGGAAATAAAGGAGAGAGCGGAGGAACAGCGCGGACATAATCGGAGGCAGCGAGACATAAAGGAGTGAGCGGGGGAACAGCGCGGAACTAATCGGAGGCAGCGAGATATAAAGGAGAGTGCGGAGGAACAGCGCGGACCTAATCGAAGGCAGCGAGACATAAAGGAGAGAGCGGGGAAACAGCACAGACCTAATCGGAGGCAGCGGGACATAAAGGAGAGAGCGGGGGAACAGCGCGGACCTAATCGAAGGCAGCGGGACATAAAGGAGAGAGCGGAGGAACAGCACGGACCTAATCGAAGGCAGCGAGACATAAAGGAGAGAGCGGGGGAACAGCACGGACCTAATCGAAGGCAGCGAGACATAAAGGAGAGAGCGGAGGAACAGCACGGACCTAATCGAAGGCAGCGGGACATAAAGGAGAGAGCGGAGGAACAGCACGGACCTAATCGAAGGCAGCGGGACATAAAGGAGAGAGCGGAGGAACAGCACGGACCTAATCGAAGGCAGCGAGACATAAAGGAGAGAGCGGAGGAACAGCGCGGACCTAATCGAAGGCAGCGAGACATAAAGGAGAGAGCGGAGGAACAGCACGGACCTAATCGAAGGCAGCGAGACATAAAGGAGAGAGCAGAGGAACAGCACGGACCTAATCGAAGGCAGCGGGACATAAAGGAGAGAGCGGAGGAACAGCACGGACGTAATCGGAGGCAGCGAGACATAAAGGAGAGAGCGGAGGAACAGCACGGACCTAATCGAAGGAAGCGGGACATAAAGGAGAGAGCGGAGGAACAGCACGGACCTAATCGAAGGCAGCGGGACATAAAGGAGAGAGCGGAGGAACAGCACGGACCTAATCGGAGGCAGCGAGACATAAAGGAGAGAGCGGAGGAACAGCGCGGACCTAATCGAAGGCAGCGACACATAAAGGAGAGAGCGGAGGAACAGCACGGACCTAATCGAAGGCAGCGGGACATAAAGGAGAGAGCGGAGGAACAGCACGGACCTAATCGGAGGCAGCGGGATATAAAGGAGAGAGCGGAGGAACAGCACGGACCTAATCGGAGGCAGCGGGACATAAAGGAGAGAGCGGAGGAACAGTGCGGACCTAATCGAAGGCAGCGGGACATAAAGGAGAGAGCGGAGGAACAGCACGGACCTAATCGAAGGCAGCGGGACATAAAGGAGAGAGCGGAGGAACAGCACGGACCTAATCGGAGGCAGCGGGACATAAAGGTGCGAGCGGGGGAACAGCACGGACCTAATCGAAGGCAGCGGGACATAAAGGAGAGAGCGGAGGAACAGCGCGGACCTAATCGGAGGCAGCGAGACATAAAGGAGAGAGCGGAGGAACAGCACGGACCTAATCGAAGGCAGCGGGACATAAAGGAGAGAGCGGGGGAACAGCACGGACCTAATCGGATGCAGCGGGACATAAAGGAGAGAGCGGAGGAACAGCACGGACCTAATCGAAGGCAGCGGGACATAAAGGAGAGTGCGGAGGAACAGCACGGACCTAATCGAAGGCAGCGCGACATAAAGGAGAGAGCGGAGGAACAGTGCGGACCTAATCGGAGGCAGCGGGACATAAAGGAGAGAGCGGAGGAACAGCGCGGACGTAATCGAAGGCAGCGAGACATAAAGGAGAGAGCGGAGGAACAGCACGGACCTAATCGGAGGCAGCGGGACATAAAGGAGAGAGCGGAGGAACAGCGCGGACCTAATCGAAGGCAGCGAGACATAAAGGAGAGAGCGGGGAAACAGCACGGACCTCATCAGAGGCAGCGAGACATAAAGGAGAGAGCGGAGGAACAGCACGGACCTAATCGAAGGGAGCGGGACGTAAAGGAGCGAGCGGAGGAACAGCACGGACCTAATCGAAGGCAGCGGGACATAAAGGAGCGAGCGGAGGAACAGCACGGACCTAATCGAAGGTAGCGGGACATAAAGGAGAGAGCGGAGGAACAGCACGGACCTAATCGGAGGTAGCGGGACATAAAGGAGCGAGCGGAGGAACAGCACGGACCTAATCGGAGGCAGCGGGACATAAAGGAGAGAGCGGAGGAACAGCACGGAACTAATCGAAGGCAGCGAGGCATAAAGGAGATAGCGGGGGAACAGCGTGGACCTAATCGGAGGCAGCGAGACATAAAGGAGAGAGCGGGGGAACAGCACGGACCTAATCGAAGGCAGCGGGACATAAAGGAGAGAGCGGAGGAACAGCGTGGACCTAATCGAAGGCAGCGGGACATAAAGGAGAGAGCGGAGGAACAGCGCGGACCTAATCGGAGGTAGCGAGACATAAAGGAGAGAGCGGAGGAACCGCGCGGACCTAATCGAAGGCAGCAGGACATAAAGGAGCGAGCGGAGGAACAGCACGGACCTAATCGAAGGCAGCGGGACATAAAGGAGAGAGCGGAGGAACAGCACGGACCTAATCGGAGGCAGCGGGATATAAAGGAGAGAGCGGAGGAACAGCACGGACCTAATCGGAGGCAGCGGGACATAAAGGAGAGAGCGGAGGAACAGTGCGGACCTAATCGAAGGCAGCGGGACATAAAGGAGAGAGCGGAGGAACAGCACGGACCTAATCGAAGGCAGCGGGACATAAAGGAGAGAGCGGAGGAACAGCACGGACCTAATCGGAGGCAGCGGGACATAAAGGTGCGAGCGGGGGAACAGCACGGACCTAATCGAAGGCAGCGGGACATAAAGGAGAGAGCGGAGGAACAGCGCGGACCTAATCGGAGGCAGCGAGACATAAAGGAGAGAGCGGAGGAACAGCACGGACCTAATCGAAGGCAGCGGGACATAAAGGAGAGAGCGGGGGAACAGCACGGACCTAATCGGATGCAGCGGGACATAAAGGAGAGAGCGGAGGAACAGCACGGACCTAATCGAAGGCAGCGGGACATAAAGGAGAGTGCGGAGGAACAGCACGGACCTAATCGAAGGCAGCGCGACATAAAGGAGAGAGCGGAGGAACAGTGCGGACCTAATCGGAGGCAGCGGGACATAAAGGAGAGAGCGGAGGAACAGCGCGGACGTAATCGAAGGCAGCGAGACATAAAGGAGAGAGCGGAGGAACAGCACGGACCTAATCGGAGGCAGCGGGACATAAAGGAGAGAGCGGAGGAACAGCGCGGACCTAATCGAAGGCAGCGAGACATAAAGGAGAGAGCGGGGAAACAGCACGGACCTCATCAGAGGCAGCGAGACATAAAGGAGAGAGCGGAGGAACAGCACGGACCTAATCGAAGGGAGCGGGACGTAAAGGAGCGAGCGGAGGAACAGCACGGACCTAATCGAAGGCAGCGGGACATAAAGGAGCGAGCGGAGGAACAGCACGGACCTAATCGAAGGTAGCGGGACATAAAGGAGAGAGCGGAGGAACAGCACGGACCTAATCGGAGGTAGCGGGACATAAAGGAGCGAGCGGAGGAACAGCACGGACCTAATCGGAGGCAGCGGGACATAAAGGAGAGAGCGGAGGAACAGCACGGAACTAATCGAAGGCAGCGAGGCATAAAGGAGATAGCGGGGGAACAGCGTGGACCTAATCGGAGGCAGCGAGACATAAAGGAGAGAGCGGGGGAACAGCACGGACCTAATCGAAGGCTGCGGGACATAAAGGAGAGAGCGGAGGAACAGCGTGGACCTAATCGAAGGCAGCGGGACATAAAGGAGAGAGCGGAGGAACAGCGCGGACCTAATCGGAGGTAGCGAGACATAAAGGAGAGAGCGGAGGAACCGCGCGGACCTAATCGAAGGCAGCAGGACATAAAGGAGCGAGCGGAGGAACAGCACGGACCTAATCGAAGGCAGCGGGACATAAAGGAGTGAGCGGAGGAACAGCACGGACCTAGTCGGAGGCAGCGGGACATAAAGGAGCGAGCGGAGGAACAGCACGGACCTAATCGGAGGCAGCGGGACATAAAGGAGAGAGCGGGGGAACAGCACGGACCTAATCGGAGGCAGCGGGACATAATGGAGAGAGCGGAGGAACAGCACGGACCAAATCGAAGGCAGCGAGACATAAAGGAGAGAGCGGGGGAACAGCGCGGACCTAATCGGAGGTAGCGAGACATAAAGGAGAGAGCGGAGGAACAGCACGGACCTAATCGGAGGCAGCGAGACATAAAGGAGCGAGCGGGGGAACAGCGCGGACCTAATCGGAGGCAGCGGGACATAAAGGAGAGAGCGGAGGGACAGCGCGGACCTAATCGAAGGCAGCGGGACATAAAGGAGAGAGCGGGGAAACAGCGCGGGCCTAATCGGAGGCAGCGAGACATAAAGGAGAGAGCGGAGGAACAGCGCGGACCTAATCGGAGGCAGCGGGACATAAAGGAGAGAGCGGAGGAACAGCACGGACCTAATCGGAGGCAGCGAGACATAAAGGAGAGAGCGGGGGAACAGCACGGACCTAATCGGAGGCAGCGGGACATAAAGGAAAGAGCGGTGGAACAGCACGGACCTAATCGAAGGCAGCGAGACATAAAGGAGAGAGCGGAGGAACAGCACGGACCAAATCGAAGGCAGCGGGACATAAAGGAGAGAGCGGAGGAACAGCGCGGACCTAATCGAAGGCAGCGGGACATAAAGGAGAGAGCGGGGGAACAGCACGGACCAAATCGAAGGCAGCGGGACATAAAGGAGAGAGCGGAGGAACAGCGCGGACCTAATCGAAGGCAGCGGGACATAAAGGAGAGAGCGGGGGAACAGCACGGACCTAATCGGAGGCAGCGGGACATAAAGGAGAGAGCGGGGAAACAGCGCGGACCTAATCGGAGGCAGCGGGACATAAAGGAGAGAGCGGGGAAACAGCTCGGACCTAATCGGAGGCAGCGGGACATAAAGGAGAGAGCGGGGGAACAGCACGGACCTAATCGGAGATAGCGGGACATAAAGGAGAGAGCGGAGGAACAGCACGGACCTAATCGGAGGCAGCGGGACATAAAGGAGTGAGCGGAGGAACAGCACGGACCTAGTCGGAGGCAGCGGGACATAAAGGAGCGAGCGTAGGAACAGCACGGACCTAATCGGAGGCAGCGGGACATAAAGGAGCGAGCGGAGGAACAGCACGGACCTAATCGGAGGCAGCGGGACATAAAGGAGAGAGCGGGGGAACAGCACGGACCTAATCGGAGGCAGCGGGACATAATGGAGAGAGCGGAGGAACAGCACGGACCAAATCGAAGGCAGCGAGACATAAAGGAGAGAGCGGAGGAACAGCACGGACCTAATCGGAGGTAGCGAGACATAAAGGAGAGAGCGGGGGAACAGCGTGGACCTAATCGAAGGCAGCGGGACATAAAGGAGCGAGCGGAGGAACAGCGCGGACCTAATCGGAGGCAGCGAGACATAACGGAGAGAGCGGAGGAACAGCACGGACCTAATCGGAGGCAGCGAGACATAAAGGAGAGAGCGGGGGAACAGCGCGGACCTAATCGGAGGTAGCGAGACATAAAGGAGAGAGCGGAGGAACAGCACGGACCTAATCGGAGGCAGCGAGACATAAAGGAGAGAGCGGAGGAACAGCGCGGACCTAATCGGTGGTAGCGAGACATAAAGGAGAGAGCGGAGGAACAGCGCGGACCTAATCGAAGGCAGCGGGACATAAAGGAGCGAGCGGAGGAACAGCACGGACCTAATCGAAGGCAGCGGGACATAAAGGAGTGAGCGGAGGAACAGCACGGACCTAATCGAAGGCAGCGGGACATAAAGGAGCGAGCGGAGGAACAGCACGGACCTAATCGGAGGCAGCGGGACATAAAGGAGAGAGCGGGGGAACAGCACGGACCTAATCGGAGGCAGCGGGACATAATGGAGAGAGCGGAGGAACAGCACGGACCTAATCGAAGGCAGCGAGACATAAAGGAGAGAGCGGAGGAACTGCACGGACCTAATCGGAGGTAGCGAGACATAAAGGAGAGAGCGGGGGAACAGCGTGGACCTAATCGAAGGCAGCGGGACATAAAGGAGCGAGGGGAGGAACAGCGCGGACCTAATCGGAGGCTGCGAGACATAACGGAGAGAGCGGAGGAACAGCACGGACCTAATCGGAGGCAGCGAGACATAAAGGAGAGAGCGGGGGAACAGCGCGGACCTAATCGGAGGCAGCGAGACATAAAGGAGAGAGCGGAGGAACAGCACGGACCTAATCGAAGGCAGCGAGACATAAAGGAGAGAGCGGAGGAACAGCACGGACCTAATCGGAGGCAGCGAGACATAAAGGAGAGAGCGGGGGAACAGCGCGGACCTAATCGGAGGCAGCGGGACATAAAGGAGAGAGCGGAGGAACAGCGCGGACCTAATCGAAGGCAGCGGGACATAAAGGAGAGAGCGGGGAAACAGCGCGGACCTAATCGGAGGCAGCGAGACATAAAGGAGAGAGCGGAGGAACAGCGCGGACCTAATCGAAGGCAGCGGGACATAAAGGAGAGAGCGGAGGAACAGCGCGGACCTAATCGGAGGCAGCGGGACCTAAAGGAGCGAGCGGAGGAACAGCGCGGACCTAATCGAAGGCAGTGGGACATAAAGGAGAGAGCGGGGGAACAGCGCGGACCTAATCGAAGGCAGCGGGACATAAAGGAGAGAGCGGAGGAACAGCACGGACCTAATCGGAGGCAGCGAGACATAAAGGAGAGAGCGGAAGAACAGCACGGACATAATCGGAGGTAGCGGGACAGAAAGGAGAGAGCGGAGGAACAGCGCGGACGTAATCGAAGGCAGCGGGACATAAAGGAGAGAGCGGGGGAACAGCACGGACCTAATCGGAGGTAGCGGGACATAAAGGAGAGAGCGGGGAAACAGCACGGACCTAATCGAAGGCAGCGAGACATAAAGGAGAGAGCGGGGGAACAGCACGGACCTAATCGGAGGTAGCGGGAAATAAAGGAGAGAGCGGAGGAACAGCGCGGACCTAATCGGAGGCAGCGAGACATAAAGGAGTGAGCGGGGGAACAGCGCGGACCTAATCGGAGGCAGCGAGATATAAAGGAGAGAGCGGAGGAACAGCGCGGACCTAATCGAAGGCAGCGAGACATAAAGGAGAGAGCGGGGAAACAGCACACACCTAATCGGAGGCAGCGGGACATAAAGGAGAGAGCGGGGGAACAGCGCGGACCTAATCGAAGGCAGCGGGACATAAAGGAGAGAGCGGAGGAACAGCACGGACCTAATCGAAGGCAGCGAGACATAAAGGAGAGAGCGGGGGAACAGCACGGACCTAATCGAAGGCAGCGAGACATAAAGGAGAGAGCGGAGGAACAGCACGGACCTAATCGAAGGCAGCGGGACATAAAGGAGAGAGCGGAGGAACAGCACGGACCTAATCGAAGGCAGCGGGACATAAAGGAGAGAGCGGAGGAACAGCACGGACCTAATCGAAGGCAGCGAGACATAAAGGAGAGAGCGGAGGAACAGCGCGGACCTAATCGAAGGCAGCGAGACATAAAGGAGAGAGCGGAGGAACAGCACGGACCTAATCGAAGGCAGCGAGACATAAAGGAGAGAGCGGAGGAACAGCACGGACCTAATCGAAGGCAGCGGGACATAAAGGAGAGAGCGGAGGAACAGCACGGACGTAATCGGAGGCAGCGAGACATAAAGGAGAGAGCGGAGGAACAGCACGGACCTAATCGAAGGAAGCGGGACATAAAGGAGAGAGCGGAGGAACAGCACGGACCTAATCGAAGGCAGCGGGACATAAAGGAGAGAGCGGAGGAACAGCACGGACCTAATCGGAGGCAGCGAGAAATAAAGGAGAGAGCGGAGGAACAGCGCGGACCTAATCGAAGGCAGCGACACATAAAGGAGAGAGTGGAGGAACAGCACGGACCTAATCGAAGGCAGCGGGACATAAAGGAGAGAGCGGAGGAACAGCACGGACCTAATCGGAGGCAGCGGGACATAAAGGAGAGAGCGGAGGAACAGCACGGACCTAATCGGAGGCAGCGGGACATAAAGGAGAGAGCGGAGGAACAGTGCGGACCTAATCGAAGGCAGCGGGACATAAAGGAGAGAGCGGAGGAACAGCACGGACCTAATCGAAGGCAGCGGGACATAAAGGAGAGAGCGGAGGAACAGCACGGACCTAATCGGAGGCAGCGGGACATAAAGGTGCGAGCGGGGGAACAGCACGGACCTAATCGAAGGCAGCGGGACATAAAGGAGAGAGCGGAGGAACAGCGCGGACCTAATCGGAGGCAGCGAGACATAAAGGAGAGAGCGGAGGAACAGCACGGACCTAATCGAAGGCAGCGGGACATAAAGGAGAGAGCGGGGGAACAGCACGGACCTAATCGGATGCAGCGGGACATAAAGGAGAGAGCGGAGGAACAGCACGGACCTAATCGAAGGCAGCGGGACATAAAGGAGAGTGCGGAGGAACAGCACGGACCTAATCGAAGGCAGCGCGACATAAAGGAGAGAGCGGAGGAACAGTGCGGACCTAATCGGAGGCAGCGGGACATAAAGGAGAGAGCGGAGGAACAGCGCGGACGTAATCGAAGGCAGCGAGACATAAAGGAGAGAGCGGAGGAACAGCACGGACCTAATCGGAGGCAGCGGGACATAAAGGAGAGAGCGGAGGAACAGCGCGGACCTAATCGAAGGCAGCGAGACATAAAGGAGAGAGCGGGGAAACAGCACGGACCTCATCAGAGGCAGCGAGACATAAAGGAGAGAGCGGAGGAACAGCACGGACCTAATCGAAGGGAGCGGGACATAAAGGAGCGAGCGGAGGAACAGCACGGACCTAATCGAAGGCAGCGGGACATAAAGGAGCGAGCGGAGGAACAGCACGGACCTAATCGAAGGTAGCGGGACATAAAGGAGAGAGCGGAGGAACAGCACGGACCTAATCGGAGGTAGCGGGACATAAAGGAGCGAGCGGAGGAACAGCACGGACCTAATCGAAGGCAGCGGGACATAAAGGAGCGAGCGGAGGAACAGCACGGACCTAATCGAAGGCAGCGGGACATAAAGGAGAGAGCGGAGGAACAGCACGGACCTAATCGGAGGTAGCGGGACATAAAGGAGCGAGCGGAGGAACAGCACGGACCTAATCGGAGGCAGCGGGACATAAAGGAGAGAGCGGAGGAACAGCACGGACCTAATCGAAGGCAGCGGGACATAAAGGAGTGAGCGGAGGAACAGCACGGACCTAGTCGGAGGCAGCGGGACATAAAGGAGCGAGCGGAGGAACAGCACGGACCTAATCGGAGGCAGCGGGACATAAAGGAGAGAGCGGGGGAACAGCACGGACCTAATCGGAGGCAGCGGGACATAATGGAGAGAGCGGAGGAACAGCACGGACCAAATCGAAGGCAGCGAGACATAAAGGAGAGAGCGGAGGAACAGCACGGACCTAATCGGAGGTAGCGAGACATAAAGGAGAGAGCGGGGGAACAGCGTGGACCTAATCGAAGGCAGCGGGACATAAAGGAGCGAGCGGAGGAACAGCGCGGACCTAATCGGAGGCAGCGAGACATAACGGAGAGAGCGGAGGAACAGCACGGACCTAATCGGAGGCAGCGAGACATAAAGGAGAGAGCGGGGGAACAGCGCGGACCTAATCGGAGGTAGCGAGACATAAAGGAGAGAGCGGAGGAACAGCACGGACCTAATCGGAGGCAGCGAGACATAAAGGAGAGAGCGGGGGAACAGCGCGGACCTAATCGGAGGCAGCGGGACATAAAGGAGAGAGCGGAGGGACAGCGCGGACCTAATCGAAGGCAGCGGGACATAAAGGAGAGAGCGGGGAAACAGCGCGGACCTAATCGGAGGCAGCGAGACATAAAGGAGAGAGCGGAGGAACAGCGCGCACCTAATCGGAGGCAGCGGGACATAAAGGAGAGAGTGGAGGAACAGCACGGACCTAATCGGAGGCAGCGAGACATAAAGGAGAGAGCGGGGGAACAGCACGGACCTAATCGGAGGCAGCGGGACATAAAGGAGAGAGCGGTGGAACAGCACGGACCTAATCGAAGGCAGCGGGACATAAAGGGGAGAGCGGGGGAACAGCGCGGACCTAATCGAAGGCAGCGAGACATAAAGGAGAGAGCGGAGGAACAGCACGGACCAAATCGAAGGCAGCGGGACATAAAGGAGAGAGCGGAGGAACAGCGCGGACCTAATCGAAGGCAGCGGGACATAAAGGAGAGAGCGGGGGAACAGCACGGACCTAATCGGAGGCAGCGGGACATAAAGGAGAGAGCGGGGAAACAGCGCGGACCTAATCGGAGGCAGCGGGACATAAAGGAGAGAGCGGGGAAACAGCTCGGACCTAATCGGAGGCAGCGGGACATAAAGGAGAGAGCGGGGGAACAGCACGGACCTAATCGGAGGTAGCGGGACATAAAGGAGAGAGCGGAGGAACAGCACGGACCTAATCGGAGGCAGCGGGACATAAAGGAGAGAGCGGAGGAACAGCACGGACCTAATCGGAGGCAGCGGGACATAAAGGAGAGAGCGGGGGAACAGCATGGACCTCATCGGAGGTAGCGAGACATAAAGGAGCGAGCGGAGGAACAGCACGGACCTAATCTGAGGCAGCGGGACATAAATGAGAGAGCGGAGGAACAGCGCGGACCTAATCGGAGGCAGCGGGACATAAAGGAGGGAGCGGAGGAACAGCGCGGACCTAATCGAAGGCAGCGAGTCATAAAGGAGAGAGCGGGGGAACAGCACGGACCTAATCGAAGGCAGCGGGACATAAAGGAGAGAGCGGGGGAACAGCACGGACCTAATCGAAGGCAGCGGGACATAAAGGAGAGAGCGGGGGAACAGCGCGGACCTAATCGAAGGCAGCGAGACATAAAGGAGAGAGCGGAGGAACAGCGCGGACCTAATCGGAGGCAGCGGGACATAAAGGAGAGAGCGGAGGAACAGCGCGGACCTAATCGAAGGCAGTCTCAGATGCAGCAGAACCTTCCATGATATCCAAAAAAACAAGGAGTGATGTCACAGGACAGCAGGTAGGGGATTGGTTGGTGAGTCTCAGGGTGTGGTAGCATAGTGGCTATGTTAATGGACTAGGAAGCCAGCAGGCCTGGACTAATGATCCAGCGACATGAGTTCAAATGCCACTTACAGGCAGCTGGGGAATTTAAATTCAATTAATTAATTAAATACATTTGGAATTAAAATCAATAATGGTGACCATGAAACTACTGGATTGTCATAAAAACCCTTCAGGTTCACTAATGTCCTTTAGGGAAGGAAATCTGCTGTCCTTATCTGGTCTGGCCTATATGTGACTCCAGACCCACAGCAATGTGGTTGACCCTTAACTGCCCTCTGTGGTTCAAGAAGGCGGCTCACCACCATCTTCTCAGGGCAACTCGGAATGGGCAATAAATGCCAGCCTTGCCAGTGATGCCCACATCCCATGAACAAATAAAAAAAAGTTGCTTTCTTCTCTCTTACCTAGGACAGTGGTTCAAACTAGAAGCGGGAAACTACAAAGTACTGTATTAAATTTATAGCTTAACTAGTTAAACTAATTAATATAACTATAAATAAGAACTGAATAAAGACTTTAACTAATTAATTAAATAAAATAAGGCTAGTCTAAGATATGGCAGGGCACGTTGCGTGTCTGGACTGCAGTCTGTGGGAGTTTGTGGACAGCGAGACTGTCCCGAGCAAACACGTCTGCAGGAGTTGTCGCCATCTCGAATCTCTCCGGCTCAGAGTCACTGAGCTGGAGTGCGAGTTGGAGACACTCCGACACATAAGAGAGGGGGAGGAATTTCTGGCCAGTTTTATCCGGAATGCAGTCACACCCCAGAGGGAAGCACTGGTTCAGGAAAGGGAGGGTGTGACTGTTAGGGAGATGGGTAGCAGGGATTTAGGAGAGGCTGAGAAGAAGGTCCCGCAGACACTGGTCCTGTCCAACAGGTACGATGTACTCGCTACCTGTGAGGTCAAGGAGAAAGACTGCGGGCAGGACAGCCACAATGCAGACCAAGGCACCGTGGCTCAGAAGGCTGTCCAAGGCGGGGGATAGCAGAATAGAAAAAAAACATAAAAACATAAGAACATAAGAAATTGGAGCAGGAGTAGGCCATTCGGCCCCTCGAGCCTACCCCACTATTCAATAAGATCATGGCTGATCTGATCTTGGCCTCAACTACACTTTCCCGCCCGCTCCCAATAACCCTTGACTCCCCTGTTGCTCAAATATATGTCTATCTCCGTCTTGAGTATATTCAATGACTCCGCCTCCATGGCTCTCTGGGGTAGAGAATTCCAAAGTTTCACGACCCTCCTCATCTCCGTTTTAAATGGGCGACCCCTTATCCTGAAACTGTGCCCCCTAGTTCTAGATTCTCCAACGAGGGGAAACATCCTCCCTGCATCTACCCTTTCAAGCCCCTTCAGAATCTTATATGTTTCAATAAGATCCCCTCTCATTCTTCTAAACTCCAATGAGTATAGGCCCAACCTGCTCAACCTTTCTTCATAAGACAACCCCTTCATCTCAGGAATTAACCTCGTGAACCTTCACTGAACTGCCTCCAACACAAGTATATCCCTCCTTAAATAAGGAGACCAAAACTGTACGCAGTACTCCAGGTGTGGTCTCACCAACGCCCTGTACAGTTGTAGCAGGACTACCCTACTTTTATACTCCATTCCCTTTGCAATAAAGGCCAACATTTCATTTGTCTTCCTAATTACTTGCTGTAACTACATGCTAACTTTTTGTGTTTCATGTACGAGGACCCCCAGATCCCTCTGTACTGCAGCATTTTGTAGTCTCTCTCCATTTAAATAATATTTTGCTTTTTTATTCTTCCTACCAAAGTGGATAACCTCACATTTTCCCACATTATACTCCATCTGCCAAATTTTTGCCCATTCACTTAGTCTATCTATATCCCTTTGGGGATTCTTTGCGTGCTCCACACAATTTGCTTCCCCACCTATCTTTGTATCATCAGAAAATTTATCTACAGTACACTTAGTCCCTTCATCCAAGTCATTAATATAGATTGTAAATAGTTGAGGCCCCAGCACTGATCCCTGTGGCATCCCACTAGTTACAGTTTGCCAACCTGAAAATGATCCATTTATCCCGACAATGAATGGTAAGACCCTAGGCAAGACGGAGGTGCAGAGGGATCTGGGTGTGCAAGTACACAGATCCCTGAAGGCGGCGGAACAGGTGGATAAGGTGGTAAAAAAGGCATATGGGATACTTGCCTTCATTAGCCGAGGCATTGAATATAAGAGCAAGGAGGTTATGATGGAGCTGTATAAAACACTGGTTAGGCCACAGCTGGAATACTGTGCGCAGTTCTGGTCGCCACACTACAGGAAGGATGTGATCGCTTTGGAGAGGGTGCAGAGGAGATTCACCAGGATGTTACCAGGGCTGGAGCACTTCAGCTATGAAGAGAGACTGGGCAGATTGGGTTTGTTTTCCTTGGAGCAGAGGAGGCTGAGCGGGGACATGATTGAGGTGTACAAAATTATGAGGGGCATAGATAGGATGGATACTGAGGAGCTTTTTCCCTTAGTAGAAGGGTCAATAACTAGGGGGCATAGATTCAAGGTAAAGGGCGGAAGGTTTAGAGGGGATTTGAGAAAGAACTTTTTCACCCAGAGGGTGGTTGGAGTCTGGAACTCACTGCCTGAAAGGGTTGTGGAGGCAGGAACCCTCACAACATTGAAGAAGCATTTGGATGAGCACTTGAAATGCCATAACATACAAGGCTACGGACCAAATGCTGGAATATGGGATTAGATTAGACAGGGCTTGATGGCCGGTACGGACACGATGGGCCGAAGGGCCTCTATCCGTGCTGTATAACTCTATGACTCTATGACTCTCTGTTTTCTGTTAGTTAGCCAATCCTCTATCCATGCTAATATATTACTCCCAACCCCGTGAGCCCTTATCTTGTGCAGTAACCTTTTATGTGGCACCTTATCGAATGCCTTCTGGAAATCCAAATACACTACATCTACTGGTTCCCCTTTATCCACCTTGCTCGTTACATCCTCAAAGAACTCTAGTAAATTTGTCAAACACGATTTCCCTTTCATAAAACCATGTTGACTCTGCTTGATTGTATTATGATTTTCTAAATGTCCTGCTATTACTTCCTTAATAATGGATTCCAGCATTTTCCCAATGACAGATGTTAGGCTAACTGGCCTATAGTTTCCTGCTTTCTGTCTCCCTCCTTTCTTGAATAGGAGCGTTACATTTGAGGTTTTCCAATCCACTCGGAACTCTCCAGAATCCAGAGAATTTTGGTAGATTACAACCAATGCATTCACTATCTCTGCAGCCACTTCTTTTAAGACCCTAGGATGTAAGCCATCAGGTCCATGGGACTTGTCAGCTTTTAGTCCCATTAGTTTGCCTCGTACTTTTTCTCTAGTGATAGTCACTGTTTTAAGTTCCTCCCTCCCTATAGCCCCTTGATTATCAATTATTATTCGAATGCTTTTAGTGTCTTCTACCATGAAGACCGATACAAAATATTTGTTCAAAGTCTCTGCCATTTCCCTGTTTCCCATTATTAATTCCCCAGTCTCATCCTCTAAGGGACCAATGTTTACTTTAGCTACTCTCTTCCTTTTTATATACCTGTAGAAGCACTTACTGTCTGTTTTTATATTTTTTGCTAGTTTACTTTCATAATCTATCTTCTCCCTCTATTATTTTTTTAGTCGTCCTTTGCTGGTTTCTAAAAATTTCCCAATCCTCTGGCCTACCACTAAACTTTGCAACATTGTATGCCTTTTCTTTCAATTTGATACCATCCTTAACTTCCTTAGTTAGCCACGGATGTTTCATCCTTCTCATAGAGTCCTTCTTTTTCACTGGAATAAACCTTTGCTGAGATTTATGAAATATCTCCTTAAATGTCTGCCACTGCTTATCTACCGTCTTACCCTTTAATCTATTTTCCCAGTCTACTTTAGCCAACTCTGTCTTCATACCTGTGTAATTGCCTTTACTTAAGTTTAGGATACTAGTTTCAGCCCCAAGTTTCTCACCCTCAAACTGAATTTGAAATTCTATCATGCTATGATCACTCTTCCCTAGAGGATCTTTTACTATGAGATTATTAATTAATCCTGTCTCATTACACATTACCAGATCTAAAATAGCCTTCTCCCTGGTTGGCTCCACAACGTATTGTTCTAAGAAACCATCCCGAATACATTCTATGAACTCGACCTCAAGGCTACCCTTGCCAATTTGATTTGTCCAATCTATATGAAGTTTAAAATCACCCATGATTATCACAGTACCTTTCTTACAAGCCGACTATTATTTCTTGATTTGTACCCTGTTCTACAGTGTAGCTACTGTTTGGGGGTCTATAGACTACTCCCACCAATGACTTCTTACCCTTACTTTTTCTTATCTCCACCTGTTGGATCCGGGGTTCAATGGATAAATAATCACACAGATGCTGTACATTAACAAATAACAGGTCTTTACTGGAGGAGGGTAATCTCTAGACTGGGGGTACAGAGGCATGCGCAAAGCTTATATACTGGTGTGGTCACTGCCGGTATTACAGTATACAGGAGCTGTAAAAGTAGTTCTGACTTAAAGGCACATACACTACAATTCCTCCCCTTTTAGATTAATAATACCCCCTAATATTCAAATAACAATTAACATTTTTACATGTACATTAAACAACAAAAGTCCATTTATAGATTCAGTCTTTGGGGCGACTTCCCGACCCTTTCGGGATAGCGCCTTTCCAGAGGTTCTTGTTCTTGGTGCAGAGGCGATTCTGACCCCTTTTCATCGGGTAGTTCATCGGGTTCCACTGCTACTGGGTCTGAAGTAGATGCTACCGGTATGTCGGGTTCATCCCCAGGTACTCGAGACATGGGGTTGACGTGTTCCTGTGACGCTAAGATCTGATCGACGTGGCGTCTCACAATGTTCTCCCCGACATCCACTGTGTACATTAATGGCCCCTGCCTTGTACATATCGTTCCGGGTTGCCACTTCTCTGTTCAATAGTCACGGGCCAAGACTGGTTGCCCTACAATGAAGCTCCTTGTCAGCTTCTCATTGATGTGCTGGAATTGTTTGTCCTCAACATTTCTTCGCACATTTGGTCTAAGCAAGCCCAGACGAGATCTCAACCTTCGGTTAAAGAACATCATGGCCGGGGTCTGGTTGGTAACTGCATGTGTCGCGTTTTGGTAGGCTAATAAGAAATTGTCCATCTTATACTGTAGTGGAATTTCCTCGTCGCACATGGCCTTTATCGCCTTCTTAAAGGTTTGTACGAACCTCCCAGCCAATCCATTTGTGGCTGGATGATACGGGGTGGATGTGTAATGCCTTACCCCATTCCTTTTCATGAATTTTTGGAACTCGTCGGACACAAACTGTGGTCCATTATCAGAGCAAATCTGCTCTGGCAAACCGTTTCTGGCAAATATGGTCCGTAGGACAGCAATCATTTTCTCTGTAGTGGTTGAAGACATTTTTATCACCTCAGGCCACTTTGAATGAGCATCCACTGCTATTAAGAACATTGAGTCCATGAATGGACCAGCGAAATCAATATGCACCCGTTGCCATGGAGAGGAGGGCCACTCCCATGGGTGTAGAGGGGCATGTGCTGGTGCATTTTGGACCTTCTGGCATCCTAAACAGCTCTTAGTTAGGTCTTCGATTTGTTGATCGATTCCCGGCCACCACACATAAGCCCTAGCAAGGCTTTTCATTTTCACTCCCCCCAGATGACCCTCATGTAGCTCATTTAGCACTCTCTCCCTTAACTTGGGTGGAATCACCACTCTGGATCCACACATCACTGTCCCCTGGCATACTGACAGCTGTTCTCTTCTGGATGAGAATGCTGGCAACAGTGAGTCGCCATGTGTTGGCCATCCCCTCACCGTCAATTCATATACCCATGACAGCGTCGGATCCTTGCGGGTCTCCTTCTCTATAACCGCGTTTGTTACTGGCAATCGTTCAATTATCGACGAATAAAATATCTCGATAGGGTCCACTGCTGGTGCTTCCTCCACAGTAGGCAGTGGCAGGCGCGATAGCCCATCAGCGTTCCCATGCTGTTTCGTGCCTTTATATTCTATTTCATATTGATTCGCCCCTAGAAACAGGGACCATCTTTGTAACCGCTGTGCAGTCATCACTGGAACGCCCTTCTTAGGATTAAAGATGGAGACAAGTGGTTGGTGGTCAGTCAGCAAGGTGAACTTCTGCCCATGCAGATAGTGGTTGAATTTTTTTACTCCCCATACTAGGCTGAGGGCCTCCCTGTCAATCTGGGCGTAGTTGCGCTCGGCTGAGGTTAGTGACCGAGATGCAAAGGCTACTGGCCTCTCCAACCCGTCTGCACATTCTCCCCGTGTTTGCGTGGGTTTCCTCCGGGTGCTCCGGTTTCCTCCCACAGTCCAAAGATGTGCGGGTTAGGTTGATTGGCCATGACAAAAAAAAAAATTGGTCCTTAGTGTTAGGGGGGGATTAAATACGTGGGGTTACAGGGATAGGGCTTGCGTGGGATGGCTGTTGGTGTAGGGACCGGGTGCTAGGGTTTGGATGATCAGCCATGATCTCGTTGAATGGCGGAGCAGGCTCAAAGGGCCGAATGGCCTACTCCTGCTCCTATCTTCTATGTTTCTATGTTTCTATGTCTGGGAATTTGTGCGACAGCACCACTCCAATACCGTAGGGTGATGCATCACATGCCAAACGAATTGGTAGTGCTGGGTTGAAATGGGCCAACATCTCTTTTGATATGATCAATTCTTTACACTTCTGGAAAGCTCATCTACGTTCGTCATCCCACTTCCATGGTACCCTGTTTGCAGTAGGGTGTTCAGCGGGTGTAATACCGTAGACAAATTTGATAAGAACTTGTGGTAATAGTTTACCAGCCTGAGGAACGACCTCAGTTGTGACACATTATCCGGTGCTGGAGCCTTGACTACTGCCTCAATCTTGTCAGGGGACTTATGTAACCCCTCTTCATCGATGACGTGGCCACAATACGAGATCTGTTTCTGGAAAAACTCGCACTTGTGGCGATTAGCTCGTAGCCCATACTCCTTTAATCTGGTGAGCACCTTCTCCAAGTTGGCGAGGTGATCACCGTCATTTTCGCCCATGACCAAGATGTCGTCCAAATAACACTGGGTCCCTGGAATCCCTTGCAGGACCTGATCCATCGCCCTTTGCCAGATAGCCAGAGCCGAGGCTACTCCAAACACCAGCCGGTTGTATTGATAGAGACCTTTATGAGTGTTGATCGTAAGGTAATGTTTCGCAGCTTCTCCTACCTCTATTTGCAAGTACGCCTGGGCTAGATCAATTTTGGTGAAGCGTTTACCTCCAGATAGCGAGGCGAAAATATCCTCAATTCGTGGAAGCGGATATTGCACCGTGTGAAGGACTGGGTTCACTGTCACCTTAAAATCCCCACAGATGCGGACCTTCTTGGGTTCCCCAGGCGTATTACTCAACAACCTCTTCATTACAGGAACGATGGGTGTAGCCCACTCGTTCCAGTCCACTTTGGACAGTACTCCTGAACGTTCCAACCCTTCCATCTCTGCTTCAACAACTGGTCTGATCGCATAAGGCACTGGTCTGGCCTTCAGAAACTTTGGGCTTGCATTTTCCTCTGTTTTAATCGTTGCTGTTATTCCTTTTAGTGTTCCTAGTCCCTCCTGGAACACATCTTTTGTGTCAGTTAGCATTTTTGACAGTCGTCCTGGTGTGACGTCGTCATCCTTTTTGGCCTCAGCCTTCAGTGCCTGTATGGAATGCCAATCTAATTGTATCTTCCGGATCCACTCACGTCCTAGCATTGGTGATCCTCCATTTGGCAATACATATATATCCATTTTAGGTATTTCCTGGCCTTTATATGTCACTTTCACCCTTATTTTTCCTTTGGGGTAGACTTTTTGCCCCGTATGTGTCTTCAAGACAATCTCTGTAGCTTTCAAGGGTATGTGTGAAAATAGTCGCTTGTATTCTCTTTGATTTATGACTGTTAGAGCTGACCCTGTGTCCAATTCCATTTCCACTTGGACTCCATCTAGCTTGAGTGTAACCCAGATAGTCTGGTGATCCTCCATTTCGGTTACCTTAAGTAGTTTCAGACAACCCAGCTCCTTGCTTCCGGAGTCTGTGTCACTTTTCTGTTCGTCTGAACCACTGTCCATCACCTGGTGTACCTTTTTGTACTTCTCCTGTGGAGATTTCTTACTGTTGGTTTTCTTCCCAGACCTGCAGACTCTTGCTATGTGTCCTTCTTTCCCACACTGTCTGCACACTTGGTCCTTGAACCAACAATCTTTCTGGTCATGTGTTGTTCTGCCGCAGCGATAGCACTTCCCTGTTCCATAGGACATTTCATTGGTGCCATATTCTTGCGGTCTCCGTTGTATCTCTGCAGCGCCCCTTGCGGCTGCTTCGTGTGATACTGCCATACTGAAAGCTTTGTCCAACGTAAGGTCCTTTTCTGATAGAAGCCGTTTCTGGGTTCCTTCACTTTGTAGCCCACACACAAACTTGTCCCTTAACGTGTCTGCTAGTCCCGCTCCAAACTGGCAGTGTTTTGATAGCTTGCGCAGTTCCGTTAGGTACTCAGCATTGCTTTCGTCTTTGTGTTGGTTCCTTTTATGGAACTTAAATCGTTCTGCTATCAGCAGCGGTGTGGGGTTTAAGTGGTCCTGTAGGATTTCTACTATGCTTTTAAAATTCTTGTTTACTGGCTTCTCTGGGGTTATTAGATTTCGCAGTAACCCATAAGTTTTTGCCCCCATGGAATTTAACAGAACCAGTGCTTCATTAGCATCTGGCACTTCATTCGCCCTGCAGTACACCTCAATACATTCCACATATGTCGCACAATCTTCGACTTCATTGTCGAACGTAGAGATACTGCCACTCTTCGGCATCCTTGGGTGTGCGTTAACTATCACCAATGGCGCCTCCCGCACTTCCCCTTCTTCTCTGCTGGCACAAAATGGCATCTCCCGCGCTTTCCTTCCTTCCTGCGTCGCCCTTCTTCTCCGCTGCGGCTTCTCAAAATGGCGTCTCCCGCGCTCTTCCTGCTTCTCCGCAGCTCAATGGCATCTCCCGCGCTCTCCCTGCTTCTCCGCGGCTCAATGGCGTCTCCCGCGCTCTCCCTTCTTGTCCGTGGCTCAATGGCATCTCCCCTTTCTTTGCCCCGCGGACCCTGTTCAGCCCGTGAGCACTGGCTGTGCTCTGCGCGTTCTTCTTTTGATATTTTTCGACGCTGCTCAGTCTAGAACCCGGCTGTTTCTTAACCTCTCTCTCTCCAGTTTGTTTTGTTTTTTTTCCTCGACGCCGCTCGGTGTTCAACCCCCGGCTGCACCCTGCGCTCTTCACCCTCTGTCTTACCCCGTCGATGCTGCTCGGCTCTCTCTCCGCCGTCGGTCGGCTCCAGCCGCCGCTGCTCGGGAAGGGTCTGCACTGGACCTGTCGTCGGTCACTTACTGCTCGTTGTGGCTGGGGAACCAAGCCTGGCTCTCCACAGCCTCCCCTGCAAAGTTGGATCTCTGCCTGACTGCTGGGCGGTTGCTCGTGGTCGACGCCCATGTTCCTGGCCTCGACTATTTTTTAATTTTTTTTTAATGTTGCAGGTAGATTCGAATCGACACTCGTCGCTACTGTTGGCTCCGGGGTTCAATGGATAAATAATCACATGGATGCCGTACATTAACAAATAACAGGTCTTTACTGGAGGAGGGTAATCTCTAGAGTGGGGGTACAGAGGCATGCGCAAAGCTTATATACCGGTGTGGTCACTGCCGGTACTACAGTATACAGGAGCTGTAAAAGTAGTTCTGACTTAAAGGCACATACACTACACCACCCAAACTGATTCTACATCTTGATCTTCTGAGCCAATATCATTTCTCACCACTGTACTGATCTCAGCCTTTATTAGCAGAGCTACCCCACCTCATTTTCCTTTCTGCCTATCCTTCCAAAATGTCAAATGCTCCTGAATATTCAGTTCCCAGCCTTGGTCACCTTGCAATCACGTCTCTGTAATGGCTATCAGATCATACCCATTTATTTCTATCTGTGCCGTCAACTCATCTATCTTGTTACGAATGCTGCGTGCATTTAGATAAAGAGCCTTTAATTTTGTCTTTAGACCATTTTTCTCTACTCTGACTCTATTTGCTGGTGCACACTTATGTTCGTACGCTCTGTCTCCCCCTGTCACACTCTGGTTATCATTGCCCCTATCGCAACACTGCACTATTGCCTTCTCCTTTGTCTTTGACTTTCTAAATTCTCCTTCACCTGAACCCTCCCCCCAGCTATTTAGTTTAAAGCCCTATCTACCGCCCTAGTTATTCGATTCGGCAGGACACTGGTCCCAGCGTGGTTCAAGTAAAGCCCGTCCCAACAGAACAACGGAAAATGTGGTACTGATAGGGGACTCTATAATTAGGGGGATAAATAGCGTCCTCTGCAGCCAAGAACGAGAATCCCGAAGGGTGTGTTGCTTACCCCGGTGCCAGGGTAAGGGATATCTCACGGCAGCTGGAGAGGAACTTAGAAAGGGAGGGGGTAAATCCAGTTGTCATGGTCCATGTTGGAACAAATGACATAGTTAGGAACAGGGAGGAGATCCTGCTGAAAGAGTATCAGGAGTTAGGAACTAAATTAAAAAGCAGGACCTCGAGTGTAAGAATCTCTGGATTATTGCACGAGCCATGTGCAAATTGGCATAGAAGCAAACAGATCAGGAGAATTAACACGTGGCTAAAGGGCTAGCATGGGAAAGTGGAGTTCCTTTTCATGGGACACTGGCATCAGTTCTGAGACAGGAAGGAGCTGTACCGATGGGACAGGCTCCACCTGTACCTGCATGGGACCCGTGTACTAGTAGAAAGTGTAAATAGGGAGGTGGCAAAGGCTTTAAACTAGTAAGATGGGGGGAGGGATCTACAATAAAGGTAACCAGCCTAAATATAAACAAAACAGGAAAAGAGAGCATACGAAAGAATAAAGTAATGGAGGACATTGATAGCAAGGGAATAAGTAGAGTTATAGAACAGGGGGGAGAAATTCGGTATCACCCATTTTGTGGTGCTTATATCGGCTGGGCGCAAAGTTTAGCGTCCAGTGCTAATTATCGACTCCGACTGGAAAATTTGCCTCTTTCGCCCCTGGAGGTAATTTGAGTGCGAAATCCGGAGTTACACACCTCTCTTAAGGCACAAACTTCGGGGAGCGAGGCACTACCTCAGAACGCTACCGAAGCTCAGGCGATGTCCGTTACCATGGAAGCCAGACAGACTGGCGCCGTCCAGTTCTTAAAGGGGAGGGGCCATCTTGCTGCCAGCCACTCCCTGCTCATTGCAGCCTTGAATCTCGGCCTGGAGAGACCTCGAAAGCAATTGTGTTGGATGCACTAATGAATAGGCCCAGGGAAAGAGCTCGGTGCTTAGGAACCTCAAAAGTGATGCTGAGGGCCAAAACTCCTTAGGACAGCGGTAAATCTTTCCAGACGCCTCTCTCCCTCTCAACCTGCGTGTACCAAAAATTTTTTCAACAAATAAAGGCAGGAAGCGGCCGCCTTTAAATAGTGCGCCCCCAGCCCCTTCCCGACTGCAAAAGTTCCCCTCTACCTGTCATTGCTAGCGGCAAGCAGAAAGGCAGGGGGCGCGACTCAATATCCGGTCCAGAGCATTGCACGCTCAACTGACGTCACGATCTGTGGGTGCAGGAGATCGTGGAGGTAGTGTTTAGCGCCACCACAAAATGTCTGGTCAATTTCGCGAGCGGCGCTAAAATCGCCGCGCTTGGGCACTAACTTCCGAATGCCCCGTTAGCATACCCCGGAGGCATTAAGCAACCAAATTTTTGCCACCAGGAGTTTAAAAAGATGATTAAACATAAGGTGAGAGGAAATCCTATAAAAAATGAGTTAAACTGTCTGTACAGCAATGCACACAGTGTCCATAATAAAACTGGGGAACTGAAGGCAATCATGCATTGCGAGGAACCAGACATAGTAAGGATTACTGAGATATGGCTACAGAAAAATCAGGACTGGGAATTAAACATTGCAGGGTATAACATATTTAGAAAACAGAGAGAGGGAAAAAGGGGAGGTGGAGTAGCTGTACTTATTAGGGATAACATAATGGCAGTCGAAAAGGTGACGCAGCTATCAGTAAGACAAAAATAGAATCCATATAGATAGAGATAAAAGATACTCTATTAGGCGTAGTCTACAGACTACCTAATAGTGGAAGGGAGGTGGAGGAGGAAGTATGCAAACAAATTAGGGAAATGAGTAAAAAACATAGAATAATCATCATGGGGAATTTCAATTACCCCGATATTAATTGGACAGAAGAGGTAGGTAAAAGGGGTATGGGAATGGAGTTCCTACAATGTGTACAGGACTCCTTTCTAACCCAATATGTAAAAATCCCAACAAGGGAGGATACTCTATTGAATCTAGTAATGGGGAATGAACCAGAGCAGATAAGAGAAGTAAAAGTAGGGGAACATTAAGGCAATAGTGACCATAATATAATACACTTTAAGATGATAATTGAGAAGGACATAAGTATGATGAAAACTAGGGTAATAGATTGGAGAAAAGCTGATTTGAGGGGCTGAGAATAGAATTTGGGGGGGAAAAGGGCAACAATATTGGCAAACAACGATGTAGAACAGCAATGAGAAACATTTAAAATGGTGTTCAACAGAGTGCAGGAAAAATATATTCTGCTAAAAGGAAAGAACTAAACAATAATAAGACTCCATGGATGAATAAAGTCATAAGGGAACAATTGAGGGTAAGGAAAAAGGCATACATTAAATACATTGACAGCAGGGGAGTGCATGATAAGGGAGAATACGAAAAGATTAGGAGAGAAGTCAAAAAAACAATTAGGGAAGCAAAGAGGAACTATGAAATTAAATCATCAAGGAACATAAAACAAAATAGTAAAATATTTTATAGGCACATCAATAAACAAGGAAGGTTGGGATGGGAATAGGGCCATTAAGGGATAGACAGGATAATACCACAGGTAACGATAGAGAGATGGCAGAAATAATAAATAATTATTTTGCTTCAGTATTTACCAGGGAGATAGAACAGGTGGACATGACATTGGATGATGAGATTAGTAATGAGATAAGTGCATTATAATAAAAAAGGGGATATATTAAATAAGCTAATCAAACTGAAACCCCTGGTCCGGATGAATTGCTCCCACGCATTTTAAAAGAATCTAAAGAAGAGATAGCAGAGGCATTACTACACATATTTAATAATTCATTAGAAAAAGGTTTAGTGCCAGAGGACTGGTGGAAAGCTAACATAATACCTATATTTAAGAAGGGGGATAGAACATGTCCAGGGAATTATAGACCAGTCAACTTAACATCGGTGGTAGGAAAATTAATGGAATCCCTACTAAAGGAGAAAATAGAAGAACAGCGAGAAACCAAAAACATAGTAATGAATAGTCAGCATGGATTTCAAAAGGGAAAGTCTTGTTTGACCAACCTTAATTAATTTTTTGAAGAGGTAACAGAGAGAGTAGACAAGGGTAATGCAGTAGATGTAATTTATCTGGATTTTCAAAAGGCCTTCGATAAGGTACCCCATAATAGGCTGATGAACAAGGTCAGAGAATGCGGAGTCATTGTCAGCAGAATGGATTGCTGGCTGGCTTCAGGAAAGAGATTAGGAGAAACTGTAGCTATTCATTATGGCAGAAGGTGGGTAGTGGTGTTCCACAAGGATCAGTGCTGGGACCACTGCTGTTCACAATTTATATTAACGATTTAGACTTTGGAATCAAAAACACAATTTCTAAATTTGCGAATGACACCAAATTGGGGGGGGGGATAGTCAATACTGAGGAGGACTGCAACAAATTACAGGAGGACATTAATAAACTTGCAGAATGGGCATATAATTGGCAAATGAAGTTCAACACAGATAAATGTGAGGTATTACATTTTGGTAGGAAGAATAGGGAGGTCACTTATTACTTGGAGGGTGCGAGTCTAGGTAGGGTAGAGGAACAAAGGGATCTCGGAGTACAAATACACAAATCACTAAAAGTTGTGACACAGGTTAGCAAGGCCATAAAAAAAGCAAACCAAGCACGAGGCTTTATTGCTAGAGGTATAGAATTGAAAAGTTGGGAAGTTATGCTAAACCTGTATCAAATCATGGTTAGACCACACTTGGAGTACTGCGGACAGTTCTGGTCGCCATATTATAAAAAGGATATAGAGGCACTGGAGAGGGTGCAGAGAAGATTTACAAGGATGATACCAGAAATGCAAGGGTATACATATCAGGAAAGGATGAACAGGCTGGGTCTCTTTTCTCTTGAAAAAAGAAGGCTGAGGGGTGACCTAATAGAGGTCTTTAACATTCTAAGAGGTTTTGATAGAGTGGATAGAGAGAGTTTCCACTTGTGGGGAAGAGCATAACTAGAGACCATCAAGATAAAATAGTCTCCAAGAAATCCAATAGGGAATTCAGAAGAAACTTCTTTACCCAGAGAGTGGTGAGAATGTGGAACTCGCTACCACAGGGAGCGGTTGAAGTGAATAGTATAGATGCATTTAAGGGGAGGCTGGACAAGCATATGAGGAAGAAGGGAATAGTGGGTTATGCTGATAGATTAGATGAGGAAAGACGGGAGGAAGCTCATTGGGAGCATGGACTGGCTGGGCCGAATGGCCTGTTTCTGTGCCTTATATCCCATGTAATCCTATATGAAACATCCAAAACATAGAAACATCGAAGATAGGATCAGGAGTGTAGTGTATGTACCTTTAAGGGGAGAACTATTTTTTACAGCTCCTGTATACTGTAGTACCGGCAGTGACCACACCTGTATATAAACCCTGAGTAGGGATCTGTATGTTTAGTTTTAGAGTAACCCTCATCCAGTAAACGCCTGTTGATTGTTCCCTGCAGTCTCGTGTCTAGTTATTGAAGGACACACAACATCAAGATACACGGAGCTAACATTGGCGACGAGAAGATTCAAACCTTCCTGCAACTCTGCATCACCTCCCAGGGATTCGCTCCTGGAGAAAAGTGAAAGAAGAAGGCCGAGTCTAGAAGCACGGGCGTCGACCATCCAGCGGAGACTTCAGCATCGCAGGGGTGGCTGTTGAGAGCTGGGCTTGGTTCTCCAGTCACGGTGGTCCAGCGAAACAGGCTGGCAACAGGTACGGCGCAGACCCTTCCCGGACAGCGACGGCTAGAGCCGACTGACGGCACAGAAAAAGGCCGAGCAGCATCAACGGGAGAAGAGAGAGGGTAGAGCGCACAGGGCGCAGCGGTGTTCAGGACCGAGCGGTGTCGACGGGCGAAGAGAGAAGGTAGAGCGCACAGGGCGCAGCGGTGTTCAGGACCAAGCGGCGTCGACGGGAGAAGAGAGAGGGTAGAGTGCACAGGGCGCAGCCAGTGTTCAGGGCCGAGCAGCGTCAACGAGAGAGAGTGGCACGCAGGAAAACGCGCAGAGCGCAGCCGGTGTTCAAGGGCCGAGCAGCGTCAGCGGGGAAGAAAGGAAAACACGCAGAGCGCAGCCGGTGTTCAAGGGCCGAGCAGCGTCAGCGGGGAAGAAAGGAAAGCATGGAAAACGCCATTTTGAGCCACAGCAGAGAAGAAGGGAGAGCGTGGGAAAATGCCATTTTGAGCCGCAGCGGAGAAGAAGGGAGAGGGCGGGAAAACGCCATTTTGAGCCACAGCGGAGAAGAAGGGAGAGCGTGGGAAAACGCTATTTTGAGCCAGTCTAATCACACCCAGGGATGCCGAAGAGTGGCAGTGTCACAGCATTCGACAATGAAGTCGAAGATTGGACGACATATGTCGAACGCATAGAAGTGTACTGCAAGGCGAATGAAGTGCCAGATGAGAGGAAAGCGCTGGTATTGTTGAATTCAATGGGTGCAAAAGCGTATGGCTTACTGCGAAACCTAGTAACCCCAGAGAAGCCAGTGGAAAAGGATTTTGAAAACATAGTGTCAATCCTACAGGACCAATTAAACCCCACACGGCTGCTGATAGCAGAAAGATTTAAGTTTCACAAAAGGAACCAGCATAAAGATGAAAGTAATGCTGAGTATTTAACGGAACTGCGCAAGCTATCGAAACACTGCCAGTTTGGAACAGGACTAGCAGATACTTTAAGGGACAAGTTTGTGTGTGGGCTTCAAAATGAAGGAACCCAGAAACGGCTTCGATCAGAAAAGGATCTTACGCTGGACAAGGCTTTCAGCATGGCAGTATCACACGAAGCAGCTGCACGGGGCGCTGCAGAGATACAACGGAGACTGCAAGAATATGGCACAAATGAAATGTCATATGGAACAGTGAAGTGCTATCGCTGTGGCAGAACAACACACGACCATAATGATTGCTGGTTCAAGGACAAAGTGTGCAGACAGTGTAGAAAAGTAGGACAAATAGCAAGAGTCTGCAGGTCGGGAAGGAAAACCAGCAGTAAGAAATCTCCACAGGAGAAGTACAAGAAGGTACATAATGTGACGGAGAGTAGTTCAGACGAACAGAAAAGTGATACAGACTCCGGAAGCAAGGAGCTGGGTTGTCTGAAACTACATAAGGTGATCAAAACAGAGGATCACCAAACTATCTGGGTCACACTCAAGATAGCCGGAGTCCAAGTGAAAATGGAATTGGACACAGGATCAGCCCTAACAGTCATAAACCGAAGGGACTACAAGCGGCTATTCTCACATATACCCTTGAGAGACACAAAGATTGTCTTGCACGGGGCAAAAAGTCTACCCCAAAGGAAAAATAAGGGTGAACGTTATATGTAACGGCAAGGAAACACCAAAAATTGAACTATATATATTGCCAGATGGAGGACCACCACTACTAGGACGTGAATGGATCCGGAAGATACAGCTAGATTGGCATTCCATACAAGCACTGGCTGTAGATGCCAAAAAGGATGACGACGTCACACCTGGACGACTGTCAAAAATGCTAACTGACGCACAAGAAGTGTTCCAGGAGGGACTCAGAACACTAAAAGGCATAACAGCGATGATCAAAATAGAGGAAAATGCAAGCCCAAAGTTTTTTAAGGCCAGACCAATGCCTTATGCGATCCGCCCAGCCGTCGAAGCAGAGCTGGAAGGTTTGGAACGTTCAGGAGTACTGTCCAAAGTGGACTGGAGCGAGTGGGCCACACCCATTGTTCCTGTAATGAAGAGGTCATTGAGTAATACGCCTGGGGAACCAAAGAAGGCTCGCATCTGTGGGGAATTTAAGGTGACAGTGAACCCAGTCCTTCACACGGTACAATATCCGCTTCCGCGGATTGAAGATATTTTCGCCTTGCTATCTGGAGGGAAACGCTTCACTATGATTGATCTGGCCCAGGCGTACCTGCAAATGGAGGTAGAAGAAGCCTCGAAACAGTACCTCACGATCAACACTCATAAAGGTCTCTACCAATACAACCGGCTGGTGTTCGGGGTAGCATCAGCTCCGGCTATTTGGCAAAGGGCAATGGATCAAGTCCTGCAAGGGATTCCAGGGACCCAGTGTTATTTGGACGACATCCTGGTCACGGGCAAAAATGACAGTGATCACCTTGCCAACCTGGAGCAGGTGCTCACTAGATTGAAGGAATATGGGCTCCGAGCAAATCGCCACAAATGCGAGTTTTTCCAGAAGCAGATCTCGTATTGTGGCCACGTTATTGATGAAGAGGGGTTACATAAGTCCCCTGAAAAGATTGAGGCAATAGTCAAGGCTCCAGCACCGGAAAATGTGTCACAACTGAGGTCGTTCCTCGGGCTGGTGAACTACTACCATAAGTTCTTGCCGAATTTGTCTACAGTACTACACCCACTGAACACCCTACTGCAAACGGGGGTACCATGGAAGTGGAATGACGAATGTAAACGAGCTTTCCAGAAGTGCAAAGAATTGATCACGTCAAAAGAGGTGTTGGCTCATTTCAACCCAGCACTACCAATTCGGTTGGCGTGTGATGCATCACCCTATGGCATTGGAGCGGTGCTGTCGCACAAATTCCCGGACGGCTCAGAGAGGCCGGTAGCCTTTGCGTCTCGGTCACTAACATCAGCCGAGCGTAACTATGCCCAGATTGACAGGGAGGCCCTCAGCCTAGTGTGGGGAGTGGAAAAGTTCAACCACTATCTGCACGGGCAGTAGTTCACCTTTGCTGACTGACCACCAACCACTTGTCTCCATCTTTAATCCAAAGAAGGACGTTTCGGTGATGACTGCGCAATGGCTACAAAGATGGTCCCTTTTTCTGGGGGCGAACCAATATGAAATCGAGTATAAGGGCACGAAACAGCATGGAAAGGCTGATGGGCTCTCACGCCTGCCACTGCCTACTGTGGAGGAAGCACCAGCAGTGGACCCGGTCGAAATATTTTATTCGACTATAATTGAATGCTTGCCAGTAACTAACGCTGGTATAGAGAAGGAGACCCGAAATGACCCGACATTGTCTCGGGTATATGACTTGACGGTGAAGGGATGGCCAACACATGGCGACTCACTGTTGCCAGCATTCTCATCCAGAAGAGAACAGCTGTCAGTATGCCAGGGGACCTTGATGTGTGGATCCCGAGTGGTAATTCCACCCAAGTTAAGGGAGAGAGTGCTCAATGAGCTTCACGAAGGCCATCTGGGAGGGGTGAAAATGAAAAGCCTTGCTAGGGCTTATGTGTGGTGGCCGGGGATCGATCAGCAAATCGAGGACCTGACAAAGAGCTGCTCAGGATGCCAGAAGGTCCAAAATGTACCACAACATGCCCCTCTACACCCATGGGAGTGGCCCTCATCTCCATGGCAACGGGTGCATATTGATTTTGCTGGTCCATTCATGGACTCAATGTTTTTAATAGCCGTGGATGCGCACTCGAAATGGCCTGAGGTGATCAAAATGTCGTCCACCACCACGGAGAAAACAATTGCAGTCCTACGGACCATATTTGTCAGGAACGGCTTGCCAGAGCAGATTTGCTCTGATAACGGACCACAGTTTGTGTCCGAAGAGTTTAGAAGATTCATGAAAAGGAATGGGGTAAGGCATTACACATCCGCCCCGTATCATCCAGCCACAAATGGATTGGCTGAGAGGTTCGTACAAACCTTTAAAAAAGCAGTAAGGGCCATGTGCGATGACAACAATCCACTGCAGCATAAGGTGGACAATTTCCTGTTAGCCTACAGAAATGCGACACATGCAGTCACCAACCAGACCCCGGCCATGATGTTCTTCAACCGAAGGTTGAGATCTCGTCTGGATTTGCTCAGACCAAATGTACGAAGAGATGTTGAGAATAAGCAATTCCAGCACATCAATGAGAAGCCGACAAGGAGCTTCAATGTAGGGCAACCAGTCTTGGCCCTCGACTACCGAACAGAGAAATGGCAACCAGGAACGATATGCACACGGCAGGGGCCATTAATGTACACAGTGGATGTTGGGGAGAAAATTGTGAGACGCCATGTTGACCAGATCCTAGAGTCACAGGAACGAGTCAACCCCATGTCTCGCGTACCTGGTGATGAACCCAACATACAGGTAGCATCTACCCCAGAAACAGTAGCATCGGAAGCTGATGAACCAACCGACGACAGGGGGCCAGAATCGCCTCCGCACCAAGAGCAAGACACTCAGGAAAGGCGCTATCCAGAAAGGATCAGGAAGCCGCCCCAAAGACTGAATTTATAAATGGACTATTTTCAGTTAATGTTGCATGTTAAAAGTGTTAATTGTTAAATGAATGTTATGGTACTGTTAATCTAAAAGGGGAGGAATTGTAGTGTATGTACCTTTAAGGGGAGAACTACTTTTTACAGCTCCTGTATACTGTAGTACCGGCTGTGACCACACCTGTATATAAACCCTGAGTAGGGATCTGTACGTTTAGTTTTAGAGTAACCCTCATCCAGTACACACCTGTTGATTGTTCCCTGCAGTCTCGTGTCTAGTTATTGAAGGACACACAACATCAAGATACACAGATCTAACAAGGAGTAGGCCATTTGGCCCCTCGAGCCTGCTCCGCCATTCTATGAGATCATGGCTGATCATCCAAATTCAGTACCCCGTTCCTGCCTTCTCTCCATATTCTTTGATCCCCTTAGCCTTAAGAAATATATCCAACTCCTTCTTGAATATATTAATGAATTGGCCTCTACTGCCTTCTGTGGTAGAGAGTTCCACAGGTTCACCACTCTCTGGGTGAAGAAATTCCTCCTCATCTCTGTCCTAAATGGCTTACCCCTTATCCTTAGACTGTGACCCCTGGCTCTGGACTCCCCGACCATCGGGAATATCCTTCCTGCATCTAGTCTGTCTAGCCCTGTTAGAATTTTATACGTTTCAATGAGATCCCCTCTCATTCTTCTAAACTCCAGTGAGTATAAGCCCAATCGACCCAATCTCTCCTCATACGTCATTCCTGCCATCCCAGGTACCTTAACTTTACACGCTAATCTCTTATGCGGGACCTTATCGAAAGCCTTTTGAAAGTCCAAATACACCTCATCCACTGGTTCTCCCTTATCTATTTTATCAGTTACATCCTCAAAAATTTCCAGTAGATTAGTCAAGCATGATTTACCTTTTGTAAATCCATGTTGACTTTGTCCGATCCCGTCACTGTTTTTCAAGTGCTCTGTTATTACATCTTTTATAATGGACTCTAGCATTTTCCCCACTATCGATGTCAGGCTTACCGGTCTGTAATTCCCCGTTTTTTCTCTACCACCTTTTTTGAATAGTGGGGTAACATTAGCTACCCTCCAATCCATGGGTACTGTTCCAGAGTCTATCGAATGTTGGAAGATGACCAGCAATGCATCTACTATTTCTAGGGCCACTTCCTTAAGTACCCTAGGGTGTAGATTATCAGGCCCTGGGGATTTATCGGCCTTCAATCCCGTCAATTTCCCTAACACCATTTCCCTACAAATACTGATTTCTTTCAGTTCCTCCCTTTAATCAGACCCTATGTTCCCCGACATCTCTGGGAGGTTTTTTGTGTCCTCATTTGTGAAGACAGAACCAAAATATGTATTAATTGGTCTGCCATTTCTTTGTTCCCCATTATAAATTCCCCTGATTCTGACTGCAAGGGACCTATGCTTGACTTCACCAATCTTTTTCTCTTCACATATCTATAAAACCTTTTACAGTCAGTTTTTATGTTCCCTGCAAGCTTACTCTCTCACTCTATTTTTCCCCCCCTTAATTAATCCCTTTGTCCTCCTTTGGTGCTTCACAGATGCAAAATCAGACTACAAATGGACACCGAGTCAAAGAAGGAGCCATTAGGACAGGTGACCAAAAGCTTGATTAAAGTGGCCGGTTTTAAGGAGCGTCTTAATGGAGGAGAGAGCGCTAGAGTGGCGGAGAGGTTTAGGAAGGAAATTCCAGAGCTTAGGGCCCAGGTGGCTGAAGGCACGGCCGCGAATTTTGGGGCGAAGGAAATCAGGGGGGGCGGCGGATGTGCAAGAGGCCAGACTTGGAGGAGTACAGAAATCTCAGAGGGTTGTAGACCAGATAATCTGTTTTAGGTGCTGGTTGAGTGATATGATCAATTTATTTTTACTGCCCCATATCTAGACATACAATACTGTGACTCAGGGCATAACAACGCTAGCCCCCTAGTTATGTGAAATGGATACTGTAGACTTGAACACCCCATCCATGTGCACTTATCCAATCTTCTGAAAGCTGGACTGATTAATATTTTAGTGAGACGAGGCCAGATATGAATCATCAAGCTGATTTATTTTATGGTCAGTAGTGAGTGCGCAGAACATGCTCCGCCATTTCTTTTAGCCATTGGAGCTCTATCTTTCCAATCCCAATATGTTAGGATGCCTAATGAGAGTAAGGCATAAAAAAGACTTGCATTTATACAGCGCCTTTCACGACCACCGGATGTCCCAAAGCGCTTTATAGCCAATTAAGTACTTTTGTCGTGTCGTCACTGTTGTAATGTAGGAAATGCAGCAGCCAATTTGTGCACAGCAAGCTCCCACAAACAGCAATGTGATAATGACCAGATAATCTGATTTTTTAGTGATGTTGATTGAGAGATAAATATTGACCAGGACACTGGGGATAACTCCCCTGCTCTTCTTCGAAATAGTGGCCGTAGGATCTTTTACATCCACCCAAGAGAGCAGACGGGGCCTCGGTTTAAGGTCTCATCTGAAAGGTGGCACCTCCGACAGTGCAGCACTCCCTCAGCGCTGCACTGGGAGTGTCAGCCTGGATTTTTGTGCTCAAGCCTCTGGAGTCTCAAGTCACAGAAGCTAACTCAATCATTTCAGCGCAGTGCCGTACAAGTAAGGGGTGTTCTTCTATTTCCACCAGACAGCCTTTCATTGCAAACATTGTTCATCCTGTTCACCGCAGCTGTGGGAGTTACAGAAGGTAAACAAGATCCAGATCCTAAGAGAAGGTCAATCTGAAAGCTCACGAGTAATGTCGGCAAAATTGTATTGCAACGGTCTTCACCCATTTCCTTTATACATTTCATCATGATTTGGTTCCACCGTTTTGCCTCATTGCGACTTTTAAATTTTAGAATCTAGAGGGAAAAACACCTTTAATAAAGTGCAACTTAATTTTTGTCAAGTTCGGAGGAAACGCTGCCCTAAACGCCTGCCCCCAGGGTGCCTTTGATCAGCAGCTCAGTAACATAACACATGGGAGTTCGGAACAGCTGAGAGATGCCAAATAACGCAGTGCCTATCTTTATTAGTAATTATATGTTCTTAACTTCTGAGAATTTTTGGACCAGTTGAATACGTCCTCATTAAACAAGATGATGATCTATTCAGGACACGGCCTTTTAATATCATATGACTAACAAAGGAGAAACAACTCTTTGCACGAAATTATGTATAGTTTTCTCGTCTAGGGAGTAATCCTTTGATAACCCCCAAAGTTTTATGAGTGAGTCATTCCCAAGGATTGCTTTTCTCATGGCCATTTAGTCCCTGGGGTCTGCTGCCCTGGTGCACTAACTCAGGTCCATGGTAGAATCCTCAAATGACTTTCCTGCACTGCTTAAATGTGCATATGGATGTTGTTAATAAGGGAATAGCTGAACTCCAGGTGGAGGTCTGTTCCTGAGGTACTGGACCATTCCTCGCCGCCTCTTCTCAAGATGCTGAACAACTGCCTTGTAGAAACTGCATTGGCCGTAGTTCATAACTGCCTTGAGGAAGAGTGCCCCCCGTTGCTTGATCAACTGCCTTCACATCATGCCAGTCGGAAGGTTTCAGTTACTCCACAGGGATCTGGGTTCTGTGAACTGCTGACGCACTTTTGCAATGGTTCTCTGAGAATGTATCCCTTGGCAGGACAATCTAACCTTGCTTTGCAAGCAGTTCTCGGAGGGAAAGGTTGGCTGACAGTGACTCCACGCTATGAGCGTAGATACTGCAGTCAGGATACTTCTTGCCAGTTGAGGGAAGTAGGGTCTTTCTAGATGGGGGAGCCAAGATGGGTTGAATGGCCTTCTTCGTACGTGTATGTCGTGTGGTCTTGTTGGAAGAGAAAAGATAGAGCTTTGACTGTCGCTCAGTGGGTCGCACTCCCGCCTGAGTCAGAAGGTTGTGGGTCCAAGTCCCACCCCAGAGACTTGAGCACATATCGAGGCTGGCACTGCTGTGCACTCCTGAGAGAGGAAGCATTAAACCACGGCCTCATCTGCTCTCTCAGGTGGCACTGTTTGAAGAAGAGCAGTGGAGTTCTTCCCGGTGTCCTGGCCAATATTTATCCCTCAACCAACATCAATAAAGCACTGGTCATTTACTTTATTGATGTTTGTGGGACCTTGCGTTGTGCAAATTGGCTGATGCATTGAAATGGTTGAGATGGTGACAAAGGATTGATGAGGATTTTACATGCTGAGGCAGGGCTGAAGACTCTTCAGGAAATTGCTCAATTCTCCTTGGTAAATCCTTGTCCTATGGGCCTAGGCCTTTCACCTAGATTCCTCCATAATGTCTTTTGCCTTCTTTTCTACCACTAACACCAATGGCAGTGGAAAATGCAACTCAATTCTAGTCTGATGAGAATTCAAATGTGCAAGACCTGGTGGCCTATAAATTTGGCTGCGCAGCATCTGTTCTTCGGGCGCTAGCCAGCTTAATAAGCTCCCAACATGGTGGGCAGGAATCAAGTGCCAATTTCTGGCCGGAAGTGCACCACCCGCCATATTGGTGTGGACAAAGAGGAGGAACATTGGGTTACGGGCTCCATCAAAGCAGTTCTGATGCACCCATTAAGTGTCACTTGATGGCGGTACTGGTACTGGCAAGGGAGAAGATCAATAAGCACACCAGAAAATTGTTAAAAAACAGCTGGGGTAAGAGAAAAAATAAATTCAAATGGAGTTGGCAGAGGGGAAAAAAAAGCGTATTGGATGGTTGAATTACTAAGAAATGAAGAAGAAAATAGTCATAATCTTTCATGAAAAAGTAATTCATTCATTGCTTGGACCTTGGAGATTCCTTAACTCTCTGTATTCTCTTATAGAATCATATCTTACAGCACAGAAGGAGGCCATTCGGCCCATTGAGCCTCTGCTGGCTCTTTGAAAGGACTATCCAATTAGTTCCACTATCTCCTGCTCTTTCCCCTTAGCCCTGCAAATTTTTCCTTTTTCAATATATATCCCTTCAGGTATAGCTTCCATCTACAAACTACTGGCTTTTGAAACTCAAGTCTTGGGGTCACTTAGCCATTATTTTGTGAATTTTTTTGACCCCCTCCCTTACACTTTCCAATCTTCAGGCCTACAGGTGTACAACAAAAATCCCAATTTCTGTATCCATCCCATACCCATTGCCAATTGAGTGCCATTAACAGACCTCTTTAACCCGAAGGTTAGATATTGTCAATCTTACCAAGCCTCCCCCCTCAATAAAACAAAGTTTGTATGCCACAATTTAGTCAAAAGTCAACAATACAACAGAAGATCACTGAAATGAGGAGGAATTTCTTCACCCAGAGAGTGGTGAACCTGTGGAATTCTCTGCCACAGAGGGCGGTGGAGGCCAGTTCATTAAATATATTCAAGAAAGAGTTGGATATATTTCTTGAGGCTAAAGGGATCAAGGGATATGGGGAGAAAGCAGGGACAGGGTACTGAATTTGGATGATCAGCCATGATCTCATTGAATGGCGGAGCAGGCTCGAAGGGCCGAATGGCCTACTCCTGCTCCTATCTTCTATGTTTCTATGTGTCTATGTTTCATAATTGTTAGGGCATGATACTGTAATGGTTGTAGTCCTAAACTAGCAACCCTGAGATTGTGAGTTCAGATTCCTATCACAGCAAGTTATGAAACTGATTTCAATAAATCTAGTGTCAGCTGTGGCTCAGTGGGTAGCACACTCTCGCCTCTGAGTCAGAAGGTTGTGGGTTCAGAGCCCCACTCCAGAGATTGGAGCACATAATCCAGGATGACACTCCAGTGCAGTACTGAGGGAGTGCCGCACTGTCGGCGGTGCCATTTTTTGGATGAGACGTTAAACAGTCTGCTCTCTCAGGTGGACGTAAAAGATCCCACGGTATTATTCGAAGAGGTCTATCTTACATTACAACAATGACTATGTGTCAAAAGTACTTAATTGGCTGTGAAGAGCTTTGGGACATCCTGAGGTTGTGAAAGACGCTATATAAATGTAAACTTTCTTTCTTTCATTTGCACGCCAGCACCAGAAGATGAGCATGGAAGCAGCTGGAGTGTTTCTGAGACCCAGCTAGTTCATGAATGCCCTTCGGGGAAGAGAACCTTCCAGCTAGGCCACAGTCTTAAAACTGGATCCAGGCCATTTCGGAGGGAAATCAGGAAGCAATTTTTCATGTAACGGGAAGTGGAAATCAGGAATTCACTCCCATCAAAAACATGTGGATGCTAGGGGTCAATTGACGACTGAGCTCGATAGATTTCTGTTAGGCAAGGATATCAGAAGATATGGAATAAAGTCAGGGAAATGGAGTTGAGGTGCAGATCAGCCATGATCGGATTGAACAGGATTAAGGGGCTGAATGACCTACTTCTGTTCCTAATGTTCCTATGTTATGTTTATTCCCTACTGAAATCTGGCATAAGATGTGACTCCAATCCACACCATGTGGTTGACTCTTAACGCTTGCCAATCCAGTCATTGTAACATGGTTGCTACAAATGAAGGCCTAGCCAACACCTTCTCACGACAACTAGGTACGGGCAACTCGTCAGTGTCACACCGTTAAGATGCCTTCATTTGATAGTCTTAATTTATCGTTCCATAAACCCAATGTCGCAATGTTACTGCAGTGGCTCAGTGGGTAGCACACTCGCCTCTGAGTCAGAATGGTCGTGGGTTCATGGTCCCACTCCAGAGACTAGAGCACAAAAGTCTAGGCTATCACTCCCAGTGCAGTGCTGAGGGAGTGCTGCACTGTCGGAGGGGCCGTCTTTCGGATGAGACGTTAAACTGAGGCCCCATCTGCTCTCTCAGGTAAAAGATCCCATGGTACTATTTCGAAGAAGAGCAGGGGAGTTCTCCCCGGTGTCCTGGCCAATATTTATCCCTCAATCAACATCACTAAAAAACAGATTATCTGGTCATTATCACATTGCTGTTTGTGGGAGCTTGCTGTGCACACATTGGCTGCTACACTACAACAGTGACTACACCTCAAAAGCACTTCATTGGCTGTAAACCTCTTTGGAAATTCCTGAGGTCGTGAAAGGTGCTATAGAAATGCAAGTATTTCTTTGATTTTTTTTTAAACATTAAAACATGTGGACCGAACAGGAATGTTATTGTCTTTGGGATGAGCTAATTGCCAGAAGGTTTAAATAAAGTTCATAGCTCTGACCTGGAAAGCTTTCTGCCAGTCATTTCCAATGTTTCCAACACTGATGTAGCTGTGCTTAAATGGAGATTAAATTGAAAAATGTCCCGTCACATCCCAATAGCAAAGTGGTGATAGAAGTGCCCTACTTAATGCCTGGCCCAGGGTGACTGCACATTCCCCCCGTCATCTGTGTAACAGATCATTCAAGAAGACAGGCAGACTAGGAATTCACTTGCTACTTGTGTCGGGAGCTGTGCTCCAGCCCACTGCGCTGGTGCAAAGCTGGCTTGTTTTATTCTGTTTCCTCTCTTTAGAAGCTCCATCCCAATAGCCTGAAGCCGGCTGTAGCCAACTCATGCAACAAGGACAAAGCTAGGAACGCTGTGGGAGGCGATTGTAACCTAAGTCGCCAGGCGGGAATCCCACGGAATTGGGTGGAACGTCGATTTTACACCCCGCCCAATATTACTCTCCGTTGACTTCAATAAAATCAGGCGGGGCGTAAAAAAACCAGCGTTACACCCAATTCACTGGGTTTGATCTGGCCGAAAGGCGGGATATTTTTAAGGGGCTGAATGGCTTACTCCTGTTCCTAATGTTCTGATGTTATATTTATGCCTGACTGTAACCTGGCATAAAATGTGACTCCAATCCACACTATGTGGTTGCTTCTTAATGCTTGGCATAAGGGCATAAGAATTAGGAGCAGGAGTTGGCCACACAGGCCCCTCGAGCCTGCTCCGCCATACAATAAGATCATAGCTGATCATCAACCTTTCAGAGGCTTTCAATAAGGTCCCGCATAAGAGATTAGCGTGTAAAGTTAAGGCACATGGGATTGGGGGCAAGGTATTGACTTAGATAGAGAACTGGTTAGCAGACAGGAAGCAAAGAGTTGGAATAAACGGGTCTTTTTCCAAGTGGCAGGCAGTGATTGGTGGGGTACCGCAGGGATCGGTCCTTGGACCCCAGCTATTCACAATATATATTAATGATCTAGACAAGAGAACTAGATGTAATATCTCCAAGTTTGCAGATGACACAAAGCTGGGTGGGTGTGTGTGCTATGAAGAGGATGCCGAGAAACTCCAGGATGATTTGGACAGGTTGGGTGATTGGGCAGAAGCATGGCAGGTGCAACATAACATGGATAAATGTGAGGTTATCCACTTTGGTGGCAAAAACAGGAAGGCAGATTATTATCTGAATGGCAATAGATTGGGAGAAGGGGAAGTGCAACAAGACCTGGGTGTCCTTGTGCACCAGTCACTGAAGGTAAGCATACAGGTGCAGCAGGAGGTTAAGAAGGCAAATGGTATGTTGGCCTTCGTAGCGAGAGGGTTTGAGTACAGGAACAAGGATGTCTTGCTGCAGTTGTACAGGGCCTTGGTGAGACCACATCTTGAGTATTGTGTGCAGTTTTGGTCACCTTATCTGAGGAAGGATGTTCTTGCCATGGAGGGAGTTCAGCGAAGATTCGCCAGGCTGATACCTGGGATGGCAGGAATGATGTATGAGGAGAGATTGGGTTGATTGGTCTTATACTCGCTGGAGTTTAGAAGAATGAGAGGGGATCTCATTGAAACTTATAAAATTCTAACAGGACTGGACAGACCTGATGCAGGAAGGATGTTCCCGATGGTGGGGGGAGTCCAGAACCAGGGGTCACAGTCTAAGGATAAGGGGTAGGCCATTTAGGACAGAAATGAGGAGGAATTTCTTCACCCAGAGAGTGGCGAACCTGTGGAATTCTCTACCACAGAAGGCAGTAGAGGCCAATTCATTAAATATATTCAAGAAGGAGTTGGATATATTTCTTAAGGCTAAAGGGATCAAGGGGTATGGGGAGAAAGCAGGGGCCGGGTACTGAATTTGGATGATCAGCCATGATCGCATTGAATGGCAGAGCAGGCTCGAGGGGCCGAATGGCCTACTCCTGCTCCTATCTTCTATGTTTCTAAGTAACTCCACTTTCCCGCCCGATCCCTATATCCCTTGATTCTCCTAGAGTCCAGAAATCTATTGATCTCAGACTGGAATATACGCAAAGACTCAGCATCCACAGCCCTCTGGGGCAGAGAATTCCAAAGATTCACAACCCTCTGAGTGAAGAAATTCCTCCTCATCTCAGTCTTACATGGCCGACCCCTTATCCTGAGACTATGCCCCCTAGTTCTAGACACTCCAGCCAGAGGAAACAACCTCTCAGCACCTACCCTGTCAATCCCCCTCAGAATCTTATAATTTCCAATGAGATCACCTCTCATTCTTCTAACCTCCAGAGAGTATCGGCCCAGTCCACTCCAATCAGTGCCCAGCCAACACCTTCTCAGACCAACTAGGTATGGGCAATAATTAGCCTTGCCAGTGTCACCCCGTTGAGATGCCTTCATCTGATACTCTCATTTGTCGTTCCATAAACCCAATGTCACAATTTTACTTCGTATTTTTTTTAAGATAGCAACACGTGGGCCTAATAGGAATGTTATTGTCTTTGGGATGAGCTAATTGCCAAAAAATGTGCATAAAGTTTGCAGTTCATAGTTCGTAACTGATCCCGTCAGTTTCGTGGAAAGGCGGGTTAGGTTGACTTTTCTCCCCCCACCCCCGCGAAACAAAAGACAGGAAGGAGAAAAGCAAAAGTGGAAGACAGAGAAATCAAGGCTGTAAATCAAACAGGGCCACAGTAAATCCTGCTGCCTAAATGCAAGGTATTTTCAACATATTGAGCACTCCTTGAAATAGCAGATCGTGTACAGTCTCTCCCTAGTGCCATTTTTGACATTGTTTGCACAGATAAGAAATAACAGGGGTCCAGCCACCCGTCCCTACAGGAGTCCACTCAACACCTGCCCCAAACCTGATGCTGTCCTCTCGTGAATACTTTTTTCCAGATGAATACGTGGCTAGAGGAATGGTGCAAGGGGGAGGGATTCAAATTCCTGGGACATTGGAACCGGTTCTGGGGGAGGCGGGACCAGTACAAACTGGATGGTTTGCACCTGGGCAGGGCCAGGACCGATGTCCTAGGGGAAGTGTTTGCTTGTGCTGTTGGGGAGGGTTTAAACTAAAATGGCAGGGGGTTGGGAACCTGTGCAGGGAGACAGAGGAAAGGGAAGCAAGGATAGAAACAAAAGACAGGAGGGGGAAAAGCAAAAGTGGAAGACAGAGAAATCAAGGCTGTAAATCAAACAGGGCCACAGTAAATAATAATTCTAAAAGGACTAAGAGTGTTAAGAAATCAAGCCTGAAGGCTTTGTGTCTTAATGCGAGGAGCATTCGTAGTAAGGTTGCGAGGAATGGAACTTGGTGAACCCAACTGCAGGAAGGCAAACTGAGGCAGAGGTTAGGTTGCAAAAACAAAGATAGACTTTACTTGAAATAAACAAAATACCAACAGCACAGATACAGGCTAGCAGGCCGGCAAGAGGATCACAAGGCAGTGAACCTCAAGACTGAGCAATGAACAAAACTAAGCACCACTTAAATAGCAGGCATATAACCATGCACAGGTGAGTACAATTAGGAATAAAGAAGAAAACAATTAAGAGTTCATGGTGCCCTCTGGTGGCGATGTGAGGCAGAACCTGGGTCATTCCTGACAGGACCCCCCCACCTAGGAACGGCCCCTGACATTCCCCCAGAAGGTCCATGGCGACAACGAAGAAAGTTCTGCACTAAATCGTGATCCAGGATGTTCCAGTCCGGGACCCAGGAGCGTTCCTCCAGACCATATCCCTCCCAGTCCACCAGGAACTGGAGGCCCCCGCGAACCCGGCGAGAGTCCATCAGGCGATGGACCGTGTAGGCAGGCTGGCCTTCGATGATACGGGGAGCAGGAGGAGGCCTCGTGGCGGGCGCCAGGGAACTGATGGCCACTGGCCGGAGCCGGGAGACGTGGAAGGTGGGATGAATCCGCATGGAGCGAGGCAGCTGGAGACGGTAGGACACCGGGTTGACCTTCCTCAACACCGTGAAGGGACCGATGAAATGGGGCGCCAGCTTGTGGGACTTCACTCGCAGCGGGAGATCCTGCGTAGAAAGCCAGACCCTCTGACCAGGGCAGAATGAAGGAGCCGGTCTGCGCCGCTTGTTGGCCTGGATCCGTCGTTGCCGAGAAGCTCGTTGTAAAGCCAGCCGCGCTCTCCTCCAGGTCCGTCGACAGCGCTGGACAAACTTCTCCATGGAGGGAACCCCCACCTCGAGCTCCTGCTCCTGGAACAGTGGAGGCTGAAACCCGAACTGGCACTCGAATGGCGACATTCCTGTGGGGGAGCAGCGCAAGGTGTTGTGCGCGTACTCAGCCCAGACGATGTGACGACTCCAGGTCGCAGGGTTAGCGGACACGAGACACCTCAGGGTCATCTCCAGGTCTTGATTGATCCGTTCCGTTTGACCATTAGACTGAGGGTGGAAACCCGAGGAAAGGCTGACAGCAGCTCCAATGAGCTTATAGGAAGCTCTCCAAAACCGGGAGGCGAATTGTGCACCACGGTCAGAGACGATGTTAAGAGGCAAACCGAACAACCTGAAAACATGCTGGACCATGAGCTCGGCTGTCTCTTGGGCTGAGGGAAGCGTGGGCAAGGGTAGAAAGCAACAGGCTTTGGAGAAGCGATCTACGATGACCAGAATGACAGTGTTGCCTTGAGATGGTGGAAGGCCTGTGATGAAATCCACAGAGAGGTGTGACCAGGGGTGGGTGGGAATGGGGAGAGGATGCAGCAAACCCTGGGGGCGAGATCGAGGGTTCTTGTTTCGTGCACAAATAGCACAAGCTGCCACAAACGCCTTTACGTCCTTCTCCATGGTGGGCCACCAGAACCTTCTGCGAAGGAACTCCAGCATCCTGGATGTGCCTGGATGACCGGTGAGAAGCGACGAATGCCCCCACTGCAGGACTTGTGAGCATGCCGTGTTGGGAACAAAAAGGCGACCTGGTGGGCCGTTGCCAGGGTCTGCCTCCCTCTGTTGCGCCTTTCTGACCAGCGTCTCGATCCCCCAGCGAACCGGTGCTACAATTCGAGAAGTTGGAAGAATAGGTTCTGGTTGTCTCTCCCGCTCGGGTGGATCAAATTGCCTGGAGAGAGCATCAGGCTTGAGATTCTTGGATCCTGGACGATATGACAGGACAAAGTAGAAACGATTGGAAAACAGTGCCCAGCGAGCTTGACGAGAGTTAAGCCGTTTGGCCTCCTGGATATAGGCCAGATTCTTATGGTCTGTCCAGACAATGAATGGGTGTTTAGACCCCTCCAACCAATGTCTCCACTCCTCCAGTGCCAACTTAACTGCTAGTAGTTCCCTGTTTCCAATATTGTAGTTTCGTTCTGCAGGAGTGAGTCGGCAAGAAAAGAAGGCGCAAGGTTGCAGTTTGTTGTTGTTAGACCGCTGGGACAAAACGGCACCCACTCCTATATCAGAGGCATCCACCTTGACAATGAAGGGGAGTGAGGGATCTGGAATCATGAGGACAGGAGCAGACGTGAAACGCCGCTTGAGATCCTCGAAAGCCTGCGCAACCTCAGCGGACCAACTGAACCGGGTGGAAGCGGTTTTGGTGAGGGCGTTGAGAGGGGCAGCAATGGTGCCGAAGATCCTGACGAATCTCCGATAGAAATTAGCAAACCCCAAGAAACGTTGCACCTGTTTGAGAGAGGTGGGTGGTGGCCAATCTCGGACAGCTTGTGTCTTGCCTGGGTCCATTTGGATGTTGCCACTGGAGATGATGAAGCCCAGGAATGAAACCGTGGAAACGTAAAACGCACACTTCTCAGCCTTGACAAACAAGAGGTTATTAAGCAGACGTTGCAGGACTTGCCTTACATGCTGGACATGATCGTGAAGAGTTTGAGAAAATGAGAATGTCGTCCAGGTAGACAAAGACAAAGCCATTCAGCATGTCTCGGAGGACGTCGTTAATGAGCGCCTGGAACACAGCAGGGGCGTTGGCCAATCCAAAAGGCATGACCAGGTTCTCATAGTGCCCGGTGTAATGATATCAGCAAATAGTGATGATATTTGTCTGTGTTTGATTACTTATGCCTTACAGCATATTTGTCTGTGTTTTTGATTACTTGTGCCTGACCGGCAGAGGTCATGTGAGAGACAAGCAGTCCAGAGGAGTTTTACTTTCAGTTTCTTTCTAGATGCATCACAGCATAGTGTGTTCTGTAAAAAGCTGTAGAAAGTCTTGAACAAGACTTTAGATTAAACAACATTCTCTTTCAGAAATGAGTCTTTATTGAACCCAAAAAGAAATCAAAACATGATGTCAGAAGTGGCTGAAAGAGAAAAAATCTGAAGTTAGCAACTTGATGGGACAGTGAAAGCAGTTGTGGCAAGTAAGCAAAATCAGCTCTCCACATATTAGCAAGCCAAAAGAGAACATCGTTGCTTACCATTAGAGAATAGCTAACGAGGTGAAAAATGGAAGGTTTACACCCACCGGCGACGCTTCAATTAACAGGTAATGTGGCTGAAAATTGGAGAAGGTTCAAACAACGTTTAGAGTTGTATTTAGCGGCAATCGGAGCGGACAAGAAAAGTAATAAACAGAAATCGTCACTGTTCTTGCATGTCGTGGGTGATGAAGCGCTGGAGGTGTATAATAACTTCACATTCGCTGTTGATGGAGACAAAATGAAGCTAGATAAAATAATGGAACAGTTTGAGGCCTACTGCATACCTAAACGCAACGTGACCTTTGAGAGGCACAAATTTTTCACATGTGTACAGAAAATCGGCGAGACTATTGATCAGTATGTGACTGAACTGAGAAACCGGAGCAAATCGTGTGAATTTGGGGGACTCACAGACTCGCTGATAAAAGACAGACTGGTGTGTGGTATTCGAGATAATGGTCTAAGGGAAAGACTGCTAAGAGAGCAAGATCTAGACCTGGGAAAAGCCATAGCACAGTGTAGGGTTACAGAGACTGTGAAGTTGCAGGCAAAGGAGCTGTTCAGTGACAGTAGCTGCAACGTGGATGCAGTGAGAAAGAACCGATACAAACCGTTTAACAAAGAGAGCGCCAATGTGAAAAAAGAGACGTGGCCAGCAAACGAAAATGAAAGAGACAATCGGAAGTCATGTAGTCGATGCGGTACACAGCATCCACCAAGAAAGTGTCCAGCATATGGTAAAACATGCAATAGATGCAACAAAAACAACCATTATGCCCGTTGCTGTAAGAACCAAGCGCAACAAAGCAAGGTCCATACAGTAGATGAAAGCGAGATAGAGGAATTCTATGTAGATGTTGTGTCTGAAAACAAAAGAGAAGAAAGAGACTGGATGTTGACACTAAAAGTGAACGACATACACATTCCATTTAAATTGGATACTGGAGCACAAGTTAATGTGATATCAGAGACCGATTTTAAGAGAATTAGACCCAGACCAAAGTTACATGGAATACAAGTGAAAGTGACCGGATACTCAGGTACTGATATACCAGTGAAAGGAAAATGCATTGTCAAAGTAACACACAAGGACAGAGAGCACACGCTAGCATTAATTGTGGTGCCAAAGGATGTGCAAGCCATACCAGGTTTAAAAGCCTGTGAGAGACTGAACCTGGTAAAGAGAGTCCTCGTTGTGGAAAGCGAAGGTGAGACAGTCTATGATGAACTGAATGTTGCGTACACACCGGGTAAGCTGATGTATACAGCAGAGATGCCGAGTTGTTCCATGTTGGTAAACTCGGCCCGCGCGATTTCCAGCTTGGCCGGGTTGAGTCTGCGGGCGTGGGCAGAAACTGGGGGGCCGGTGGTGGGGATATAGTGTTCCACACCGTGCTTGGCGGCTTTGGCCGAAAAGGTCGGGTTAGTGAGGGCGGGAAACTCAGCTAGGAGTGCCGAGTAGTCGTCCGTGGCTCTGGCGAGGCAGTAGGTCGTCGGGCCGGCCGAACGGGCCGGGGTAAAGGCGCCGGGGATGGGGGCCATAGTATTGATGTCGACGAGGCGGTGCCTCGGAATGTCAACAAGGAGGCCGTGGGCGCGTAGGAAGTCGGCGCCAATGAGTGGGCAGAGGACCTTGGCTGTCAGGAACTCCCAGCGGTAGCGGCGGCCCGCGAGGTCGAGCGTGACCATGCGGGTGCCATATGTGCGGATTTCAGAGCCGTTGGCTGCAGCCAGTGTGATACCCCGTGTGCCGCGTTGGATCTCGAGGGCGGAGGCGGGGGTGATGCTGTGCTGGGCCCCTGTGTCGCACAGAAATCGGCGGTTGGTTCTGTCGTCAGTGACGTACAGTAGGGGCTCCTTCTGCCCCGCGGCCATCGCGGGGGCCGGTGCGGGGGGGGGTTTGAAGGAACATGGTGGCGTGCAGCGTTGAGCCCTAGCGCCAAAACGAGTGTGGTAGTAGCAGTGACCCGGAGTGGTAGGGCGGTCGGGCCTAGCGGCCCGGGAAGACCGCGTGGTCGTTGCCGTGAGGTCGGGCGCAACGTCGCGAGCGGCCTGTGCAGAGAGCAGCCGGTCGGCCTTTTCGGCTATCTCATTCAGGTCCGTGGAGTCAGACTCCACAAGGAGCGGGCGGATGCTGGCGGGGAGCTGCCGAATGAAAAGCGTGCGAAAAAGGGCGCCGGGATTTTTGTCGTCGGAGAGGGACAGCATGTGGGAAAGCAGGTCTGATGGTGAAGCGTCACCAAGGCCGGGGAGGTCCAGGAGTTGGCAGTGGCGCTGGTAAGAGGACGTTTGAAATTTTTTAAGTAGCGCAGCCTTCAGATGCTCGTACTTGCCCTCTGTTGGTGGATTCTGCAGCGCTGCCCAAACCTTGGGGACTGTAGCGTAGGTGAGCGAGGCGACGAGGTAGTCGTACTTCGTGGCGTCGACTGTAATGCCTTTCAGCCGGAATCTGGACTCAGCTTGAACGAACCAGGCTTCGGCGAGGTTCTCCCAAAAGTCAGGTAATTTAACCGTGACTACGTTTGTATCCGCCGTGCTAGCTTAGGATTCGTCCTGAGCGTCGGGGTCACCAGTGTTGAGATACCGCGGCAAACGTGGGAGTCGAGACAGAGCTATTGAAAACACAACTGCTTTATTCTGACCACATGGCAAACAGGAACTAGAAAAGCCCGCACATCCACTTAAATACTTCCCAGACAGGAAGTGCTCCCGGCAGCCTGTCCCTGCGGGAAACAAGTTGCTGGAGGAAAGGGCCCCCGGCTGGGGGCTTCTGCTTAGACTGTCTGTGCCGCCGTGAGCGGATTATGTCCAGTGGTGGCGTGTCGCCACAACCCCACTATTCAAAAAAGGTGGTAGAGAGAATACGGGGAATTATAGACCGGTAAGCCTGACATCGGTAGTGGGGAAAATGTTAGAGTCTGACGTAATAAAACTCACTACGCACTTGGTTTGAGTATAAAGCAAGGCTTTAATCAACTTGTTTCAGAACATGGAGGTCTAGTTGTACTTCACTAGTTCCTGTCTTACAAAATGTCCCTGTAAGCTGGGCCCATGCCCGACTTTTTATACTCCTTCGACAGCACCACCAGCTGGCCACCCAGCGTTATTTCATGAGTCCATTATAAAAGATGTAATAGCAGAGAACTTGGAAAACAGTGAAAGGATCGGACAAAGTCAATATGGATTTACAACTGAAGAGATCACAAATCTCTGTCGAGAATATTTTGTGGACTTTATGGGATTTTTCTGGGGGTGGTTTCGCTGTAATGGGATCGCCCTGTGCAGATACATGAAAAACTGGTTTGTTAAAACTCCAGAGAATGCATGGCAGTTGGCTGTGACAAAAGAACTGTCAGTCATCCAGAATGTATGGGTTCGCCCGACTGTTCTGAATAAAGGAAGGGGGCCATTGACAAAGGGGCTGAGGACCCTGAGGCACCTGTTAAACTTGAACCTATTAGAAAGCCACTCTAATATGCAAAGCACTTCTCACCTCCATCTCAGAAAGAGAAGCAGAACAATGAACCCACTAGCCTAGCCAACCAAAGAGGAGCCAGTTTTTCCCAACACATAGACCGAGAGATGTCCCAGACTTAGGGCCATTAGTCCAATCACGGAATACTCATGGGTCTGATGATGGCCCATCACTGATAAGCACCAGAGTGCTTAGAAACAAAAGGATTTTAAAGATTGGCGGGAAAGATAGGGGTGGAAAGACTCCTATAAATATAAATCATTTTCCACCATTCTCTCTCTCTCTTGCTCTCAAGATCGGCCTAACAAGAAGAAGTACCAGAGGAAGAAGCCGTTGAGTTGAGCGATCGAGACCGACTGTGTGTGGTGGTAAGCATGGTCTCGAGTGTCCCAGATATCACAGGCGAGCTGGGTGAGGTGTGAGGGCTCAGGGTTTTCTCAGAAGTGAAGTTTTTGGACTATTCCAGGTTGGAAGCTTCATTTGGGTCAGCCAGGCGAAGGGGCTTATGTGAATGGTTAATTTGTTGGTAGGGGTGGAGTTACAGTCCACCATAGCAACAAGGAAATTACTGCATGTTACAGTCCCCAGTTGTGTTCTATATGTATGTTGTTTGTAACCTGGATCTTATTCTCCACAGAGACAGTGATTTCGTTTAGTAATGCATGTTTTAGCCAGTGTGTGTTAGACCAAATAAATATAAGTCTGATTTTTCACCCAAGCATTCCTGTCCGTGGCTTATTCCATTTACACTCTGAATAATAATTCCCAGGTATTGAACTTTCGTAAGGTGGGGGCGATACGAACCGTCCGTCTAGCAATTGGGCTAGGATCAAAACCGATTACAAAAAGGTAAATCATGCTTGACTAATCTACTGGAATTTTTTGAGGATATAACTGGTAGAATAGATAAGGGAGAACCAGTGGATGTGGTGTATTTGGACTTACAGAAGGCTTTTGATAAGGTCCCGCATAAGAGATTAGTGTGCAAAGTTAAAACACACAGGATTGGGGGTAAGGTATTGACTTGGATAGAGAACTGGTTGGCAGACAGGAAGCAAAGAGTTGGAATAAACGGGTCTTTTTCCGAGTGGCAGGTAGTGACTAGTGGTGTACTGCAGGGATTGGTGCTAGAACCCCAGCTATTCGCAATATATATTCATGATCTAGACGAGGGAACTAGATGTAATATCTCCAAGTTTGCAGACGATACAAAGCTGGGTGGGTGCGTGTGCTGTGAGGAGGATGCAGAGAAATTCCAGTATGATTTGGACAGGTTGGGTGATTGGGCAGATGCATGGCAGATGCAGTATAATGTGGATAAATGTGAGGTTATCCACTTCGATGGCAAAAACAGGAAGACAGGTTACTAATTGAACGGCAATAGATTGGGAAAAGGGGAAGTGCAACGAGACCTGGGTGTCCTTGTGCACCAGTCGCTGAAGGTAAGCATGCAGGTGCAGCAGGCGGTTAAGAAGGCAAAAGGTATGTTGGCCTTCATAGCGAGAGGATTCGAGTACAGGAGCAAGGATGTCTTGCTGCAATTGTACAGGACCTTGGTGAGACCACACCTTGAGTATTGTGTGCAGTTTTGGTCGCCTTATCTGAGGAAGGATGTTCTTGCCATGGAGAGAGTGCAGCGAAGATTCACCAGACTGATACCTGGGATGGCAGGAATGACATATGAGGAGAGATTGGGTTTGAATAAGCCTATATTCGCTAGAGTTAGAAGAATGAGAGGGGATCTTATTGGAACTTATAAAATTCTAACAGGACTAGACACTACATGCAAGAAGGATGTTCCCGATGGCGGGGGAGTCCAGAACCAGTGGTCACAGCACAAGGATAAGGGGTAAGCCATTTAGGACTGAGATGAGGAGGAATTTCTTCACCCAGAGAGTGGTGAACCTGTGGAATTATCTACCACAGAAGGCAGTAGAGGCCAATTCATTAAATATATTCAAGAAGGAGTTAGATATATTTCTTAAGGCTAAAGGGATCAAGGGATATGGGGAGAAAGCAGGGACAGGGTACTGAATTTGAATGATCAGCCATGATCTCATTGAATGGCGGAGCAGGCTCGAGGGGCCGAATGGCCTGCTGTTGCTCCTATCTTCTATGTTTGTATGTTTCTGTAACCTGAGTTCACGACAATGGTGGAAGCATTGGGGTAGATACTGTAATGTATATACCTTTAAGGGGGGAACTAACTTTTACAGCTCATGTATACTGCAGTACCGGCAGTGACCACACCTGTATATAGCACTGCGTAGTAATCTGTACAGATCAGTTCCACTGTGAGCCACATTGAGTAAACACCTGTTGTACCATTTCTCCTGCAGTCTGTGTCTTATTATACACCGACACAACATTGACGACAAGGCAAGTTCGAACCTACCTGCAACTCTGCATCACCTCCCGGGGATTCGTTCCTGGAGATCAGTGGATTGGAGGTCAAGGCCAGAGGCTCGGGCGTCGACCACGGGCAACCGCCCAGTCATTCAGCAGAGACTCGAGAATTGCGGGGGAGGCTGTCGAGAGCCAGGCTTGGCTTTTCAGTTGAGGTGGTCCAGCAAAACGGGCTGGTAACAGGTAGCGCGCAGACCCTGCCTGGACAGCGGCGGGCTAGAGCCCGACCGAGCGGCATAGCAAAGGGCCGAGCAGCGTCAACGGGGGAGAGAGAGAGAGGGCAGAGCGCACAGGGCGCAGCCGGTGTTCAGGGGCCGAGCAGCGTCGAAGAGGGGGAGAGAGAGAGACGCGCAGAAACCCGCGAGGCGCCGCCATTGCCACGAGGACCGCCGAGAGCGGCATGGCAGCAGCGCAGGAGAAGCGCGCGAAACCTACAGGGCGCCGCCATTGCCACGAGAACCGCCGGGAGCGGCGTTGGCAGCAGCGGGGGAGGAAGGAAAGCGCAGGAGACGCCATTTTAAGCCATTGGGAGACGCCATTTTAAACCACACCCAAAATGCCGAAGAGTGACAGTATCACCGCATTTGACGATGAAGTCGAAGATCGGACTACATATGTCGAACGAATAGAGGTATACTGCAAGGCAAATGAGGTGTCAGATGACAAGAAAGCGTCGGTATTGTTAAATTTAATGGGTGCAAAGACGTATGGTTTATTACGAAATCTAGTAACCCCAACGAAGCCAATGGAAAAGAGTTTTGAAGACATAGTAACGATACTACAGGAACATTTAAACCCCACACCGCTGCTGATAGCAGAAAGATTCAAGTTTCACAAACGGAACCAGCATAAGGATGAAAGCAATGCTGATTATTTAACAGAACTGCGCAAACTATCGAAACACTGCCAGTTTGGAGTGGGACTGGCAGATACCTTAAGGGACAAGTTTGTGTGTGGGCTTCAAAGTGAAGGAACCCAGAAACGGCTTTTGTCTGAAAAGGACCTTACGCTGGAAAAGGCTTTCAGCATTGCGGTATCATATGAAGCAGCAGCACGGGGCGCTGCAGAGATACAACAGAGACCGCAAGAATATGGCACAAACGAAATGTCATATGGAACAGAGAAGTGCTATCGCTGCGGCAGAACAACACACAACCAGAATGATTGCTGGTTCAAAGACAAAGTGTGCAGACAGTGTGGAAAATTAGGACACATAGCACGAGTCTGCAGGTCGGGAAAGAAAACCAGCAATAAGAAATCTACCAAAGAAAAGTACAAGAATGTACATAAGATGACGGAGAATAGTTCAGATGAACAAAAGAGTGATAACGACTCTGAAAGCAGGGAACTGAGTTGTCTGAAACTACATAATGTGATCACAACGGAGGATCACCGAACTATTTGGGTCACTCTCAAGATAGCAGGAGTCCAGGTAAAGATGGAATTGGATACAGGATCAGCCCTAACAGTCATAAACCGACGGGACTACGAGCGGCTATTCTCACACATACCCTTCAGAGACACAAAAATTATTTTGAAGACGTACATGGGGCAAAAAGTCTACCCCAAAGGAAAAGTAAGGGTGACCGTTCTATATAACGGTAAGGAAACACCAAAACTAGACCTGTATGTATTGCAAGATGGAGGACCACCATTACTAGGACATGAATGGATCCGGAAAATACAACTGGATTGGCATTCAATACAGGCACTGACTGTGGCTGAAAAAAAGGATGACGACTTCACACCTGGGCGACTGTCAAAGATCCTAACTGACGTGAAAGAAGTGTTCCAGCAAGGACTCGGAACACTAAAAGGCATGACAGCGACGATTAAAATTGAAGAAAACGCAAGCCCAAAATTTTGTAAGGCCAGACCGGTACCTTATGCGATCCGCCCAGCCGTCGAAGCAGAGCTGGAGAGTCTGGAACGTTCAGGTGTACTGTCCAAGGTAGACTGGAGCGAGTGGGCTACACCCATCGTCCCTGTGATGAAAAAGTCGTTGAGCAGCACGCCTGGGGAACCAAGGAAGGTTCGCATCTGTGGGGACTTTAAGGTAACAGTGAACTCGGTCCTTCACACCGTACAATATCCACTTCCACGGATTGAAGATATTTTCGCCTCGCTATCTGGAGGGAAACGCTTCACTAAGATTGATCTGGCCCAGGCGTATCTGCAAATGGAGGTAGAAGAAGCATCAAAAAAATACCTAACAATCAACACCCATAAAGGTCTCTACCAATACAAACGGCTGGTATTCAGGGTAGCATCAGCTCCGGCTATTTGGCAGAGAGCAATGGAACAAGTCCTGCAAGGGATCCCAGGGACCCAGTGTTATTTGGACGACATCCTGGTCACGGGCAAAAATGACAGTGATCACCTTGCCAACCTGGAGCAGGTGCTCACTAGATTGCAGGAATATGGGCGCCGAGCTAACCGCCCCAAATGCGAGTTTTTTAGAAAACAGATCTCGTATTGTGGCCACGTTATCGATAAAGAGGGGTTACATAAGTCCCCAGAGAAGATTGAGGCAGTAGTCAAGGCTCCAGCACTGGAAAATGTGTCACAACTGAGGTCGTTCCTCGGGCTGGTGAACTACTACCATAAGTTCTTGCCGAATTTGTTTACAATACTAAACCCACTGAACACCCTACTGTAAACTGGGGTAGCATGGAAATGGAGTGACGAATGTAGACGAGCTTTCCAGAAGAGCAAAACACTAATCACATCGAAAGAGGTATTGGCCCATTACAACCCGGCATTACCAATTCGGTTGGCATGTGATGCATCACCCTACGGCATTGGAGCGGTGCTGTCGCACAAATTCTCGGACGGCTCAGAGAGGCCAATAGCCTTTGCGTCACGATCACTAACCTCAGCCGAGCGTAACTACGCCCAGATTGACAGGGAGGCCCTCAGCCTAGTGTGTGGAGTGAAAACGTTCAATTACTATCTGCACGGGCAGAAATTCACCTTGCTGACTGATCACCAGCCTCTTGTCTCCATTTTTAATCCGAAGAAGGGCGCTCCGGTGATGACTGCGCAATGACTACAAAGGTGGTCACTTTTTCTAGGGGCGCACCACTATGAGATTGAATATAAGGGCACGAAACAGCATGGAAATGCTGATGGGCTATCACGCCTGCCATTGCCTACTGCGGAGGAAGAACCAGCAGTGGATCCTGTCGAAATATTCCATTCGACTATAGTTGAATACCTACCGATAACTAACGCTTGTATCGATAAGGAAACCCGAAATGACCCGACACTGTCGCGGGTATATGATTTGACGGTGAAGGGATGGCCAGCACATGGCGACTCACTGATGCCAGCATTCTCGACAAGGAGAGAACAGCTGTCAGTGTGCCGGTGGACCTTGATGTGTGGATCCCGAGTGGTAATTCCACCCAAGTTAAGGGATGAGTGCTCAATGAGCTTCATGAGGGTCATCTGGGAGGGGTAAAAATGAAAAGCCTAGCCAGGGCTTATGTGTGGTTTCCAGGAATCGATAAACAAATCGAGGACCTGACCAAGAGTTGCTCAGGATGCCAGAAAGTCCAAAATGCACCACCACAGGCCCCTCTACACCCATGGGAGTGGCCCTCATCTCCATGGCAATGGGTGCATATTTATTTTGCTGGTCCATTCATGGACTCAATGTTTTTAATAGCCGTGGATGCGCACTCGAAATGGCCTGAGGTCATCAAAATGTCCTCCACCACCACGGAGAAAACTATTGCAGTCCTACAGACCATTTTTGCCAGGAATGGCTTGCCAGAACAGATTTGCTCCGACAACGGACCACAGTTTGTGTCCGAAGAGTTCCGGAGGTTCTTGAAAAAGAATGGGGTAAGGCATTACACATCCGCCCCGTATCATCCAGCCACAAATGGATTGGCTGAGAGGTTCGTACAAACCTTTAAGAAGGCAATAAAAGCTATGTACAATGACAACATTCCGCTGCAGCACAAGGTGGACAATTTCCTGTTCGCCTACCGGAATGCGACACATGCAGTCACCAACCAGGCCCCAGCCATGATGTTCTTTAACCGAAGGTTAAGATCTCGCCTGGATTTGCTCAGACCAAACGTATGAAGAGATGTTGAGAGCATGCAATTCCAGCACATCCATGAGAAGCCAACAAGGAGCTTCAATGTAGGGCAACCAGTCTTGGCCCGCGACTACCGAACAGAAAAATGGCAGCCAGGAACGATATGCACACGGCAGGGCCCCCTAATGTACACAGTGGACGTTGGGGAGATCATCGTGAGACGCCATGCTGACCAGGTCCTAGAGTCACAGGAACAAGCCTCGCCCATACGTACCTGGTGATGAACCCGACATACAGGTCGCATCTACCCCAGAAACAGTAGCATCGGAAGCTGATGAACCAACCGACGAGAGGGGGCCAGAATCGCCTCCGCACCAAGAGCAAGACACTCGGGAAAGGCGCTATCCAGAAAGGATCAGGAAGCCTCCCCAAAGACTGAATATATAAATAGACTATTTTCAGCTAATGTTGCATGTTAAAAGTGTTAATTGTAATTAGTTTGATATTTAATTGTTTAATGAGTGTTATGGTACTGTTAATCTAAAAGGGGAGGAATTGTAATGTATATACCTTTAAGGGGGGAACTATGTTTTACAGCTCATGTATACTGCGGTACCAGCAGTGACCACACCTGTATATAGCACTGAGCAATAATCTGTACAGATCAGTTCCACTGTGAGCCATGTTGAGTAAACACCTGTTGTACCGTTTCTCCTGCAGTCTGTGTCTTATTATACATGGACACAACAGATACGTTGGCAATTATCCGACTGAAGGCACAAAGCCAAAAAAAAGGAATGGTTTTTAGGAGTTCGTGGGGAGAGGATGAAAATGGGAATAATACCATATAGAAGTTGCAGGATGTCATCAAAATAATGACTTAAGCGGTTCAGGAAGGAACCTAGAGTACGGATAAATAGATTCATAGAAATTTACAGCACAGAAGGAGGCCATTCGGCCCACCGTGTCCGTGCCAGCCGAAAAAGAGCGATCCAGCCTTATCCCACTTTCCAGCTCTTGGTCCGTAGCCCTGTAGGTTACGGCACTTCAAGTGCACATCCAAGTACTTTGTAAATGCGATGAGGGTCTGTGCCTCCACCACCCTTTCAGGCAGTGAGTTCCAGACCCCCACCACCCACTGGGCGAGAGCAGAAATAAAAACAAGTATTTTAAGTGGCGTTTTAAGAAGGTGTTTTGATAGAGTAAATGAGGAGAAATTGTTTCCACTGGCAGGAGGGTAGGTAACCACAGGACACAGATTTAAAGTAATTGGCAAAAGGATCGGGGGGGGATGAGGATAATGTTTTTTTCCGCAGCGAGTTGTTGTGATCTGGAATGCATTGCCTGAAAGGACGGTGGAAGCAGATTCAATAGTAACTTTCAAAAGGAAATTAGACAAATACTTGAAGGGGAAGAATTTGCAGGGCTATGGGGAAAGAGCAAGGACTAATTGAATAGCTCTTTCAAAGAGCCAGCACAAATCCATGCTGGCTCTCTCTGGCCAGCAGATGGGCCGAATGACCTCCTTCCGTGCTGTAAGATTATGATCCTAAGTGGGCAAGCAGGAAGTTTGGAAATTGTACCATAGCAATGTAGAAGCAACTGAGACAATAATCAGGGCCAAAAAGGAGAAAACTCCAAAAGAAAATCACAGTGGGCGTACGTTAGGGGAAATGAAATTATATTATTTGCATCAGTTTACAGTCAGACAAGTATTGAAGAACAAAAGGGGCCCCTTAGGCATGAAAATGGTGAAATTACGAGGCCAACAGAATAGCAAAGCCTTTCCGTGTTTATTTCTGCTAACTGTTTTCACAATTAGGGGGGGTTTGATAGTAAAGTGGTAGAGAATGCATCTGAGTTTAAGGGAGAAATAACCATTTAATATAGAAAAAGATGTTAAGAAGCTGGAGATCATGGGAAGGCCAGGCCCAGATGGGTGGTCTGGAAGGGTTCTGAGAGATTTTGGAATGCTGGAGGAGAACAAATAATGGCAGACCAATTAAATACATACTTTGGTTCTGTCTTCACAAAGGAGGACACAAATAACCACTCAGAGATGTCGGGGAACATAGGGTCTGATGAAAGGGAGGAACTGAAAGAAATCAGTATTTGTAGGGAAATGGTGTTAGGGAAATTGACGGGATTGAAAGCCAATTAATCCCCAGGGCCTGATAATCTACATCCTCGGGTACTTAAGGAAGTGGCCCTAGAAATAGTAGATGCATTGCTGGTCATCTTCCAACATTCGATAGACTTTGGAACAGTACCCATGGATTGGAGGGTAGCTAATGTTACCCCACTATTCAAAAAAGGTGGTAGAGAGAAAACGGGGAATTACAGACCGGTAAGACTGACATCGGTCGTGGGGAAAATGCTAGAGTCCATTATAAAAGATGTAATAGCAGAGCACTTGGAAAACAGTGACAGGATCGGACAAAGTGAACATGGATTTACAAAAGGTAAATCGTGCTTGACTAATCTACTGGAATTTTTTGAGGATGTAACTGGTAAAATAATTAATGGAGAACCTTGCATGTGGTGTATTTGGACTTTCAAAAGGCTTTCGATAAGGTCCCGCATAAGAGATTAGCGTGTAAAATTAAGGCACATGGGATTGGGGGCAAGGTATTGACTTGGATAGAGAACTGGTTGGCAGACAGAAAGCAAAGAGTTGGAATAAATGGGTCTTTTTCCGAGTGGCAGGCAGTGACTAGTGGGGTACCGCAGGGATCGGTCCTTGGACCCCAGCTATTCACAAATATATATTAATGATCTAGACGAGGGAACTAGATGTAATATCTCCAAGTTTGCAGACGACACAAAGCTGGGTGGGCGTGTGTGCTGTGAGGAGGATGCTGAGAAACTCCAGTATGATTTGGACAGGTTGGGTGATTGGGCAGAAGCATGGCAGATGCAATATAACGTGGATAAATGCGAGGTTATCCACTTTGGTATCAAAAACAGGAAGGCAGATTATTATCTGAATGGCAATAGATTGGGAGAAGGGGAAGTGCAACGAGACCTGGGTGTCCTTGTGCACCAGTCGCTAAAGGTAAGCATGCAGGTGCAGCAGGCGGTTAAGAAGGCAAATGGTATGTTGGCCTTCGTAGCGAGAGGATTTGAGTACAGGAACAAGGATGTCTTGCTGCAGTTGTACAGGGCCTTGGTGAGACCACATCTTGAGTACTGTGTGCAGTTTTGGTCACCTTATCTGAGGAAGGATGTTCTTGCCATGGAGGGAGTGCAGCGAAGATTTACCAGGCTGATACCTGGGATGGCAGGAATGACGTATGAGGAGAGATTGGGTCGACTGGGCTTATACTCGCTGGAGTTTAGAAGAATGAGAGGGGATCTCACTGAAACTTATTAAATTCTAAAAGGGCTAGGCAGACTAGATGCAGGATGGATGTTCCCGAAGGCGGGGGAGTCCAGAACCAGGGGTCACAGTCTAAGGATAAGGGGTAAGCCATTTAGGACAGAGATGAGGAGGAATTTATTCACCCAGAGAGTGGTGAACCTGTGGAATTCTCTACCACAGAAGGCAGTAGAGGCCAATTCATTAAATATATTCAAGAAGGAGTTAGATATATTTCTTAAGGCTAAAGGGATCAAGGGATATGGGGAGAAAGCAGAGACAGGGTACTGAATTTGGATGATCAGCCATGATCGCATTGAATGGCGGAGCAGGCTCGAGGGGCCGAATGGCATACTCCAGCTCCTATCTTCTATGTTTCTATGTAACTCCACTTTCCCGCCCGATCCCTATATCCCTTGATTCTCCATGTGTCCAAAAATCTATCGCTCTCAGACTGGAATATATGCAAAGACTTAGCATTCACAGCTCTCTGGGGCAGAGAATTCCAAAGATTCACAACTCTCTGAGTGAAGAAATTCCTCTTCATCTCAGTCTTAAATGGCCGACCCCTTATCCTGAGACTATGCCCCCTAGTTTTTGAATCTCCAGCCAGAGGAAACAACCTCTCAGCATTGACCCTGTCAATCCCCCTCAGAATCTTATATGTTCCAATGAGATCACCTCTCATTCTTCTAACCTCCAGAGAGTATCGGCCCAGTCCACTCCAATCAGTGCCCAGCCAACACCTTCTCAGACCAACTAGGTATGGGCAATAATTAGCCTTGCCAGTGTCACCCTGTTGAGATGCCTTCATCTGATACTCTCATTTGTCCTTCCATAAACCCAATGTCACAATTTTACTTCGTATTTTCTTTAAGATAGCAACACGTGGACCTAATAGGAATGTTATTGTCTTTGGGATGAGCTAATTGCCAAAAAATGTAAATAAAGTTTGCAGCTCGTAGTTCGTAACTGATCCCGTCAGTTTTGTGGAAAGGCGGGTTAGGTTGACTTATCTACCCCCCACCCCCGCAATCCTGCTGCCTAAATGCGAGGTATTTTCAGCATATTGAGCACTCCTTGAAATAGCAGATCATGTACAGTCTCTCCCTAGTGCATTTTTTGACGTTGTTTGCACAGATAAGCAATAACAGGGGTCCAGCCACCCATCCCTACAGGAGTCCACTCAACACCTGCCCCAAACCTGATGCTGTCCTCTCATGAATACTTTTTTCCAGATGAATACGTGGCTAGAGGAATGGTGCAAGGGGGAGGGATTCAAATTCCTGGGGCATTGGAACCGGTTCTGGGGGAGGTGGGACCAGTACAAACTGGACGGTTTGCACCTGGGCAGGGCCGGGACCGATGTCCTAGGGGAAGTGTTTGCTAGTGCTGTTGGGGAGGGTTTAAACTAAAATGGCAGGGGGTTGGGAACCTGTGCAGGGAGACAGAGGAAAGGGAAGCAAGGATAGAAACAAAAGACAGGAAGGAGAAAAGCAAAAGTGGAAGACAGAGAAATCAAGGCTGTAAATCAAACAGGGCCACAGTAAATAATAATTCTAAAAGGATTAAGAGTGTTAAAAAATCAAGCCTGAAGGCTTTGTGTCTTAATGCGAGGAGCATTCGTAATAAGGTGGATGAATTAGCTGCGCAAATAGATGAATAACGGATATGATATAATTGGGATTATGGAGACATGGCTCCAGGGTGGCCAAGGCTGGGAACTCAACATCCAGGGGTATTCAATATTCAGGAAGGACAGGCAAAAAGGAAAAAGAGGTGGGGTAGTTTTGCTGGTTGAAGAGGAGATTAACACAATAGTAAGGAAGGATATTAGCTCTGATGATGTGGAATCTGTATGGGCAGAGCTGAGAAATACCAAGGGGCAGATAATGTTAGTGGGCGATGTATACAGACCCCCAAACAGTAATGCTCATGTTGGGGATGGCATTAAATGGGAAATTAGAGACGCATGCAATAAGGGCACTGCAGTTATCATGGGTGACTTTAATCTACATATAGATAGGGCTAACCAAATTAGTAACAATACTGAGGAGGAGGAATTCCGAGAGTGTATACGGGATGGTTTCCTGGACCAATATGTCGAGGAACCAACTAGAGATCAGGCCATCTTGGACTTGGTATTATGTAATGAGAAAGGATTAATTAGCAATCTTGTTGTGCAAGGCCCCTTGGGGAGGAGCGATCATAATATGAAAGAATTCTTCATTAAGGTGGAGAGTGAAGTAGTTGACTCAGAGACTAGGGTCCTGAATTTAAATAAAGGAAACTACAATGTTATGAGGCACGAGTTGGCTAGGATGAATTGGGGAACGTTACTTAAAGGGTTGACGGTGGATAGGCAATGGCAAACATTTAAAGATTGCATGGATGAACTACAAAATTTGTTCATCCCTGTTTGGCATACAAATAAAACAAAAAAGGTGACTCAAGCATGGCTAACATGGGAAATTAGGGATAGCATAAGATCCAAGGAGAGAACATATAATTTGGCCAGAAATAGCAGCAAACCTGAGGGTTGGGAGCAGTTTAGGATTCAACAAAGGAGAACAAAGGGATTAATTAAAAGGGGGAAAATAGATTATGAGAGTAAGCTTGCAGGGAACATAAAAACTGACTGTAAAAGCTTCTATAGATATGTGAAGAGAAAAGGATTGGGGAAGTCAAGCGTAGGTCCCTTGCAGTCAGAATCAGGGGAATTTATAATGCGGAACAAATAAATGGCAGAACAATTAAATACATATTTTGGTTCTGTCTTCACAAAGGAGGACACAAATAACCTCCCAGAGATGTCGGGAACATAGGGTCTAATGAGAGGGAGGAACTGAATGAAATCAGTGTTTGCAGGGAAGTGGTGATAGGGAAATTGACGGGATTGAAGGCCGATAAATCCCCAGGGTCTGATAATCTACATCCTAGGGTACTTAAGGAGGTGGCCCTAGAAATAGTAGATGCATTGCTGGTCATCTTCCAAAATTCTATGGACTCTGGAACAGTACCCATGGATTGGAGGGTAGCTAATCACAGAATCACAGAAACCCCACAGTGCAGATAGAGGCCATTTCGGCCCATCGAGCCTGCACCGACACATATCCCACCCGATCCCCGTAACCCCTACACCAACACATATCCCACCCTATCCCCGTAACCCCACGTATTTAATCCCCCTAACACTAAGGGTCAATTTATCATTGCCAATCAACCTAACCCGCACATCTTTGGACTGTGGGAGGAAACCAGAGCACCCGGAGGAAACCCACGCAAACACGGGGAGAATGTGCAAACTCCACACAGGCAGTCACCCGAGGCCGGATTTGAACCCGGGTCCCTGGCGCTGTGAGGCAACAGTGCTAACCACTATGCCACCGTGCTGCCCGCGTAACCCCACTATTCAAAAAAGGTGGTAGAGAGAAAACGGGGAATTATAGACCGGTAAGCCTGACATCGGTAGTGGGGAAAATGCTAGAGTCTGACGTAATAAAACTCACTACACACTTGGTTTGAGTATAAAGCAAGGCTTTAATCAACTTGTTTCAGAACATGGAGGTCTAGTTGTACTTCACTAGTACCTTGTCTTACAAAATGTCCCTGGGCAAGCTGGGCCCACGCCCGAGTATTTATACTCCTTGGACGGCGCCATCAGCTAGCCGTCCAGTGTTATTTCATGAGTAGCTTCCTTATGATGATGAGATTTATAAGAAAGTTCATCATAAAAGATGTAATAGCAGAACACTTGGAAAACAGTGAAAGGATCGGACAAAGCCAACATGGATTTACAACTGAAGAGATCGCAAATCTCTGTTTGAAGAATGGACCTCAGTCGAGAATATTTTGTGGACTTTATGGGATTTTTCTGGGGGTGTTTTCGCTGTAATGGGATCGCCCTGTGCAGATACGTGAAAAACTGGTTTGTTAAAACTCCAGAGAACGCATGGCAGTTGGCTGTGACAAAAGAACTGTCAGTCATCCAGAATGTATGGGTTCGCCCGACTGTCCTGAAAAAAGGAAGGGGGCCATTGACAAAGGGGCTGAGGACCCTGAGGCACTCGTTAAACTTGAACCTATTAGAAAGCCACTCTAATATGCAAAGCACTTCTCACCTCCATCTCAGAAGAGAAGCAGAACAATGAACCCACTAGCCTAGCCAACCAAAGAGGAGCCAGTCTTTCCCAACACAAAGACCGAGAGATGCCCCAGACTTAGGGCCATTAGTCCAATCACGGAATACTCATGGGTCTGATGATGGCCCATCACTGATACGCACCAGAGTGCTTAGAAACAAAAGGATTTTAAAGATTGGCGGGAAAGATGGGGTGGAAAGACTCCTATAAAGATAAATCATTTTCCACCATTCTCTCTCTCTCTTGCTCTCAAGATCGGCCTAACAAGAAGAAGTACCAGAGGAAGAAGCCGCTGAGTGGAGTGATCGAGACCGACTGTGTGTGGTGGTAAGCATGGTCTCGAGTGTCCCAAGCCGGTAACCAGATATCACAGGCGAGCTGGGTGAGGTATGAGGGCTCAGGGTTTTCTCAGAAGTGAAGTCTTTGGGCTATTCCAGGTTGGAAGCTTCATTTGGGTCAGCCAGGCGAAGGGGCTTATGCGACTGGGTAATTTGTTGGTAGGGGTGGAGTTACAGTCCACCATAGCAACAAGGAATTTACTGCATGTTACAGTCCCCAGTTGTGTTCTATATGTATGTTGTTTGTAACCTGGATCTTATTCTCCACAGAGACAGTGATTTTGTTTAGTAATGCATGTTTTAGCCAGTGTATGTTAGACCAAATAAATATGTCAGATTTTTCACCCAAGCATTCCTGTCCGTGGCTTATTCCATTTACACTCTGAATAATAATTCCCGGGTATAGAACTTTCGTAAGGTGGGGGCGATACGAACCGTCCGTCTAGCAATTGGGCTAGGATCAAAACTGATTACAAAAAGGTAAATCATGCTTGACTAATCTACTGGAATTTTTTGAGGATGTAACTGGTAGAATAGATAAGGGAGAACCAGTGGATGTGGTGTATTTGGACTTTCAGAAGGCTTTCGATAAGGTCCCGCATAAGAGATTAGCGTGAAAAGTTAAAACACACGGGATTGGGGGTAAGGTATTGACTTGGATAGAGAACTGGTTGGCAGACAGGAAGCAAAGAGTTGGAATAAACGGGTCTTTATCCGAGTGGCAGGCAGTGACTAGTGGTGTACCGCAGGGATTGGTGCTAGGACTCTGTGGTAAACCACTGTTTGTATTCCACTGTGTACATGCCTGTACTTGCCTCGGCTGACTCCTCCCACGAATCCAGGTATAAAGGTGACTGCTCCACAGCACCTTTGTATTCTGGACCGGTCGACCACTCGAGGCACACCTTCATTCTCTTGTTAATAAAAGCCTGTTAATTACTCGCTTAATCTCAGTCTTTTGAGTTATTGATAGCGCATCAATTTTATTAACAAGATTTTATAATGGAGAAGATCCTCACACCAGCATGCCTAGATTTAGACCATCGGGAGGTGGACACATCCACCAAGTTTACTCACTGGCTGAGGTGCTTTGAAAAATTCCTGATCGCCTCCGCTGAAACGGTCAAATTGGACGAGGACAAACTGGATGTCCTGACCTCCAAAGTGAACCACCGAGTGTACTCGGTCAGCCAAGACGCGACCTCGTACGCGGATGCTATCAAGCTCCTCAAGGACCAGTACACGCGCCCAGTGAACGAAGTGTACGCCAGGCACCTTCTGGGGAGTCGTAAACAACAACCTGGGGAATCGACCGAGGAATACCTTCAGGCACTGTCTGTGCTTGGCCGGGCCTATGGTTGTAAGGATGTAAAGGCCGCCATGTACACAGAGGAACTTATCTGGGACGCTTTTGTAGCAGGCCACAGGTCCAATTACACCCGACAGCGACTGTTGGAGCAGAGTGACCTCGACATCAACAAGGCCTCTGAACTCGCACTATCATTGGACGCAGCCTACCGGGGCATGGATGCCTACTCCTCTGCACCGTGGACGCCGCGGGGAACGACAGCCTGGGACACAGTAGGACCGTTTCATAGCGCCGTGCCACCCCAGCCACATCCCAGCAATGGCCCAACTACCACAGCAGTGTCCCAAGGCCAGACAGCAGTGCCCCAAGGCCAGAAATGCTACTTCTGTGGCCAGGCCAAACACCCCAGAGCGCGCTGCCCGGCAAAAAATGCGATCTGCTCGGGCTGCGGGAAGAAGGGACACTACGCCAGTGTCTGCAGGGCCAAAGCCACCCCGAACCCCAGCAGCGCCGCGTGTGGGCCGTGCGGGCCGCCATCTTGGGCCTCCCCAGCCATGTGCGAACCACCGGAACAGCAGCCATTTTGGATGCCTCCAGCCACATGGGGATCATGGATGCCGCCATCTTGGACGACAGCCGGGACGCAGCAGGCCCCCAACACCGCCTCATCTGATACCCGCAGCGACACACCGATCCCTACGCTGGCCTCCGTTACACTGGACCAAGCGAGACCGCACCAGCTGGCCAGTTCCACAATGGACATTAAGGTAAATGGTCATGAAACAATCTGCCTTTTTGAGTCTGGGAGCACGGAGAGCTTCATCCACCCCGACACGGTGCGGCGTTGCTCTCTCCCAGTCCTGCCTGCGCACCAGCGGATTTCTATGGCCTCCGAGTCCCAGTCGGCGGCTACTGCGTGGTGACACTCGTAGTAGACGGGACTGTGTACGATCATTTTAAACTTCTGGTCCTGCCCGACCTCTGCGCTGCCGTTCTACTGGGGTTAGATTTTCAGTGCCACCTTAAAAGTGTTACGATGGTGTATGGTGGACCCCTCCCCCCACTCACAGTCCGCAGCCAGCAGCTTCCAAATTGCCCGCCGCGCACCAGGTGCGACCTCTCCACACTCAGAGTCATCCCCCCCCCCCGCACTGTTTGCTAACCTCACCCCCGACTGTAAGCCCATCGCCACAAAGAGCAGGCGATACAGTGCCGGGGACAGGGTTTTCATTAAAACCGAAGTGGAGCGGCTCCTGAAGGAAGGGATTATTGAGGGCAGCACCAGCCACTGGCGAGCCCAGGTTGTGGTCGTTAAGACCGGCGAGAAGCAGCGCCTGGTCATCGACTACAGCCGGACAATAAATTGCTACACCCTGCTGGACGCTTACCCACTCCCCCGCATAGCTGATATGGTCAACCAGATCGCGCAGTACCGCGTCTTCTCGACCATTGACCTGAAATCAGCGTACCACCAGCTCCCTATCCGCCCTGAGGACCGCCAGTATACAGCCTTTGAGGCAAACGGCCGCCTCTATCACTTCCTTAGGGTTCCCTTTGGCGTCACCAACGGGGTCTCCGTCTTCCAAAGGGAGATGGACCGGATGGTCGATCAAAATGCGTTGCAGGCCACTTTCCCATATCTGTACAATGTGACCATCTGCGGTCATGACTTGCAGGACCATGACGCAAACCTCGAAAAATTCCTCTGCACCGCCAAACTCCTCAACCTGACGTATAACAAGGAGAAGTGCATATTCCGCACAACCCGCCTCGCCATCCTTGGATGTGTTGTGGAACACGGAGTCATCGGCCCCGACTCCGACCGGATGCGTCCCCTTATGGAACTCCCACTGCCCCACTGCCTCAAGGCCCTGAAGAGGTGCCTAGGGTTTTTCTCTTATTACGCCCAGTGGGTCCCCTACTATGCGGACAAGGCCCGTCCGCTGGTCAAGTCCACCTCTTTTCCCGTGACGGCAGAGGCCCGCTTAGCCTTCCACCGTATCAAGGAAGCCATTGCCAAAGCCACCATGCACGCAGTGGACGAATCCATCCCCTTCCAGGTGGAAAGCGACACGTCCGACTTTGCCCTGGCCGCTACCCTCAATCAGGCGGGGAGACCCGTGGCCTTCTTTTCACGAACCCTCCAAGGCCCGGAGACCAGACACTCCACTGTTGAGAAGGAGGCCCAGGCTATTGTGGAGGCTGTGCGTCATTGGAGGCACTACCTGGCCGGAAAACGATTTACCCTGCTCACTGACCAGCGTTCAGTTGCTTTCATGTTTAACAACAAGCAGAGGGGCAAAATCAAAAACGACAAGATCTTGAGGTGGAGAATCGAACTTTCCACCTACAATTACGAGATCTTGTACCGGCCCGGGAAGCTCAATGAACCCCCGGATGCTCTATCGCGTGGCACCTGCGCCAGTGCGCAGATCGATAGACTGCGGGCCCTCCACAATGACCTCTGCCACCCGGGGGTCACCAGGTTCTTCCACTTCATCAAGGCCCGCAACCTGCCTTACTCCATTGAGGAGGTCAGGACCATGACCAGGAACTGTCAAGTCTGCGCTGAGTGCAAACCGCACTTTTATAGACCAGACAGGGCTCACCTGATAAAAGCCACTCGCCCCTTCGAGCGCCTGAGCGTTGATTTTAAAGGGCCTCTCCCCTCCTCCGACCGCAATGTGTACTTCCTCAATATTATTGATGAGTACTCCCGTTTCCCGTTCGCCATCCCCTGCCCGGACATGACCAGTGCCACGGTCATTAAATGTCTGAACGACCTCTTCACCCTGTTCGGTTTCCCCAGCTATATCCATAGCGACCGGGGCTCATCGTTTATGAGCGACGAACTCCGTCAGTACCTGCTAGCTAGGGGTATTGCCACAAGCAGGACCACCAGTTACAACCCCCGGGGGAACGGACAGGTGGAAAGAGAGAATGCGACAGTTTGGAAGGCCGCCCTGCTAGCCTTAAAGTCTAGGGGCCTTCCGACCTCCCGCTGGCAGGATGTGCTCCCCGATGCACTCCTCTCTATTCGGTCACTGCTCTGCACTGCCACTAACGCCACCCCTCATGAGAAAATGTTTGTCTTCCAAAGGAAGTCCACATCGGGGACATCGCTACCGCCATGGCTGACGTCCCCAGGGCCGGTCCTACTGAGAAGACACGTGAGGACCCATAAAATGGACCCCCTGGCTGAGAGGGTCGACCTCCTCCACGCCAACCCCCAGTATGCTTACATTGCGTACCCGGACGGGCGGGAGGACACAGTCTCCATAAGAGACCTCGCACCCTCGGGAGCCGCAGTAACCCACTACCCACTACCACCCCCCCCCACGATCCGATATCCAGCCCCAGCAGACGGCAGGCCTGGGCCCCGCGACCCGCTCGACATCTACGAGGACTACACACCAGTGCCCCAGCCTACGCGGGACTCGACGCCGGAAGCTTCACAGCAGCAGACAAGACCTCCGGAGAGACTCCAATACACTAACTTTTAATACACTTCACCCCGCCGGACTCAATTTTAAACAAGGGGTGAATGTGGTAAACCACTGTTTGTATTCCACTGTGTACATGCCTGTACATGCCTCGGCTGACTCCTCCCACGAATCCAGGTATAAAGGTGACTGCTCCACAGCCCCTTTGTATTCTGGACCGGTCAACCACTCGAGGCACACCTTCATTCTCTTGTTAATAAAAGCCTGTTAATTACTCGCTTAATCTCAGTCTTTTGAGTTATTGATAGCGCATCAGACTCCAGCTATTCACAATATATATTAATGATCTAGACGAGGAAACTAGATGTAATATCTCCAAGTTTGCAGACGATACAAAGCTGGGTGGGCATGTGTGCTGTGAGGAGGATGCAGAGAAACTCCAGTATGATTTGGACAGGTTGGGTGATTGGTTGGATGCATGGCAACTGCAGTATAATGTGGATAAATGTGAGGTTATCCACTTCGGTGGCAAAAACAGGAAGACAGGTTATTATCTCAATGGCAATAGATTGGGAAAAGGGGAAGTTCAATGAGACCTGGGTGTCCTTGTGCACCAGTCGCTGAAGGTAAGCATGCAGGTGCAGCAGGCGGTTAAGAAGGCAAATGGTATTTTGGCCTTCATAGCGAGAGGATTTGAGTACAGGAGCAAGAATGTCTTGCTGCAGTTGTACAGGGTCTTGGTGAGACCACACCTTGAGTATTGTGTGCAGTTTTGGTCGCCTTATCTGAGGAAGAATGTTCTTGCCATGGAGAGAGTGAAGCGAAGATTCACCAGACTGATACCTGGGATGGCAGGAATGACGTATGAGGAGAGATTGGGTTTGAATAAGCCTATATTCGCTAGAGTTAGAAGAATGAGAGGGGATCTTATTGAAACTTATAAAATTCTAACAGGACTAGACACTAGATGCAAGAAGGATGTTCCTGATGGCGGGGGAGTCCAGAACCAGTGGTCACAGTCTAAGGATAAGGGGTAAGCCATTTAGGACAGAGATGAGGAGGAATTTCTTCACCCAGAGAGTCATAGAGTCATAGAGTAATACAGCACGGATAGAGGCCCTTCGGCCCATCGTGTCCGCGCCGGCCATCAAGCCCTGTCTAATCTAATCCCATATTCCAGCATTTGGCCCGTAGCCTTGTATGCTATGGCATTTCAAGTGCTCATCCAAATGCTTCTTAAATGTTGTGAGGGTTTCTGCCTCCACAACCCTTTCAGGCAGTGAGTTCCAGACTCCAACCACCCTCTGGGTGAAAAAGTTCTTTCTCAAATCCCCTCTAAACCTCCCGCCCTTTACCTTGAATCTATGCCCCCTAGTTATTGACCCCTCTACTAAGGGAAAAAGCTCCTCAGCATCCATCCTATCTATGCCCCTCATAATTTTGTACACCTCAATCATGTCCCCCCTCAGCCTCCTCTGCTCCAAGGAAAACAAACCCAATCTGCCCAGTCTCTCTTCATAGCTGAAGCGCTCCAGCCCTGGTAACATCCTGGTGAACCTCCTCTGCACCCTCTCTAACGCGATCACATCCTTCCTGTAGTATGGCGACCAGAACTGCACACAGTATTCCAGCTGTGGCCTAACCAGTGTTTTATACAGCTCCATCATAACCTCCTTGCTCTTATATTCAATGCCTCGGCTAATGAAGGCAAGTATCCCATATGCCTTTTTTACCACCTTATCCACCTGTTCCACCGCCTTCAGGGATCTGTGTACTTGCACACCCAGATCCCTCTGACCCTCCGTCTTGCCTAGGGTCTTTCCATTCATTGTGTATTCCCTTGTCTTGTTAGTCCCCCCAAAGTGCATCACCTCGCACTTTTCCGGGTTAAATTCCATTTGCCACTGTTCCGCCCATCTGACCAACCCATCTATATCGTCCTGCAGACTGAGGCTACCCTCCTCGCTATTTACCACCCTACCAATTTTTGTATCATCCGCGAACTTACTGATCATACCTTTTACATTCATATCCAAGTCATTAATGTAGACCACAAACAGCAAGGGACCCAGCACCGATCCCTGTGGTACCCCACTGGCCACAGGCTTCCAGTCACAAAAACAACCTTCGACCATCACCCTCTGCCTTCTGCCACTAAGCCAGTTTTGTATCCAATGTGCCAAGGCACCCTGGATTCCATGGGCTCTTACCTTCGTGACCAGTCTCCTGTGCGGGGCTTTATCAAAGGCCCTACTGAAATCCATGTATACCACATCCACTGCGTTACCCTCATCCACACACCTAGTCACCCCCTCAAAAAATTCAATCAAATTAGTCAGACATGATCTTCCCTTGACAAAGCCATGTTGACTATCCCTGATTAATCCTTGCCTCTCCAAGTGGAGACAAATTTTGTCCCTCAGAATTTTTTCCAATAATTTTCCTACCACTGATGTTAGGCTCACTGGCCTGTAGTTCCCCGGTTTTTCCCTACTACCCTTCTTGAATAATGGTACTACATTAGCGGTTCTCCAGTCCTCTGGCACATCCCCTGTGGCCAGAGAGGTCCTGAATATATGTGTTAGAGCCCCCGCAAACTCTTCCTTTGCCTCACACAGCAGCCTGGGATACATTTCATCCGGGCCTGGGGATTTATCCATTTTTAGGCCAGCTAAAACCGCCAATACCTCCTCCCTCTCGATGTTAATATGTTCGAGCATATCACAGTCCCCCCGCCCTATTTCTATGTCTACATCGTCCTTCTCCATAGTGAAAACAGATGCAAAAAATTCATTTAGAACCCTTCCTACATCTTCCGGCTCCACACACAGATTGCCACTTTTGTCCCTAATGGGCCCTATTTTTTCCCTAGTTATCCTCTTACCCTTAATATACTTATAAAACATCTTCGGATTTTCCTTTATTTTGCTCGCCAGTGTTATTTCATGGCCCCTCCTTGATCTCCTAATTTCTTTTTTAAGTATCCCCCTGCACTTTTTGTACTCCTCTAGGGCTTCCTCCGTCTTTAGCCTTTTGTATCTACCAAAAGCCCTCCTTTTTTTCCTAATCCATTCTCGTATATCCCCTGACATCCAAGGTTCCCTGTGGTTTTTGGAACCACTCTTGACCTTTACGGGAACATGTTGCCATTGTATGATCTCAATCTCCCTTCTGAAAGCCTCCCATTGCTCCGATGCGGATTTTCCTACAAGTAGCTGATCCCAGTCCATTTTGGCCAGATCCTGCCTTATCCTATTAGAATTGTCCTTCCCCCAATTTAGAACCTTTATTTCCGGCCCATCCCTGTCCTTTTCCATGACCACCTTAAATCTTACCATATTATGGTCACTATCACCAAAGTGCTCACCTACTAGCACTTTTTCCACTTGGCCGGCCACATTCCCTAGAATTAGGTCCAGTACTGCCCCCTCTCTTGTAGGACTTTCTACATGCTGGCTCAAAAAGCTCTCCTGGATGCACTTTAAGAATTCTACACCCTCTGAGCCTTTCACACTCTGACTATCCCAGTTAATATTGGGGAAGTTGAAATCCCCCATTATTATTACCCTATTATTTGCACATTTCTCTGAGATTTGCCTACATATCTGCTCCTCTATCTCCCCCTGACTGTTTGGAGGCCTATAGTACACTCCCAGCAAAGTGCTTGCCCCCTTTTTGTTTTTAAGCTCCACCCATATGGCCTCATTAGAGGACCCTGCCAATATATCATCCCTCCTTACTGCAGTAATTGACTCCTTAATTAATATTGCGACACCCCCTCCTCTTATACCTCCCCCTCTGTCTCGCCTGAAGATTCTGTACCCCGGAATATTGAGCTGCCAGTCTTGCCCCTCCCTCAACCATGTCTCTGTGATAGCAACAATATCATACTCCCATGTGTTTATCAACACCTTCAGTTCATCCACCTTATTTGCAAGACTCCTTGCATTAAAATAGATGCCATCCAGCCTTGCCCTTATATATTTGCCCTGTCTACCAAGCTGACTTGTTTTATTCTCTATAATTGGCAGCACATCACCCCCTATTTCAGCTCCCCTCTGTATCCCAGAGAGTGGTGAACCTGTGGAATTCTCTACCACAGAAGGTAGTTGAGGCCAATTCATTAAATATATTCAAGAAGGAGTTAGATATATTTCTTAAGGCTAAGGGGATCAAGGGATATGGGGAGAAGGCAGGGACAGGGTACTGAATTTGGATGATCAGCCATGATCTCATTCAATGTCGGAGCATGCTAGAGGGGCCGAATGGCCTACTCTTGCTCCTATCTTCTATGTTTCTATGTTTCTGTAACCTGAGTTCACGGTAATGGTGGAAGCACTGGGGTAGGTACGTTGGCAATTATCCGACTGAAGGCACAAAGCCAAAGAAAAGGGATGGTTTTTACGAGCTCGTGGGGAGAGGGTGAAAATGGGAATAATACCATATTGAAGTTGCAGGATGTCATCAAAATAATGACTTAAGCGGTTCAGTAAGGAACCTAGAGTACAGATAAATAGATTCATAGAAATTTACGGCACAGAAGGAGGCCATTCGGCCCATCGTGTCCGTGCCAGCCGAAAAAGAGCCATCCAGCCTTATCCCACTTTCCAGCTCTTGGTCCGTAGCCCTGAAGGTTACGGCACTTCAAGTGCACATCCAAGTACTTTGTAAATGTGATGAGGGTCTGTGCCTCCACCACCCTTTCAGGCAGTGAGTTCCAGACCCCCACCACCCACTGGGCGAGAGCAGAAATAAAAACAAGTATTTTAAGTGGCGTTTTAAGAAGGTGTTTTGATAGAGTAAATAAGGAGAAATTGTTTCCACTGGCAGGAGGGTCGGTAACCACAGGACACAGATTTAAAGTAATTGGCAAAAGAATCTGGGGGGAGATGAGGATAATGTTTTTTTCCGCAGCGAGTTGTTGTGATCTGGAATGCATTGCCTGAAAGGGCGGTGGAAGCAGATTCAATAGTAACTTTCAAAAGGGAATTAGATAAATACTTGAAGGGGAAGAATTTGCAGGGCTGTGGGGAAAGAGCAAGGACTAATTGAATAGCTCTTTCAAAGAGCCAGCACAAATCCATGCTGGCTCTCTCTGGCCAGCAGATGGGCCAAATGACCTCCTTCCATGCTGTAAGATTATGATCCTAAGTGGGCAAGCAGGAAGTTTGGAAATTGTACCATAGCAATGTAGAAGCAACTGAGACAATAATCAGGGCCAAAAAGGAGAAAACTCCGAAAGAAAATCACAGTGGGCGTACGTTAGGGGAAATGAAATTATATTATTTGCATCAGTTTACAGTCAGAGAAGTATTGAAGAACAAAAGGGGCCCCTTAGGCATGAAAATGGTGAAATTACGAGGCCAACAGAATAGCAAAGCCTTTCTGTGTTTATTTCTGCTAACTGTTTTCACAATTAGGGGGGTTTGATAGTAAAGTGGTAGAGAATGCATCTGAGTTTAAGGGAGAAATAACCATTTAATATAGAAAAAGATGTTAAGAAGCTGGAGATCATGGGAAGGCCAGGCCCAGATGGGTGGTCTGGAAGGGTTCTGAGAGACTTTGGAATGCTGGAGGAGAAATTTTCCTCAGTTTGTCAAACACAGCTGAGGTAATTTTTACCCTCGATAGTGTAAAATGAGCTATATGGATTCAGCCGCCCCTTAAACAACTCTTCTGATTTCAATTTCCACTGAAGTCAATGGGAACGAGAGAGATGTATAACAGGCGTCTCAATTGATATCACCTGTTTAATACTATCGCCCAAATCATAGAATCATAGAATGGTTACAGCACAGAAGAAGACCATTTGGCCCATCGAGCCCATGCCGGCTCTCTGAAGAGCACTTCAGGTAGTCCCACGCCCCCGCCCTTTCCCCGTAGCCCTTTTCCTTCAGGTACTTATCCAATTCCCTTTTGAAAGCCATGATTGAGTCTGTCTCCACCACCCTTTCAGGCAGTGTATTCCAGATCCTAACCACTCGCTGCGTAAAAAAGATTTTCCTCATGTCGCCTTTGGTTCTTTTGCCAATCACCTTAAATCTGTGTCCTCTGGTTCTCGACACTTCCATCAATGGGAACAGTTTCTCTCTATCTACTCTGTCTAGCCCCCTCATGATTTTGAACACCTCTATCAAATCTCCTCTCAAACTTCTCTGCTCCAAAGAGAACAACCCCAGCTTCTCCAGTCTATCTACATAACTGAAGTCCCTCATCCCTGGAACCATTCTTGTAAATCTTTTCTGCACCTTCTCTAAGGCCTTCACATCCTTCCTAAAGTGCAGTGCCCAGAATTGGACACAATACTCCAGTTGAGGCCGAACCAGTGTTTTATAAAGGTTCATCATAACTTCCTCATTCCAAATTCAAAAGTACCTCCAACAGAACTGGTAGGGAATGAAAGTCTTTAACAACAGCTAAGCACCCAACAGCATGTTCCTGGGATCTTAATGTCTATGGTGAGAAAAAGTCATAAATGAAGAGATTGGAGAGTGTGCAGAGTCAAGCCAACACACCCAAACCAACATGGGGAGAGGAAAGACAAGACATGCCCAATACAGTTGTTTAGAGGTGTTTGTGGATACGACACAGATATTGAGTGAGGGTAAGATGATAAACATTGGGACAGGCTTTCCTCCTTAGCGTTTGTGTATCGTATTACCTGTGCAATTTTGGTCTTCTATACCAATGCTGGCTTGTCTAGAAAGTAAAATGGATAAATTTTTTAGTTAACACAGTGTTGCGCGGGAACCTACAGACACATAGAAGATGTCAAATAACATTTATCATTGAGCATTGTAAGAAAATGTATATATTGGTGCTCGAAAGGTAATAAACAGCAAGAATAATATCATCAACTCAATTTTTTTAAATTCATTCACGGGATGTGGGCATCGCTGGCAAGGCCAGCATTTATTGACCATCCCTAATTGCCCTTGAGAAGGTGGTGGTGAGACACCTTCTTGAACTGCTGCAGTCTGTGTGGTGTGTTCTAATGGTTTGGTACAGCTGAATGTCTTGCTCGGCCATTTCAGAGGGCAGTTAAGAGTCAACCACATTGCTGTGGGTCTGGAGTCACATATAGGCCAGACCGAGTAAAGACAGCAGATTTCCTTCCCTAAAGGACATTAATGAACCAGATCGTTTTTTACGACAATCTTGTCGTTTCATATTCACCATTACTGAGACTAGCTTTTTATGCCAGATTTATATATTTAACTTAATCTAAATTCCCCAGCTGCTGTCGTGAGATTGTGAACTCACGTCTCTCAGATCATTAGTCCAGGCCTCTGGATTACTAGTCCAGTAACATAACCACTATGCTACTGTTCCCTAAACACATATACAAGTTGGCCAACTATTAGGGCACATTTTCTGACTCCCATGATTAGAACATAAAAAATAAGAAATAAGAGCAGGAGTCGACCATACGACCCCTCGAGCCTGCTCCGCCATTCAATAAGATCACGGCTGATCATCGTCCTCAACTTTCCTGCCCGATCTCCATATCCCTTGATTCCCCATGAGTCCAAAAATCTATCGATCTCAGCCTTGAATATACTCAAAGAATCAGCATTCACAGCCCTCTGGGGCAGAGAATTCCAAAGATTCACAACCCTCTGAGTGAAGAAATTTCTCCTCATCTCAGTCTTAAATGGCCGACCCCTTATCCTGAGACTGTGCCCCCTAGTTCTAGACACTCCAGCCAGAGGAAACAACCCCTCAGCAGCTACCCTGTCAATCCCCCTCAGAATCTTATATATTTCAATGAGATCACCTCTCATTCTTCTAAACTCCAGAGAGTATCGGCCCAATCTACTCAATCTCTCTTCATAGGACAATCCTCTCATCCCAGGAATCAATCTAGTGAACCTTCGTTGCACCGCCTCCAGGGCAAGTATATCCTTCCTTAGATAAGGAGACCAAAACTGTGCACAGTACTCCAGGTGTGGTTTCACCAAGGCCCTGCACAATTGATGCAAGACTTTGTTAATCTTATACTCCAACCCCATTGCAATAAAGGCCAACATGCCATTTGCCTTCCTTATTGCTTGCTGTACCTGCATGCTAGCTTTCTGTTTTTCTATTCTTCCTACCAAAGTGAATAACCTCACATTTCCCTATATTATACTCCACCTGCCACCTTACTGCCCACTCACTCAGTCTATCTATATCCCTTTGCAGGCTCCTTGTGTTCTCCTCACAGCTCACTGTCCCACCTGTCATATGAGGAGAGATTGGGTCGACTAGGCCAGTATTCACTAGAGTTTCGAAGAATGAGAGGGGATCTCATTGAAACGTATAAAATTCTGACAGGGCTAGATAGACTGGATGCAGGGAGGATGTTTCCCCTGGCTGGGGGGGTCTAGAACAAGGGGTCACAGTCTCAGGATATGGGATAGGACATTTAGGACTGAGATGAGGAGACATTTCTTCACTCAGAGGGTGGTGAACCTGTGGAATTCTCCACCACAGAAGGCTGTGGAGGTCAAGTCACTGAGTATATTTAAGAAGGAGATAGATAGATTGCTGGACACAAAAGGCATCAAGGTGTATGGGGAGAGAGCGGGAATATGGTATTGAGATAGAGGATCAGCCATGATCATATTGAATGGCGGAGCAGGCTCGAAGGGCCAAATGGCCGACTCCTGCTCCTATTTTTCTATGTTTCTCTGTTTCTAGCCTCAACAACAGTGTGAAATAGGAAAGCATTCAGTGCAAGAGTTTCATTGCAATATTCATTGAAAATTTTTTATTCCTATCATAGCCAATCAACCTAACCTGTCCAAAGATGTGCAGGTTAGGTTGATTGGCTATGATAAATTGACCCTTAGTGTTAGGGGGGATTAAATACGTGGGGTTACTGGGATAGGGTGGGATATGTGTTGGTGTAGGGGTTACGGGGATCGGGTGGGATATGTGTCGGTGCAGGCTCGATGGGCCGAAATGGCCTCTATCTGCACTGTGGGGTTTCTGTGATTCTGTGATTCTGTGATTCTCAGGGATGTGGGCGTCGCTGGCAAGGCTGGCAATTTATTGCCCATCCCCTAGATGCCCTGAGAACCCCTGCCCTGGTGAATCTTGTTCTTGGACCGCTGCAATTCTTTGCCGTGGTTTGGTAGAACCGAGGGGCTTGCTCGGCCAAAGGCAGTTAAGAGTCAACGACGTTGGTGTGGGACTGGAGTCACATATAGGCCCAGACCGGGTAAGGACGGTAGGTTCCCTTCCCTAAAGGACAGGAGTGAACCAGGTGGGTTTATATAAAAAATCTGACAGCTCCGTGGTCACTTTCACCAGCCTTTATATTTCTAGATTTTTTTTAAAAAGCTGAATTCACGTTTTCAAACAGCCTGCAATGGAGATTTGAATTTCCATTCATGTCGGATTGTTAGCTCTGGCCCCGAGAGTACTAATCCAGTAACATAAGCACTAATGCTACCGTACCCTGACAGAAATGGCGTGACCTTTTAGGACTGAATCAGATTGTATGCTCTACTCATACCAAAGCAAAATACTGCGGATGTTGGAAATCTGAAATAAAAACAGAAAATGCTGGAAATACTCAGCAAGTCAGGCAGCATCAGTGGAGAGAGAAACAGAGTTAACGTTTCAGGTCAATGACCCTTCATCAGAACTGGAAAACGTTATAGAGCTGTAACAGGTTTTAAGCAAGTGCAGGGGCAGGGAGAGGGGGGAGGGGAGGAAAGAACAAAAGGGACGGTCTGTGATAGAGTGGAAGGCAGGAGAGATTAAATGACAAAAGGGATGATGGTGCGAGGCAAAAGGAGATGGTAATGGGACAAGTTAAGAAACAAAAGATGAGTCTAGATGAATTGTAAATGGGGATGGCAGAATCATCAACAGCTGCCATCTGAAAAAATAGGAGTAGAGGTTATGATCTGAAATTGTTGAACTCTATGTTGAGTCCAGAAGGCTGTAAAGTGCCTAATCGAAAGATGAGGTGCTGTTCCTCGAGCTTACGCTGAGCTTCGTTGGAACAGCGTATGAGGTCGAGGATGGAAAGGTCAGAGTGGGAGTGGAGCGGGGAATTAAAGTGTATGCTCTACTTATCCCTCTGGAACGAGCTGAAGTTCCGTATGCAAAGGAGCCCTCAAAGAGGGGCGAGGTTGCGATACTTCTTTCCATTCTCTTTAATGGCTCTTTAATGCTAATTTGTTCTGTGTTTTTTGGCATCAGAACACGCGGGGAATGTTTACCTAGAAACAAAAAACAGCCAAATATTTTCTGTAAAATCACAGGCAAGCTGATTGTAATTAAAGCCTTTTTTACAAGTTCAGCTGAACATGAAGCTCATAAAAGATCGGATATGAAAGCGGGGCTGTTGCAGTGCAATCGTCCACTGCAGCTTAGGAAGCGACCAGGTATCCGGCTGCAAGCTGCAGTGTCCCGAGTGGTGGGGGAGTGGAGGTGCTTTTAAACAAACGCATTAACCGCGCTGATGTTTGCAGATGTTGGCGAGAGGGACCTAGGGTGCCGCGAGTCGCTGAAAGTAAGCATACAGGTGCAGCAGGCGGTTAAGAAGGCAAATGGTATGTTGGCCTTCGTAACGAGAGGGTTCGAGTACAGGAACAAGGATGTCTTGCTGCAGTTGTACAGGGCCTTGGTGAGACCACATCTGGAGTATTGTGTGCAGTTTTGGTCACTTTATCTCAAGAAGGATTCACCAGGCTGATACCTGGGATGGCAGGAATTACGTATGAGGAGAGATTGGGTCGATTGGGCTTATACTCGCTGGAGTTTAGAAGAATGAGGGGATCTCATCGAAACATATAAAATTCTAACAGGACTAGACAGACTAGATGCAGGAAGGATGTTCCCAATGGCCGGGGAGTCCAGAACCAGGGGTCAGAGTCTAAGGATAAGGGGTAAGCCATTTAGGACAGAGATGAGGAGGAATTTCTTCACCCAGAGAGTGGTGAACCTGTGGAATTCTCTACCACAGAAGGCAGTTGAGGCCAATTCATTAAATATATTCAAGAAGGAGTTGGATATATTTCTTAAGGCTAAAGGGATCAAGGGATATGGGGAGAAAGCAGGGACAGGGTACTGAATTTGGATGATCAGCCATGATCTCATTGAATGGCGGAACAGGGTCGAGGGGCTGAATGGCCTACTCCTGCTCCTATCTCCTATGTTTCTATGAGGTAGCCTCTTGCTCTGAGCCACAAGGTCTATAATGATTGAAAATGAATAAATATCAGATTGCTGGGTCCAAGACACACCTTAGGTGCCAGCTGTGGCTCAGTGGGCAGCGCTCTCACCTCCAAGGCCAAAGGTTGTGGGTCCAAGCCCTGCTCCAGGGACTTGAGCACAGAATCTAGGCTGACACTCCCAGTGCAGTGCTGAGGGAGTGCCGCACTGCCGGAGGTGCCGTCATTCGGATGAGACGTTAAACCGAGGCCCCGTCTGCTCTCTCAGGCGATGGTCCCATGGCATTAGTGTTAGATCCGTGTATCTTAATGTTGTGTCCTTCAATAATCAGACAAAAGACTGCAGGGAACGATCAACAGGTGTTTACTGAATGAGGGTTACTCTAGAACTAACAGTACAGATCACTACTCAGGGTTTTTATACAGGTGTGGTCACTGCCGGTACTACAGTATACAGGAGCTGTAAAAAGTAGTTCTCCCCTTAAAGGTACATACATTACAATTCCTCCCCTTTTAGATTAACAGTACCATAACACTCATTTAACAATTAAATATCAAACTAATTACAATTAACACTTTTAACATGCAACATTAACTGAAAATAGTCTATTTATAAATTCAGTCTTTGGGGAGGCTTCCTGATCCTTTCTGGATAGCGCCTTTCCCGAGTGTCTTGCTCTTGGTGCGGAGGCGATTCTGGACCCCTGTCGTCGGTTGGTTCATCAGCTTCTGATGCTACTGTTTCTGAGGTAGATGCGACCTGTACGTCGGGTTCCTCACCAGGTACGTATGGCCGAGACATGGGGTTGACTCGTTCCTGTGACTCTAGGATCTGGTCATCATGGCGTCTCACAATGTTCTCCCCAACATCCACTGTGTACATTAGTGGCCCCTGCCGTGTGCATATCGCTCCTGGTTGCCATTTCTCTGTTCAGTAGTCGCGGGCCAAGACTGGTTGCCCTACATTGAAGCTCCTTGTCGGCTTCTCATTGATGTGCTGGAATTGCTTACTCTCAACGTCTCTTCGTACATTTGGTCTGAGCAAATCCAGACGAGATCTTAACCTTCGGTTAAAGAACATCATGGCCGGGGCATGGTTGGTGACTGCATGTGTCGCATTTCTGTAGGCTAACAGGAAATTGTCCACCTTATGCTGCAGTGGAATGTCGTCATCACACATGGCCTTTACTGCTTTTTTAAAGGTTTGTACGAACCTCTCAGCCAATCCATTTGTGGCTGGATGATACGGGGCGGATGTGTAATGCCTTACCCCATTCCTTTTCATAAATCTTCGAAACTCTTCGGACACAAACTGTGGTCCGTTATCAGAGCAAATCTGCTCTGGCAATCCGTTCCTGGCAAAAATGGTCCGTAGGACTGCAATAGTTTTCTCCGTGGTGGTGGAGGACATTTTGATCACCTCAGGCCATTTCGAGTGCGCATCCACGGCTATTAAAAACATTGACCAGCAAAATCAATATGCACCCGTTGCCATGGAGATGAGGGCCACTCCCATGGGTGTAGAGGGGCATGTGGTGGTGCATTTTGGACCTTCTGGCATCCTGAGCAGCTCTTTGTCAGGTCCTCGATTTGCTGATCGATCCCCGGCCACCACACATAAGCCCTAGCAAGGCTTTTCATTTTCACCCCTCCCAGATTGTTATGTTCATTAATAACTAGACATTCTTATTATGAACACAGCTAGCTTTTGCTAGTTACTTTATTGAGCCATGTGGACTTGGTGCAGTATCTGTAGAGATGTAGCATTGTGCTCCTGTGTGCAGGCTGCCATCTTGACTGTTGCCTTCTGGGTAGCCTTGCCTCATGGGTAATGTAGTCTTAATATATATATAGCTGGGTAGTGTAGTTTTATACATACAGCTCTATACAGCTCCACTGCTCCACCTAGTGTCCACCACAGAATGACATGTTATTGATCACTACATCCCCCTTTCTTTGGAGGTTTAACAAAATCAATATCAATCAACTTTCAAGAAAACAATAAAGATAATATCAGTAACACTTTTGTTAGTGCTCTATAAACATAAACATTTTCAAAACAGTCAACACATTTTCAAAGCTTTACATTGTATTCAAAGATTAAGTCTATCAGGCTCTTTTACTTCACGTGTGGATCTTCTCAACACGGGTAAGTCTGATGTGTCTTCATGACATTGTTCTGGCGGTGAATGACAAGATGCAGTTGCGGCATTGTCATCAATCTGCTCTTGTATAGATCGAGGTCTCCTTGCGATCTTTGCTTGGAGAGGGTTTCAGTGTTTCCTTCACTCTTCATGCCATAACTCTCAATGTAGTCAATGCACTCTCGAAAAACTGCTGGCAGCTGGATCCCATCATACAGCATAGTCCTCTCGGCAGCCTCGGCTAATGGAACACCAAAGATTGGCCTGAGGGAAGAAGGAGTATCCACCGGAACTGCTTCCTGCTCTGGTGCAGGCTTCTTCTTTTTCTTTTTCTCTTTCCACTGCTTAACAACATCTGCTGCGGTTATATCTTTGGACTTTTTCTCCTTGTGTTTTTCTTCTTTGTGCTTTTCTTCCTTTGACTTCTCTTTGACCTTGAAGTCTTTTTCTTTCTTCTTGGAGAAACTAGGCTTTTTGAAGACATGGATACCCTTTGGCCTTTTCATCCTTGATGGGCTCTCTGCTTCATCACCTGAGTCATCTGGTCTGCTTATGGCACAGTTTATATGGTAAACTCTTTTGACCAGTTCTAAGTCCTCACAAGCTTTGTCACCCAGTAGTGAATCAAGCCTTTCAGCCACAACAGAAAACATGAGATGATGCACTTTGTCTTTGACTGTCACTTTAAGTCTGCATACACCTAAGCTATCTATTTTCTGTCCATTATAGCTCTTCAGTAGTACTGACTTTTTCTGTATTTTGGGCTTTTCTTTCATATTGTTAATGTCACTCATACTGATTAAGTTTGCTTTTGCCCCAGTGTCCAGTTTCAATGTAACTAATGCTCCATTTATCTGCAGTGGGATCATCCATTTGTCCTCTTTTACTGCGTTAACTTTATGTTCAGCATTGTCTATTTCTGAGGGCTGCACATTTTCTGTATCTTTTTTGATATTGTCACATGACACCATTCCTACAAAAAATGTCTCACTTAAATCAGTGTCCTCAATCACATTAACTCGTTGCCCTTTCGTTGTTTGTACTTTTGAAAAGCATTGTTTGGCAAAGTGATTCTTTCCATTACACTTTGTGCACATTTTTCCAAACGCTGGGCATTGTCTTAACTGGTGTTTGTAACCACAGCGTTTACAATTAAAAATTTCATCCTCCGATTGCTTTTCATTTCTGTTCTGCCCATGTTTCTTCCCCTTGTAGGACACAGCACCGGCAGCAGCATTATCACTCATTACATTTGCATCATTATTGATTTCACTGAAAGTCTTTGCATGATTTCGAGCTAGCTCGCTGACTTTGCATATTGTCACAGCATTTTCCAATGTTAGTTCGGTTTCTCTCAACAGACGTTCCCTGACTTTTTTATCATGAATACCAAACACAATCTGGTCATGAATCATGGATGCTTTGAGCTCAGAGAAATTACATGTCTGTGCTTTCAGTTTCAGATCAGTTATAAAGCTAACAAAAGTCTCATTTTGTTGCTGTGTCCGAGAACGGAAGATGTATCTTTCATACGTCTCATTCTTTTTGGGAGAGCAATGTGCATCAAATTTTTTTAGCACATCTTCTAATTTTTTTCTGTTCTCCGCTGGATTAAATACAAATGTATTAAATACCTCTATCGCCTGTGGGCCTGCCACCGTAAGCAGCAATGCTATCTTCCTTGCGTCTGGCTTCGTACCGAATCCGATGGCTGCAATGTAGAGTTCGAATTGTTGTTTAAAAATCCGCCAATTGTAGTCGACATTTCCCTCAAGATTCAAACGCTCTGGTGGCTTCAAATTCTCCATGTCGCTTTTCACAATTTTCAGCAGATCTTCACCACCCTGGTACCATGTTATGTTCATTAATAACTAGACATTCTTATTATGAACACAGCTAGCTTTTGCTAGTTACTTTATTGAGCCATGTGGACTTGGTACAGTATCTGCAGAGATGCAGCATTGTGCTCCTGTGTGCAGGCTGCCATCTTGACTGTTGCCTTCTCGGTAGCCTAGCCTTATGGGTAATGTAGTCTTAATATATATATAGCTGGGTAGTGTAGTTTTATACATACAGCTCTATACAGCTCCACTGCTCCACCTAGTGTCCACCACAGAATGACATGTTATTGATCACTACACCAGATGACCTTCATGAAGCTCATTGAGCACTCTCTCCCTTAACTTGGGTGGAATTACCACTCGGGATCCACACATCAAGGCCCCCTGGCATACTGACAGCTGTTCTCTTCTGGATGAGAATGCTGGCAACAGTGAGTCGCCATGTGCTGGCCATCCCTTCACCGTCAAATCATATACCCGAGACAGCGTCGGGTCATTTTGGGTCTCCTTCTCTATACCAGCGTTAGTTACTGGCAAGCATTCAATTATAGTCGAATGAAATATTTCGACAGGATCCACTGCTGGTGCTTCCTCCGCAGTAGGCAGTGGCAGGCGTGATAGCCCATCAGCGTTTCCATGCTGTTTCGTGCCCTTATACTCGATTAAATATTGGTGTGCCGCTAGAAAAAGGGACCATCTTTGTAGCCGTTGCGCAGTCATCACCGGAACGCCCTTCTTTGGATTAAAGATGGAGACAAGTGGTTGGTGGTCAGTCAACAAGGTGAACTTCTGCCCGTGCAGATAGTGATTGAACTTTTTCACTCCCCACACTAGGCTGAGGGCCTCCCTGTCAATCTGGGCATAGTTACACTCGGCTGAGGTTAGTGACCGAGACGCAAAGCCTACTGGCCTCTCCGAGCCGTCCGGGAATTTGTGCGACAGCACCGCTCCAATGCCATAGGGTGATGCATCACACGCCAACCGAATTGGTAGTGCTGGGTTGAAATGAGCCAACACCTCTTTTGATGTGATCAATGCTTTGCTCTTCTGGAAAGCTCATTTACATTCGTCACTCCACTTCCATGGTACCCCCGTTTGCAGTAGGGTGTTCAGTGGGTGTAGTACGGTAGACAAATTCGGCAAGAACTTATGGTGGTAGTTCACCAGCCCGAGGAACGACCTCAGTTGTGACACATTTTCCGGTGCTGGAGCCTTGACTACTGCCTCAATCTTTTCAAGGGACTTATGTAAACCCTCTTTATCAATAACGTGGCCACAATACGAGATCTGCTTTTGGAAAAACTCGCATTTGTGGCGATTAGCTCGGAACCCATATTCCTTCAATCTAGTGAGCACCTGCTCCAGGTTGGCGAGGTGATCACTGTCATTTTCGCCCGTGACCAGGATGTCATCCAAATAACACTGGGTCCCTGGAATCCCTTGCACGACTTGTTCCATTGCCCTTTGCCAAATAGCTGGAGCTGATGCTACCCCGAACACCAGCCGGTTGTATTGGTAGAGACCTTTATGAGTGTTGATCGTGAGGTACTGTTTCGAGGCTTCTTCTACCTCCATTTGCAGGTATGCCTGGGCCAGATCAATCTTAGTGAAGCGTTTCCCTCCAGATAGCGAGGCAAAAATATCTTCAATCCGCAGAAGTGGGTATTGCACAGTGTGAAGGACTGGGTTCACTGTCACCTTAAAGTCCCCACAGATGCGAACCTTCTTTGGTTCCCCAGGCATATTACTCAACGACCTCTTCATTACAGGAACGATGGGTGTAGCCCACTCGCTCCAGTCCACTTTGGACAGTACTTCTGAACGTTCCAAACCTTCCAGCTCTGCTTCGACGGCTGCACGTATAAGGTACCGGTCTGGCCTTAAAAAACTTTGGGCTTGCATTTTCCTCTATTTTGATCGTCGCTGTTATGCCTTTTAGTGTTCCGAGTCCCTCCTGGAACACTTCTTGTGCGTCAGTTAGCATTTTTGACAGTCATCCAGGTGTGACGCCATCATCCTTTTTGGCATCTACAGTCAGTGCTTGTATGGAATGCCAATCTAGCTGTATCTTCCGGATCCATTCACGTCCTAGTAGTGGTGGTCCTCCATCTGGCAATACATATAGGTCCATTTTTGGTGTTTCCTTGCCGTTATATATAACGTTCACCCTTATTTTTCCTTTGGGGTAGACTTTTTGCCCCGTGTACGTCTTCAAGACAATCTTTGTATCTCTCAAGGGTATATGTGAGAATAGCCGCTTGTAGTCCCTTCGGTTTATGACTGTTAGGGCTGATCCTGTGTCCAATTCCATTTTCACTTGGACTCCTGCTATCTTGAGCGTGACGCAGATAGTTTGGTGATCCTCCGTTTTGATCACATTATGTAGTTTCAGACAACCCAGCTCCTTGCTTCCGGAGTCTGTATCACTTTTCTGTTCGTCTGAACTACTCTCCGTCACCTTATGTACCTTCTTATACTTCTCCTGTGGAGATTTCTTGCTGCTGGTTTTCTTTCCCGACCTGCATACTCTTGCTATGTGTCCTACTTTTCCACACTCTCTGCACACTTTGTCCTTCAACCAGCAATTATTATGGTCGTGTGTTGTTCTGCCGCAGCGATAGCACTTCACTGTTCCGTATGACATTTCATTGGTGCCATATTCTTGCGGTCTCCGTTGTATGTTTGCAGCGCCCCGTGCGGCTGCTTCATGTGATACTGCCATGCTGAAAGCCTTGTCCAGCGTAAGATCCTTTTCTGATAGAAGCCGTTTCTGGGTTCCTTCACTTTGAAGCCCACACACAAACTTGTCCCTTAATGTATCTGCTAGTCCCGTTCCAAACTGGCAGTGTTTCGATAGCTTGCGCTGTTCCGTTAAATACTCAGCATTACTTTCATCGTTATGCTGATTCCTTTTGTGAAACTTAAATCTTTCTGCTATCAGCAGCGGTGTGGGGTTTAAGTGGTCCTGTAGGATTGACACTATGTTTTCAAAATCCTTTTCTACTGGCTTCTCTGGGGTTACTAGGTTTCGTAGTAAGCCATACATTTTTGCACCCATTGAATTCAACAATACCAGTGCTTTCTTGTCATCTGGCACTTCATTCGCCTTGCAGTATACTTCTATGCGTTCGACATATGTCGTCCAATCTTCGACTTCATTGTCGAACGCTGTGATACTGCCACTCTTCGGCATTTTTGGGTGTGGTTAGACTGGCTTACAATTGCGTCTCCCACACTTTCCTTTCTTCCCCACTGCGGCTTAAAATGGCATCTCCCGCGCTTTCCTTTCTTCCCCGCTGCGGCTTAAAATGGCGTCTCCCGCGCTGCTGCCAACACCGCTCTCGGTGGTCCTCGTGGCAAATGGCGACGTTCTGTGGGTTTCGTGCGCTGCTCCTGTGCTGCTGCCAATGCTGCTCTCTGTGGTCCTCGTGGCAATGGCAGTGCTTCGCGTTTTCCTGCGCGCCTCTCTCCCCCGTTGACGCTGCTCGGTCCTTGAACACCGGCTGCGCTCTGCTCTCCCTCGTCTCTCTCCCCGTTGACGCCGCTCGGTCCTGAACACCGGCTGCGCTCTGCTCTCTCTCGCCTCTCTCCCCCATTGACGCTGCTCGGCCCTTGAACACCGGCTGCGCCCTGTGCACTCTGCCTTCTCTCTCTCCCCCGTCGACGCTGCTTGGCCTTTTTCCGTGCCGCTCGGTCGGCTCTAGCCGCCGCTGTCCGGGAAGGGTTTGCGCAGTACCTGTTGCCAGCCCGTTTCGCTGGACCACCATAACTGGAAAGCCAAGCCTGGCTCTCGACAGCCTCCCCTGCGATGCTCAAATCTCTGCTGGATGACTGGGCGGTTGCCCGTGGTCTACGCCCGTGCTTCTGGACTCGACCTCCTTCCACTGTTCCCCAGGAGCGAATCCCTGGGAGGTGATGCAGAGTTGCAGGTAGGTTCAAATCTGCGTCGCCGCCAATGTTAGATCCGTGTATCTTAATGTTGTGTCCTTCAATAATCAGACAAAAGACTGCAGGGAACGATCAACAGGTGTTTACTGAATGAGGGTTACTCTAGAACTAATTGTACAGATCACTACTCAGGGTTTATATACAGCTGTGGTCACTGCCAGTACTACAGTATACAGGAGCTGTAAAAAGTAGTTCTCCCCTTAAAGGTACATACATTACAGTTAGTTCGAATAAAAGCAGGGGAGTTATCTCTGCTGTCCTGTCCAATATTTATCCCTCAATCAACTTGATTAAAACAGATTATCTGGTCATTATCACATTGCTGTTGGTGGGAGCTTGCTGTGTGCAAATTATTTGTCGTGTTTCCTACATTACAACAGTGACTACACTTTCAAAAAGTACTTCATTGGCTGTAAAGCGCTTTGGGACGTCCTGAGACTGTGAAAGGTGCTATAGAAATGCAAGTCTTTCTTTCCTTTTCCAATGGAACCCTACCCTCGTAAAGAATCAACACCTTCAGGGAGGAGTGGCACAGGAGAGAATAGGTTGAAAAAAGGTGCGGGGGGGGGAGGAAAGGAAGGATTCACTGAAAGCTGAAATGTTCTCAGTTAGCGAGTGAGCTACAGCACAAAAGAAGAGTTCTGAGAGGTGTTATCAGATTGTTTCACTCGTTCCGTTGGGTTTTTTCGCAGTGTACGTGCGTGCGTAGACTTAATGGGTATAACTTGCCCGCCATCCTTTTGATCTTCAGGAGCAGACACCTGTGAGGCAGCATTTGCAGACAACCGCAGGTCGGATTAAATGAAAGACAAATGTGGGTCAGGGATTTGAGCGCCCATCTGTTTCGAATACTTTCTCCTGTCACCCCGTGGATTCACGCCGCTCTCTCGCTGCCCTTACAGCAGGACATGGCTGATCTTTCCACTTACTCAGAAAAAAAAAGAAAAGCCTTTCCAACGTGCCAAAGAAAACGAACCTTGTCCACAGGTGCAGCTCGCAAGTAATGGGCTTCAAACGGAGAGAGGGGAGCGACTTGATTGCACTGGGTTTGGCGGTATTGCTCATCTTAAAGGGGCTGTGCCATCATTATTCTCTGGCTTTGTCTAACAATTTCATCTAATGGAGGTGAATTTAAAAAAAATTCATTCTCAGGATGTGGGCGTCGCTGGCAAGGCCGACATTTATTGCCCATCCTTGGTTGCCCATGCTATAACTATTGCTTTCTAGTGCCCTGTATTTCAGAGGGCAGTTAAGAGTCAACCTGTTGGTCTGGGATTAGAGTCACCTATAGCCCAGATCAGGCAAGGACAACAGGATTATTTCCCTTCCAGGTGAAACAGCGATTCACTTGTACTTCTTGCAATTTAGTATACTGTATTCGCTGCTCACGATGTGGTCTCCTCTACATTGGGGAGACCAAACGCAGATTGGGTGACCGCTTTGTGGAACACTTCCGTTCAGTCCGTAAGGGGGACCCCGAGCTTCCGGTCGCCTGTCACTTTAATTCTCCGCTCCACTCCCACTCAGACCTCACCATCCTCGGCCTCTTGCATTGTTCCACGGAAGCTTAACGTAAGCTCGAGGAACAGCACCTCATCTTTCAATTAGGCACTTTACAGCCTCCTGGGCTCAACAGAGTTCAACAATTTCAGATCATAACGACGGCCCCTATCATATATATATATTTTTTATTCACACTCATTGGGCCTGAATTTCCAAGTCCCGAGGAGGCAGGTTTGGAGGCGGGAGTGGTGGGAAAATTGCAGAATCGGGGGGCAGGAACCCATCCCGCCCCCAACCCGCCTTCGTGCCAACGTCCCAGGAGGCGGGTATCCGACTTGTGCTGGGAACCGCCTCCCCGAGGCGGGAAGGGGATTAGTGCCAATACACTGCCAGTTAACAGGTAGTTTTTTGCCTAATCCCTATTTTTAGTCCTGAAAAGTGGGCTTCCCGACGGCTCTGAACCACGCCAACTTAGCGAGGCGGACCGTCGGTCTGAAGGGGTTGGAGGGGTCAAGATGCCCATTGTGCAGGTGAGTGATGGGTGCATGTGTGCAGAGGTAAGTGTGTGAGGTAAGTGTAAAGTGTTTTAATAAGTTTTACTTACCTTTACTTTCTCCTGCAGGCTTCCTTCCTTCAATTCTCGGGAGTCCCTCAGCTCACCGGCACAGAAAGCAGAATGGCCGCTGAACTGTCAAAAGCTGCAGCCTTCTGCTTTCTGGTCTGGAGAGCTCTCTAACTGAGTCTGAGTAGAAGGACTCAAGTTAGAAGACAGATTGTCAGTGTTTGACTGCTTCACAGAGCTGTCAAACGCTGATTTTTCATCTGTCAAAAGCTCTTGACAGATTAAATGTCAATGACTGACGTCACCAGTAATCAGGTGTCCCTTAATTGGCCTGCTGAGCCCGCTGAGCGGGCTTAACAAGGTCAATCAAGGGAAAATCGCGTGGGTTGGCCACAAGTCGATGGAGGCGGGACTACAACCCAAAAAGTGGGAGTCCCGCCTCCATCACGTCCCCATTGACAAAATCCAGCCCTTTGTCTGTGTCTTTTTCTCTTCTCCCCCACATGGCAGCTGTCTTTCATTCTCCCAGCGCAATTCACACTTCATCTAGAGCCATCCTTTGTTCCTTAACCTGTCCCATTACCACCTCCTCTCGCCTTGAATATCTCTTAATGTCTCTTAACTTCTTCCGCCTTCTATCCTATCACAGACCTTCCCTTTTGTACTTTCATCCCCTCCCCCCTTTCCCAGCCTCTTCACTTGCTTAAAAATCTGTTCCATTTCCTGCTTTTTCCAGTTCTGACGAAAGGTCAGCGACCTGAAACGTTAACTCTGTTTCTCTCTCCACAGATGCTGCCCGACCTGCTGAGTTTCTCCAGCATTTTCTGTTTTTATTTCAGGATTCTTTCCCAACAGGGCATTAAAGAACCAGTTGGATTTTTAATGACAATCCGACAGCTTTCACTGACACCAGCTTTTCATTCCCAGATTTTTTTTAACTCAATTTAAATTCTCCACCTGCCTTGGATGGGATTTGAACTCACGTTCTACTAGATTAGTGGTTCTTCGTCCGGTGATAAAGCCACTGCACGGCTCTGCCCTACACTGTGCCCTTTAACAGGGTGTTATTGCACAGGCCCCAAACATGACGGAGGAAAGATCACCCGTGAATCTTCAGTGGTAGCGCTATGTTTTTTAATGGGTCCTTGGGATGTGGCGACTCTGGCAAGGCTGCACTTACTGACCATTCCTAGTTGCCCCAAGGGCGTTTAGAGTCGGCCACGGTGGGTGAGATTGGAGTCACATGTAGGTCAGACCAGGTTGGAGCGATAGGTTCCCTTCCCCGAAGGCCGTTGGTGAATCAGTTGGGTTTTACAACAATCCAACTGGTTTTACGGCCACTGATTCCTGGCACTAATTTTTTTCATGAATCAGTGTCACAATTTGCCATGGGTGGGATATAACCTTGGGAGCTCTGGGTTAGTAATGCAGCACCATAAGCACTAGGCTACTACCTTTTGAATGGGGTGTTGGACAACGTCCCCCGTGAGCCGCACTGCCACCTCCGCGGCCGACCGGCCTCCCCCAATGCGCGGCCCATTCAAATCTTTGCACGTGCGCGGTATCTACAGTGGAAAAGCCGGTGAGCAGCCTGGGCGGGACCTCACAGATGACTGCGCGGCCGCGTAGCTTAGTGGGAACATTGGTGTTGGACCTTCAACCAGCTAGGCCACGAAAGCTCAAAACCCAGTCTTTGATTGCCGTTCTGATTTAGCTTTCATAAGAATCTGCAAAAAGGGAAAAGCTGTCTTTTTTGATTGGTATCAACCCCACCTACCGACCTCCTCGCCATTTCCCTCAATCTCTTCTCCCTAGAGCAACATAACTAACTCTTCTTCTTCTTAGGCAGTCCCTCGGAACCGAGGATGACTTGCTTCCACATTAAAAATGAGTTCGCAGGTGACTGATGAGTCCAATGTGGGACCTACAGTCTCTGTCACAGGTGGGGCAGGCGGTGGTTGAAGGGGCGGGTGGGTGGGGTGCTTGGTGATGTGCCTCAATAAATCCGAGACTCAATGTTAGCGGAACAAAACAAGGCTTTTATTAACTTAGAAGGTAACACACAGTGGAGAGGTGTCTTCCATCCAGAGGTCTGCAGTACTGGATGTGAGGCACGCTGAGCCTGCTTACATAGGGGCCAGGTATGGGCGGAGCCCTACACACAATACAATACAAGGTGAGGAAACGGAACTGAAGTAAGGGAAATGAAACTGAAACTAAACCACAGTCACAGGCACAATCACACAGAGAATACAGATGAGTGATGAATGGCATATTTCATCACATTCACTGCTTCTATAGATTTAGCCTGTTCGGGGGTTTGATAGTCCTCTGTGACCGACGTGGCTGTTGTGGTGCCGTGGGTGTCGGCTGGGTGTCCCCGGTGGCCTCCTGGGTCTCTGCCGGGGGCGCCGCCAGGGTTGTTGAAGGGGTAGTTGGTGGGGGTACCGTTGGTCGATGTTCTTCCGGGGGTGATGAAAGAGTAGTGGGTGGGTAAGAGTTGCTGTGATCGTTGTTGCTGCTGTTGTCGTGGTTGTTGTCATTACCGGCTGGGGCAACGTCTTTTATGGACACGGTGTCCTCCCTTCCGTCGGCGTGCCGGACATACGCGTATTGGGGGTTGGCGTGGAGTAGGTGCACTGGCTCCACGAGAGGGTCCGTCTTGTGGCCCCTCACATGCCTTCGCACGAATACCGGACCTGGGGTGGAGAGCCATGACGGCATGGATATGCCTGAGGTGGATTTCCGGGGAAAGACAAACATTCGTTCATGAGGCATGGCATTAGTGGCAGTACACAATAGCGACCGTATCGAATGGAGCACATCTGAGAGGACTTCCTGCTAGCGGGAGATCGGGAGGCCGTTGGTCCTTAGAGCTAGAGTGACTGCTTTCCATACTGTCCCGTTCTCTCGCTCCACTTGACTGTTACCCCGGGGGTTGTAGCTGGTGGTACGGCTCGTGGCGATCCCCCTGGACAGCATGTACTGGCGTAGCTCTTCACTCATGAAGGACGCCACCCTATCCGTATGGATGTAGCTCGGCATACCGAACAGGCAGAACAGGCTGTTGAGGCATTTAATGACCGTGGCGCTGGTCATGTCTGGGCAGGGGAAGGCGAATGGGAAACGGGAGTATTCGTCCACAATGTTCAGGAAGTAAACATTGCGGTCGACGTACGGGAGGGGGCCCTTGAAGTTTAAGCTGAGCCGCTCAAAGGGCCGTGTAGCTTTGATTAAGTGGGCTCTATCTGGGCGGTAGAACCGAGGCTTGCACTCAGCGCAAGTGCGGCAGTTCCTGGTCAGAGACCGAACTTCCTCAATCGAGTAGGGTAAGTTACGGGACTTTATGAAGTGGAACAGCCGCGTGACCCCTGGGTGGCAGAGGTCATTGTGGAGGGTCTGGAGCCGATCCCCGGTGGCGCTGGCACACATCCCTCGTGAGAGGGCGTCGGGGGATTCGTTAAGGGCCCCTGGCCGGTAAATGATGTCATAATCGAAGGTGGAGAGCTCGATCCGCCACCTAAGAATCTTATCATTTTTAATCTTCCCCCTCTTTATTATTGAACATAAACGCTACCGACCGCTGGTCGGTAAGTAGGGTGAAGCGTTTGCCGGCTAGGTAGTGGCGCCAGTGGCGCACTGCCTCCACGATGGCTTGGGCCTCCTTTTCCACGGAGGAGTGTCTGATCTCGGGCCCTTGGAGGGTCCTCGAGAAGAAAGCTACGGGCCGCCCCGCCTGGTTGAGGGTGGTCGCCAAGGCAAAGTCAGACGCATCACTTTCCACTTGAGAGGGAGTGTTCTCGTCCACTGCCTGTAACGTGGTCCACTCAATATCCCGCTTAATGCTTTTGAAGGCGGCGTGGGCCTCAGCAGAGAGCGGAAAAGAGGATGCTTTCAAGAGGGGGCGGGCTTTGTTGGAGTATTTGGGGACCCATTGGGAATAATAAGAAAATAACCCCAGGCACCTTTTCAGGGCTTTGGGAGTGTTGGGCAGAGGCAGCTCCCGTAGGGGGCTCAATCGGTCGGGTTCTGGTCCGATTTCCCCATTTTCCACCACGCTGCCTAGTATGCAGAGGCGCGTGGTGTTGTAAACGCACTTGTCCTCGTTGTAAGTGAGGTTGAGTTTTTGTGCGGTTTTCAGGAACCTCTCGAGGTTCGAGTCGTGATCCTGCTGGTTGTGACCGCAGATGGTGACGTTGTCGAGGTAGGGGAAGGTTGCCTGCAAGTGGTGGTCATCGACCATGCGGTCCATCTCCCTCTGGAAGACCGAGACCCCATTCGTCACCCCAAAGGGGACTCTGAGGAATTGGTAGAGGCGTCCGTTCACCTCGAAGGCGATCCTCTGGTCTGATAGGGAGCTGGTGGTATGCTGACTTGAGGTCGATGGTGGAGAACACCCGGTATTGGGCGATTTTGTTCACCATTTCTGATATGCGGGGTAGCGGGTAGGCGTCTAGTTGGGTGTACCTGTTGATCGTTTGGCTATAGTCGATCACCATCCGTTTCTTCTCGCTACCCCTTACCACCACCGCTTGGGCGCGCCACGGGCTGTTGCTGCGTTCAATAATGCGCTCCTTCAGGAGCCTGTCTACCTCGGTCGCGATAAACCGCCTGTCCTCCCAGCTGTACCTCCTGCTTTTGGTCGCTATTGGCCGGCAGTTAGGGGTAAGGTTCGCAAATAGCGAAGGCGGCTTTACCTTCAGGGTAGCCAGACCGCACACTGTGAGGGGCGGCTGGGACCCACCGTAATTGAGCGTGATGCTTTGGTGGTGGCACTGGAAATCCAGGCCCAAGATCACGCTCGCACATAGATTCTTCATGATTAGTACTTTAAAATTATCGTATACAGTTCCGTTAACGGACAATTGTACCGTGCAGTAACCCATAATGGTCGATGTCTGGGTTTTATCAGCCATAGAGATGGTACCCCGAGTAGGGACCACCTTTAGGGAGAGTTGTTGTGCTAGTTCAGGGTGGATAAAACTCTCCGTGCTTCCACTGTCAATTAAACATTTAACCCCGCACCCGTTTACCTCGATGTCCACCATTGATTTGGATAGCGGGTGTGGCCTGGTCTGGTCCACTGTGACCGATGCCACTGTAGGGCCCTGATCGAGACAAGATGGCATCCACGCTGTCTGCTCACAAGATGGCGGGCCCCACGAGGCCGGGCAAGATGGCGTCCAAGATGGCCGCTCCCACGGCGCACACGCTGCGGTGGCGGGTTTTCCGGCGGGGTTCCCTCTGCACACCTTCCCGAAGTGCCCCTTCTTACCGCACTTAAAGCAGGTGGTGCCTTTCGCCGGGCACAAGTTTCTGGTATGCTTCGACTGCCCGCCGAAGTAGCAGTTGGGTCCCCGACGTGTCGCGGCTGTCGTAGGGCTTCTGGGGGGAGAGCGGGGCCCCGACGGTGTCGGGCTGCCGGGCGGGGAAGATGCCTTCCAAGATGGCAGCGCCCTTGGTGCACACGTGGCAGCGTGGGCGGCGCGGGCTGAAGAGTAGGCGTCCGAGTTTCTCTGGGCCACATCCAGGGATCGCGCTGTGTCCACAGCCTGTTTCAGGTCCAATCCCGTTTTTTCCAGCAGTCTCTGCCGGATGTAAGTGGAGCTGAGGCCTGTGATGAAGGCATCGCGAACAAGCTCGTCAGTGTACACTGCGGCTTTTACATCTTGGCACTTGCAGTCTTTGCCAAGCCTTTTCAGGGCGACTAGGAACGCATCCAGCGATTCCCCAGATCGCTGTGCGCGAGTAGCGAGCAGATGCCTAGCATACACCTCATTCGTAGGCTGCTGGTAATGCACCTTTAAGATGTCGCAGGCGGCCGGGTACGTGTCGGCGTCTTGGATGAGGGGGTAAACCCTGTGGCTTACCCAATTCCGCAGGATTCCGAGTTTCATACTTTCAGCGTCCGTAGCGCCTGTGACGGCTGCGGAATTGTCCAGGAAGAATTCCATACACATAAACCAGTGTCCGAAGCGTGCCGATGCGTCCGAAGCATGCTGGTCCAAATCCAAACGTTCGGGTTTCAAGAGTTGATCCATTGTGTTGAAAAGTAAGTTAATAAAATTGATGTGCCTCAATAAATCCGAGACTCAATGTTAGCGGAACAAAACAAGGCTTTTATTAACTTAGAAGGTAACACACAGTGGAGAGGTGTCTTTCATCCAGAGGTCTGCAGTACTGGATGTGAGGCACGCTGAGCCTTCTTTCATAGGGGCCAGGTATGGGCGGAGCCCTACACACAATACAATACAAGGTGAGGAAACGGAACTGAGGTAAGGGAAATGAAACTGAAACTAAACCACAGTCACAGGCACAATCACACAGAGAATACAGATGAGTGATGAATGGCATATTTCATCACACTTGGGTTGACGTGCGCTCCTTCCACTGTTTGCGCTTGGCTTCCGCTTGCTCCCGACGAAGAGACTCGAGGTGTTTGGCGCCTTCCCGGATGCTTCTCCTCCACTTTGTGCGGTCTTGGGCCAGGGATTCCCAGGTGTCGGTGGGGATATTACACTTTTTCAAGGGGGCTTTGAGGGTGTCCTTGAAGCATTTCCTCTGCCCACCTGGGGCTCTCTTGCTGGGCCGGAGCTCTGAGCAGAGCACTTGTCTTGGGATTCTCGTATCGGGCATGCGGACAATGTGACCCATCCATCGGAGCTGATTGAGCGTGGTCAAAGCTTCGATGCTGGGGATGTTGGCCTGAGCAAGAACACTGACGTTGGTGCGCCTATCCTGCCAATGGATTTGCAGAATCTTGCGGAGGCAGCGTTAGTGGTACCTCTCCAGTGCTTTGAGGTGCCTGCTGTACATGGTTCATGTCTCTGAGGCATACAGCAGGGCGGGTATTGTGGTAAACCACTGTTGTTAGTATTGTTGTTCACCACTGTTGTTAGTACTGTTGTTCACTGTTAGTACTGTTGTTCACTCTTGCATATTGTTGTACTTGTCTGTGCATGCCTCAGCTGACTCCGCCCCTGGCTCCACCCTCATGGCTGGGTATAAAGGTCGCTGCTCAGAAGCCTCCGGCCCTTTTGGATACCAGGCAACCACAAGAGGCATGCTCTGTTCTTTGGTAATAAAAGCCTGTTTATTACTTTCTCAATCTCCAGTCTTTTGTAGCAATTGATAGTGCATCAATTTTATTACCAAAGTTAAATGTTGGCTGCGGATGCTGATCAACTGATGGCGCAAAACGCTGAGCAGCAGGCGCTGCTGCGAGCCCTCAGACCAACATGCCTGGACCTAGACCCCCAAGAAGCGGGTTCGTCGACTAAATTCGCACAATGGCTGCGTTGCTTTGAGGCGTATCTGGAAGCCTCGACCGTGACTCTTGATGAAAATAAACTGAAAATCCTGGCCTCGAAGGTGAGCCACCAAGTCTATACTTTAATCCAAGTTGCGACGACCTACGCGGCGGCTATCGACCTACTGAAAGGGCAGTATGCACGCCCGGTTAACACGGTCTATGCCAGGCACCTTTTAAGATCTCGCAGACAGCAGCCCGGGGAATCGGTGGAAGCCTTCCTACGGGCACTGCGGGTACTCGGACGCGGCTGCGACTGCAAGGAAGTATCGGCCGCGGCACATGCGGAGGGACTGATACGAGACGCTTTCGTTGCGGGTCTAAGGTCCGACTACTCCCGGCAGAGGCTGCTGGAGAAGGGTGAAATAGACCTGACAAAGGCAGTGTCCCTCGCGCTCTCGCTCGATGCGGCCCACAGAAATATGGACGCTTTCTCCCCTCATCGCCCCGCGCCGTGGACGCCGCAATCTTGGGCCATGGGACCGCCACCTCCGACTGCTGCAGCGATCTCCAAGGCACAAAAATGCTATTTTTGTGGCCAAGCTAAACACCCTAGAGCACGCTGCCCCGCGAAGAATGCTACCTGCTCCGGCTGCGGGAAGAAAGGTCACTACGTTAGCGCCTGCAAAGGGAAGACCGCTAACGCCAGCAGCGCTGCGTGCGAACCGTGGGCGCAGCCATCTTGTCCGCCATCTTGGGCTCCCCCAGCCACGTGGGGATCGGGACCGTGGGCGCCGCCATTTTGTCCGCCATCTTGGACGCCTCCGACTTTGGTTACGGGGGACCCGGACTCCACCACCGCCTCATCGGACGACCGCATCGACACGCTTGAACATACGCTGGCTTCCGTGACGCTGGATCAATCTCTCCCGCATCAACTGTCCAGGTCCATGATGGACATTACGGTAAACGGCCGCGCCACTACCTGCCTTTTTGACAGCGGGAGCACGGAGAGTTTTATACACCCCGACACGGTGCGCAGTTACTCTCTCCCGGTCCTGCCGACGCGTCATCGCATTTCTATGGCTTCCAAAGCCCAGTCAGCGGACGTCGGTGGCTACTGTATGGTGACTCTTTCAGTGCGGGGTACTGAATACAAAAATTTTAAACTTCTGGTCCTGCCCCATCTCTGCGCTGCCGTCCTACTGGGGTTGGATTTTCAGTGCCACCTTAAGAGTGTCACTTTAGCGTATGGTGGACCCCTCCCCCCTCTCACAGTCTGCAGCCAGCAGTTTTTAAATCGCCCGCCGCGCGCCATTTGCAGCCTCTCCACCCTTAAAGTCTCCCCCCCTTCCTTGTTCGCTAACCTCACCCGCGATTGTAAGCCCATCGCTACCAAAAGTAGGCGTTACAGTGCCGGGGATAGGGGTTTCATTAAATCCGAGGTAGCGAGACTCCTGAAGGAAGGGATTATCGAGAGCAGCAATAGCCCATGGCGAGCACAAGTGGTGGTGGTGAAGGCTGGCGGCAAACAGCGCCTAGTTATTGACTACAGCCAGACGATCAACCGCTACACCCAGCTGGATGCATATCCACTCCCCCGCATATCTGACATGGTCAATCAGATAGCACAATACCGGGTGTTCTCGACGATTGATCTGAAGTCGGCATACCACCAGCTCCCCATCAGGGCTGAGGACCGCCAGTACACAGCTTTTGAAGCTGACGGTCGGCTCTATCACTTTCTTCGAGTTCCCTTCGGCGTCACCAACGGAGTTTCTGTCTTCCAACGGGAGATGGACCGGATGGTTGACCAGAACGCGCTCCAGGCCACTTTCCCATATCTAGACAACGTCACCATCTGCGGCCACGACCAGCAGGACCACGACGTTAATCTAGAGAAATTCCTCCGGACGGCCCAGCGGCTGAATCTCACATACAACAAAGACAAATGTATGTTTCGTACTACGCGCCTTGCTATTCTTGGCTGCGTAGTGGAGAACGGAGTCATCGGCCCAGACCCCGATAGAATGCGCCCCCTTATGGAGCTCCCCCTCCCCCACTGCCAGAAAGCACTGAAGAGATGCCTGGGGTTTTTCTCTTACTATGCTCAGTGGGTGCCCAACTATGCGGATAAAGCCCGACCCCTCATCAAGTCCGCCTCCTTCCCCCTGACAGCAGAGGCCTGTGCAGCCTTCACTCTCATAAAAGGAGACATTGCGAAGGCCACAATGCACGCTGTGGATGAGTCCCTTCCTTTTCAAGTGGAGAGCGACGCATCCGACTTTGCCCTAGCTGCAACCCTTAACCAGGCGGGGAGACCCGTGGCCTTTTTCTCAAGGACCCTCCAGGGCCCCGAGATTCGACACTCCTCTGTCGAAAAGGAGGCCCAGGCCATTGTGGAAGCCGTGCGACATTGGCGGCATTACCTGGCCGGAAAACGATTTACCCTGCTCACTGACCAGCGTTCAGTGGCTTTTATGTTTCATAATAAGCAGCGGGGCAAAATCAAGAATGACAAGATCTTAAGGTGGAGAATCGAACTCTCCACCTACAATTACGATATCTTGTACCGGCCCGGGAAACTCAATGAGCCCCCAGATGCCCTATCACGTGGTACGTGCGCCAACGCGCAGGTTGATAGGCTACAGACCCTCCACAATGACCTCTGCCACCCGGGGGTCACCAGGTTCTTCCATTTTATCAAATCCCGTAACCTGCCCTACTCCATCGAGGAGGTCAGGACCATGACCAGGAACTGCCAGATCTGTGCCGAGTGCAAGCCGCATTTTTATAGGCCAGACAGAGCGAGCCTGATCAAAGCCACGCGCCCCTTCGAGCGGCTGAGCATCGATTTTAAAGGGCCCCTCCCCTCCTCTGACCGCAATGTGTACTTCCTCAATATAATTGATGAGTACTCCTGTTTCCCGTTTGCCATCCCTTGCTCGGACATGACCAGTACCACGGTCATTAAATGTCTGAATGACCTCTTCGCCTTGTTCGGTTTCCCTAGCTATATCCATAGCGACAGGGGCTCATCTTTTATGAGCGACGAACTTCGGCAGTACCTGCTCGCGAGAGGCATTGCTACAAGCAGGACCACCAGCTACAACCCCCGGGGTAACGGCCAGGTGGAAAGGGAGAATGCGACAGTCTGGAAGGCAGTCCTTTTAAACTTAAAATCTAAGGGCCTTCCGACCTCCCGCTGGCAGGAGGTCCTCCCTGCGGCGCTCCATTCCATTCGGTCGCTGCTCTGTACACCCACCAATGTCACTCCTCACGAGAGAATGTTCTCCTTCCCCAGGAAGTCCACGTCGGGGATTTCGCTACCAACATGGCTGACTTCTCCAGGTCCCGTCCTACTGCGGAAGCACGTGAGGACCCATAAGGCGGACCCCCTGGTCGAGAGGGTGAGCCTCCTCCACGCCAACCCGCAGTATGCTTACGTGGTGTACCCGGACGGGCGGGAGGACACAGTCTCCATTCGAGACCTCGCACCTGCAGGTGCTCCTGAAACACCCTCTTCGCCACCCACCGCTACTCCTGCCTACCCCCAGGACACAGTCCCCGCACGAGACCTCGCACCTTCGGGTGCCTCTGAGAGACCACCATCGCTACCTCCCATTACCCGCGCTCTGACCCCTGTAGACGGCATGCAGCAGCCCCAGGGTCCGCCACCTGCTACACCTCCTCTGAACGAGACACCGGGTTCACTGTTGGATGCTGCACCATCACCGCCGCTGCTGCGACGCTCAGGACGGCTTACAAGGCCTCCTGATAGACTTCAGTACACGAATTTTTAGTGCACTTCACCCCGCCGGACTCAATTCTAAACAAGGGGTGAATGTGGTAAACCACTGTTGTTAGTATTGTTGTTCACCACTGTTGTTAGTACTGTTGTTCACTGTTAGTACTGTTGTTCACTCTTGCATATTGTTGTACTTGTCTGTGCATGCCTCAGCTGACTCCGCCCCTGGCTCCACCCTCATGGCTGGGTATAAAAGTTGCTGCTCAGAAGCCTCCGGCCCTTTTGGATACCAGGCAACCACAAGAGGCATGCTCTGTTCTTTGGTAATAAAAGCCTGTTTATTACTTTCTCAATCTCCAGTCTTTTGTAGCAATTGATAGTGCATCAGGTATCACTGCTGCTCTGTAGACCATGAGCTTAGTGCCGGGTTTGAAGTCCTGGTCTTCAAACACTCTCTTCCTCAGACGGCCGAAGGCTGCACTGGCACACTGAAGGCGGTGTTGGACTTCGTCGTCGACATCTGCCCTTGTTGACAGTAGACTCCCGAGGTATGGAAAGTGGTCCACCTTGTCCAAGGCCTTGTCGTGGATTTTAATAATCGGGGGGCAGTACTGTGTGGCTGGGGCAGATTGGTAGAGGACCTTTGTCTTACGGATGTTTAGTGTAAGGCCCATGCTCTTATACTCTTCAGTGACATAACTAACTATCTCTTGAATCGCTCCTACCATTCACCTCAAATGCCTTAGCTGGCCAATTTATTTAACAGGCCAATTGTTCCGCACAGAGGGCGTGACCCACCCTTTCGGTACAAATAGTCCATCTTACTTCCTTCCTCACTCCTAACTTCTTAACTTTTAATTTGTGCTTGATTAAAAGCTGCGCTTGCTAGTTTTCAACGGGGACAGAATAGAGTGGAACCATGTGAACAGAGTTTGCGCCTGTCCTCCCCAGATATATTTCATGCTGGGAGTGAAAATAAACTATGCTAGAACGAAGCACGCTGTAAAACGCCAGAGATCTGAAACAAAAACAGAAATGGCTGGAAATATGAAGCAGGCCAAAGCTCTCCACCACTGGGGGCTTTCCTGGCCTCAGGTCTGGGTCAGTTGGAGACTCACTGATAGACATAGATTGCTGTGTTTAGACAACAACTCCCATTATTGTATCGTGTGACTACCGGTATGGTAGAAGGCGAACAAGCTGGACCTTGGTTATTTGTCATCTTTTTATAAAATCTGGAACTCTCTCCGCCAAAAGCCTGTGGATGCTGGGGGACAATTGGAGCTTTCCAAGACTGAGATCGAGAGATTTTTGTTGTTGGTTAAGGCTATCGAGGGATACGGAGCAAAGGCGGGCAAATGGAGTCGAGGTGCCGATCACCCATGATCTTATTGAATGGCGGAGCAGACTCGAGGGGCTGCATGGCCTCCTCCTGTTCCCATGTTCCGAGCAATTATTATGTCCCTATCTAGGTCAACCAGCACTTGCGTGTTAGCATATCTGGTAACTTTGGATACCAGATGTCATGGGAGGTTGGATAATAAACAGCTTTGGCCACATCCATTTCCTGCACAATCCCAAACTCGCAGCAGGATATTGTCTGTATGAGATCCACAGGGTGAATGGAAGGCAAACAGGGAGCAGACAAACTTAATAGCACAAGTGCCAGTATTATAGGAGCAGGACTAGGCCATTCAGCCCTTCGGAATTTATCTAGCTCAGTCTTGAAAGCTCCAATTGTCCCAGCATCCACAGTCTTTCGGGGTGGGGGGGGGTGGGCAGGGGGTGTGGGGGGAGGGGGCAGAGAGTTCTCAGCGACCGGCCAGGATGCCTAAAAAAATGAGCCTCACGAGTTTAGCAGTGGCACCAACGCCCAGGCAGATTGGGCGCAGGCTTTCTCACGGCTAACGTGGTCTGCTTTCCACCCGTTTTATGTCTGAAAAACGGGCACAACAAATACTCATTTCTATCTCGTCATTTTCTCTGGCAAACCATAAGCAAAGCCAGGGGACATATAAAAACACAAGCCTCTCGTTCTTATACTTGAACTTACAATTTAATTTAATCTCACAGTGCACTGCTTAGAAGCGAAGAGCTTTATCTTTGAATTCCCTTGAAGTTTGATGTATTTACAATGAAGGTTTTACTGATTTCTTAACAAAATAAACTGTAGCAAAAAGCAGTTAATATAACCAGTACAAAAGCATCCACAGAAACCATAAACAATTCAAATATGTTTAATAGGATCATAAAAAGAAACTTCTAAGATATTTCTAAATACGGAAAGAAAATGTTCATATAGTTTAGTGCCAGCCGTGGCTCCGTGGGCAGTGTTCTCGCCTCTGAGTCAGAAGGTTCGTGGGTTCAAGTCCCACTCCAGAGACTTGAGCACAATTATCTCGGCTGACACTCCAGTGCAGTGCCGAGGGAGTGCTGCACTGTCGGAGGTGCCGTCCGTCGGATGAGACGTTAAACCGAGGCCCCGTCTGCCCTCTCAGGTCACACGCCATCCTGACTTGGAAGTATATAGAAATATAGTAAAATAGGAGCAGGAGTAGGCTATTCGGCCCTTCGAGCCTGCTCCGCCATTCAATATGATCATGGCTGATCCTCTATCTCATTACCATATTCCTGCTCTCTCACCATACCCCTTGATGCCTTTTGTGTCTAGGAATCTATCTTTCTCCTTCTTAAATATATTCAGTGACTTGGCCTCCACAGTCTCCTGTGGTAGAGAATTCCACAGGTTCACCACCCTCTGAGTGAAGAAATTTCTCTTCATCTCAGTCCTAAATGCCTTACCCCGTATCCTGAGACTGT